>NC_143053.1:14240000-14865000 GCF_052426305.1 Pelodiscus sinensis | reverse complement strand
GCCTGCCATTGTTGAAGTCCCTCCTAAGTAGAATGGATGCAAGACAACATTCCTCTGTATACATGTCCTTACCAAGGGTGCGTCTACACAGCACCCTAAACTTGAAATAAGATAAGCAATTTGCGCTACACATATCTTATTTCAAATCCATTTCAAAATAGCTTATTTTGAAATTTGGCACATCTACACAGTGCCAAATTTCGAAAAAATGTACTACTTCCAGCCACCCCTTATCCCTCGTGGAACAAGGTTTACCAGGATGGCAAAATAGCGCGTCCATTATTTCAAAAAATATTTCAAAATAATAGGTGGCTTCTGTAGATATGGGGTAGCTATTTTGGGATACCTCTGATATCCTGAAATAGCCGTGCAGTGTAGATGTACCCCAACATTCACAAACATTCATTACTCCCCATATGTTTGGATAACAAATGCATTCTCACTGAATGCGTGCACAGACATAACCTCCCATTCTGCACACTCTGCAGGGGCTGTGTGCTACCAGGCATGGTGGGGAGTCTGCCAGCTTGAATTATGACTGGCATATTGGCACAAATTACGTAATTTACTATGGCATGCAGGCTGGCATACAGTGCCGAGCACAATGTGGACCTCTAGTTTTCTAATTAACAATTGCTCTCCCCTAAAGAAATGTCTGTCCAGTTTTCCTTTTAATTTACAATTTCAAATCCTAGTCTGCCCTTCTGTGGCATTTCTTGCCTGTTTGAAACATGATTTAATATGCTCATTGTTAACAGCTGGAAACTGACTGTGGCAATTTGAGCGGAACCGGCTCCTCCACAGTCTTTTCTTTTTCTTTTTTTTTAAAAGAAAGTCTGAATTTAGTATTTGTAAAAAGGGCACGCAAGATAGCTCTGCAGATTGAAATCCTCTTTCTATCCACAGAAAGAACAAAGCGCAGACAACAGCCATAAAAGCAACCCTGGCTTGGAAGATCCCCTCTCCCAAAAGGGAAGAGGTAACTCAGTTACTGTGGCCTGTCTGGGACTCCCACGGTTTCACTGATGTGGTCAGCCATGTGCACGAGGCACTGGACTGAGGAAGAAAACCATATGCTAGATATTTGAATGAATATTGATGAAGGACAGGGGGACACGGTAAGAGATTTGGTTTATTGGAGCAACACATGAACATGACACAAAAGGCCCAGTAAAGAATCACTATGTTTGTGCCAGTCCTCAGATATATTTGGAGACTGGATGTCCCACGGTCCCTATCTAACAGACTATACCGCTGAAGGGGAGGACCACAGACAATCCCCACTGGTATAAGGCCATGTCTACACTACAGCGCTATCATGACATAATCGTAGGCTATGTCTAGACTGCCCACTCTTGTGCAAAAAAAATGCAAATGAGGCGAAGCGTGGAATATCCCTGTGCCTCATTTGCATAATTAATGAGGCTCCATTTTTGCTCAAAAACCCCCTCTTGCGCAAGAGCCATTCTTCTTCTTTTTTTCAGGAAGAACGGCTCTTGCACAAGAGGGGGTTTTTGTGCAAAAGCTTCTTGGGCAAAACCAGAGCCTCATTAATTATGCAAATAAGGCGTGGTGATAGTCCATGCTTTGCCTCATTTGCATATTTTTTTGCGCAAGAGGGGGCAGTCTAGACATAGCCCTAGAGTGTAGATGAAGCTGTTGAAACAGTTGATATTTTCCCATTGCTACAGAAATACCATCTCTCTGAGGCCTGCTCTACGCTACATGGGAAGGCTGAAGTAAGATATGCAACTCCAGATACATAAATAATGTAGCTGTGGTCGACATATCTTACATCTTGTTTTCACACTATCCACACAGCAGGAGACCAACAGGAGCAAATGCTCCCATCTGCTTCCCTTACTCCTCCTGAGGAGCAGGAGTATCAACACCGACAGGGGCTGCCCTTTGAGTTCAATCTAGTGGGTCTGTACTACATTTGCTGAGGTTTTTTGCACCCCTTTGCTGTGTATCTATGTCCATCTACATTTTAACTGGAGACCAGGCCTAAATCATGCCACCTTTGCTAGAGGATGGGTGTGGTCAGTATCTGTTGTTATGGTTCAGTGACTAATGAAATAAATGCTAATATAAAAACCTAGATGGATACAGAAAAGGAAGATTATTTACCCAATCGATCACAAGAAGAACATCTGCAACAGAAAGTTGGAGGCAGCCAATTTCAGCCAACGAAGTTTTTATTGCCATTTTTTTACAGGAAGAAAACACAAAGTAAAAGCTAGTTGCACACACATGTGCTTAAGACAAAAATGCATAGAGGATTAAGGCCAGATGTGACCATTATCAAGTTCTGCTATGGCCTCCTGAATAGCACAGTCTAAGAAATACCCTGGGAGCAGAGAAACTGATTTTTATTTTGTGGAGATGGGTAGCGAAATTTAAAAAGTAATGCCTATCAAAGCTTACTTTAGTAAGCAGTTTTGTATCATAACTAAATTTGTGCGCATTTAATAAAATGAGATAAATAAGCTTCTGTTTGGTTCTAAATTTAGTGTTTCCGTTATTAATACAAGCCCTCTATATTTTTGGAGGGGCACTAAAGCCCCCCCACCAAGTCCCTGGCAATTTACACCCATAACTTAAACTAGTGGCTCATGTATCTAGTGTAATTACTTGCTAATAAATGAACCTAGATCTCACACTCTACGGCTGTGTCTACATTGGCCCCCTATTACGGAATAGGCATGCAAATGTAGAACTTTGGAAGAGGCAAATGTGCGGGGGATTTAAATATCCCTCGCGGCATTTGCATTTTCATGGCCGCCGCTTTTTTCCGGCTTGGAGATAAGCCGGAGAAAAGCATCCAGACTGGCGCGATCCTCCGGAATAAAGCCCTACTTGCAAGTAGGAATAAGAGATCCTCCGGAATAGGGCTTTATTCCGGAGGATCGCGCCAGTCTGGATGCTTTTCTCCGGCTTATCTCCAAGCCGGAAAAAAGCAGCGGCCATGAAAATGTAAATGCCGCGGGGGATATTTAAGTCCCCCACGCATTTGCCTCTTCCAAAGTTCTACATTTGCATGCCTATTCTGTAATAGGGGCCAATGTAGACGTAGCCTACTAGTTTTTAACCCTTTGCACCGTACTATAGGCCTAACACTATCTTAATGATTTAAAGTAAGAATTATAATTGAATTATAGACATGTAGGACTAAAAGGGACATCAGTAGGTCATCTAGTCCAGTGCTCTGCACTGAGACAAATATTATCCAAATCTTCCTTAACAGATGTTTTTCTAGCTTGTTCTTAAAAATGATGGAGATTCTACAGCCACTCTAGGTAATTTGTTCTAGTGCTTAACTACCCTTATCATTGATAAGTTATTCCCAATGTTTAACCAAAATCTCTCTCAATACAATTTAATACAATTACTTCTCATCCTGATGTCAGCTGATAAGGAGTACAATGTACCACCCTTCTCTTGATAAGGACTTTTACATACCTGAAGACTATTATTGCGTTCCTCCTCCTCCCCCCTGCGTCTTCTCTTCCTCAAATGAAACAAATCCATTTTGTTTCAATATTTCCTATTATGCCATATTTTCCAGACCTATTTTTGCCCCTTTCCTGTCCTTTGGGATCACTTCTATCGTCTATGAGATAATTGCTAATGGTTGAGAGATCTTTTTGGTCACTTCCTTATGCATTCTAAGAGATACTTTTAGGGATGACTTGGAGAGCTCTAACTGGGTTAAGACCTGGTCTATACTATGAACTTTTCTTAGTATAACTACATCGTTAGGGGTATGGAAAATCCATGTCCCAGAGTGATGCAGTTATACCGACTGAACTCCTGGAATAGACAGAGCTATGTTAATAGAAGGGCTTCTGCCATCAATATAGCTACCATTTCTCAGGGAGTCAGAGTCCTATATGACAAGAAAAGCTCTCCTGTCAGAATAGGTAGAATCTTCACTAAGCACGACAGTAATGCAATTGCTCAGCAATTTTTAACAGTAGCCTGATCTATAGATTATGTATTAATTGATTACCTAAGAATTTCCAGTTATTGCTTTGTGGGCTGACACATTATTCCCTCCCCATTTAAGACACAGGCCCTGTCACATTCACACTGCCATTCATTATATTTGTTCTCTAATCAATGCTAACCTTTTTGGTGCATGCGGAAACAAAAAAGGCATTTAACACTTTGGCCATTTGTACACTTTATGTTATTGTTGCCTTATTAAGTAATGGGCTTTCTCTGTCCTTGGCCTTCCTTCTGCTTCTTATGCATTTGAAAAATGTTTTCTTTTACTCTGTCCCCCTATCTATTTTAATCTTGTTTTGTGCTGTGGCCTTTCTAATACTGTCCCTGAATGTTTGTGGCGGTGTTTTTTATATCCATCCTTCATAACTGGACCTAGTTTCCAATTTTTGAATGATTTTTTTTTTGAATTTCAGACCATTGAGGATCTCTTGGTTAAGCTGGGGTGGCATCTCATCATACTTCCTGTTTTTCCTACATATTGTGTTTGCTTCTGCGTCCTTAATAATGTATTTTTAAATCAAACTGACAACTCACCTGAACTCTTCTTTACCTTTGTCTTGCTTCTCGTGGGATCTTACCTAACAATTATCTTAGTTTGCTAAAGTGTGCCTTCTTAAAGTCATTGGTTTTTTTGCTGTTTTGAATCCTACTTTTCCAAATCATGAATTCATGTCAGGAACACTTTCATTCAAGCTGCCTTCCACTTTGAAATTCTTAACCAGTTCCTCCTTATTTGTCAGAGTCAAATCTAAAACAGTCTCTCCCCGGTTGCTTGCTTCCCCCTTTTTAATAAAAAGTTATCTTCAGTGAATTCCAGGAATTCATTGCATAATCTGTACCCTGCTGTGTAATTTTCCTAACAGATGTCTGGGTAGTTCAAGTCCCCCATCACCACCAAGAATTGTGCTTTGGGTGATTTTATTATTTTTTAAATAATCCACCTATTCTTCATGGTTATGTGGCCTTTTGTAGATCTCCTCCCAAGACATCACTGTTGGGTTTTGTATCCCTTTTATATTTACCGAGAGACTTTCAACAGCTCTACCTCCTATACTTCAGAGCTATCTTGATCTGAGTTCAACTGTACAGATCTTTGATGTTCAAGGCAATGCTTCCTTCCTTTTTTCCCCTGCCTGTCCTTCCTGAACAAACTGTAGCCTTCTATACCAATACTCCACTTGTGCATTACCCCACCAAATTTCTCTGATGTCAGTCACGTTGTTGTTGTGATGATTCACTAGTATTTCTAGCCCCGTATATTGTTCATTAGTATGCAGGCATTTAAATGTTCAGTAGGTCGCCCTTCTATATTCCTTCTTGTTTCTCCTTTGTCTCTGCTATAATTGCCCATCTTCCTCTCCACATTCCGACCCTTCATCCAGGTCTCCATTTGCTTAACTTACCTGTGTGCTTTTGTTTCATGCTCATGTCAAACTGAGTTTAAAGGCCTTCTCAGGTTAGTGAGGCTATAGCCAAAGAAACTCTTCTCCTTCCTTGATGGGTGGAGGCCAAGTCTGCCCAGCAGTTCTTCTCAGGTCAGCATCCATGCTTGAGGAAACCAAAGCCCTCTTGGCAAAGGCAGCCAGGCATCACCTCCAGGATGTGTGGATCAGCGAAAACACTACCTGCACTTTCAAATCCCTCAGCCACACTCCCAGAGCCCTTTAATCACTGGATCTGCCCAGGTTCCTATTTGTAGTATCAAACTATCTGGATCATCCTCGGCCTTAATGTCTCAGATACAGGCCTGTGGCAGGCAGCACCTCCTGGAATGCAAGGTTAGGTTGGCAGACAGGTGCCTCTGTCACCTAGAATGGAGTCATTGTTTCCTCTTGGGAACGGTGTAGGGATGCAACAGTGTAGTTGATTAACTGATTAACCGATAGGTGAAAACTTATTGGTTAATGCTATAGACGACACGCATTTCCTTCCTCCTTCCACCAGTCAATTTTTTAGCAGGCTGGCCAGCAACTCAGCTCAGTCCCATTTTATGCCAGGTCTGGGACCTACCCCTGCTGCAGCTCTGCATTTAAAATGTATTAGGAGCCAGGTGGGCAGGCAGCCCGGGACCTACGTCCACTGCAGCTCTACATTTCAAGTATGTTAGGAGCCAGCCAGACAGTTTTAGCTTGCACTGGGTATGGGAGCTCAGACCTCCCAGTGGACAGGGGCTACTGCCACCCCACGCTGCTGCCTCTGTATCTGGAAATGTTAAGCAACAGGCAGCCGGTCCATGAGGGGAGCTGGTTTTTAAACTGGCTCCCCTCGTGGACCAGCTCCCGCCTGGCCCCCCGTGCCGCTGCCTATAACACAGCTCCCAACTCCACCCCTGGGGATGATAGAATAGTTGTGTAACTGATAAGAATTAAGGAGGTTAATCCACTATTCAATTAACCGATATTTAACATCCCTAGAGTGGAGGAGGTGATCCTCCCAGCACTGGAGGTATATGGCTTCTCTTCCTCTACCTTCCTCTTCCCTCATTTCCAGACCACAATACAGGTGTTTTTTAATCTCTGTGGTGGGCTGGGAGCAGGGGTACAGCTCTGCCTACTGCCAGCAGATGAGTTCCATCTTGTGAAGGAGCCATTTCCTCCCACTGGTGCCGCTACTGCATCCTCTCCAGCGGGGCTGCTTCCTTAGCCTTGGAGGCCTCCCTATGCAGATTTTCAAAGAATTGTTTGCGTGCACGGATGATTCTCAGCCTCTTTCTCAAGTGCCTCCCTCATGGTCCTCTAAGGTGCTACCAGTAGGCGCTTGTCCTACAGGATGGTCTCCACAGTCTGGCTTCCTGTGACAGGGAAACGCAGGTTGCAGTTTCTGCAAATCCACAGCAGGACTGGGACAGAAGCATCCATGCTCAGGTTGTGTCTGGATGCAATTGTGGAGCAGGTAAGAGCAACATTAGCAGTGATACTGTGGCCTTTCTGAATCATGCTGATTTTATTCTTTCTTCCTCCTGCAAGTGCCCATTTGCTGTCCTCTGTTCACTAGCTCCCCTTGCATGCCTAGCATCAGGCTTTTAAGCCCTTTTCCCCTAGGTAAATCCTGCTCCCTGGTTAGCAAACAGGGGAAGAGTAATTGAGGATGATGCTGATGAAGGATCAAAGAACAAGAGGTTAGAACAGTGGTCCCCAATCTTCTGGGGCCACCGGGCGCCCGGGGCGCAAGAATGGCTTGGGCTGACCCTGATCACAAGGCGGGTGCACATAAATGCCCCGGCAGGTGCCATGATGCCTGCGAGCACCGTGTTGGGGACCACTGGGTTAGAACTTTGCTAGTGCACACTCAGCTAGCAGCTCCCACTTCCACACAGTCCCCAAACACACTATCCCCAACAGACTACATTATAAATGTTAAGCAAGTGAAAATAAATGGGTAGTCTAACACTGAACCAAAAGTCACAAATATTGCAAGATGACAAGGATTTAAGATACAGTGAACTATGTCTAATCTGTCAACCATGTCACACCTGTTTATGCGCTGTGTAAGGTGCAGTCATGTCCTTCTCACAAAAAGAGTCTGGGCATTTGAATATCCCTCTGCCCTTATGTTATGACCTGTCCCTTCTCAGGTAGAGCTGTTCACTGTTGCATAATATGGTTACTGCCTACGTGCGACATTTGCTTAAGAGTGAATCAGAGAGCCTTTATTTGCCTTCCAATGCCAGTTTGTGCTAAACAATATATGCGCCTGTTATCAGCATCTAGTATGACCTTTTGAGCACATTAAAATATCTGTAAACATCGCTTTCTCCCAAATCTTTCACAAATGTTAATCTGTCATTGTTTTGTGTTAGTAGCAATTCTATTAAAACACATTAAAGAGAGCCAGACAAAAATGTGAAATTAGTTTAATAAAAAGGTTCAAAGTTTTGAGATTGTTTTCATTTATCAAGGATTTAAAGTGGAGCCATTCAAATTCACTGGGCTTTTTTTATCCTCCTTCCCCTCAAATTGCTATTGAAGATATCAGAATTATTTGGATAGGGAAATGTTTAAATGTATGGGGAAAAAAATTCTGTAAATAACAAATATTAATAAGTTTTGTAAAAGTATTTTGAAAGAATGACTTTTAGCAAAAATATTGATTCCTTTTTATGAAAAGCCATGTTTTTAAAATGAAAACGTTTTATTTGAGAAAAATTTGACCAGCTCTAAGACGAAATACTTCATTCAAATGGTGATAAACGCTACTATATGCCCCATAATTCAAGACAAGGCAGTGAAATCTCACAGGCATAAACACACATAATTAGGATCTCCAACATTTATACAGCTGCCCAGCTGTATTGGGCAAGACTGGTCATTTTCTCCCATTTACAGCTGTGGTGAATTAAGGGGGAGCAGATAGTAGGCACTCTTCCAAGCTCTGCCGGCTAGAGTTACCACATGGGACACTATACACAACAGATTGCGCAGTTGTTCAAACTATGGTCATGTGTGCTCTGCAAAGCCCCTGGGGATGGGGTTTCCATGGGCAAGGCTCCTTCTGGATGTGGGGACGGAGAATAAGAGGTGCTACTCTCCCACGGGCCACCCACTCATGGAGCCAAAATGAGATGTCACTCAGGATAATTCTTCCTTTCCTTTTTTCCCCCCTGTGCATGGATCAGTAGGCAGAGCATTTAAAAGTCAACTCTTTGAACTATCTCTGGGCACCTGAGCTAGCACCCCCAGACAATGACTCACACTTCTCTGAGCCACTGTTACAGGCTCTCTGGAGACATTGCGGCATCTCTAAGTTTCAGTTTCACAGTTTGAAGATTCTCTTCAAACCTGTAAGGGTTAGAAATTGTTTGTTTTTTTTAAATGAAAGGGTGGAGTCTGGAAGACAAGGCAGCAGACTGAAAGAGGTAGTGGTGTTATAAAGTGGCAGGTGCCCCCTTTTATACAACCCTGAGCAAGCCCGGTTTTACACAATGAAACTATAGACACATTCTGGCCTTGACTTACAATCTGTGCAATCCCTGGAATTTTAATGAGATTGTTCCTGCTGTAAATTTGATTGCAATGGGAGTTATACCTAGGACATGTCTACACTGCAATAAAAGACCTTCCATACCTCTGTGGCAGGTCTGGGTCCCAGATCAGCTGATTTGGGTTCACGGGGCTCTAGAAGAGGGGCTATACAATTGCAGTGTAAACATTCAGGCTCCGGGTGGAATCTGGGCTCTGAGACACTGTGAGGGAGGAGGGTCTCAGGGTATTGGCTCCAGCCTGAGTCTGGATGCCATGTTTAGCCCTGAAGCTCAAACCCAGGAAGCCCCAGTCAGCTGATCCTGGTTCTGAGACTTGATTCCACATGTTAGAACATAAGAACGTCCATACTGGGTCAGACCAACAGTCCATCCAGCCCAGTATCCTGTCTGCTGACAGTGGCCAATACCAGATGCTTCAGAGGGAGGGAACACAACAGGTAATCCTCATGTGATCCCTCCCCTGTTACCCATCTCCAGACAAACAGAGGCTAGGGATACCATTCCTACCCCTCCTGACTAATAGCCATTGATGGACCTAACCTCCATGAATCTATCTAGCTCTTTTTTGAACCCTTTAAAGTCCTAGCCTTCACCACACTTCTGGTAAGGTGTTCCCAAGTGTTCTGCAATGCTGATATACCCTGAGTCCTAATACAGACCTGCAGACTCACACTTGGCTTTAAAGCAACAATTGGTAAAAAGAAACAAATGTTTCTTGTGCTGAAGCTATATATGCCAAATTCCAAGACAAAGACACTTTTTAGCATATACTTTTGTAGCCACAATTTTTCCAAAATCACTTTTTCCAAAAATCTTGATTTTTGGGTGTCCAACTTGAGAAACCTTAAAGGGACTTGATGTTCAGAAAGTGCTGAGAATCCACACACTGAAATTAGGCCTCTTCAGAGTATGTCAAGTCAGACATACAACATTTCTTGTCACATTTGAAGACCTTCACATAGTGACTGTAATCCTAAATTAACCATGTGATAAGGTATATCAGGTGTTTATTACCCCACCCCACCAGAGGCCTTCCTCCCATAGCCTACCCCATTCTATGAAGCTAATTTTTTTGGAGAACATTGAGCTGGGACCTCCATGATTTGCCTCTAGAGCAGCTTCCAGGATCATCTCTTGGCAGAACCAGAGAGATTTCATCCTCCAGGGGCTAGAAGGGACAGAAACAGGGAAAAGACAATCAGACCAAGAAGGTAAGATAAAAAAGGGCAGGCTGCTTCTTTCAAAGGACAGTTTGGGTAAGGCTATGCCAAGGAAGGCTACACCTGTCTTAACCTCAGACATCTGCCGTGGTCAGAGATCTCACTGGAAGTACTTTGGGCTAAATTGGCCAAAGATTGTTTTACATCATGGAGTTTAATGCCCAAATGGCCATTTTGAGTTGTCAATTTATTTTAGACAACTTAAAATTAAAGAAAGCCTGTTTCATGGCCTGCTGGGATTAAGATGAACCTGTGACTAACTTAAGGTGATTTTCAAAAATAAGACCATAAGCACGGTCATACTGAGTCAGATCACAGGTCATTTAGTCCAGTGGGGAGGTTTAGGATGGACATTAGGAAAAACCTCCAAATTGTCAGGGTGGTTAAACACTGGAATAAATTGTCTAGGGAGATTGTGGAATCTTCATCACTGGAGATATTTAAGAGCAGGTTGGATAGACATCTATCAGGGATGTTCTAGGTCCGTGTTTCTGAAAGTGTACCGTGGAAACACTTTCAGAAACACTTTAACTGGCTGCCCCGGTTTGTTTATGTACCAGCGCCACGGCCATGGAGCCTCGCGGCTCCCATTGGCTCAGTTTCATTCTTTGCAGCCAAGTACACTTTCAGAAACACTGTTCTAGGTAGTGCTTGGTCCTGCTGTGAGGGTAGGGGAGTGGACTTGATAATCTCTTGAGGTCCCTTCCAGTTCTAGTGTTCTGTGAATCTATGTGGCCATCCCATGGATTTATAAAGAGACAATAAGATATTCTCTGTTTTATTATATATTCTTTTCTTAACGATTTCCAGCATTCTGTTTGCTTTTTTGACTGCTGCATATTGAGTGGATGTTTTCAGAGAACTATCCACAATGACATCAAGATCTTTCTTCAGTGGTAATTGCTAATTTCGACTCGATCATTTTATATGTATAGTTAGGATTATGCTTCCCAATATGCATTACTTTGCATTATCAACACTGCAATTCATCTACCATTTTATTGTCCAGTCACCCAGTTTTGTGAGATTCTTTGAAGCTCTTTGCAGTCTGCTTTGGACTTAATTATCTTGAGCAGTCTGGTATCATCTGCAAATTTTGCCACCGCACTGTTTAACCCTTTCTGCAGATCATTTATGAATATTTTGAATAGGAGTGGTCCCAGTATGGATACCTGGGGGATACCACTAGTTACCTTTCTCCAGTCTGAAAACTGATCATTTATTCCTACCCTTTGTTTCCTGTCTTTTAACCAGTTACCAATCTAACAGCAGTGTGGGCCTGGCTACCACTTCCTACAGTTCCCATGCCCAGGAACAGTGAACCAGGGCTACTGAGAGCTAAGGGGTTCCATGACTGCAGACACTCAGGTAAACATAGCCCCTAGCAGCTTGCTAGAGGCTCACTCTGATGATCCACGTGCAGCTTGATTCCCCATCCTTCAGTTAAAGGATAGGTTACAAATGACAATTAGTAATTCTCCAATTTCATATTTGAGTTCCTTGAGAACTCTTGGGTGAATGCCATCTGGGCCTGGTGACCTATTGCTATTTAGATTATCAATTTACTCCCACGCCTCCTCTCATGATACCTCAATCTGGGACAGTTCTTCAGATTTGTCATCTAAAACAAATGGCTGACGTTTGGGAATTTCTCTCACATCCTTAGCCGTGAAGAGCGATGCAAAGAATTCATTTAGATTCTCTGCAATGGCCTTCTCATCCTTGAGAGCTCCTTTAGCCTCTCAGTTGTCCAGTCTTCCACTGGTTGTTTAGCACACTTCCTGCTTCTGATGCACTTAAAAAGCAATAGCAAATCATTCTGAATCTTTGTCTAGCTGTTCTTCTTGTTCCTTTTTGGCCTTCCTAGTTATATTTTTACACTTAATTTGCCAGATTTGGTAGCAGCCTTCAACTTCCTGAAGGGAGGATCCAAAGAGGATGGAGAGAGGCTGTTCTCAGTAGTGACGGATGGCAAAACAAGGAGCAATGGTCTCAAGTTACAGTGGGGGAAGTCTAGGCTGGATATCAGGAAAAACTATTTCACTAGGTGGGTGGTGAGGCACTGGAATGGGTTACCTATGGAGGTGGTGGAATCGCCATCTCTAGAGGTTTTTAAGTACCAGCTTGACAAAGCCCTGGCTGGGATGCTTTAGTTGGGGTTGGTCCTGCTTTGGGCAGGGGGTTGGACTCGATCTCTTGAGAGCTCTTCCAGCCTTAGGATTCTATGATTCTATTATTTCTATTTTCCTTGCTAGGATTTAACTTCTGCCTCTTAAATGCTGCTTTTTTATCTCTTACTGCTTCTTTTATTATGGTGTTTAGCCATGGTGGCACTTTTTTGGGTTTCTCTCTGTTTTTTTAATTTGGGGTATGCATTTAAGTTGAGCCTCTTTTGCGGTGTCTTCAAAAATTTCCATGCACCTTGCATGGATTTCACTTTTGGCACTGCGCCTTTCAAACTGTATACCATTCGTACACAAACTCCCCATCCGCCACTGATACGCAGCCACTTCCGGCATGGAATTTGACAGCTGTTTAACAGAAAGCCAAATTAGAAAGCTTGGAAAATATGTAGAGATTAATAATGGAAACACTGAATTATTCATGAAGTGTCATTTCTGATTTGTGTCAAATGACATATTTGCTTTCATTCTTTCTAATTACCAATACTCCTTTGTGAAATGGAATATCTGGGTGTATTTATTGCAAGTCTAATGACATATTTATATCATGCCACATAATTATCAATTTGTGTGAATAGATTATTACTAGCCCTGAAGATGTTGTTTTGAATTATTTGGAAGTTAGTTATAAGGCTGTAAAATGCAATGAATTTCAGGAGTGCTATTTTAATTAAACAATGTATTGCACTGAGTCCAGTGGGTAATTTTTAGAGTTATACCAGGCATTTTGAATTTATTTTTTTCAAGGCAGGCAAGAGATTATTTAACAATATGAATTAGCCTGCCGAACAGAGTTTAGGTTTATGCTTTTACTTGTCTGATAAGGTCTCAAGTCTGTGATTTGAGTCAGAAAAATTTAGAGGAACAGTTGAAGCCATTTTTCTGTGAAGCCCAGTTCCAGAGCCATGACTTTTGCAGAATAATACCTTATGTTTCAAATAGCCCAGTGCCAATACTGATAACCACAAGAGTTCAAAAATCATGAGGCAGGCCTCAAATAAATTATGAATTTGGTTTAAAAACCATGAGATTGTTCAAAAATAGTAAATTTTGCAGTCTGTTTATTTGCCTTCTGGCTTTGAGCCCTTTGTGTTCACATTTGCAAACTTTTCTCTGCAAACCTATAAAGTTGGAAACTCACTTTTTCTTAAGAAAGAAAGAAAGAAAGAAAGAAAGAAAGAAAGAAAGAAAGAAAGAAAGAAAGAAAGAAAGAAAGCTAAGATTTTCACACAATCACATGGCTTCAGGAGGAAGGGCTTTAAGGGTGTGTCTAGACTACAGGGTTTTGTCGACAAAAGTGGACTTTTGTTGACAAAACTAAACCTGCGTCTACACTACCGCTGAGTTCTGTCGACATAATGTCCTGCTCCTCCCATCCCTCCTTCAGGAGGTCTAGAATGCCTCTCGGCTGCCTGCCGTACAAAAGCTCAAATGGCGAGAAGCCGGTTGAAGCCTGCGGCACCTCCCGCACAGCGAACAGGAGGGCGGGAAGGAACAGGTCCCACTCCCAGGGATCCACTCCCACAAATTTTCTCAGCATCGTTTTTAGTGTTTTGTTAAAACGCTCCACGAGCCCGTCGGTCTTGGGGTGGTAGACGGAGGTCTGCAGTTTCTTTACCTGGAGCAATTTACATAGCTCGGTCATGACCCTCCCCGATACATTTGTCCCTTGGTCCATAAGGATCTTCCGCGGTATGCCCACGCGGGCAAAGATCTTGACCAGCTCCATCGCCAGTCCTGGGGCCTTCGTGTTCTGCAGTGGTACTGCTTCTGGGTAGCGTGTTGCGTAATCTATAAGAACTAGGCTATGCTGGTTGCCTCTCTTGGATCATTCTAGAGGGCCCACCAGGTCCAAGGATACCTGTTCAAAGGGGGTATCTACTACAGGGAGTGGTACCAGAGGGGCTCTCGGCACCCCCGTGTCCCCGGCCCGCTGGCATTCTGGGCAGGACGTACAAAAGTCCTTGATCTCCTTGTGGACTCTGGGCCAGTAGAACCATTGTAGTACCCTTTGTGACGTCTTTTCTATCCCCAGGTGGCTGGCCCAGGGATTCACATGTGCCAGATCTAGCACTTGCCACCTGAACTGAGCTGGCACTAGTAGCTGCCAGTTCTCATCCCCTTCCCCCGGTCGGGTGGTCACGCGATACAGCCGATCTGCTCTTACTTCGAACCGCGGGTTCTGGGTGAGCGGGCATCCTGCAGGTGTCTCTGCCTGGGCTTGCTCCCACGCGTGGGTAAGGGAGCTGTCCTCCCGCTGCTCTCACAGAAAGTCCTCTCCTTCCCCGACCCTGCCGTTGGGGGCTCCTGGCGGGGTGATTTCGCCTGCCTGGGCTTCAGTTGGCCCGTCCCGGTCCCCGGCATCTGGAGGCATGGGGGGTACCGCCCTGCCCTGGGTCCGCCCCCATTGCTGGATGGCTTGTCGGAAGCCCTGCCAGTCTCGCCCCAGGATCACCGGGTAAGCCAGGGGCGGGGCCACTGTCACTCGGCAGCGGGTTCGGCTCGCCCCTTCGCCAATATGCACCCACCGGATCGGGTACCGCCGCACCTCCCCGTGGATACACTGGACTGTAACGGGAGGGCCCCCTCCCCTCCCCTCAGTGCCACCTCTTTGCAAATCAGGGTCTGGTTACAGCCTGAGTCCACCAGGGCCCAGGTTGCCCGCCTGTCAAGGCTTACTTGCAGCATGATCCGGGGTGGTCTGGCGCGAAGGGGTTGCTTTCCGGTGGTTGCGGCCCACCCGAACGAACAGTCCATGAAGGGGCACTCTCTGTGGAAGTGCCCCTCCTGGCCGCACTCGAAGCATGCGCCACGTTTCACTGGTTCTGCCGGGCTGGGTGGGGTCCCCCCGGCCCCTCCGGGTGTCGTTGCCTCCAGGCTCCCCGACACTGCGGGTCCGCCTCCACTCTCCCAGCGTGCCCATGGGATGCGGGAGCTGGCACGCCCGCCCTGTGGGTGCGGAACCCCGGTTCGGGTTCTTGGCGCCCTGCCCGCGGTCTTCCTCTCCCTTGGCAGCCAGGTAGTTCTCCATGATCGTCACCGCTTCCCCGAGGGTGGTGGGCTGGTGGCGCCGTACCCACGTCCGTCCTTCAGGGGGGAGGATCTGTAAAAACTGGTCCAATACAATCATGTCCACCACCTGGGCAGCGGTCCGCCGCTCGGGGTCCAGCCAGCGGGTGGCAGCCTCTTTTAATCGTTGGACCACTGCTCGGGGTCGCTCCCCTGGCCGGTACTTCTCGGCCCAAAATTTCTGTCTATGGGTTTCGGGAGTCACCCCTGCCTGATCGAGGATGGCTTCCTTTACTTTGTGGTAGTGTAGGGCATCTTGTGCGGCTAATCCCCTATATGCCCCCTGGGCTGGGCCCGTGAGGTGGGGTGCCAGTAGAGTTGCCCACTGTTCCTCTGGCCAATGAGCGGCCGTGGCCACCCTCTCGAACGTGACCAGGAAGGCCTCTGGGTCGTCCTCGGCCGTCATTTTTACAAGCCGTAATGGCAGTGCCAGGGCTGCCCCACTGGGCCCCCCTGGGGCTGTCATGGCCCCTGCCCCCTGGTGCTTCTGCTGCTCTAGGACTTCCCACACCAGCTGTTGCTGATCCGTGAGCTGCTGTATCAGCTGCGTCTGTTGTTGCTGCTGTTGTTGTTGGTTTTCCACCAACCATTTCAACAGTTCCCCCACCTCCATGTTATCTTACTCCCGTGGTCCTAATCCGCCACCCATTATTATTATTATATTTTTTTGGGGGTGTCACCCTATTATGAGGGTACCCACATTCTCCACCAGTGTGGCAAGATGAGTGGGCGGGGGGTGTACGGGACCACCCATCCACCCCGGCTCCTGCTCGCCCTGCACCCCTTTCGCCTTCTGTCTCTGTCCCTGTGCAGCAGCTGCTGCTGCCCCCCCCTCAGCTTGCTCTCAGCCGGGTTGGGGGAGGGTTCTCAACCCTCTGGTCCACCCACAGGCCGGCGGCCAGGGTTTGCCCTCCAGCGGGCTCGGCCCGCATCGCTCCTCGATTAGGAAGCCTAATCCGAACTAGCTACTCCGTGCCACGTGTAGCCGCGCGGCACGGGGTTCGAACTAGCTGGCATTTAAAAATGGCGCCAGCCGGCTTCATGCAAATGAAGCCTGGGAAATTCAAATCCTGGGCTTCATTTGCAACTGTGGATGACTACATTACCCCCGCTAGTTCGAACTAGCGGGGTAGTGTAGACATACCCATAGAGACTGTCCAGTTTGGTCAATATACATGGCAGAGGGGCATTGCTGGCATTTGATGGCATAATGTCAATTGTGAGCTCATCATAGCCCCCCCAAAGTGTTGTCATGCTGTGTTTCCCCCAGGATGAAATTTCCACCAGTCAAAAAGCTGCCCTCGGCACAAGAATCAGGAACCAGTCCCTATACAAGCTCACAAGCATTTATATTGATTAAATAAACAGCCTGCCTGATTTTAATCTTATACAATAAAAAAGGCAATTCTTCTTGTATAACTGTTTGCAGCCTGCAGAAGAATTTTAATATTAAAGAGTTTATGATGGAAATCCTGACACGGGCACCTAACTACAGCATAGCGGGTGACTCAGTTCTGTTCTAATTAATGCATGCAAAGACCTTTTCTAAAAACACTTCATACATTGCCCTTTGGAGAGGCCTGCAGTATGCACAGATGCCCATGCGTCTCTTGCATTCTAGTACGTTTGTAAGCAAATCTTCTATTGCTGCTCTCCTACCAGTGCAGCTCCCTCGGTGGTAGCT
Source organism: Pelodiscus sinensis (assembly GCF_052426305.1). Lineage (NCBI taxonomy): Eukaryota > Metazoa > Chordata > Testudines > Trionychidae > Pelodiscus > Pelodiscus sinensis. The sequence goes on along the minus strand of NC_143053.1, from coordinate 14,847,852 downwards.
TTGGTAGGAGTACAAGGGCTCATGCCTCCTACCACTGCATCATGCAACACTTCCCAAAGCAAGTTCACAGGTCACAGGCAGGGGAGTTGATAACTTTGCTTGGCCTCTGGGCAAAGCGTGTGTGTGGCTGGCTTCAGAGGCTTGGGAGGGGAAGAATTTCGGGCGAAAGGGGCAGGACTTGGCCAGGAAGCTCTGAGTGCCGCCCGGACTGCTGCGCACACCCTCCCACAGCCTTCCAAGCTGCCTGGAGCATGCAGCAAGGCACTTACATGGTGATTTACCCAGGTGGTGGGGGCCTGGTCACATCAATAAAGAGGTATAAGGCTTCTCTACACGGTCGCTGTCAGTGGTGGTACTGCACTGGTGCCAGACGTGCTAATGCACTCAAAGCCTCAGGGAAGAGGATCTTCTCAAACCATTCAGTCCACACTTTCTCTTTACCTCCACTTTCTCTCTCCCAGGCTTCATCCATGGCTACGTCTACACTGGCATGATTTTCCGGAAATGCTTTTAACAGAAAAGTTTTCCGTTAAAAGCATTTTCGGAAAAGAGCATCTAGATTGGCACGGACGCTTTTCCGCAAAAGCACTTTTTGCAGAAAAGCATCCATGCCAATCTAGACACACTTTTGAGCAAAAAAACCCTGATCGCCATTTTAGCCATCGGGGCTTTTTTGCGCAAAACAGTACTGTGCTGTCTACACTGGCCCTCTTGTGCAAATGATTTGCGCAAGAGGGCTTTTGCCCGAACGGGAGCAGCATAGTATTTCTGCAAGAACACTGATGGTCTTACATGAGATCGTCAGTGTTCTTGCGGAAATTCAAGCGGCTAGTGTAGATAGCTGGCAAGTTTTTCCGCAAAAGCAGATGATTTTGTGGAAAAACTTGCCAGTCTAGACACAGCTCATGAGTCTGATTTTGCTCCCATTCAACTCTCCTGCTTGGAAATCTCTCCAAGACCTGCTCAATAGCATTACTCCTATGTCACCCCCACCATTATGCCATTGTTGCTGACACCCTTATCCATGCAGTCAGCTTTTGCAGCCCCCCTTCTCTACGGCTTCCCCAGGTTTCAGTGCCACAGACCACAATATGTAGCTCCTGTCAACCTTCTTACACATACAAAGAATCAGAGGGGTAGCCGTGTTAGTCTGTAATTGGAAAAACTTTAAAAACAAGGAATAGTCTTGCAACACCTTAGAGTCTAACAACATTTGTAGATGGTATCATGAGCTTTCGTGAGCACCACCCACTTCTTCAGATGAATTGCCATTCATCCAAAGGATGAATATAGGCAAGCAACACGGGGATGCAGGGGCAAGATTAGAAAGGCAAAGGCACAAAATGAGATCAAACTAGCTACAGGCATAAAGGGAAACAAGAAGACCTTTTATAAATACATTAGAAGCAAGAGGAAGACCAAGGACAGGGTAGGCCCACTGCTCAGTAAGGAGGAAGAAGCAGTAACAGGAAACTTGGAAATGGCGGAGATGCTCAATGACTTCTTTGTTTTGGTCTTCACCGAGAAGTCTGGAGGTGTGCCTAACGTAGTGAATACAAGCACAGAGAGGGTAAGTTTAGAAGATAGGATACACAAAGAACAAGTTAAAAATCACTTAGGAAAGTTAGATGTCAGCAAGTCACCAGGTCCTGATGAAATGCATCCCAGGATACTCAAGGAGCTGATAGAGGAGGTATCTGAGCCTTTAGCTATGATCTTTGAAAAATCATGGAAGACAAGGGAGATACCAGAAGACTGGAAAAGGGCAAATATTGTGCCTATCTATAAAAAGGGGAATAAGAACAACCCAGGAAACTACAGACCAGTCAGTTTAAGGTCTGTCCCAGGGAAGATAATGGAGCAGGTAATTAAGGAAATCATATGCAAACACTTGGAAGGTAATAAAGTGATAGGGAATAGCCAGCATGGGTTTGTGAAGAACAAGTCATGCCAAACTAATCTGATAGCCTTCTTTGATAGGATAACGAGCCTTGTGGATAAGGGAGAAGCGGTGGATGTCATATACCTAGACTTTAGTAAGGCATTTGATACGGTCTTGTATGATATTCTTATTGATAAACTAGGCAAATATAACTTAGATAGGGCCATGATAAGGTGGGTGCATAATTGGCTGGATAACCGTAGTCAGAGAGTTGTTGTTAAGGCTGCTAAATCCTGCTGGAAAGAGATAACAAGTGGAGTTCCGCAAGGGTCTGTTTTGGGACCCGTACTGTTCAATATCTTCATCAATGATGTAGATATTGGGATAGAGAGTACGCTTATTAAGTTTGCAGATGATACCAAACTGGGTGGGGTTGCAACTTCTTTGGAGGATAGGGACATAATTCAAAATGACCTTAGCAAGTTAGAGAAATGGTCTGAGGTAAACAGGATGAAGTTTAATAAAGAGAAATGCAAAGTGCTCCACTTAGGAAGGAACAATCAGTTCCATACATACAAGATGGGAAGCGACTGTCTAGGAAGGAGCATGGCGGAAAGGGATCTAGGGGTCATAGTGGACCACAAGTTGAATATGAGTCAACAGTGTGATGCTGCTGCAAAAAAAGCAAATATGATTCTAGGTTGTATCAACAGGTATGTTGTAAGCAAAACTCGTGAAGTCATTCTGCCACTCTACTCTGCACTAGTTAGGCCTCAGCTGGAGTACTGTGTCCAGTTCTGGGCGCCACATTTCAAGAAAGATGTGGAGAAATTGGAAAGGGTACAGAGAAGAGCGACGAGAATGATTAAAGGTCTAGAGAACATGACCTATGAAGCCAGGCTTCATGAACTGGGCTTGTTTAGTTTGGAAAAAAGAAGATTAAAGGGGGACATGATAGCAGTTTTCAAATATCTAAAAGGGTGTCATAAGGAGGAAGGAGAAAATTTGTTCCTCTTGGTTTCTGAGGACAGGACAAGGAGTAATGGGCTTAAAGTACAGCAAGGGAGGTTTAGATTGGACATTAGGAAAAAATTCCTAACTGTCAGGGTGGTCAAATATTGGAATAAATTGCCAAGGGAGGTGGTGGAATCTGTCAGGGATGGTGTAGACGGAGCTTGGTCCTGCCTTGAGGGCGGGGGGCTGGACTCGATGACCTCTCAAGGTCCCTTCCAGTCCTATGATTCTATGATTCTATCTGAAGAAGTGGGTGGTGCCCACGAAATCTCATGATACCATCTATATGTTTTATTAGTCGGTAATGTAGTGCAAGACTATTCCTTGTTTTTAAAGTTTTCCCACATACAAAGAAGAATGACCATGTCAGCGTCAGACAGAAACTGACTGAGAAAAACAGAAAAACCCCATTTTTGAAAAACCACGTAAACCTCCTTTTTTTAAGGAAGAGCAGGGGTTTTTTTGAAAAAGGGTTTTTTTCTGAAAAAAAGTGTCCAGACTACTTTCATTTTCAAAAGACCCTGTTTCAAAAATGCGATCGGAAAAAGATATGCAAATTCCTGTGGAATTTGCATTTCCTCTTTCGAAAAAATCTATGTAGTTTAGACATGCCCTTACTGCGATATTCCTTCTTATTTCAAAATTATTTCCTAGTGTAGATATGGCCCTATGGTTCACATTTTCGAAGTTTTCTCTGCAACCACAAGGACTAGAAACTTTTTTTTAAAATTAAAGCAAGATTCCCACATAATAGCATGACACCAGCAGTTGAAGCTTTAAGACAAATATCAGACTACAGATGGAGAAACTTGAGGGAAATAGAAACTAAAGCTCAGATCAGCAAAGGGATGAGCACACTTCTGTACATGCTCATTTTGCACATCTGGGAGTATATGATATTGCCTGCATGAGAGAGTTGCTTGTACACTTACCTCTGTGTAAATTAAGGGTATGCAGAAGTGCACATGAGCTTACTTCCGAAAGGGAGGCCTGACTGAATTACCCAACGTTGCACAGTGTAAATTATCTTCCCCCTCTTACAGGCAGTATGCAAGAAGTTAGTATGCTAAATGATGCCTTGTAAGCATTCCTCAGCCTCAGGAGTTAATTGGTGCTTTTGTGTTGCATGAACTATTTTCTCTGCTTTAGTGGAAGTTAGTAGAATTGTCTCCTTGGTAAAAGTCTATTGTGTACTGGTTGTGGTGTTTCTCAGCTCCCATGAACTTAAATAGGCCATATTCCAGTCCATAGATGGTAGAGCCAGATTCCCTTTCTGAGGCTGTGTCTAGACTACATGCCTCTTTCGGCAGAGGCATGTAGATTAGACAGATCAGCAAAGGCAAATGAAGCCGCGATTTAAATGATCGCGGCTTCATTTACATTTACATGGCTGCCGCGCTGAGCCGACAAACAGCTGATCAGCTGTTTGTCGGCTCGCGCGCTAGTCTGGACGTTCCCCCTGTCGTCATCAAAGCCCTTTGTCGGCAGCCCCGTTATTCCTTGTGGAATGAGGTTTACCGGGGCTGCCGACAAAGGGCTTTGATGTCGACAGGGGGAACGTCCAGACTAGCGCACGAGCCGACAAACAGCTGATCAGCTGTTTGTCAGCTCAGCGCGGCAGCCATGTAAATGTAAATGAAGCCGCGATCATTTAAATCGCAGCTTCATTTGCCTTTGCTGAACAAACAAATCTACATGCCTCTGCTGACAGAGGCATGTAGTTTAGACGTACCCTGACACAGCAACAACTTATGTTGAGTCCATGACATTTCTGGTCACTGCAAGTATTCCAAGCCACCAAATGCACAGTGCTCCGGCCCAGATCATCAGCTAGAGTCTCTCGAGCCAATTTTCCCCAGCTGAATGCCGGACTACACAAGTCTGCGGATTCTTAGAACTTTGGGGTACAGCACCTTTCTTTTCCAGGAGCAGGAAACACTAAGTCGAGGTGAGTACAGGCCATTCAGAATGAGCCTGTGAAAAGGAAACATTCGCCTTCTGCAGAAAGCTGAAATTATTCAGCGTAAAACACTGTACCTTATGACACTGTCATGTGGTGACACTTTCATAATGGGCACTATATAATAAGTGCTATTCAGGAGAGCTGGTTATTAGAGCTTAGCTAAAGGTCATATACCGGCATACCCAGAGCCAGTAATTTGTGCACTGTGAAAGCTCCACTACACTTTGCTAGTTTCCCAATGGATTCAGAGAGGGAATATTTGAAAAATGGGAGCATCACAACCAGGGGAAAGTGCTGTTGTGGATAATCACATCCCCTCCCCTTTTTTATCCTCAGCATGGTTTAAAGGCCTGATCCTGCAAGATGTTGGCTACTCAGCTCCTCTCAGGAGGCAATTTGGAGGATTGGGGCCCTAAGGCAACAGGGCTCAATCCTTCTCTCCTTATATCATTGAAAGTTTTGCCATTGCTATCTATAGGAGAAGGATCGGGGCAGTACAATGGCTTTAACATGAGGCAGGCCCTGGACCAGGGCTGGCTGAGGACTCAGTGTTCCTCAGTTCCTGTGCTTGGAGCAGGGCTGGGGAAAGGTAGTTTTAAACTACAGCTACACCCCAAATTTTCAGCTCTGCCTTAAGGCTGCTCTCAGTAGCTCACTGCAATGTCCTTCTAAGGGCCATGGGCCAGGTGAAGATAGCTGGAACACAGACCATCCTGGACTCACTCCTCCCATTCCGGTCCATGGTTATGGGGGTGCAGCAGGAGACAGATAAACCCCATAGGCTGAGGTAACTTCTGGGAGTTGTTCTTTTCCCCATGATGTTGCCAGAGTGGCACAGAGAGGCCTGGTTAGAAAAGTGAGTCAGGTCCAATTAATGCAGTGAGTCCCACATAAATAGGGATGCATCTGAGGGTGCAATGATGCCATTGGGGGGTGGGGAGAAAGGATGCCAGATTGTTTTCTTCAGGACTATTTAGTGATAGTGTGAATGAGCAAAGGGACTCCTCCATCATGTAGTCCAATAAAAGATATTACTTCACCCAGCTTGTCTCTCTGTTATCTTGGGACTGGTGCGTCTACAGCCACACTGCATCCTCTGCCTTGTGTCTTAAGAAAACCAGACTATGTATGAAATGAACACAGTAACCAAAAAAAAAAAATACCGCACTCCCTCTTCCAAATGAAAACCACATCCTGCTTCTCGGCAAAGCCATGCATGCTGACAGGTTAAACACAAAGGACTTTGTCTCCCTGTGTGGCATGGGGTGCCTTCCTAGAGAACAGGGTCATTGGGTCTGACATTTCCAAAGGCAGATAAATCCAAGTAATGCTAGGGCCAGTCCTGCAGTGGCTGGCTAGCTCATCCCGTGTGGTGCTTAGCAGGAGCAGCCAGGTCCCCAAGGGATGCTGGACGTGCCATGTCCTGTGATTTAGGGGTGGAAAAAGAAAACTTGTTGTTAACCTGTTTTTTGTGAAGCAGCAGAGGGGTTTGGAAAGTGATGCGAGCCTCCTGGAAAGACAGCAGCAAGGATGAGAACCACATATTTGTTGTTGTCACTGTAAGGGAAGCAAGAAGAGACAGGGGAGGAGGAGAAAGGCGCTTGGAACCTCCTCAGGTGGAAACCAGTGTCACTGCATTAAGAAAGGGTCTGATAGGAAAGGATGTGGATGTGAAGATGGGAAGAGGTAACTTCCCAATCCTCTAGGAGTATCATGCAGTGGAGAGTGGTGACTGCCATTTACACGAGGGCTTATCTAGACTTGTCTAGACACACTAGTTTAGTGACAGTGCCAACCCCTAATGGTCACACAGAGCACCTGTGCAAAATGGGGCTGACATTAGTGCGACTGACCCAGCACATATTGGTGCAAGCTGTGTTGGGACAAGCTCTCTCTTATACACCTTTGCAGCATACCTACACCCGGGGGCTACACCACAGTTATGTTAATATAGATGCACTTTACGGGGTGCAGACCCCTGCCATGTAGAAGTCAGATCTTGTGGACACAGCAGGCACCCAGGGGGAACAAAGACAAGGGTTAATACCAGAGTCAACTGCTAGTTACCAGAGCCAGAGGTTAAGCCAGAGTCAGGGTCAGAAGTCAGTGGCTGGGGTCAGAGAACCAGGGCAGGTAACTCATGAGTAGAGATGAGGTATAAGAACAGAAACGGGAGAAGAGACAAGGATCAAGCACAGAGAGAGCAGGGGTGAGGCAGGAGCGGAGCAGGAATCAGGAGCAGAGTTGGGTCCAGGAGGCAAGCATAAGCAGGGTCTAAAACAGCCCATATCAGGCAGGGCTGGCCTTACCATGAGGTGAACTGAGGTGGCCGCCTCAGGTGCCAGACTGGGGGGGGGGGGGCGCCACTAGGACCCAGAGTGTAGAAAATTGTGCCTGGTGCATATGTATTCTCTCAGCTCTAGATGCACAGAGATGGTGGAGTTCTGTGCTGGAGGAAGGAGGGCAGAATTGAGATCTTTCAAAGTTTTGGCCCAAGTGACGGGGCATGGGGGTGTCATTTGAGCTCCCCGCCTCAGGTGCCAAAATGTTGTGGGCCGGCCCTGAAAACAGGAAATCACACTTGTTGCTCAGACAAACTTCCTTGCCTTTTTCTGGTTTAAATGCCATAGTTGGACCAAGCAGTGGAGTTGGGTGATTGGTCAGGCTCCTGTGAATGGTGCCTTGACTGAAGCAATGGTTCTACTAGCTTTCTCAGTCCATCAGGATTCAGCAGACATTGGGTGGAGGCCAGAATGCAGCAGCTGTTCGGGCCCCAGGCCTTGGTTCAAGACATGGGATAGTGTCTGCCAACAGAGGCTACACCTGCTAACTCAATGGGATCCTCCGACTAGTAGCAGACTATTGATTGGTCACCTCTTAGCATAAAACTTCCTGTGCCTGCCATCCCACACCTTGTCTGAGCAACTAGTTGCTAGGCCTGATGCGAGAGCAAGGTCTAATCCTGGGTGAATTCTGTGAACAGTAGTTTAAAATTCTGCATATTTTATTTGTCATACACTCTCTATGTAATTAGCATTTCAATAATTTTGGTAATTTATTCCAATATTCCTGTCAGCAGCTGTGCCTGAACCAATACTGACACAGACAAACATTCCTCCAGGAGGAGAGTGTTAAAGAAACCTCCATGACAACACTGTTTCTCTGCTCCTCCAAGAGCCCAGTCAGGGGAGCCGGAACCCCACATTCCCTCCCTGCAGATCCCAGCCGCAGCCCTCTCAGCCCAGACACCCACACTCCCTGCTCCCCAGAACCCAGGAATCCAGAAGGGGAAACAGCCTGATGCTGGGTCCTAGGCGTGTGTGGAGTTTCCTGCATGCTTCCTCCTTGCTTCAGAACGTGCCAGGAACTGCAGCTGCTGGGAACCCTCCAGATCCTTCCTTTCTGGGGCAGTGTCTTCTATTTGTGAGCTGAGAGGTTGTGCTCTGCTGGGTCCACTGGCCCCCAGTGGCAGTCAGATGCTCTGTAGCCCATTTCTCCAGAGGGAAAAGGAAATTTTGAGCAGGACATAAATATCTGTGCAAATTCTGCACTGCACAGTGATACAGAAGTCCCCCAGGAATAAAGGTTCTTGTTCCTGTTACTTTGCTTGTACCAAGAATCAGCTTTCTCATGCTAATTCCAGTTATAAACTCTGGTTTGATACTTGGCATAACTGACTTTTCTGGATGAGATCTTCCAGAAAAGCTTCTTTCGAAAGAGAGCGTCCACACAGCAAAAGCACAATGAAAAAGCGATGTGCTTTTTTGAAAGATAGCATCCATGTTCATTGGATGCTATCTCGCATGTAAGTTGTGATTAGTATGGATGGAATGGACACCAGGGCACCTGTGTTATTTCTTGGAGGCCTCTTCTTTTGAGAGAACTCCCTCTTCCACATCTAGGCTATGTCTAGACTGCAGGCTTCTTTCGAAAGAGCCTCTTTCGAAAGATCGCGTCTAGACTGCAGGCGGATCTTTCGATAGAGGAAATCCGCTTTTTCGAAAGAGAGCACCCAGCGAGTTTGGATGCTCTCTTTCAAAGACGGCCTCTTTACATTGTAGAACGCCTTCTTTCGAAAGAGGAACTTTCGAAAGAAGGCGTTCTTCCTCGTGAAACGAGGTTTACCGCCATCGAAAGAAAAGCCGCGTTCTTTCGAAATAATTTCGAAAGAACGCGGCTTGAGTCTGGACGCAGGGGAAGTTTTTTCGGGAAAAGGCTACTTTTCCCGAAAAAACCCCTGAGTCTGGACACGGCCCTATACACACCTTTTTCCGAAAAAGCTTTTTCAGAAAAAGGCTTTGTCCTCATAGAAAGAGGTTTACCGTCATCAGAAAAACCCCTACATTCTTTCAACTTTGTCGAAAGAACTCAGTAGTAGTGTGGACTCAAGTATTGTTTTTCTGGAAAAACACTGGAGTGTAGTACACCTTTTGGCTCTAGCTGTAACCCTTCATGTGACTTCAGGCTGAACATGAAAAAACTAAAGCTAAACCATTTTCTAAACTTAAACTAGAACTGGTTCAAAGTGAAGTGCCTTATGACCGGTTTCCAGTAACATTGCTGACCAAACTCTCAGACCAGGATCTGCTTCCAACAACTGTTTCTTTTGTTTTCTTAGAGAGAGATAAACTGCAATGTTTTTGTCCCTCACTTTTATAATCCATTCCCCCTTGGACATGCATTTTCCTGAAGATTACTTCCCATAGTAGAAATTGACCTTTACTGTGCAATGGACCTTGATTTACTCAGGAGTGGAGGATAATTTAATTGATTTTTCCAGAGCCCAGGTACTTGGCCTTCAGGTTCCACCCCAAACCACCCCGATGTGGTTGAAACAGTGGATGGGTTTCCACTGACATCAAGTCTGATTACTCAGGAGACTGTGCCTTTGGTAGTGGTGATCGGGGAATACAAGGAAGTCCTACCATTCAATTTTATTAGCTCCCTACATTCTACCTTGATTTGGGGAACACCCTGACTAATCAGTTACAAGCCCATATTCTGTAGTCCCAAGTTGCTCTCTTTAAGCTTCTGTAGAGAGAACGTCATCGTGGTTCAAGAACCCAGAACCCTAGAACTCATTGAAAGAACCACGCTCCAAGAATCCAGCGGACCCTGCACATAGTGACCATTGTATTGAATACAGAAATGCCAACTCTCCAGAATGAATCATGCTTCCCTGTAAAATACAAAGACTACTGGACACCTTTGAAAAGTGAAATGCATACATATTATCCCCACATAGTGATTACAATTGTCCCATAAACCTTCCATCTGGAGTTAAAGTTCTATTTTTGACACCTATATTCTGTGTATGAGTGAGATTTAGCAGCATAAAGAGATTCTGGATAAAGACTTCATCTGTGTTCCAGTACTCTTTGTTGAAAAAGAAAGAAGTCTCTGAGACTTCAGATGTACTACAAGATACTTAACCAAATACCTCTATGCAATACAAACTGCTATTACTTAAGCAAAATGCAGGACTATGTAGCACTTTAAAGACTAACAAGATGGTTTATTAGATGATGAGCTTTCGTGGGCCAGACCCACTTCCTCAGATCAAATAGTGGAAGAAAATAGTCACAACCATATATACCAAAGAATACAATTAAAAAAAATGAACGCATATGAAAAGAACAAATCGTCTGTGAGTTAATGATATTAGAGGTGGGGAAAGGTAGATGTCTGTGAGCTAATGGTATTAGAGGTGATAATTGGGGAAGCTATCTTTGTAATGGGTAAGGTAGTTGGGGTCTTTGTTCAATCCCCCCGGAGAGTGTCGAATTTTAGCATGAATGACAGTTCAGAGGATTCCCTTTCAAGTGCAGATGTAAAAGGTCTTTGTAGCAGAATGCAGGTAGTTAAGTCGTTGAGACAGTGTCCTTTCTGGTTGAAATGGCAAGAAATTATTTTTTCTTTGTGATCCTGTCTGATATCTGTTTTGTGGGCATTAATCCTTTGGCAAAGTGTCTGAGACATTTGTCCAATGTACATAGCAGACTTTTGGCACATGATAGCATAAATTATATTTCTGGATGTGCAGGAATATGTGTTCTTGATCTTATAACTCACTTGGTTAGGTCCAATAATGGTATCAGCAGAATGAATATGTGGACAAAGCTGGCAATGGGGTTTGTTGCAAGGGAAGGTACCAGGGTTGGTATTAGTGTGGTATGTCCTGTGGTTGTTGGTAAGAATCATCTTGAGGTTAGGTGATTGTCTATAGGAACTGAGGAAGTGGGTCTGGCTCACGAAAGCTCATAATCTAATAAACCATCTTGTTAGTCTTTAAAGTGCTACATAGTCCTGCATTTTGCTTCAGCTACACCAGACTAACACGGCTACATTTCTATTGCTATTACTTACTGGGCCTTTGGATTGACTATGGTCAGCCTGGCTGTTCACCAGAATGGATCTTAGAAGAGTGTACAATTTAGTTCATATTGGGGCAGGGACTGAGTAGAAGATAGCCTTTAGAAGTAGGTATGGGTATTTTGAATATTTAGTAGTGTCCTTTAACCTTTCAGCACTTAATTAATGACATTCTTTGAGACACCCTCAACCAATATAAGGTCTCATATCTGGATATGTTCATCTACTACAGTGATCAAGCAACCATGAGCATTATATCTCCCAAGATTATGCCAGCAGAGAATGTACTGAAAGCTGGAGAAATGCCCCTTGAATTTTTGGGATTTGTCCCTGTGATGGGGTGTGATCACAGAAGACCACTTGGGGGTGCTTTCTGGGGTCCTGACAAGAACACTGACACTCTCCTTCTTGCTCTCTGGGGCTCCTCACTTCCCTGTCCTGCTGGGCTAGCTCCCTGGTCCCCACCCAGCCAAAGCACAGAGCTGAGATCAATGCCCCCCCCCCAAGAAGAAGGACAGACACTGAACCTCTTCGGGTACAAGGAGAATGCAATTTATGGCCCAGCTTCCTGGGATACAACTCCCAAAATGGGGTCAGAATCTCAAATGAATTAAATAGGTGAGCCCCCATTAACAATGAAAGGGGGAATATACACACTGAGGCTATGGCTACGCTGTAGCCTTCTTCTGGAAAAGCTTATGCAGATGAAGCGTGGAGTGGAATATCGCCATGCTTCATTTGCATAATTAATTAGCAGCTGCTTTTGTGCAAGAGGCTTTTGTGCAAAAAGGAGCTGTGTAGACGGCTCCTTTTTGCACAAAAAACCACTCCTGTGCAAGAGCCGTTCTTCCTCATTTTTTCAGGAAGAATGGCTCTTGCGCAAGAGGGGGTTTTAGTGCAAAAAGTAACCATCTACACAGCTCCTTTTTGCACAAAAACCTCGCGCAAAAGTGACTGCTAATTAATTATGCAAATGAAGCATAGCGATATTCATTTTCATAAACTTTTCTGGAAGAAGGCTACAGTGTAGCCTTAGCCTGATTGCTTTCGCCAGGTAACAGTTATTTACACTGGACTTGATCGAAAATAAAAGAGATTTTATAAAGTAGAAACAGTAGGATTTAAGTGGTTATAAGTGAGAACAGGCAGAGCAAAGTAGATTACAAACTTAAAGTAACAGAAAATGCTTAGCTAATTGTACACTAAAACCTCAGTACAAACGTATTATAAACTCAGTACAAACTCACCCTAAAACTGTTTCTTTTCAGGTTAAGCCTTCAAAACCAGGGCTGTTCCTCCCCTGAGGTCTTTGGTTCCTTCCCTTGGGTGTGCCCACCAGCCAAAGACCCAATTTGCTAGTTTCCTGTTGTTTTTAAAGATTTCCTCTCCCTGGGAATTCTGTTTCTACATTTCACCCTTCCGTTTGGGATAGACATGTGACTTCCTCAGCCCAACCACTGCTAAGACTTAAGAACAAAGGAGATTGTTTACAGTAGATCGTCTAGACTTTGAGGGTAACACCCTGAATAGTTTTCCATTTACACATTTAACATGATAAAGCATTCCATACACCATATGTCTAACTTTACACAGAAGAACGGCAAATATACAAAATAAGATAAACAGATCCAGCGGATTATGACATGAAGGTTGATAGGTTACTTGAGACAGTTTGTCCAAAGGACCTTTGAGTTAGGCATGTCTGTGTCCACAAGTCCATTTTCTAAAGCATGGAGGAGGAGGACCCATCACTGTCCCATCAGTGGAAGAGCTATAGATGGATCTCTGGAAGGTGTCCACTGTTTTGGACTGAGCAGATCTCCAGAGTATTTGAGACATTCAGAAATTCATTGGGTTTGTCGTCTTCTACAGGAAATACAGAATCGGGACACAGCACCTTAGTAAGTAGATTAGCTCACCAAAATGGCCCATATTATTCTAACTGTACTCTTCCTGACTACTGATATTACTACAGAACTCCTAATTATACATGTGTTTCTCCTCTCTGGCCTTCCCAATCATTTTACCACAGATTCAGGATCTCAGTTTATACCCTGGTTTTGGAAAGAAGTGTTTTACTTTCTGGTAGCCCATTCTTCTATATCGACTGCCCACCACCCTCAGATGGATGGCCATTTGGAATGGGTGAACCAGGTACTTGAAAACTCTATGCCATTTCCTGAACCATTTCCAAAATAATTGAGTGGTATTATTCCTATTAGCTGAATTTGTTTATAACAATGCAGAAAATGCTTCCATCCATTTCAATCTACTCCAATTATAGTTTTCACCTATGGCTCCATCCTGCTGTCTCCTAATTCATGGCAGTGGTGACTCCAAACTGGTGCGGACTATTCATAGGACCCAGAATAACCCTAAGGGAACATTTGAAGGCTGCTAAAGTAAACTACAAATGTCACACCAAGAAATACCCCCTAAAAACCCCACCTCTAAAAGCTGGCCAACAAGTTTGGATGCCACCTACATGTTTACAAACCAGCCAACGTGGGCACAAATTGGATCACTGATATGCAGGCCCTGACATCATTCTTTGTAAAATCAGTCTAATGGTGTTTGAATTACAGCTCTTTTGGTCATGGAAGATCCATCCAATAGTTCACATACCCCTTCTGAAACCTTTTCTTGATTTGTTTCCCAGCTGGCATCCACCACCTCCACTCTCGGTTCAAGAACAGGACCACAAAGGGAAGCAGTTTAGCACATCCTAGATTCCCAAACACATGGAGGAGCACTGTATTATTTGATTGACTGAAGAGAGAGGTACAATAGGGCAGCGCTTTGTGAGTGCATGTGCCTGCACTCTCTTGTGATGGGTCTTAGGTGATTCTGCACATGCAGTCTATCTGTACTATAAAAGCAAAGCAAACCCTTTCCGGGCTATCAGTCCAGCCAGGTGCCTATTGCAGCCTTCTCTGGAAGGTCTCTATCCTGGGGCTCACACTCTTCAATCAGTCTAGCAGGGCCTATCACAATACCCTAGTCCAAACTCTCTCAGCCTATTCTGGGCTCCCTCAGTTTATCCCTGTACTTTAAACTGTCCTGGCCCTGGTATGGGGCCCTACCCCCAGGACTTCCTCCCCAGAGACTCTTCACCTCTCTGGGCCTTTCTGGCTCCAGCATTTCACCTGGCCACTAAAGCAGTTCAGTTCCCTTCCATGGTGCATCAAAGTCCAGGCCACATTTCGATGGGCTGGTGGGGGTGGGACTCAGATTCTTCCTCTACTATGGGTCCCAGCCCAGGGACCCTATTGATAACAGTTGTGTGCTGTAGGAAAAAGAAAGAGCCTGAAAGCATGGACCTGGTGCTTGAACGAAAGTAAGCAAGAGTTATACTCAGAGGGTATGTCTACACTACCCTCCTAGTTCGAACTAGGAGGGTAATGTAGGCATACCGCACTTGCAAATGAAGCCCGGGATTTGAATTTCCTGGGCTTCATTTGCATAAGCCGGGCGCCGCCATTTTTAAATCCCGGCTCGTTCGAACCCCGTGCCCGCGGCTACACGTGGCACGGACTAGGTAGTTCGGACTAGGCTTCCTAGTCCGAACTACCGTTACTCCTCATTCCACGGGGTATGTCTACACTACAAAGTTAGTTCGAACTAACGTCTGTTAGTTCGAACTAACTTTCATAGGCGCTACACTAGCGCTCCATTAGTTCGAATTTAAAATCGAACTAACGGAGCGCTTAGTTTGAACTAGGTAATCCTCATTCCACGAGGATTAAGCCTAGTTCGAATTTACTAGTTCGAATTAAGGGCTGTGTAGACCCTTAATTCGATCTAGTGGGAGGCTAGCCCTTCCCAGCTTGCCCTGGTGGCCACTCTGGCCAACACCAGGCAAACTCTACTGCCCCCCTCCCGGACCCGGAGCCCTTAAAGGGCCACGGGCTGGCTACACAGTTTGTGCCAGTTGCAAGGCTGCCAGCACCCGTGCCAGCACACCCAGCAGCTGACACCCATGAGCCGGCCACCCGATGACACCCAGCCCTCCCCCTCTTCCCGGGACCAGCCAGGCGGCTCCCGGGACCCTGCCCGGGGCCGCAAGAGTCAGGCGCTCACGTGGTCAAGTGCGGAGATCGTGGACCTCATCGAGGTTTGGGGAAGCCTCCAATGTCCACGATCTCCGCACTAGCCAAAGGAACGCGGCAGTCTACGGCCGCATGGCTGCCAGCCTGGCTGCCAGGGGCCACCAGCGCAGCCGGGAGCAGGTGCGCTGCAAAATCGAGGACCTGCGGCAGTCCTACTCCCGGGCCTGCCTGCCAGGGGCCGACCCGGAGGCCTGCCCCCACTTCCAGGCTCTGGACCACCTCCTGGGGGCTCATGCCGTCCCTGCCCCCCGGGACGTGATAGACCCTGGGGCAGAGGGACCGCTCCTGGAGACGGAGGAGGAGAAGGAGGGCTCCGAGAGCCAGGAGCCTGCTGGCAGCCTGCCCAGGACCCGGGACCCCCGAGGCACCCCAGAGAGCCGCTCGCCTGTGTCATCCGAGGCCGAGGAGGCATCCACCTGTGAGTACCATCATGCTCCCCTTATGTGTACGGGGGGCTGGGGCGAGAGGGAGCCCTGGGACCGTGCTCCTGGGCCTTGCCCACCACGGAGCAGCAGCTGGGGATCCTGCAGGGGCCCTGGCCTTGCAGAGGGGAGCTGGGTTTCACACACCTGGGCCCCTGGGGTAATTGACCACTGTTCTGGTTTCACCACAGCCGCAGCACCTGGGCCTGCAGGGCGCACCACCCCGCCTGCAACAGCCGCCCGGGCAAGCAGGAGAGCCAGGAACCAGGAGGAGTACCAGAGGTGGCACCTCCAGTTCCTGGAGCAACAGCTCCGTCTCCAGGACCACTGGGTCCAGGAGGACCTGAGGCTGCGCTGGAGGAGCTTGGAAGCACTGGAGGAGCAGGGCCGTGCCCTGCGAGGCCACCTCCAGAGCCTGCTCGACCGCTTCACAATTCCTCCTGCTCCCCCTGCTCCCTCTCCTGCTCCTCCTGCTCTCCCTGCTCCTCCTCCTGGTCCCCCTCCTGCTCCCGCTCCTGCTTCTTCCACACCCCCCGTCCCTCCTGCCCCACCCTCCACAACTATTCCCCACCAACGCCCCCAGACCCGCAGCGTTGCGAGACAGGAGAGGCAGCCGGACCCCCACCCCTGAGCTTTCCTTTCCCTTCCTCCCTTCCCTCCCCTCCCCTTCCAGCTCCCTCGTCCCAGGTTTCCACCTCCCCTCTCCCACCCTCCTTTCTCCCTCCCTCCCTCCCCCCACCCCAGTTATGTAAAATAGAAAGACGTTTTTGTTTGAAAAACAAGTGTCTTTATTTGACAGTAGGTAGGGAGGGGAAAGGGGAAGGGGGTAGGGTGGAAGAAGGCCCCAGTGGGGCATGCAGGGAGAGGTCAGTCCTCCTCCTCCACCAGGAAGCTCTCCCACAGGGCTTCCCGGATCCGGATGGCCCCCCGCTGGGCTTCCCGGACGGCGGCGGTGCGGGGCTGACCGTAGTGGCCAGCCATGCGGTCAGCCTCAGCCATCCAGGCTAGCAGGAAAGCCTCCCCCTTTCTCTCACATAAATTGTGGAGCACACAACATGCTGCCACCACGGGAGGGATGTTGTGCTCAGCCAGGTCCAGACGGGTGAGGAGGCATCGAAAGCGGGCTTTCAGTCGCCCAAAGGCCCCCTCCACCATGATGCGGGCCCTGGTCAGCCTGGCATTGAAGGCCTGGCGGGAGGGATTGAGGTGCTCTGTGTAGGGCTTCATCAGCCATGGCTGCAGTGGGTAGGCGGCATCCCCACCAGGCACACGGGCATGTCCACGTCCCCGACCCTGATGTGGCGGTCGGGGAAGAAGGTCCCGTCCTGCAGCCGCTGGCACATGGAGGAGTTGCGGTACACCCGGGCATCGTGTGCTTTGCCGGACCAGCCCACATTAATGTCCGTGAACTGTCCCCGGTGGTCACACACGGCCTGCAGGAGGATGGAGAAGTACCCCTTGTGGTTGATGTACCGGGACACCTGGTGTTCCGGGGCACGGATGGGGATGTACATCCCATCGATGGCCCCCCTGCAGTTGGGGAAGCCGAGGGCGCCGAATCCCCGGATGACGGCGTCCGGGTCGGCGAGGCGGATCACCCTGCGGAGCAGCACCCCGTTGATGGCCTTGACCACCTGCGGAGAGAGACACAGCAAAGCGCCAATCAGTGGGGCGCCCGGGTGGCTGGGAGCATTCGTGCTCTGGCAGTGCCCCGCGCCCCACTCCCGGAAGCAACCCCCCTGGCGGCGTGTAGTACGGTCAGGACAGACCGACCCCTCCGGTGCAGGGTGCTTTCGCCTCCTCCCTCCCCCCCCTTTGTCCCTGGGGCGGTCCATCCCCTCCTTGCAGCCCTCCTCCCCCCCGGCGCAGTGGCCGACGAGTGCCATACCTGCATGAGCACCGCTCCGACGGTGGATCTCCCCATGCCGAACTTGTTCCCGACGGATCGGTAGCTGTCCGGCGTGGAGAGCTTCCAGAGGGCGATGGCCACCCGCTTCTGGAGGGGGATGGTGGGCCTCATGCGAGTGTCCCTTCTGCGCAGAGCAGGGGCGAGCCACTCGCAGAGCTCCAGGAAGGTGTCCCTCCTCATCCTGAAGTTCTGGGTCCACTGTCGGTCTTCCCAGCGCTCCAGGACAATGCGGTCCCACCAGTCGCTGCTGGTGTCCAGACGCTAGATGCGGCGGGGCACGCCTGTGCCGGGGCACCGCCGCGGCTCCTCCACGGCCCCCAGGGCAGCCAGGTGGAGAGGCAGGGGGCTGACGTGCACCAGGTGGTGCCAGGCAGCCTCGAGCCATTGCTGACAGGCTTGCAGCAGCAAGTCCAGAAAGTGCACCAGAAGGTGCAGGGCGAGATCTGGCTCCATGTTGTCACCTGTGGCGGCGGCCCCGAAGGGAAGCACCGACACACACGGTCGCAGAGGCCAACGCTTTGCTGTCCCTCGGCGAGGTTGGCAAGCAAGCAGGAAAAGCTGAGAACCGGCTGTCCGGGGGGGTCCCCTTAAGCACGAGCCTCAGATAGCCTCAGACAGCAGCCACACAAAGCAACTACTGACCTGATGCCCTGCCAGAACCGGTTTCAGCCGCCCTTAAATGCGCCCCTGCCTCCAATCAGTGTGGACGCACTAGTTCGAATTAGCAAAACGCTAATTCGAACTAGTTTTTAGTTCTAGATGCGTTAGTTCGAATTAGCTTAGTTCGAATTAACTAATTCTAACTAAGTTAGTTCGAATTAGCGCTGTAGTGTAGACGTACCCACGAGGAGTAACTACCTAGTCCGTGCCGCGTCTTGCCGCGCGGCACGGGGTTCGAACGAGCCGGGATTTAAAAATGGCGGCGCCCCGCTTATGCAAATGAAGCCCGGGAAATTCAAATCCCGGGCTTCATTTGCAAGTGCGGTATGCCTACATTACCCCGCTAGTTCAAAGTAGCGGGGTAGCGTAGACATACCCAGAGTAAGAGACAGGCCCTGTCAAAAACAGATGTTTGCCTGATAGTCAGTGCCTCTCGGCACTAGAACTGATGAAAGCAAATGAAATATGTAAATATATTCCACCAGGACAGTACAGGAACACCCAACTAAAAAATGATAAAATAGTTTGAAACAACAAGAATGAAAGCATAACAATGGGTAATGCTTTGGAGGAAAGTACCAAATGTGTCATTAGTGCATAAGATGATACTTACAGTGTGTATCACAGATTGTTCACTGCTGTCTAGAAATATTGCGGTACCTCAACATAATTCTTTGTCCGGGCTAGGGGGCGATAGTGAAATCCATACTACCGATTGAGCGTTGTCCGTTGTCCCACCTACAGATAGATAGGGGCTCGGAGGCCATCTGACAACCGACAACTATGAATGTACTTCGTTCGATAATAAACCTGAGTCGTGTGCCTTCATATCTTACCTGAGTCCGTGGTCTTTGGGGGCTCTCGTGAAGTCTATTATGCTAGCTACCTGCACACAGCTGGCATGATATACTGAGGGAGCATACGAAAACGCACACATCTGAACGTTTATCATCACTGATGGAGCAGGAGATTCATCAGGGTGCCACACCAGTGAATCCTGAATTTACTGTATCACTGTCCTGAACTACTACATGTGCCATGTACCTATAAATGCACTGCAGTGCTGTTACAATTCCCTGGGACACGTCCTAATGGCTTCAGCACATTCTTCACCTTACATCAGGGCCTTGTTCTAAAGGAATCCCAGAAGCTAACCCACAGCACCATGCACTCTCCTCCAGTTCTAGCAAGGAACTGAACTCACTCCGGCCTGGCTGGGCCCTGACTGGCTGCTACCCACACAATTGCTGTAGGCACCCTGGAGGACCCCTCTATCGCTCTTTTCTAGGGTGGGGTATGGCAGGGCCACAAAGCTTCCAGCAGGTGGCTCAGGGTCTAGTCCACCCCATCACAAAAGGTTATGGGCTTGAAGAACCTCTTCGAAGCCAGCTCATCATGTTTGTGCCCTTGCAAAACTACAATCCAACATGGATCACCCTGAAAAGTCAGTCCCATGCCACTTACCTAGGGGTAGGGTAGCATCAAGTACCACCGGTCCAGAACCCGGGCCTGCTGAACAAGAGCTTTACCCACTGTGCTACTCTGCTGCAATGCCAGGTAGGAAAACTGCAACTGATACCCCTCAAACAGGGGCTATACCCACTCAATGGAATCAGCTGACTAGCAGTAGGCTGCTGAATGGCCACCTCGTTACATAAAGCTTTCCATTCCTGCCAGAAACCTTGTCTGATCAGCTAGTTGTAAAGCCTGCAACTGACCAGATCCCTGAGACCTGTTTCCTGCTCCTTGTTACCTCATCCATTGTTCCTGCTCATTTGTGCTTACTCTAGTTACTGACTCTGATTTGACCCTTGCCATAACTCTGACTTTGGATTGACCTGTGGTCTGGCTTCTAGCTCTGCCTCTCTCTCTGTCTTCTGGCTCTGACTCCAGTTTAATTCTGGGTGTGGCTTCTGACTCAGGCTGTGACCCTTGCCATGACTCCTGACCATGAGGCAGACTCTAGTCTGAGCTCTGATTGCCCATATGTGGATCTTGAGAGTTGCATCTTGCATTGTACTTGGACTGTAAGGTCTTTGGGGCAGGGACTATCTTTGTTCCATCAGTGGGGTCTGTGACTGGGCTCGTCAGGGCTACAGTAAAACAAATAATGACTAATAAAAGAATCCTTTGAACTTGACTAACACTTTTCATCTGAGGATCTCAAAGCATTTTACGGACGATTTAAACCTCATCGTTAGAACTGGCTGAAACTTGGAATTCCTTTTCAATATTTTCATTCCAAATGTTCATTTTCATTCAATGTTTTCATTCCAAACTGGAACAAAAATCTTTCTTAAAAAGAATTCATTTGGTGTTAATCAAAATTGTTCTGCTACGAGACACTTAAATTATTTTGTTCTGATTTTGACGAATACCATATAACATTTTAAATATACAGGTTGGACTTCCCTGGACCGGCAAACTTAGGACCTGAACGGTCCCAGATGAGGGATTTTGCCCCCCAGCTGCCAGCCCCTTCCAGCCCTGGCCCAAGTGCTGCCCTCCCAGCTGTCTCTCTTCTCTCATTGGCCCCGTTTCCCTGTCAGCCCCTGATGCCTTATTGAACAGCCCTGTCTGCTCACTGGGATCCCACTACTGTGCCAGGCAGCCTTACCACCTGTGCGCGCACTGGGCTCCTGCTCCAGCACCGGGCAGCTCTGCTGCCTCTGCGCATTTGGTTCCCGCTGCAGAATCTGGCTCCTCCTCTGGTCAGGCTCCTGCTACTGTGTGTGGGGCTCCCACTGCCCTGCCAACCTGAAGGGCTCCTGGGCGTTAGCCCTTCAGTGGGACTCTCTGGTCCTGGAACATCCGTGGTCCTGCTGGACCACGGATGTTGCCAGACCAGAGAGTCCCAATTAAGAGAGTTACAACTGAAATGAAATATTGACCCATTTTGTTTCGATAAGAAAATTTTGGCTTTATCAAACCTTCTCCAACCCTGAGATGAAGTTTCATCAAACTTCACCAAAATCCGCATGTTTCTGTGGAGAGTTGTGATACGAAGGAAAAATGTTTTATCAAAAAATTGTTGACCAGCTCTACTCACAATCCAGCTCAAAGGCAGCTATTATAATCACCCCTTTCCATATAGAGAAAAGGAATTACAGCAGGGCAAAATGACAGCAGGAATCTACACAGCAGGGCAAAAGTTGAATTAAGCTATTCAACTTCAGCTATGTCGATTGCCTCGCTGAAGTAAAATAGCTTAATTTGGCTTTTGGTGCTGTCTGCACAGCAGGAAGTGGAAGGAAGAACACGCTTCCTCTGAATTCCCTTACTCCTCATGAAATGAGGGTTACAGGCACTGGAGTAAGAAGTCCTCCAGTTCGCCATTATTTCAAAATAATGGTTTGCTCTATAGATGTGCTCTTTGTTATTTCGGAATAATGCTGCTGTATAGACATAGCCAAAGAGACTAAGTGTAGGGGTCTAACACAGTGGGCTAGTGTTAGAGAGCGGAACATAATTCAGGAGTTATTCTAGCCATTAATTCCCCCATCCAAATCTGAAACAAATACTCAGCACCAATAGCACACTCCACAATAGTAACATTAACCCAGGAAACAATTCCTGCAACAAACTCCATTGCCAGCTTTGTTCACTCTTCTACCCAGAGATACTATCATAGGACCTAACCACGTCTGCCATACCATCAAAGGCTCATTCACCTGCACATCTTCTAAAGTGATATATGCCATCATTGGCCAGCACTTCTGGACAAACCAGACTGTTTCTATGTAACAAAATCTATGGGCACAAATCAGCAAGAATGGTAAGATATCAGGGGCCGTCTGGGCGCCCCGTGATTACGTCATGGCCATTGACGGCCGTGCAGGCAGGGGCGCCGATTGCGCCTTCCGCCTGGGGCACCAGCTGCTACTGCCGGCCTCGGGACGCTCCTGTAAAATACAGTAAACAGTGGGAGAACATTTTAATCTCCCTGGACATGCAGTTACAGACTTGGAAGTGGCCATCCTGAAGCAAAAATTTAAAAAAAGCTAAACTGGATTCATATGCGAATTTGACACCTTCCAAATGGGTCTGAATAGGGAATGGCTCTCTCACTACAAGAGGTAATTTTCCAAGTGAGGTATCCTCACCTTCTTAACCACATCCACCTTGATTGAATTAGTTCTGATGGAACGCTTCCATCTCTGTATCCCTACTATCTGTTTTTTTTCTTTCACTTGATGCACCTGATGAAGTGAGTTGCAACTTACAAAAGCCTATACCATATTTCTAATACTCCAGTCATCTGAAGAAGTGGGTTGGGCCCACAAAAGCTCATGATACCATCTACATGTTTAGTTAATCTTTAAGGTGCTACTAGTCTATCTGTTGTTTCGTAACAAAATAATTAGTCTTCCAGGTGCTACTGGCCTCCCTGTTATTTTTGCTGAAATGAACTAACATGGTCACCTCTGAAACCTGGCAACCATAGCACGTAGGCACCTAGGCACATAGGCACAGGGGAAATGGAATCTTGCACAGTTAATAATGATCTTTGACGTTTAGAGAATGTGTCACATTTCTAAAATGTTGTTCAGACATTAGGCCTAATAGTGTATTTCTGTTGGGCCCTCTCTAAATGGAGTTGGAGTGATTCAGAAGTCAGCCATAAATCTTGTTGGCAGGCACAGTCCAGACTTTCAGTCAACCCTTGTGCAATATACTAAGTTAGTTGTTCAGTACTTTTCCATGAGACTGCAAGGGACATACTGCTGCATTTTTTTACTTCAGGGAAGCCGTTCCATTTCTTCCCAATTGTTCCTATATCATACATGGCGGAAAGGAATCTAGGGGTCATAGTGGACCACAAGTTGAATATGAGTCGACAGTGTGATGCTGTTGCAAAAAAAGCAAATATGATTCTAGGTTGTATCAACAGGTGTGTTGTAAGCAAAACTCGTGAAGTCATTCTGCCGCTCTACTCTGCACTAGTTAGGCCTCAGCTGGAGTACTGTGTCCAGTTCTGGGCGCCACATTTCAAGAAAGATGTGGAGAAATTGGAAAGGGTACAGAGAAGAGCGACAAGAATGATTAAAGGTCTAGAGAACATGACCTATGAAGCCAGGCTTCATGAACTGGGCTTGTTTAGTTTGGAAAAAAGAAGATTAAGGGGGGACATGATAGCAGTTTTCAAATATCTAAAAGGGTGTCACAAGGAGGAAGGAGAAAATTTGTTCCTCTTGGTTTCTGAGGACAGAACAAGGAGTAATGGGCTTAAAGTGCAGCAAGGGAGGTTTAGATTGGACATTAGGAAAAAATTCCTAACTGTCAGGGTGGTCAAATATTGGAATAAATTGCCAAGGGAGGTGGTGGAATCTCCCTCTCTGGAGATATTTAAGAACAGGTTAGATAGACATCTGTCAGGGATGGTGTAGACAGAGCTTGGTCCTGCCTTGAGGGCAGGGGGCTGGACTCGATGACCTCTCGAGGTCCCTTCCAGTTCTATGATTCTATGATTCTATGATACTTACCTGGTCATCTGGGTCACTAACTGAAAGTACACTCAGTGTCACTAGTGAAAACAAATCCCAGACAAATCCTTATTCCTCGTAAAATGAGGGTTACAGGAGTTGAAGTAAGAAGTCCTCCAGCTCAACATTATTTTGACCTTATGTCGAAATAACTGCTTGTAATGTAGGTGCGGACTATGTTATTTTGGAATAATGTCAGTTATTTTGAAATAACGCTGCTGTGTAGACATACCCTAGAGAGTGGGCACACCCAGATCATAGGGTTGGATCTCTGAACTTCTTGGCTAATAGCCATTGAGGGATCTATCCTCCAAAAATTATCTAATCCTTTTTTTACCCCGTTATAGTTTTCACCTTCAAAACATCCCCTGGCAAGGAGTTCCAGAGATTGACTGTGCATTGTATAAAGTAATATTTCCCTTTGTTCTAAACCTGCTACCTATTAACTTCAAAGGGTGATGCCTGGTTCTGGTGTTATGCAAAGGAGTAAATAACACTTCCTTATTCACTTTTTCTATACTATTAATGATTTTATAGGCCTCTATCATATCACCCCTTAACTGTCTCGTTTTCCAAACTGAAAAATCCCACGCTTTTTAATCTCTTCTCAGATGGGAGCTGTTCCATTCGCTTAACCAATTTATTGCCCTTCCCTGTACCTTTTCCAATTCTATTATCTTTTTGAGATGGGGCAACCAGAACTGCACACAGTATTCAAGGTATGGTCATGACAGCAAAACAGAAGATATCATATTTATATTATATTTATATATATTTCTCTTTCATAATGGTTCCTACCATTCTGTTGGCTTTTTAGTAGGGCTGTCAATTCATGACAGTTAATGCATGTAATTAATGCAAAACAAAGGTTAAAAAAGTCACTATTAATCACAGTTTTAATTGCACTATTAAACAATAGCAGAATACCAATTTAAATGCATTATAAATATTTTTAATGTATCACTCAGCCAACTGTGCAGGCAGATAAGTTTGTTTACTTTTATAAGAAATAATGCTGTTCTTATTTCTAATGTCACTGAAAGTGAGAGCATATGCTATACATTCATATACCCTTTTGTGTTTTGACCTATAAGCTCTAAAGTTTTATTTTGTTTTGGAGAACAGTTATGTAAAAAAGAAAATAGTTTGACGTGTAAATTGCACTTTCATAATAAAGGGACTGTACTATAGTACTTGTATGAAGTGAACTGAAAAATACTTTTTTTTAAGAGTGCAAAAATTTGTAATAAAATAATAATATAGAGTGAGCGCTGTACACTTTTTATTCTGTGTTTTAATTGAAATCAATATATTTAACAATGTAGAAAAACATCCAAAATATTTATAATTAATTTATTATTAACAGAGTGATTGAAGCTGTGATTAATCATGACTTTTTTATGAATAATTTTACAGCCCTATTTTTTGACTGCTGCTGCACATTGAGCAAATGTTTTCTGAGGACTATCCACAATGACTCCAAGACTGCTTTCTTTAGTGGAGCAGCTAATTTAGATCCCATCATTTTGCATGTATAATTGGGATTATATTTTCCAATCTGCCTTACTTTGTATTATTAAACATTTAATTTTATCTGCCATTTTGTTGCTCAGTCACCTACTTATGTGAGATCCCTTTGCAGCTCCTTGCAGTATACAGTACTTTGGACTAAACTCTCTTGACTCATTTTGTATTGTTTACAGATTTTGCCATCTGACTGTTTACTCCTTTTCTAGATCATTTATCATTTATAGTCTTATTCAGTCTGTGTACATTTACATTTCAGTGTGTGTCCATTTAATAGCTTGCATTAATATACAAGTTGTTAAAACATCTTCCTCTCACAGAAGATAATCAGACAGAAATGTGGTTTATATAAAGGATTTCCCTCACCTTGTTGTTACAAGGAGGTCATATGAAGAAATGGAAGAGACTTGAAATGTCTTCTCAGATTGAATCCAGAGTGTTAGATTATTCAGCATCTTTATGGGTATATCTTCATTGCAGTTACCCCAGTTGATTGGCACCTGGTCTTAAGGGGACAGTTTAGCCTTGCCAGGTACGAGCAGCCACAATGCAAACTCACATTTCACTTGTTGCATCCATGCAACGTCTGCACTCACTCGTGAAGCGCTAGGACTTCTGGGGACAGGCCTGGCCAAAGAGTTTACGGGGCCCAAGGTGGCATGTTGTGTTGGCTGCACCATGTGGCTGGGTGGCTCCTGGCCCGGGCAGTGAGTGAGCAGCTGGGCAGACAGGCGTCAGGCAGCATGAGGCCCTGAAGGTGTGGGGCCCACGGCAACCGCCTTACTCGCCTTGTCCTAAGGCCAGGCCTGTCTGGAGACATATCCCAAGATTCTCAGTGCAGCACTCAGCCATGCAAACTCCTAGAGTGTGTCAGGGGAAAATGTGTCTGTCCTTCCTGGACCCCAGCCCAGCAGTGCCCTGAGCTCAGCAACTCACTCAAATGAACCACTTCCCGTTTGACATGTTCTCGATTTCTACACATGGCTTCTTTCCAGCCAACAGCAAGTCATGGATATAACTCTGGATGGTGACCTGCTCCAGCTGTTGCCACTAATGTAACTCATTTCAGTAACAGGCGGCAGACACAGGGCATGAGACATGAGGGATTTTGCGAGCAACTTGTCACCCTGAGAAGCTGCATGCAAACATGGAACTGTAGAGGCAGCTGATTCAGGTTTTAATAGCTGTGCAAACCTCCTATGCTGATAGCGGTGCGGATGCAGGACCACAAGCAAAGAGCAGTGGGATCACATCCTCATGCAGACCTACCATGACCAGCAGTGGGTTCAAAACTTCTGTGTGAGGAAGGATACCTTCTTGGAGCTTTGTGTGTAGCTTTCCCTTCCCCTTCAGCACCAGGACATACATGAGAGAGGTCATATAGTCCCAAGGGGATTTTCCTAATATCATCTAAGAGCTGTGGTAGCATAACAGAAATTTAGCAGGACATGTGCAATATGGGATATAAATGCCATACTGGTATTTACAGACTAGTAGGTGACTTTCAGTGCAGAAAAAGGGAGCAAAAATAGGTGGCAAAAATATAACTCATGGGAAATTGTGGGGAAGCATTGGAGGGCCATCAGTACTTGAGGTGATTCACCTGCATCCTTACTGAAAAGTGGCAGGTTATCAGCCTCTGCAGAAGCAAACCTCAGTCTTTAGCCTTTGCCACCAGAGAGGCTAGCTAGTCCCAGTTGAAAGCCCCACCACTCTTGAGTCAGAGATTTTGTGTGTGGGTGACAAACAGACCAGGGATGTCACACAAAGTTAACTCAGGAGTGAAGACAAGCCCCCTGAAGCCTTTGAGAGAACCGGTGAGAAAGCACAAGATGAAGTGCAAACAATAAGATACGTGGTCTCCTTTACTTCAAACACTAGCAACCCCATCTTTGTGGCATTCTCCATCCTCAGCACAGACCAGAAAGATAGTCTAAGGCTAGCAAAGACACTCAACTCACCCAGGTGGTCAAAACTACCTCTGAGCAGGCATTAGTGTAACACTCTGCATCTGCCCTGCGGGATAAAAAGGAAGCACTTCAAGACCTTCAATTTGAAATGATTCTGGCTTGACATAATGGGAGCTCTTGGGGTAGTTAGTTCGAACTAACTTTCATAGGCGCTACACTAGCGCTCCGTTAGTTCGAACTTAATTCAAACTAACGGAGCGCTTAGTTCGAACTAGGTAATCCTCATTCCACGAGGATTAAGCCTAGTTCGAACTTACTAGTTCGAATTAAGGGCTGCGTAGATCCTTAATTCGAACTAGTGGGAGGCTAGCCCTCCCCAGGTTTCCCTGGTGGCCACTCTGGCCAACACCAGGGAAACTCTACTGCCCCCCTCCCGGCCCCGGCCCCCTTAAAGGGGCACGAGCTGGCTACAGTGCCCGTGCCAGGTGCAAGCCTGCCAGCACCCAGCCAGCAGACCCTGCACCTGGCACGGATCAAGCCACTCACCCGATGCCCCCCAGCTCTCCCCCTCTTCCCGGGACCAGGCTGGCAGCTCCCGGGAGCTTGCCCGGGACTGCAAGAGGCGGGCACCCACTTGGGCTAGTGCGGACATCGTGGACCTCGTCCACGATCTCTGCACTAGGCACAGGAAAGTGGCCAGCTAGGGCAGGAGAGCTGCCAGCCTGGCCACCCAGGAGCAGGTGTGCATGAAAATCAAGGGGTTCCACTGAGACCCCCGACCCTGAGCCCTGAGCTTACAATGGCTGTCCTGGGTCAGACCAACGGTCCATCTAGCCCAGTAGCCTGTCTGCCGACAGCGGCCAACCCTAGGGACCCTGGAGGGGATGGACCGAAGACAGTGACCAAGCCATTTGTCTCGTGCCATCCCTCTCCAGCCTTCCACAAACTGTGGGCAGGGACACCACTCCTACCCCCTGGCTAATAGCACTCCATGGACCTAGCCTCCATGACTTGATCTCACGTCCCTTTAAACTCTGTTCTAGTTCTAGCCTTCACAGCCTCCTGCAGCAAGGAGTTCCACAGGTTGACTCTTTGCTTTGTGAAGAACAACTTTCTGTTACTAGTTTGAAGCCTGCTACCCATTCCTTTCCTTTGGTGTCCTCTAGTCCTTCTTTATGGGAACTAATGAAGAACTTTTCTGTATGCACCCTCTCCACCCAACTCCTGCTTTTAGAGACCTCTATCCTGTCCCCCCTCTGTCTCCTCTTTTCTAAGCTGAAAAGTCCCAGTCTCTTTAGCCTCTCTTCATATGGGACCTGTTCCCAACCCCTGATCATTGTAGTTACCCTCCCCTTCCCACCCTCTCTCTTCCCCTCTCACACCTCCTTTTCCCAGTCTCCCCCAGTTTTGTTCAATAAAGACAGATTCCATTTTTGAACACAATTGTCCTTTATTTTGTACATCAATAAGAAGGGGGGCTAGGGAAGGGTAAGTGGAAGGAGGTGAGGGAGGAATGGGGTACGAGCCCCCAATGGGGAGGACTGGGCTGGCTCTGTGGGCTTCTGGGGGTGGAAGCTCTCCTGCAGCCCCCCAATTGCCCGCTCTCCCCAGATGGCAGCCTGCGGCAAGTGCAGCCGGGCTGATGGCCGAGTGGTGTGATGTGCCCAGTGTGGGTACTCAGGGCACTCTAAGCCAGGACTGCTTTGCAAGCGGGGCACCCCTGAGAACTGTCTGTCCGGGGTGGGGGTCAGGACCCTTTAAGCGCAGCCCTCAGCTAGCCCGAGACAGCATCTCCACGCTCTAAGTCATCCTCTGATGCCCTGCCGGCACTGCTTCCGGCCATCCTTAACCTCGGTTCAGGGTCCACTCAATGTGGACATGCTAGTTCGAATTAGCAAAACGCTAATTCGAACTAGTTTTTAGTTCTAGACGCGTTAGTTCGAATTAGCTTAGTTCGAATTAACTAATTCGAATTAAGTTAGTTCAAATTAGCGCTGTAGTGTAGACGTACCCTTGGTTAGAAAGGATATCTTGATATCAGATGTTCACATTCCACTCACACTGGCTCATAATTCCAGCTCGTCATTGTATTGAGTGGGTCTGAGGTGGATTTTTAACTTCAGCTGATGAGGCAGTTCCACTCTGTGCAAGGACTTGTCCAATGGGAATACTTAGCAAAGCAAAGATATATTAATGAAATGAAAATGCATTAGTTAAAGCATGTTAATCCCCTGTGAGCATTCTCTTAGCGTAGTGAACAATGAACTAAAGCCACTTTGCTTTCGAATGAGAGCACCTTCACTGGGGGTTAATGCACTTTGATGAATTCACTTTCACTTCATACTCTTACTTAATTCCACTGAACTTTCCTGAGTGCCCCACGTAGGCAAGTCTCTAATACCCCTCCCCCTTGCAAAAAAAAAAAAAAAAGAAGAAGAAGAAAAAAATGAAAAATCAGACGATTCCATTGATATGTGCTACCCGTTTTGGCCATATTATGTTACAGGGGAAGAGGGAATCTATCAAGAGTGCAGCAATCAGAGGACAACTACAGAGGCCTGTCGAATCTGGCCATTTAAAAAAAATGCAGCTGGTCATTATACTAACACATGCTCTATATACATTGCTCATGATAGCTTAAACCATTGATTGCACCAGTGGGGCACTGGTATCTGAAAAAGCAGAAGCACCCCAGGGTATGTCTACACTACAAAGTTAATTCGAACTAACAGACGTTAGTTCGAATTAACTTTGATAGGCGCTACACTAGCGCTCCGCTAGTTCAAACTTAATTCGAACTAGCGGAGCGCTTAATTCGAACTTGGTAAACCTCATTTTACGAGGACTAACGCCTAGTTCGAATTAGCTAGTTCGAATTAAGGGCTGTGTAGCCACTTAATTCGAACTAGTGGGAGGCTAGCCCTCCCCAGCTGTCCCTGGTGGCCACTCTGGGCACCACCAGGGAAACTCGTCTGCCCCCCTCCTGGCCCCAGAGCCCTTAAAGGGGCCCGTGCCAGGTGCAAGCCTGCCAGTACCCAGCCAGCAGAACCTGCACCTGGCACAGCTCGAGCCAGCCACCCGCTGCTACCCAGCTTTCCGCCTCTTCCCGGGACCAGGCTGGCAGCTCCCAGGAGCCTGCCCCAGTCTGCAAGAGGCGGGCTCCCACCTGGTCTAGTGTGGAGATTGTGGACCTCATCCACGACGTCGGCAGTAGGCACAGGAAAGTGGCCGTTTAGGGCAGGATAGCTGCCAGCCTGGCCACCCAGGATCAGGTTTGCATGAAAATCAAGGTGGTCCAGTGAGACCCCCGACCCTGAGCCCTGAGCTTAGAATGGCCGTACTGGGTCAGACCAAAGGTCCATCTAGCCCAATAGCCTGACTGCCGATAGCGGCCAACAGTAGGTACTCTGGAGGGGATGGACCGAAACAATGACCAAGCCACTTGTCTTGTGCCATCCATCTCCAGCCTTCCACAAACAGAGGCCAGGGACACCATTTCTACCCCCTGGCTAATAGCACTCCATGGACCCAAACTCCATGACTTTATCTCACTTCTCTTTAAATTCTGTTATAGTTCTAGCCTTCACAGCCTCATGCAGCAAGGAGTTCCACAGGTTGACTATTTGCTTTGTGAAGAAGAACTTTCTCTTATTAGTTTGAAGCCTGATACCCATTCATTTCATTTGGTGTCCTTTTATTATGGGAACTAATGAAGAACTTTTCTTTATGCACTCTTTCCACACCACTCATGCTTTTATAGACCTCTATCATATCCCCCCTCAGTCTCCTCTTTTCTAAGCTGAAAAGTCCCAGTCTCTTTAGCCTTTCTTCATATGGGACCTGTTCCAAACCCCTTATCATTGTAGTTGCCCTCCCCTCTCCCAACCTCTCTCTTCCCCTCTCCCACCTCCTTTTCCCAGTCTCCCCGAGTTTTGTTCAATAAAGAGAGTTTCTATTTTTGAACACACGTGTCCTTTATTTTGTATATCAGGAAAGGGGGCTAGGGAGAGGTAAGTGGAAGGAGGTGAGGGAGGAATGGGGTACGAGCCCCCGATGGGGAGGACTGGGGTGGCTCTGCGGGGTCCTCGGGGTGGAAGCTCTCCTGCAGCCCCCCGATTGACCCCCCCTCCCTGGATGACAGCCTGCGGCCAGTGCAGCTGGGCTGAAGGCCGAGTGCTGTGATGTGCCGAGCATGGGAACTCAGGGCACTCCAAGCCAGGACTGCTTTGATGTCCCTCATCAAGTTAGACAAGCAAGCGGGGAACCCCTGAGAACTGTCTGTCCGGGGTGGGGGTTTGGGTCCCTTTAAGCACAGCCCTCGGCTAGCCTGAGACATTCCTGAGTCCTAACCTGATGTCCTGCCGGCACTGCTTCCGGCCATCCTTAACCCTGGTTCAGGGTCCACTCAATGTGGACATGCTAGTTCGAATTAGCAAAATGCTAATTCGAACTAGTTTTAAGGTCTAGATGCACTAGTTCGAATTAGCTTAGTTCGAATTAACTAATTCCAATTAAGTTAGTTCGAATTAGTGCTGTAGTGTAGACATACCCCCAGATAACTGTAATGAAATGAGTTTGCATAATACACAGGCAATTTGTGTTACTTTAGCATGAGGCATCACAAACTCATGTAAAAATGCAGAGTGGGCTTATGGGACACACTAAGGGCTGGATTCCATTGGCTGTTGAAATCAATGGCATAAATCTCACTGATTTTAATGGGAGTGAGCCCAGGCTATAAACAGAAATGCAGTGGATCGGCGTTCACGTGTGTTTTCTGAGTTGTCTTTTGTACGTGTGAGTGTGTTCGCATGTGTTTACTGAACTGGTGTGTGTGTGTGTGTGACTTCACAACAAATGTTAAGGTCTGAAATACAA
Source organism: Pelodiscus sinensis (assembly GCF_052426305.1). Taxonomy (NCBI): domain Eukaryota; kingdom Metazoa; phylum Chordata; order Testudines; family Trionychidae; genus Pelodiscus; species Pelodiscus sinensis. Next base: position 14,815,723 of record NC_143053.1, on the reverse strand, counting down.
GAGACTGTAGCTGAGAAATGCCTGTATGGCCTCTCAAATCCGAGACACTGCCAACTATTTTCTGCACCTGCAAAGGAAGCGAGACAGTCTGCATAGCACGCAAGCACGTTTTGTTTCATTTCCTTTGGACTAGTTACTGTCCAGTCTCATCTGTTTTGCAAGGAGCTGCATATGAATAATGAATGATGCACCTGCAGGAGATCAGACTGATTTTTGTCAGATACCTACTTTATGTCAGGATTTGCAAACTGGAAAAAAAAAATAAAGTGATGTGGTCAACCTCGCACTCCTATATTTTCCCCTTCACTTTCTCCTCCTCAAATGCAAAGGCTGAATTACAGTGGACAGCAGCGTCTTCCAGTGAGCTTTCCAATCTCTTTTGATGTGTGCCAGATGGAGGGAATATACATAAAAGGAAAACCTGTGGTCTAAGGTTTTTAGGACTTTGCACAGCTTAGGTGCTTTTAAATCTGTCCAGTGTTGTCAAACCCGTTCCCTCATGATATCATCAGTGCCATCAGACAAGCCATCCTGTTTGCTGCAGCATGTGTGCAGATTTTTCACAACACAGGCATGTGTACAGTAAAGGGAACCAGAAGGAATTGGTGGAGGGATTACGTGTCTATTTTTAGTTTCAAAGCTTTTAACAAGGATTTGTTTGTTCTAATTAGGGTCCCCATTTGTTATTCAGCCACAAGATCCTAAGTAAAGGTCAGTGCATTCTGGGTTCTCTTCTTGATTCTGCCACACATGCTATATATATTTCACCACATTATGCCTCAGTTTCCCCACCATTAAAATGGAGATACAGGCACTCCCTGAGTTACAAACATCAACACATACAAATAAAACCTCACCTGCAGCCTTGGGGGAGCAGGCAAGAGGTACAGGTGATGGCATGCAGAGCAAGTACTGGACAGAGGACTCCAGGGAAGCAGGGGTAAATTAGAGCTAAATAACAGCACAGAACATTAAGAGCCAGGACTTGTGGCTGTAAGTAAACTTTATGGGACCATGGGAAACTTGGCCACACCCATGATAACTCACTTACAGCCATTATTGTGGCCTCTACCATGATAACAGACACTTGTACCCTTCTCCCTAGTGCTCTGTAGCACTAAATATTTGTATATGCAAGTTACTTGAATGGCATATGCATTATTCCTTAGAGGACAATGAATGGCTCATAATGAAGAACTGGCCTCCTAACCTACGACGCTCCTGGTATGATTAACTAGGCAGTGTTTCCAAAGTCCTTTGAAGATGCAAAATGCTAGATAGGAACCCCTAGGTATTAGTAGGAGCAAGACTGCCAAAAATGCTGTACTCTCCAGCCTGTAGAATAGCAAATGTCTGCCTCCTATTGTTATCAGATGGAAGTTCCTGAGCCAGGAAGCAGAGAGTACTCCCAGGGGTATTAAAGTAGCTGATAGTGGGGCTGGTTTGGTTTTATTTGCCAGGCAGAACCATTTGCTGAAGCAACATTATGTGTATGGGCAGATGGACCATCACTCTGGAGGAAAACATTAAAGGAGCTAAGAATACTCACCAGCTTGGTAGAGGGAGAGGAGGAAGAGCGGTCCAGCAGGTGATGCCTCAAACAACAATCAAAATAGCTGCTGCCGTCTGGGTCTGAAAAATGTAAAGGGCCACCTACCAGAAAGGCATATTGGGAGAGGCCCTTATAAGAGAATGACCTTAGAATAGGAACGCTCAGTAGTGCCCCTGTAACTATAAAGAAAGGTGCTTTTGGGAAACAATGTGGATTCTTCTATTTCTCAGAGGACTACAGGGTGGGTTTAAAGATATTCTAAGATCTTTAAAACTAGATGTTGGTGTGTCCAGTTTATTGTTTGTATTGCAGTAATGCCCCGTGGCTCCCACTTGAAATGGAGGTCTCATTTTTCCAAGCTGAGCATAGACACATCATTGGAAACAGTCCCTGCCTCAAGGAGTCAACATTCTGAATAGAGCAGCCAGACGAAAGGAAAGAGCAGCACAGAGCGGTGAAACGACTTTGCCAAAGCAAAGTGATTCACCTAGCACCCCAGTGTCAGAGCCAGGAATGAAATGAAGGTCTCCTGGCTGCCGTCTGATGCTTTGCCCTCAAAGAACTAAGTTTTTCTTTTTATAATAAAAACGGTGATGCTTTTGAATCATGAACTGTTTCCTGCATCTAGTGCACCACCAGTATATCACAAACATATCTAGATTGATAGCTGAGCTCTCAGGGTACGTCTAGACTACAGGCTTCTGTCGACAGAAGTTTTGTCGACAGATACTGTCGACAAAACTTCTGTCGACAAAGAGCGTCTAGACTACATTGAGTTCTGTCGACAAAGCAAGTTGCTTTGTCGACATGGTAGTGTAGACGCAAAGGACAGTTTACATGCAATAACACCTTCTGTCGACAGAAACTCTGTCGACAGAAGGCGTTATGCCTCGTAAAATGAGTTTTACCAGCGTCGACAAAACTGCTGAGTTCTGTCGACGTTATGTCGACAGAACTCAGCGGTAGTGTGGACGCAAGTATAGTTTTGTTGACAAAAGTCCACTTTTGTCGACAAAACCCTGTAGTCTAGACACACCCTCAAATACAACAGTGAAAATAGATTAGATAGAAACTTTAAAATAGAAATTAGAGAGGACACAAGGGCAGCAGAAGATATGGGGTAGTTTGGGCTCACAGACTTGCACCCCAAATTTTACACAGAGCTTGGAATTTAGATGAATTAGTATAAAAACGATATGGAAATTCCGTTGATACTACTTGGTTCTTTCCAATATTTATTTCGAACACCATCATGGCCCAGGTTTACTACAAACCTGGTGCTCACTTATTTGATTGTTCACAAAACTCAGCACAGCTTTCAGAAAATCTGACTTGAGCTTGATTTATAACTAAATTATTCTCATCTCCTCCACCCCTCAAATGTGTCTCTTAAGGACACACAAACAATTCAAATGTACAGGCTGTTGGCTACTCAGCATCCTGGTCTCCTTGTTTGTCTGGGGGATAAAAAATAGGGAGGAGGAAGAGTTATTTAAGTGAAGGGACAATGTTGGCACAAGAACAAATGGCTGTAAAGAGCCATGAGTGGCGGGCTGGAAATTAGAGGAAGGTTTCAAACCATCAAAGGAGTGAGGCCCTGAAACAGACCTCTAATAGGTTTCATGGGGGGCAAAGATGGTGCTTGATACATTTCTCAATGGGATTATATGATAGGATTGCCTGCAAAAGCAGCTTTGGGCCCAGAAGTTCCCTTCCATATTCTCTGTCCCTATGTCCCTTCCATTACACTCCTACGTTCATCAGCCCTACAATGTTATATACATTACTAGAAGATGCACCCAGCATTGCTCGGGTCCTGAACTCAAACAAGATTTGGTTTTTTTCCCATTTAAATCATGGATGGGGCTGGGGATGAGGAGTTCAGTGTGCAGGCTTCCCCAGGGAGAGAGGACAACCCCAACCCTCTCTCACAGCAGCAGCGTGGGGCCAGGTGAGAAGTGCCTGTCCATGCCTGCTGCAGCTGTAGTGAGTATAGCCAGGGGAGGAGTGCATGTTCCCCAATTGGGGAGAACCGAAAGAGACAAAGACTAACACTCATACAAACAAACAAACAAACTCTCTGAAATATATAGAAGATAGTCGTCCCTTTCTCCATCCCTAGTCCCTGCTGGCCCAAGGGGTAATAGCTATCCCAGTTCCCATCTCTGGCCCCTTGCTGCCCCCCTGTGGTCATTCTACACTCCCACCTGTCAGACCCCTCCATTTTCTGAGAAACAAATGAATTCCAAGCACGCCTCATTGTCCTGGCACAACCAAATCCTGACCTTGCTTTAAGTTAGGATAAGAGGAAGCTGCAGACCAAAGTTGGTGGTCTCGTTCTTACCATGTAGGAGGAGTCCTTGAACAAAAGGGCTCACGGACAGACAGATGGACAGACAGATTAACACACATTTCTTAAATATATAGTTAGATAGATCGCTTAGTATTTATCTCTGAACTGAAACTAATTTACTAATTTCAGATGTTCTGCCTTTCTCAGGTTATGTCTACACTACACTGTTCTTCCGGAAAAAGCTATGCAAATTGTGGTTTGCAATTTGCGTAGCTTTTTGTGCTTCTTTTTTCGGAAGAGGCTTTTCTGACATTTGGCCCTTCTACACTGGGCCAAATGTTGGAAAAAAAACCTTTTTCAGAATATCTCGTCTTCCTTGTAAAACAAAATTTACAGGGATGCCAAAAAAGTGCATCTGCTCTTCTGAAAAAAATTTCAGTTCCCTGTATGCGGCACAGTTTTTCTGGGATACCTCAGTATCCCGGAAAAACTCTGTAGTGTAGACATAGCTTCTGTGCTGCCTCAGGGTATGTTCACACTGGAAATGCTACATTCGCAGAGCAGCCACACTGCAGCTGCTCTGCCAAAAGAGCTAAAGGGCAGACACATTCAGATGAAAGGGGTTGTTCTATTGCTATAGTAAAATCACCTCTCTGTGAAATAGTTGCATCAATTTGGTGTTGGCTACACTGTGCCTTAGGTTGTCTTCACTACATCTCACAGGGGTATGAATTTTCACACACCAAAGCCAGTAGTTAGGTCAACCAAAATTTCATGTGTAGGCCAGACCTCAATGTTGTTCTTGTTTCTTTAATTGCTTTACTTGATGCATTTCCTAAAACATTTGGTTGACCCTTGAATCCAAATCTAAAATGCAAAGATTCCGGGGGCAAATACAAGAGAAAGCTGTTGTAGGCATCATGGACATTTCTTTTTGTGCTCTCTAACAGTGTATGCAAAAGCATAAAACCATGAGTTCCCCAAATCAGACAAGTGCAATAAGTTTTAGGAGAGAGAGACTGCATTGGCAGGTAAATCCTAATGACAATTGCCACTAACACTCCAACAAGCTGATACATCCTTTACATGTAACCGAGTGTCACTAGACAATGTGCAAATTCTTTGTTATCTTTGAAAACATCAAAGGGAAGAAAATCCCATCAATTGTTTCCAATACGTTCCTTGAACACATCATTGTAAGTGAGGGGAAGGAATATGTCAAAAAAATGTGAACAGAGTTTATAAAATAAGAGTCCAGTCTTCATTCTAGATTCTAGTCTGCATACATATTTATCCCCATCCTCCTCTCTGTAGTATATAACCAGCTTCTAAAGGCTCAGCGCAAGGGGATAAAATGGTGATGGTACTCTTCCAACCCCTCCTACAAAACAAGCTCCACCAATATGTTATGTGCATTGCTGCTCACAGTAGATTGTAAAAATGTTTAAAATATGATCCTGTATATTTTCAGTGCTGCATTAGTTTCCTGGGGTGTGGCACCTTCTTGATTGGGGAAGAAATGAACTGCTGGCATCTCCCAAACACCACCTATTTGTGGCACCCACATGAAAGTCATTCATAGCAAAAAGTGCAGATCTCTGACCTTCCCTTTCCTTTCTCAAGTGAAGAATGAAATAGTTAATAAAGTGGACATTTTAAATGGTCATCATTGGGTAACTGATTTTATCTCTCTCTCTGAGATGAATGAGGTAATTTGCACCTCTCAGAGCTATTGTTCCTGGCTTCTTGTAGGCATCTCTGCATCAATCAGACTCAGCTCATATATTTCAGATTTTTCTTCACAAACATACAAGCTAGAAACTTTTTAAAATATGAAAGCTGAGATTCTGGAGATTAAGACGGTGTCTTCAGAGAAGGGCTAGTGGGCCATACCACTGTATAGCAGCTTTTTCATGTCTTGATCTTCCAGCAGGATGGGTTGTGATAATCCTTAGTTCCTAGGGGAGTATACTCTTTAGTCTTGGGCTCACACTCAAGAAAGTTCTATGGCCCCAAGAGACAAGCTTTGCTCTCATGAGAGAATGTTCTATTATGCTCAAAGAGTGAAGTTGTCAAGCATGGTCCTTACCCTGGAGCTATAGATGATCTTTCTTATAGATGTGGCCTAGGCCACTGAGGGTACATCTAGACAGAGGGGCTATTTCGGGATACTGGAGGTATCCTGAAATAGTTAGCCCACATCTTTTCAATGCACCCGTTATTTTGAAATATTTTTTGAAATAACGGGCATGCTATTTTGGCATCCCGGTAGCCCTCGTTCCACAAGGGTTAAGGTATATGTTGAAATAGAGCACTATTTCAAAATTTGGCACTGTGTAGATGCACCAAATTTCAAAATAAGCTAATTTAAAATACAGTCAAAATTTGCGCTATGCAATTTGCATATCTTATTTCAAGTTTAGGGTGCTGTGTAGATACACCTTGAGTGCCCTGAAGATAAGGGAATGAGATCTTGAACTTGATATTCTATTGAAAGCCAGCATAGAGAGCAGAAGACAGGTTTGAGGTTTTGTGATATCCAGTGTCGCCGAGGAGACACACTTTGGCATTCTGTGCTAATTGGAATTCCCTGATGACTTCATGCTCATCTCTTCTGCATTGTTGTCCTCTGGACAGGAGATGATGGAGTGTATTATTGAGACTAGATTATCATTCACCAGGATGGGATGCAGCCAATCAGTGATGCTAGAATGCATTACTTAGACATGCAGCCAAGTGAAAACTTAGGGTATGTCTACAGTACCAAGTTCTGTCAACAAAACTTATGTCAATACCCAAAAGTTGACAAAATAAAAATCACCAGTGTGATCTCTGTCGACAGATCACGTTCACACTGGGGGCTCCATCATCAACAGTGTGAGTATGTGTCCCACAGTGCAGTGTTGTGGGAAGGCAGAGCTGATCACTGCACGTTTTGGGATTCCCTCTGAGTTCTCCCACAGCCTCCTCAGCTGTTGGGAGTGGCATCATGAGTAGCTCTGTGAGTGCTCCATACTGAGCAATGTCAAAGCAGCATAGCAATCTGTCCCTCTCCCCCTGCAGCAACAGTTTGCCTGCTGCTGTGATCCTAGTGCAGGGCAGAACAGCGGCAGTCCATTGATTTGCTCTTGCAAATGGAGCAGCACACCCACATGTCAGATACTTCCTGGAGTTTTGAATGGGGAGGGGCTCATGCCTGCAGGGCAGCAGAGATCAAAACACTGAGCACAGCAATCTGGCCAGGCATTGTGGGATATTGGTAGAAGCCAGTTCTTTTGATAAAACAAAACAGCAGACTACACTGGCTCGTTGTCATCCTCTCATCTATGCATCAAGATCCTGGAGCTCTGACTATCTTCCTGGCAAGTGGATCTGGAAGCATATGGAATGCTACCATAGAGATCATGAATTTCACTCTGATACCTAGCACCATACATTTAGTCTCTAGGTCATTGGTGCCTCCCTGTACCACAACTACTGGCTCCTCCTCAACACAGCACATAACTCTGTCTAGAGGTCTCATGAGATCCACAATGTTCACAGCTGACAAGCAATTTACCATGAGGTTCTCCTGGTCTTCACAGTCCCAACTATATATATTTCTAATAATTGAATCCCCTTATTAACTTGCTATTCTCAGCAATTGGGTTCCCTCGCCAGGATACCATGACATCATCTGGAGGGAGGGTTTCAACTGTGGAATTGTTTCTCTATGCTCCAGCTTGATGCTCTCCTTCCCTGAGACTTTCATCCTCCTTAACAGCACAAAGGGCCATGAGTTGTTTGCTCCACAGTCACTCCTGTCAGTCCACACGGGATAACCATAGAAGCTGCATCCCTGGCAATAAGAAGATGATCAGGTTGTTGGCTGGTGATGGGGGACCGGATCCATGTTGTTTGAGGAACCTTCCTGAATTAAGTTGGAAGTGAAGCAGGATGATTGTTTTTCCCAGCATTTGGGGGTGGGTTCTGCTCTGGACAACAGGTGCTGAGGCGTGATGAAGTGGCATTCCACTCTGGAGCACTCCTTCAGATGGGATTGTGCAGATTTTCAGGCAGTGGAGAGGAAATTCCTCTTGGTCTGTAATACAGCCTCCACCTAAATTCTGGAGCAATCCTTTGTGTTTCAGCCCATCTGCTTCAGCCTTTGTATTTTGCCATTGGCACCCACTTTTCTGTCCCTCTCTGTTCCTCTGGAGCCGTGTCAGAAAAGCAAAGATGGTGATAACAGGCCAGCTGGCTTTATTCTTTCAGTGAGTCTACTGATGGGAGCAAGCACTGCCTTGCATGAACGGTTTTCATTCAGTATTAAAATTTAACCTACAGGTCTGAGAAATCACTACCATGATAATCACTGAAGCCCAGTTCCACAGTAATCCGATTCTTGCTCCATTTGGTCAGCAGGTTCTCTGGTTGTGATGGTCAGAAAGGATGGGCTAAAGGACAGCATGGCACTGGACAAGGACTTAAGGACTTAAGAACTTAAGACAAAGACTTCCAATTTTTGGCTTTGGATTCCTTGTGTGAGCGTGTGCAAGTTCTGGAATCTACCTCCTACCTCAGCTCCTCATCCTTGACATGGGATAATACTATCCTTCCTTGCAGGGAATGCTGTCAGGGTAAATCCTTCAATGATTATGAGGCATCCAGTTGCTATTGTGATGTGAACAAATACCTACTAGGGTAGGTTTTCCTCCCCTTCCCCAGAAAATCCAGAACTGAGCTTCCAAATCTTGTGCTTTGAGAAGCAGCAATATGTAGGAGCAGCCCTCCCAATCCTTCCTTTAAGGAGGTGTGAGCCTAGAGGCCTGGGTTGTGGAGGACTAGGTGACCAGAGTCATCCCATCACCACTGGAGCCAAGTAAAGTGGCACCCAACTCTTACGGGAGGGTTAGACACCCCAGGAATTACTGCCCTAAGAAGCCAGAGCAACGGAAGCCTGATAGGCCCACAAGAACTATTTAAACCTGGAAGTTGCCCCAGGGAGCTGTCTGAGCACCAAGACAGAACCTAGCTTATCACTGCTACAGACCATGTCTTTTGCTCCCTTTGGCTCCTGACTCCTGCCTTTCCCCAGCCCAGCTTTACTCTCAGATTTTAAGGCCAGAATGGACCATCATGATAATTTAATCTTGCTTCCTGCATGCTGCAGACCTCAGAACCTTGCCCACCCCGTCCTGTAATAGACTCTCAACCTCAGAGTTTTTTAAATCCTCAAATCATGGTCTAAAGACTTCAAGTTACAGAGAATCCACCTTTTGCACTAGTTTAAACGTGCTAGTGAACCATGCCCCAGACTGCAGAGGAAGGCAAAAAACCCCAGAGTCTCTGCTAATCTGACCTGGGAGAAATTCCTTCCCTGTCCCAGATACGGTGATCAGTTAGAGTATGTCTAGATTACATGCCTCTGCCAACAGAAGCATGTAAAATAGGCAACCCGACATCATCAATGAAGCCGGGATTTAAATATCCCCGGCTTCATTAAAATTAAAATGGCTGCCACGCTGTGCGGGCTCAGCTGATCAGCGGCACAGCGTGCGAGTCAAGACACGTATCGGTCAACAGGAGAAGCCTTTGTTGACCATTCCTGTAAACCTCGTTTCACGAGGCATAAGGGAGTGGTCGACAAAGGCTTCCCCTTTCAACCGATTCACGCCTTGACTCGCGCGCTGTGCCAACGATCAGCTGAGGCGGCACAATGCGGCAGCCATTTTTATTTTAATAAAGCTGGGGATATTTAAATCTCGGCTTCATTGACTATGTTGGGTAGCCTATTTTACATGCCTGTCGGCAGAGTCATGTAATCTAGATGTAACCCCCAAGGAGATTGCTTGGATTCCCGGGGCTTTGTCTGCTGGCAGCTCAGGGAGAGGCACTCTGAGTTTGCCTTGGCTCCCCCTCCCTACCAGGGCCAGAGTCTGCCCGGCAACCCACAGGGAGTGAGATGCCCCTCCCAGGGGGAAGGAGAGACCATTGTTGAGGGGAGTCTGGAGCCAGCCAGGAAAAGGGGAGGACTGAGTGTGTGGGAGCTAGTAAGCCCCAGGCCTGCATGCAGGGTTCCCCCTGAGAGCTAGCCTCTAGGGACCTGAAGGCAGGATCCCTCAGCTGGGTTTATGTCTCCACTGTTGATTCCCAGTTGTGGAGTTTGCTGGGAGGCTTCCCCAGCCAGGCGGAGTTGGCTCTCCAGCTCCCTGGGTGAGAGAGTCACTGCATGGTCAGCTGGGCTCTAGCAGCAAGTTCAGGGCTGCTGCCTGCTGTGTGGGTCTGGAGGCTGGCCTGGGAGGCTGTAGTTTTGAATTTTGGTGCAGTTGTGTGGTCTGCATCTTGAGCCCTGCACCCCTTCACAGTGAGGGGAAATTCTGGGACCGAAGCAGCCTGGTTCCTGCTTGAAGAGGACCCCTGTGAGAAGAGAGCAGCCCCTTTGCAGAGACTGAGTCATCTCTCAACCTGAGGCTCATTCATGGAGTGTGTGAGTGCACCAATTTTTAGTTAGTAAGTCAGGGAATTTGTTTGGGGATTTTATTACCTGCAGCCTATTAAACTGTGGAGGGATTTGCTGCCTTCTCCCATTTGTGAGTCCTTTGGGCTGTACTGGACCTAGTCAGCCCCACTGCTAAACCTCTGCAGAGAAGGATTGTGTGGTCAACAGTCATCAAGGGCCCCAACAAAGTACGCGTACCAACGGGACACTAACTTCACAGTTGCAGGGCACCGGTGACCCTAAAAATAATGTTTTACCCTGTTCTGTTATAATTGTCTCCTGTTTAATATAATTGTGTTTATTATAGTGTATGTGTTTGTGTTATTTTCTGGGAGTCTCCAACTATCTGGCGAATACGTGGGGATTATCCTGGGCTAGAATTTTCCTCCCAAGCTGCCCTGGCAACCCTGCTAGGAAGGAGTGAGGGGGGTGGAGGCACCGCCAAGTACATCAATCAGAAAGAATAAAATTGAGTAGGTGGCGGGATCCAGAAGAACCCAGACCTATCCATCCGAACCTGAAAGGAGATTGGCTCTAAAAGAAGGTAACCAGGTGGAGAGGGGGCGCTACATAGACATACCCTTAGACTCTGAACATGTGGGCAAGACCCACCATCCAGGCACCTCACAGAGAGTTTTCTTGTACTTGGTACCTGTCTTCTGACTCAGCTGAGTAACTCACCTCAGCTCCTACCCTTTAACTCCAGTCCAGCAGACGCTTCTGGCCCAGCTGCCTACCCCCTGATCACTGCACTTCATCTTGAACATTTTAATTGGAACTTCCTGGAACAGGTCCAGCCAATCAGCCCCTTGCCAGTGGGTTCAAACTGCACTTCCAGTGCCTGGACTTGGGAGCATGTTAACCACAGTCCCTGATGTCAAAGCATAAGAAACGGGAAATGAGAAAAAAGGGAAGAATGGCACAGGACTGACGAGAACTGAGAACAAAATCAACTCCTCCCCTATATATTTCTGAAGCATTTTAGCTGCATAGTTTCAATTGGCTTTCATGGGAGGTGGGGGATCCACAGGCCTCAGGCAGTGGCTTGAGAATGTACCCATGACCATCTATTGCATGTTATCCCAGCCACAATCCTGCCTTTGTTGTGGTCTGTACAATGACGGAATTCACTATCGTGCTATTAGGCATTGCCCTTGCTGTCAGTTCATATCACAGCCAAATGATGCCAGGGCAAAACCCGCAACAGTAAAGGCTGTTGTTTAATTATATAATGTAGGAACAGTGAGGGCCTCAAGTGAAGCAAATAGAGCCCCTGTTTCAGGAAAAAAAGGGAAATCGCTTTATTGCAGTTACAAATGTCCCCCCAGGGGAATTTATTGCCTCTTAGAGCTCCCTGCCCACAGCTATGTAAGTACATAGCTTGATCTCCCTTACCATAATTCACTGGTCTATAAAAGACCCTTCAAATTCCCACCAGAGATAGGTCATTGAGTAGGCATGATGCTGTACATCATGGACACACAGAACGTCCCGGCAACAGCAGACTCACACTGCTCAGAAAGTTTTGGATCACTCCCACGGGAGCTGCAGGAGACTCTCCAACAGCTGTCATCAGCAGGGCACCTATGATGTAGATCTGAGTCCCTCCAATTTTCACCAGTAAAGGATATTGGTGCATGTGCATGCACACACTAGCTAGTTTATATTCTAGGGCTACCAACTATGCTTAATTTTGCACAACAGGAGTTGTCCCATTAATTTAAATGGGACTACTTATGTTGTGTATGGTTAACCATGTGCATGTCTTTGCAAGATTGGGGACTAAATGTGCACTACTATAAAACAGCAGGGGTACACGTAGGAATGGGTGGAGTCCGCATTATTGTTAATAATCAAACGTTAATGCAGCCAGAATCCTAACACAACAGTGCCTGTCTCCTCTAAATCTGGTGACATGACACTCTACCCCACCCAGAGAACACTTTGTTTCATTCCCATTCCCTCAAGCATGCCACACACACACACCTACAACTCAGCTCCTGTGGGAGGGGAAACCCATTATAATATTTTAAATTAAATGTTATGCACACCAATTCAATAAATGCAATACTTTCATAGGTTAGCTTGCTCTCACCTACTATCTATTTAGCTCATTAGACTAATTATACTTTTTGATTGGTTGCAAGATACCAGTAATATGACTGTGCTTTACAAGAGTTGTTGTTCTTCAAAATGTAAGGCTATGTCTACACTGTCAGGTTCTTACCCAAGAACGGTTGTTCTTCCACAGAGCGTCCACACTGCTCATGCACATGAAGATTTACAGTACAGCGTGGGAAGAGAGGGCTTCTTGCACAAGAGCTACGCAATTTTCTAACATGTGTAAGCTCTCTTGTGCAAGAGGGCAGTGTAGATGAATGGCAGGGGTTTCTTGCGCAAGACAGCCCTATGGCTAAAATAGCCATCAGAACTTTCTTGTACAAGAGAGCATCCACAGTGCTACGGATGCTCTTGTGCAAAATCTCATGGCAGTGTGGACGTGTAATTGCGCAAGATATTAGTGCGCAAGTACTAGCCAGTGTAGACATAGCCTAAGGCTGCATCTAGACTGGCAAGTTTTTCCGCAAAATTAGCTGCTTTTGCGGAAAAACTTGCCAGCTGTCTACACTGGCTGCTTGAATTTCCACAAGAACACTGACGATCTCATATAAGATTGTCAGTGTTCTTGTGGAAATACTATGCTGCTCCCGTTCAGGCAAAAGCCCTCTTGCGCAAATGCTTTTGCGCAAGAGGGCCAGTATAGACAACGCGATATTGTTTTGCGCAAAAAAGCCCCGATCGCGAAAATGGCGATCGGGGCTTTCTTGCACAAAACTACATCTAGATTGGCACGGACGCTTTTCCGCAAAAAATGCTTTTGCGGAAAAGCGTCCGTCCCAATCTAGACACTCTTTTCTGTAAATGCTTTTAATGGAAAAACTTTTTCATGCCAGTCTAGACATAGCCTAAGAGTATTGTTATGCTGGAATAACAGCCCTACAGCTGGTAAGCACCATATCCACCTTTCCCTCAGGATAAATGAGGGGAGCAGTTGAGTGCTTCTTTGATTAGTGATAGTTGAAGCAATAAAACCCACTGCCCGATGACACAACACACTAACAAGGCTGCAGTAGGAGCCAGAGAGTCTGAGGGATTTTCTCTGAGGGCTGAATGCAAATGCAGAGGTAAGTAAGATTTGATAGAGTGGTGAGTCAGAAGCAATCAGGCGCAGAATGCCAGTAGGAGACAAGAGAAGCATTGATAGGATGGCCTTGAGAGGAAGCCAAGAGAGAACTCTTTGGGCAGAGTGGTAACTGGAAATAGGCTGGGAATTTTGGTCTATTTGATTTCAGCTGTGCTCTGGAAAACTGGACTTTGGTGCAATCCTGTCATTTACAAAGAATACACACAAAGAAATATCTGATTTTATCATTTGTTTCTCCTCTTAAAGGAAACCATCTTCAGGGCTCCAAACACTGACTAACAAGTTGGATTAAAAAAAATGGGTATAAGTGCTTTGTGTGAAATGATGGTTACCTTTGGTTCCATCTATTATAGGGCAGAGCAGAGTTGATCACTGACTCCTCTTAAATTTGTCAAGCTGAAAGAAAATTGAATGCACTTTTCCTTATTTATGGTATTTGTTTGCTTTTTGTGTTTTACTTATCTAGATAGTGAAATCACACTGCTGACTTTTCTTCCTGTTTCTGGTCAGTTTCACATATTGATTCTCCTCCGGATACTCTCTTGCGTCATTGCTATGTGAAGTCCGAATTTTAATTGGTGTAAGGGAATGTTCATCTTTCAGTAAAACAGGTATTTTGATTTAAACATTTTAAATGGACCCAGTTCTATCCATTTAAGTTTCCTGACTCCTCCCTTCCCTCCATTTTTAAAAAGATCTAACTTGGGAAACTCAGACCAGGTGGCAGTGTCCCTTTAAATTAATTTGAGTTTTGTAGTGACAGTAAAATGGTATTCATGTTCAGTTAGCGGCTCCGTTTGCATAATGATGAGGTCAAGGATTTTGGCTCCAATTGCTTCTTGATTAACTACATTATATTGATTGCTTTATGCCTCTTGTAATCTTGAAGATTATTTCTTTTTGTATGTACCACTTTTATTATTTTCTATCCTTTAAATATCATTGCCCTTTCTGTTCCCTTTAATAACTACCATATGATTTGCTTCCTTTCCCCCTATTTCTTTTGCTATTATGTAAGCAGAGGAATGGTCCCATTACTGCAGGGAACTTTCCTGGCTTCTGTATTTCCCGAGTGGAACTGGGTAGCAAAAGGATCCAAGTCCTCATTTCAACTCCCTTTACTTGGATGCCTGCCTGACTCTGAGAACTCCTCTTTCACTCCCCCCCTGTGGCAGAGTCCTTGTAACCCTGATAAAGCTGGATGCAGGATTCCTGAAAGAGTTAACTCCCATCTCATGATGGTCACTTAAGACTGGAGATAGGGTGTTCCTGGGCCAAAGGAATTTTTTCCTCACAGGCCACTTCCCTAACCCACTGATCAGTATAGTACGTTTAAGCCAAATACAATTTATTAAACAGCAAGGCTATGTCTACACTGCACCCTTTTTCCGGAAAAGGGATGCAGATGAGACAAGTCGGAATTGCAAATGAAGCGGGGATTTAAATTTTCCCCGCTGCATTTGCATGAACATGGCTGCTGCTTTTTTCTGGCTCGGGACTTTGCTGAAAAAAAGTGCCAGTCTAGACAGGGATCTTTCGGAAAATAAAGCCTTTTCCGAAAGGTCCTTATTCCTGATTTTAAGAGGAATAAGGGATCTTCCGGAAAAGGCTTTATTTTCCGAAAGATCCCTGTCTAGACTGGCGCTTTTTTCCGGCAAAGCCCCAAGCCGGAAAAAAGCGGCAGCTGTGTTCATGCAAATGCAGTGGGGAAAATTTAAATCCCCGCTGCATTTGCAATTCCGACTTGTCTCATCTGCATCCCTTTTCCGGAAAAGGGGTGTAGTGTAGACACAGCCCAATGGTAAGAAAAGTCAGGGGGAAATGGAAAAAGTCAGAAGAACAAGGGACCCCACCAAATGGGAATGGAGAACACCACAAACAGCAGTCTCTGGATCTTAAGAAACAGTCACCATCTGCTCCTCACATGACCCAGGACACCTCCCCACCCCCAGCACCTGGCTATATTGTGGTGACACTGTAAGTAAGACACCTGCTCTGGTGGTGGCCACAAGCCCTCAGGTTCAGGTGGCAGAAGCCTTCGCTGCAGCAAAGCTCCCTCACCTCCCCGAAGTCCAGCCTGCAAAGCTGTTTTACTTGGCAAAGACTACCTCCGCTGAGCCCTCTCTGCCGACGGCTCCCCTTTGCTCTCCCCATCTGCTTACGTGCTTGGTTCCAAGGTTACTTGGGACATAGCCAATGTCTGCTATGCTGGCTCTGGTCCCACAACTCCTCACTGAAGCTCAGCCCTGCTTACCTATCAGCACAGTTGGTCTGAACCGCTCCAGCTCCCTGGCTCCAGGCTGTTCCATCTCCACATCAGCTCTGCCCTATTTGGCTCAGTGGCACTGCTGCTCTGCCTCCCACTCAGCTATCCTATTGCTTTCTTCTTAGCTGTGCCCTACTCTACCCCTAGAAGTCCCAGGCCATGTGGAGGAAAGGCCCTGGCTCTTCACTCCCTCATTGGCCTGCCTCCCTGTCAATCTGGTTAACTTGGAGTGTGAGCGTCTCCCCATTGGTCTATCATTTTCATTATCTTGATTTCTTTCGAGCCTTCCCCTTTCTCCTGGAATGGGGAGAGGGCCAACTAGAAAAGAACCCACTTAATTTAAGTATGGGACCAATCACTACTTTTCAGAAGCATTATTCTTGGTAAAGTTGAATCAAATTGAATTTTCTGCTAGATTAGAAAGCTTTAGGGGTTGTAGGATTTAAAAAAAATGATCTGACTTTACTGGTTCTTACAAAACTTGTAAAGTAAGAGGAGACTGTTAATGGAATCTGACCATGTAGAAACAAAGGCAATCTTTGCATTGTTACAGAAAAGCCAAAACAACTTAAGGAATCAAGATTAACCATCATCAACTTCCATTGGCTTCAGTGAAATTGCACTGAAGTTGAATTTCTGGGTTTCCAAGTGTTATTGGAAAGCAGGTTATTTTTTTTTTTAAGAAAAGAATCACACTACAATCACCACATGCTACTGGTATCTAAATAACATTCCTTCAAGAGAGTTCAGGTTAAGAAAACTTCGGGGCTGTGTCTAGACTGGCAAGTTTTTCCGCAAAATCATCTGCTTTTGCGGAAAAACTTGCCAGCTGTCTACTCTGGCCGCTTGAATTTCCGCAAAAGCACTGACGATCTCATGTAAGATCATCAGTGCTTTTGCAGAAATACTATGTTGCTCCCGTTTGGGCAAAAGTCTTTTTCCGAAAAACTTTTGCGCAAAAGGGCCAGTGTAGAGAGCAGAGATTTGTTTTCCGCAAAAAAGCTCCGATTGAGAAAATGGTGATCGGGGCTTTTTTGCGGAAAAGCACGTCTAGATTGGCCAGGGACGCTTTTCCGCAAAAAGTGCTTTTGCGGAAAAGCATCCTGCCAATCTAGATGCGCTTTTCTGAAAATGCTTTTAATGGAAAACTTTTCCATTAAAAGCATTTCTGGAAAATCATGCCAGTGTAGACGTAGCCCGGAAGTCTTCTGCATTGGAATTTACAAAGGCTATATTTCTGGCTATATTCTGTCCACAGTCATAACTATGGTAAAAGTCCACAGTCAGTGCAGGAAACTTTAGAGACCTTGAAGATATTGCTGTCTTCCTAATCCAACTATCTAATGGCTGTTTATGGCATGCATTATTATGTGTGTTACAGTAGTGCCTAGGAGGCCCTGTCATACACTGGGACCCCATTGTTTTAGATGTTGTACACAGAAACACTGCTTTTCCCTCATTTCCTCTTGAATCCTGTGGCTATTGAATTGTATGATCCAGCTGGAGATGAACTGAGATTTCTCCTGGGTAGGACAGATAAGCAGGTTTTGGTTCTGATAAAGATGCAGCATCATTCTGTGCATATACACCATCTTTGGGAATTTGTTCATGTGGAGGCACTTCTGTAGTGTTCATTGCCATAGAACACCCCTGGGAGGCAGAGAATTATCATCCCTGCTTTTGCGACTAAAGGAACTGAGGCACATTAAGTTTAAGTCAGAGCTAGAAAATGTTGGCCAGCAGTTTTGTCTAGATTGTGGACTTGTCTTGATTACATTCATCGGGCAGCGACACAACTGTAAACTTTGCTCTCTGTTTGCATCAATGGAGGTCACCCCAGTTTATAGGGAATTAAGACTGACATCTACTACTCTGAAGGCAAAAGTTATGCTTATTTGTATCTGACCAAGAGTATGGGTTTGTGCAACTTATTGAAAATAAATAATGAATTGTGAAGAAGTAGAATGGAAGAGAAGGAAATATTACAGAGGAAAGAGAAACTTGCACCTCCTGTACTGAAACTCCAGGGAAGAAGTTTTCCACTAAATCAAAGTGAAATGCTTACCTGAGGTCTAGTGGTATCCTGTCAGTGTAGGCAATGGTGTTACAGAGGTGGGTGAAACTGGATCTGGAAATTAGGGTGAATGTGAGAAGAAGAAACTGGCTTTCCAAGAACAGCCACATGTACAAGACATTGTCTGTGTAAAATAAACAAAAAATAAGCGGTGCAAATGTGATTGTGATCATTGAACAATTTCTGCATGACCCCTCCAGGCACCAATCAGGGCAAACTGCAACGAATGGGGCAGATGATCCCCCAGACTGGAGATTATTTCTAATAATTAGATTAATCAAACCAGCAATAAAAATCATCTACAATATCTTATAGGTTATCCAGAAACCAAAAACACAGCTCCCTTAAAGCAGTCCAGCCTTGAGTTTTCACCCAGACAGCCAACTCAAATATGACGAAGATTACTGAAAATGTTGTTCATCATATGTAAAATTCTATTAATCCCAAAAGACTGGACACATTATTACCAGCACAGTGAATATTTCAGAATCTTACTCAAATATACGCTTGCAGCCAATTATTACCTACACTAAGATTTATTAAAAAAGAAAAGAAGGAGATAATTACACAGGTATATAAGAGAAAATATGGTGATTAAAAGTCCATTTATGCGTATGAATAGAGTCCTTGGGTCAGTCTCAAAGTAGAGCTGGTGAGCTTCTGAGTTGCAAAATCCTTTCCAAAATCAGTTCCATGGGGTATAATCCAAATAGACAGGCCATGAACAGAGTTTGTTCAAATCCTTCTGTGAGAATTAACAAGGACAGCCCAGTTTCTCCAGTCACTCCCCTGCCCATAAGGCTCAAGCAGTCTTAAGGTACCAGATTGGAATCGTACGATTTTTCTTTAGATCTTCGGCATGCTAGCAATAGCCTCTTGACAGCAGGTATTGCTTGGGAGAAGAATAGGTAATGTACATTGTGACTTTGAAGTGAAACTGCCTATTTCCTATGTATGCACAGGTAATTAGTTGCATTCATCGGCATAAAGTAAATTGCCCATTAAGCAGTTCCTATACAGTTTACTACAAACTTCAGAAAGAAATAGAGGCAATGATATTATTACACCCAGATTTCATCTAAATGTTAATATTCCCTTTTGATCTCTGAATCAACAGAATATAACAATAGGAACCATTTGATTACATGGTTAGCATCTTATAAGATACAAGTAAACAAATACAATTAGTATTTTCTTCAAATTGTCTTAACAATTTGGGCTTGCATTTCAAAGCCCTAGTCTATCTAACATGGTTCTGCTAGCTGTTTGCAAGGAATGGCCCTAATTACCCACTTTTCTAAAATGTCTCTAAAGGTTGAATTTGGGTCATTTAGTCTGATAGCTGCTTAGCTGTTTCTGGCTCAGTGTCACAGTGATCAAAGCAAAAATCTCACAAATGCAGAGCCACTGCTCAGAGATTTCCAGTGACTTCAGTGCAGGAGTCTCAAACTCACAGACTGTGGACTATCTAAAGGTTGCCTATATTTACAGTCTGGCCTGGGAGACCTGGTGGCCCCTGGGGAGGAGGGCATGCTGATCCCCAGTTTCCAAGCCCTTCCCCTTTCTGCCACCACCCTGCCCTCTACCCTCCTTGGTATTGAACTCCATCCCCTGAAAAATGCGACCTCAGGGATTACCAGGAGGATTGGCACAGGGTGGCAGCTGTGGTCAGCTCCTCCTGCACTCCCCATGGTAGTGGGAGCCATGAGGAAGCAGAGTGCAGCACACCCCTTCACCTCAAGGTGCCAGATCTCCAGGCCTGTATCATGAATATGGTCGGGCCTGCAGATGGCCTGCGGGCCATAAGTTTGAGACCCCTGCTTCAATGGGTTTGGACCATGCTTTTTATTTTTTGCTGCAGACAGACTCGTTTTATGCAATGTAGGGCATAAGCTCATTGGGACAGAGCTTTTTTCGCTAGGTGTTTGCACACTGCCTCGCACAGTGAGGCTCTAAACATAGGCATTGCTTTTATGCAGATAATAGCAAGTTCCAAGCAGGAGTCAAAAGCCAGACATCTTGCTTCCATCAGTGAGAGAGCTTGTGTTGTTATTGACCCGTTTTCCAATCTTCCCAAGTGTTACCTTTCATTGGGTGGTTCATGGTTACGAGTCTGAGCACTCGCTCTGAATTTCCAGGCCTAGCATGAACAACAAATAGCATTTTGTTCAATAGCACATTATCTTTTGAGGCTCTGTGGCTCTGTGTTTGTATTCCTGATGCTGTAAAATCTCTTCTCTGGTTGACTAATATGTATACAGGCTTTGAACCCTGTGATCAGATTTATTGAAGTTGTATTATGGTTTATGAAGAGGAAAATATTAGATTAAAATGTTACTGCAGAAAGAAGATGCTTGAATGCATTGTAAACAGTAAAACCCTGGGGACAACTGTTCCCTGCAAACAAAGGGGATTTCTTGAAACATACGCGTACATAGAAGTATTTTTTTCAGGAAACATTTGTTTATTTTCTCACTGTGATTTGGTTTTAGCACGTTTTACCATCGGCCCTCCCTTCTCCTGAAGTTAATGGGAGTGTTGTCATTAACTAGGGTCAGAGCAGGATCAGGCCCAATATCCCAGCTTTTGTTCATAATGGTACTTTGTCATCTTCTTTTAAGAACTGAAGGATTAAACTACAGCCCCATGATAGAAAGAGGAATTAGCCTTGGAAATGGGCACATACTTTCCGGGTCAGAAAGTGCAATGCAGCTTCACCAGAAACAGTGAGCCATTTTCTCTATCAGGATCACTGTCATCATCAAAACAAAGCCCGTTGGGGTGGCTTCTTGTTCCACGAAGGGCTTTTCAGGGAGGGAGGGAGAGACAGACAGACAGACAGAGAAAACATTTCCTGAACTGGACTGACAGAAATACGAGAGATAACGACAAAAGAACATAACCTAGAAAGATATTAGGAGAAAAGAGGAAAAGCTGAACTTTGGGAGAACTGTGCAATTAAATAAGGACAAATTACTAAAATGTCAATAAATAAAAGATAATAAATTATTAGAAAGACATTGTTAGATACCTGTAAGAAAACTAAAGACAGAATTATAATGATAAAAGGATAAATTATAAATAAAGAGAAATGGGTTAAGACAAAGAGGAAATGAGCAGTAGTGAAGTAAGAAAACAGTAAGTACTATGTTGAAACACAACTGGACCAGAGCTTAAGATACAAAATGTGAGGTAGCAAGATTAGAGAAATAATCAGAGAGGAAAATAACTGTAAGTCAAAAAGGAGCAGAGAGAGAATTGTTCAAGCAAGAAAGCAACAGAACACATCAAGGAATACAAATCTTTATTTAAGATGAAATTCAGAATACTAAACAAAGATTACACAAGAGGATTATTCAAGATACTAGCCAATTAGCCTGTCATAAGACAGGATTTTCAGGTCTCTCCTCCATGTCGGTCTTCTCTCCTGAGCCCCCGGTCTCTCGCTCCGTCTCTCTCTCTCCCTCTCTTTACTCCTCCTACTGCCTCCCTCTCTCTCTCAGCTCTCCTCCGCCTCCTGCCTCTCTCTCTCTCTCTCTCTCTGTCTCTCTCTTTCTCTTCTCCTCCCCCTCCTGCCTCTCACTTGGGGGACCGCAGAGCCCAAAACGGCCATTTGGGCTCCGCACTCCCCGTGCTACATGGGGACTGTGGAGCCCAAATGGTCGCTTGTGCCACTTGATCCCACGTGGCTGCCCGGCTGAGTGGCACAGAAGTCAGCCGAGCACCACGGCGGGAGGTGAAAGGGGGCAGGGCGGTGACGTTCATGGCCAGGGGGCAGGGCCTGGAGCTGCTGTCACGCCGCACATCACTGCTCTGCCCCCCTTTGCCTCCCGCTGTGACGCTCGGCTGACTTCTGCACCACTCAGCTGAGCCGCCGTGGGGGAGCAAACGGAGCAAGCGGGCATTTGGGCTCCCCTGCAGTAGCTCGGCTGAGCAGCGCAGAAGTCAGCTAAGCACCACAGCGGGAGGCAAAGGGGGCCACCCCATCTGCCATGGCGCTTGCTAAAGAGGAAATGCAAATGAGAGTGCGGCATATGCAAATGAGCACTCCATTTGCATTTCCTCTTGCAGAAGAGACTTGTAGTATAGACGCAGCCTTCGTTTGAGTACTCCTTTAGCATCTTGATCATCCAGGGACCCCATTGGTAGTTGTGCAGACTTCCTGCTTCTCATGTACATAAAAAACTTTTTCCTATTACTTTTTGAGTTTTTGACTAGCTCTTCTTCAAATGCCTTTTTGGCTTTTCTTACTATAGTTTTACATGTAATTAGATAGTTTATGTTCCTTTCTATTTTCCTCACTAGGATTTAACTTCTACTTTTTAAACAATGCCTTTTTATCTCTCACTGCTTTTTTTAATTTGGTTTTTAAGCCACAGTGGTGCTTTTTTGGTTCTCCTACTGTGTTTTTTAATTTGCGGTATACATGTAAGGTGGGCTTCTGTTATGGTGTCTTTGAAAAGTTTCCATGCAGCATTCAGGAATTTTACTTTTGTCATTGTACCCTTCAATTTTTGTTTAATTAACCTCCTCATTTTTGTGTAGTTCTCCTTTCTGAAATTAAATGCCACAATGTTGGGCTGCTGAGGTGTTTTTCCCACAACAGGGATGTTAATTTTATTACATTATGGTCACTACTTCTAAATGGTCCAGTTATATTTACCTCTTGGACCAGATCCTGTGCTTTACTTAGGACAAAATCAAGAATTACCTCTCCCCTTGTGGGTTCCAGAACTAGCTGCTCCAAGAAGCAGTCATTTAAGGTATCAAGAAATTTTATCTCTGCATCCTGTCCTGAGGTGATGTGTACCCAGTCAATATGGGGATAGTTGAAATCCCCCACCATTATTGAGTTGTTGGGTTTTTTCTGATAACCTCTCTAATCTCCCTTAGCATTTCATAGTCACTATCACTGCCTTAGCCAGGTAGTCAATAGTATATCCATACTGCTGTTTTCTTATTATTAGAGCATGGAATTACTACCCATAGAGATTCTATGGAACATTTTTAAAATTTTGACTTCATTTGATTGTACATTTTCTTTCACATATAGTGCCACTCCCACACCAGAACAACCTATTCTGCCCTTCTGATATATTTTGTACCCTGGTAAGACTGTCCCATTGATTGTCCTCATTCCACCAAGTTTCTGTGATGCCTATTATATCAATATCCTCCTTTAGTATGAAGTACTGTAATTCATCCATCTTATTATTTAGACTTATAACATTTGTGTATGAGAACTTTAGTAATTTGTCACTATTTATCTGTCTGCCATTTCCTGATGTGTTAGACTCTTTTTCATTTGATTGTTTTCCATCTCATCTTACCTACAATTTATCATCTTCCATCTTCTCCTCTTTACTAGAACATAGAGAATCTCTATTAATAGACCCTCCCCTAAAAGATCCATGTGTCTGATCCATGTGCTCCTCTGTACCCATTGGCTTTCCCCCTACCCTTAGTTTAAAAACTGCTTTACGACCTTTTTAATGTTAAGTGCAGCAATCTGGTTCCATTTTGATTTCGGTGGAACCCATCCTTCGTGTATAGGCTCTCCTTTCCCCAAAAGTTTCCCCAGTTCCTAATAAATCTAAACCCCTCCTCTCTACACTATCGTCTCATCCACGCATTGAGATTCTGAAGTTCTGCTTGCCCACCTGGCTCTGCGTGTGGAACTGGAAGCATTTCAGAAAACACTACTATCGAGGTCCTGGATTTCAATCTCTTTCCTAGCAGCATAAATTTGGCCTCCAGAACCTCTCTTCTACTCTGGGTACACTATGTAATTGGTACCTACATGTACCACGACCACCAGCTCCTACCCAGCACCACACATAAGTTTATCTAGATGTCTTGAGAGATCCACAACTTTAGTACCTGGCAGGCAAGTCACCCTACAGTTCTCCCGGACATCACAAACCCAACTGTCTATATTTTTAATAATTGAATCCACCGTTATTAACACCTACCTTTCTTAATGACTGGAGTTCCATCCCCTGGTGAGATATCCTCAGTGTGAGAGGATACCACAACATCATCTGGAAGGACAGTTCCCAAATATGGTATGGTTTCCCTCTGCTCCATTTTGATGTTCTACTTCCCTGAACCTTTCACCCTCCTTGGGTGCATCTGCATTGCTCCGCTGTTTTGAGATAACTAGCGTTATTTCGAAATAACAATGCAAGCAGCTACACAGACATTCCATTATTTCAAAATAATTTGAAATAACAGATGGCTTATTCCAAAATTTGTAAACCTCATTCTACAAGGAATAATGACTATTCCGAAATAGCTATTTTGAAATAAGGTGTGTGTAGACACCCCACTGCTGCTATTTCGAAATAGTCCCTCACCAGGGCCATTCTAAGTTATTCTTCCCCGGTGCTTCCTCGGGCTCTAAATAGAGATACCATGTCTACATTAGGGGCATCCCTGCGGTGTAGATGTGCTATTTCGAAATAAGTTATTTCAGATTAACTATTTGGGGTAGCTTATTTTGAAATAAGTGTGCAGTGTAGACGTACCCCTTAACAGCACAGGAGCTGTCTGACTGGAGGTGGGACAGTTCTACAGTGTCCCAGAAGGCCTCTCTGTGTCCCTTACCTCGTACAATTCAGCTGCCCTGGCTTCCAAAGCCCATATGGAGTCTCTCAGAGCCTTTGATATTCACATATTCACATCAAGAACTATGAATGAGAACATCCAGCCCATTTAATTAGTTTCATTAACACAGGTCCTACAATTGACAGGTAACTGCTTTTGCTGTTTATATATCTTGGGGTATGTCTAGACTACATGCCTCTGTCGCCAGAGGCATGTAAATTAGACTAGCCGACATAGTCAATGAAGCCGGGATTTAAATATCCCTGGCTTCATTAAAATAAAAATGGCCACCGCGCTGTGCCAGCTCAGCTGATGGTTGGCACAGTACCCTTGGATTCTGTTATTTCCACTCCAACTCATCTGATGAAGTGGGTTTTACCCATGAAAGTGCATGATCCTATATATCTTTGTTAGTCTCTCACTCGCACCCTTATCTCAAAACAAGCTATGCAATTTGAACTATGCAAATTGTGTAGCTTATTTTTATTTAATTTTGAAACAGCTTATTTAGAAATTTGGTGCTGTCTACACAGTACCACATTTCAAAATAAAGCACTATCCTGAAATGTCCCTTACTCCTTGTGGAAAAAAAATAATGGGAGTTCTGTCAAGAGGCGGAAAATGACATTTTGGGATAGTGCTGCCATCTTGATACACCCTTAGGGCATGTCTACACTAGGAAATCATTTTGAAATAGCTTATTTACTTCAACATGTTTTATTTAAGGATTTTGCAGGAAATTGCCATATTTGGTCAGACCACTCACTGCTGTTTTTGTGCAGCCCTGGCTAAATCACTTTACCTCTCTGTGTCTCTGTTTATCTTTCCGCACTTTGTCTGTCTTGTCTGCATGCTCTTTGGAGCAAGGACTGTCTCTCACCATCTGTGTGTTCTGCACCAGTGTTCCCTCTAAGCTGTATGGTAGTACAGCTTCACAGGTGATTAATCAGTCCCACCCAGTCATTCAGTCCTGAGCCTCTGACTGGGTGCAGCTGATTAATCACCCATGAAATGTTCTGTGGGGCAGTTTAGAGGGAACACAGTTCTGCACCTAACCTAATTAGGCCCCAATCTCAGTTGAGGCTTCTAGACAAATGTGAAAAATGAATAAAAGTTGATTATCCTGTCACTGTGCTACTCGGGGATTGCTCAACACCATTGAAATCCACATGTAGCTGTCTAAATCAGCTTCCAAGGCTCTTTTACACCACCACGGTAGCACGTTGTGAAGTTATCATGGGCAGGAATCTGTCCCAGAGACACCAACTCCTACAAAAAAATCCCAAGAATGTGGAAACCCAATTAAACTACAGTTTGCAATACGACAATGGAATTTTGAAGGTGACTCTTTCTTCCTCCAAAGAAAATGGAGGACAAAAGAGGAGATGAACTTGAAGAGCAAGAAAGGTGTTCTTATAGCTCTTTACTTTCATTGCATTAAGAGTGTGTGGAGAAGAAGAGGAAGAGGATGGCAAAACAGGTACAAAGGGTAGACCAGTCACTTTCATGTTAAAGATAAGACTGATTGTGCTTAATACATTGCAGGAACACTTTGAGCACAATAAATCCTTGTGAAATTATGACCCTATTATCACCAGGGTCAGTAAGTGCTAGGGGGAAAGCTATCACAAAAGCATCACTCACATAGGTTCAGGCTGCCTGGGGGCTGAGTTAAGTTTTTCCAAAGTTTCTTTTTTTAAAATTGCATGTAATAGGTCCAGGTTATAGACACACATGGGGAGATTAGATGTGACAGACTGATACGGGGCCAGATTTTCACCTGGAATAAATTGGTGGAAACAGTGTCTGTTTCTTGATTGATTTACTCTAGTTGCTGGAGGTAAGTGCAGAGGGTGCTAAGGGAATAAAGAAGGCTCCCTGGGAGATTTACTTGGTGCTTTCTGGACTGTTCTACATAGGCAGGCAGTCTCAATTCAGCTTTACAACACCTGGTACAGAGCATAATCTCGGTCATGGAAGTCAAGATTTTATTGAATGGCTCATGCAAGTTGATATAGTTGTTAAAGCCCCAGCTCTGGAAGTCACGTGATTAAGTGAGAAGTTCAGCTTTAAATTAAAAAAAAAAAGAGAGAGAGAGAGAGAAAGGTAGAAACCCAGCCTGAATGAAGTCAATGACAAAATTTCCACTGACTTCCACAAGGCAAGATTTCATTCAAACTTTTTAGTTCTTTGGGTTGTGGAGAATAAATTGAAAACATGAGCCCTAACCACTCAAAACCCAGAAGGCTAATAGAAAGCATCCCAAATATATAACGTAACATCTCATGATTTAAAAGCCAAATCTCATGGTTTTTTGGTGGGGGATGATCTGATTTGTGAGTTTTGAATGCCTGGAGAAGGGGATACTGTAATATGAAATTATTGGCATGGGGCGGGGCAAGTGGTATACGGTTGCTGCTGCTCAGTATTATTTTAGTGTATTTCAGTTTACTTATTTGTGCAGTGTTCTACCGTGGGAGAAATCACTGACTAATGATCAGTGTATTCACTGGTCTGTGGAGAATGAGAGCCTTTCTAATTACATCGCAGCTAGAGTAACTGCACTGTCAATATTTATTCTTTACTTAAGCTGTAAGGGTATGTGTACACGACAACACTATTTCAAATTAACTTAATTCGAAATAGTTAATTCGAATTAAGCTCATTCGAAATAACGCATCTATACACAAAAACTATTTTGAAAAAGCGTTTTGCTATTTTGAAATAGCGCGTCCACACTGAGTGGACCCCGAACCGAAGTTAAGGCTGGCCGGAATCAGTGCTGGCAGGGCATCAGGTTAGGACTTAGTGTGTGGGGCTGCTTCCTGAGGCTAACTGAGCTCCATGCTTAAAGGGACCCTACCCCCACCCTGGACAGATAGTTCTCAGGGTTCCCTGCTTGCTTGTCTATGTCGATGAGGGACAGCAAAACAGTCCTGTCTTGGAGTGCCCTGAGTGTCCGCACTCGGGACACCACAGCACTTGGCCACATGGAGGCAGAGCTGCCCCTGGGCACGCTGGTACATCTTGTGGGGTCATTGCCATCAGCCCAGCTGTGCTTGCTGCAGGCTGCCATCCGGGTAGCCTGCAGCTCCTGTGCTGGTTTATATAAAGCTGTGAGCCAATCAGGACTCCCAGCACTCTGGCAATCTGATTTCAAGACTAGTGTCCTCTGTCAGGTGCTAATAGGTCACTGAGTGGTAGGTTAGCATGTACTAATGCTGTAAGAACCCTATAGACCAGTTTTCTTGATCTGTGGTCTCTGACATCACCCCTTCCCTAAGAAGTGCTCTCAGGGTGATAAAGGACCAGGCTTTTGGGGGTGATTTCTATGTGTATACATTGGGGTGGAGGAACGTGTACATTTTCTACACGTGAATGCCAAAGTGTGTTCCTCAGGACCCTATGCCTCCCAGTCAATAAGATACCAGAGCCTGCTACATTTAATTTAATTTATGCCTGCTTCTGTAATTTCTACTCCAATGCATCTGATGAAGTGGGTCTTAGGCCATGAAAGCTTACACCCAAATAAATCTGTAGACAGTGGTATGAGCTTTTGTGGGCACAACCCATGGTCATCTGAAGAAGTGGGTTGTGCCCATAGAAGCTCACGATACCAGCTACATGTTTTTTTAGTCTAGAAAGTGCTACTAGACTATTTGTTGTTTTTTAAGTTCTTCCTGTTACAGACGAACTCGACTACCACTCTGAAACCCAAATAAATCTGTTAGTCTTTAAGATACCACAGGATTCCTCATTGTTTTTGCAGATACAGACTAACACAGCTGCCCTTCTGATAATGACTGCATTTCATTTGGAGTCCAGGATATCATTAATCATGTATTCGATATCTCTCTACCTGTGCCAGTGGAGGAGGTGGATGGGGTCCTGTGAAAATTGGTTTTCAGTGGGGGGTTTCAAAAGTGATCTATGAAACAAAGAATGAGGTAGGTGGAGTTCAAAAGTGACTGGATTAACCTGTTGGAAAGGATCTTAAAAAGGCCAAGGAACCAGAAGTCCAGCTTGGGAGTGAGTCTGTGTGGAGATGCTCCATAGAAAGCCATACCTTTGTCCCACTGAGTAAGTGGAGCCATACTGTTGATTGTCTGCATTTGACTTATAGTTTGCTCTTGGCTTTTCCAGGCACTTCTTTACTTTTTCCTGGGCCCAGGAAATCCACTGCACTAGGTCTGAAGCAGTTGGGCTGGAAGAGGGCACAGGTAGACTGCTACATACCAGTCCAGTATGTCTGGGAACACCTCATTTATAAAACACTGGAAGGGGCAGGGACATGGATCATACTGAAAGGTATTTCAGGGTATTCATTATGGCCATACTGGGAGTAGAAGGACGTCTCCCACTCATCCCCTTACTTGATTCATATGAGATTGTAGCCCCTCCGCAGGTCCAAATTGATGAACATATGGGCAGCTCCCACATAGTCTAGCATCTCAGAAATCAGGGGTAGTGGGTGACAATTCCTGATAGTTATATGATTCAATGAGTGGTGGTCCATACTGAGACAGAGGCGCCATCTTTATTCTTGTTGAACAGTGCTGGTGCACCAGACAGTGAGGTCAACATGCAGATTACCTCCAGACAAATCTGGCCTGAGAATTTCTCGTAGCACTGTCAGCTCAAATTCTGACAGGGTATAGATTCATCTAGATGGTATTTTAGATACTGGTTGCTTGTCTATAGGGCCTTGCAGGCTATGGCAGGCCAACCAAGAAGTACTGAGCATTAGGGGAAAGTGTGGAGACTGGATCGTGCCAAATCGTAACATTTCTTGATGCCTCCAATTCTTCATAATCTCCTGAGAAGTTTTCTCCTCTATTACTGGATCAGGAGACAAAGGTCTCTAAAGGAGACATCAATAGTCTCTACAAGGTCAAGAGTGCCCTTGCATTGCAGCTCATCTGGGCTGCCTCTGCATCTACAAAACAGTCAGCTGGACGCAAAGCAGGATTCTGCAGGGGCAGCCAATGCATGTGCAATTGAACTGGCACCTGCAAATGGTGAAACCTTGGGTGGGGCTCCAGATGGGTCCCAGTTAGGAATGAACTAGAGTGACCTGACCCAGTGCAGCAGAAGCAGAGATGGTGCTAGTATCATTGCTTCTTTTCAATGGGAATGAGTTCTTGACATCCCACATTCCCCTGCATTGGCTTGGCTGGAGGGAGTGCTGAAAAATTCATAGTACATGGGGTTGCGGCATTGCCAGACCCTGTTTTTTCCTCCCTTTGCTCCTGTACTCAACTGTCCATAGAGATAACAAGCTCCACCAGGGCATCCAGACTCAAGGGCATCTCTACCTGGGCTCATTTGTCTTTACTTTCCCACCGCTCCCACTGAAAGTGGTACATCCATGCTGAGTCATTACAGTTTGTATTGGCCTTAAGGCGGTGGAATTGTGCAGCATAGGAAGTTATGATGTCCTGCCCCTCTTGGAGCATCCATAGGGCAGCTTCCACCATTTGCATTTGGTGCGGGTCATTGAATAATACTAGCATGGCTGAGAGGAA
The DNA here is from genome assembly GCF_052426305.1 of Pelodiscus sinensis. Classification (NCBI taxonomy): domain Eukaryota; kingdom Metazoa; phylum Chordata; order Testudines; family Trionychidae; genus Pelodiscus; species Pelodiscus sinensis. Next base: position 14,785,721 of record NC_143053.1, on the reverse strand, counting down.
GACCTCCCAGTTTGACAGCATGGGGCTGACATCTGCCAAGAAGGTAGAAGCCCATCTAGTGCATCCTCAGGCTCATCTTTGCACAGTCCATAGCATAGGATGGAGGATGAACAGGAGGTGGCATTGTTTTGTAAAACCATTGAATTGCTGGCAATTACCATTCTGGCAGCTGTATCGGGGAACAAGGCTGCATGAGCGGTGTCTGGGGTGCCACTTTTTCAGTACACAACCGTGTAACTCGCTCCTGCAGTAGCTGGCTTTCTGAGGTCAGCCAGGTGACCTGGGTCTGCAGAGCTTGACTTTTGCACCTTGGCATGTCCAGGGCTCATGATGGGTTAGCCAAGTCCACTCCCTTGTGGCTGAATGAGCCACACAAACTGTCATAACTGGAGCATAGGCAGTCTGACCTAGTGGACAGCAGAAGTTAGGAATCAGATTAGGTCAGATACCAGGAGGTCACAGTCTGAGACAGGCCAAAGGGCAAAACCAATAGTTAGGTATCAGGAGACAGGCAGGATCAGGTCACCTGGAGATCAGTAGCTAGGGAATGCAGAGGAAACAGTTCGGAGCAGCGAGATCCCAGCTGCATGGACATCTTCCTGTTCCTCTGTTTATATAGAAGCTATGAACCAATCAGGACCAATGTTCTGCCAGTCAGATTCTAGGACTGGTGTCCTCTGTCAGGACTCAACTTCTATTCAGGCAGCACTTAGCAGATTTAAAGTTATTATGGCCTAATAACCCTGCAAATCATTTTTAAGATCCACAGTCCCTGACATTTGGGTGTCCATGACTGGTTTTCCTAGTTGCTGCTAATACTAATAAAACGTCTAATCCTTTACTGAAACTTTCTGTTTACTTTTATGACCATTTTTGGAACTCACTGATGCAGGATAATTAAAGGGTTTTGTTTTTTAAAAAGTCCTAAAAGCCTTTCCTTCATTCATATGTAATCATTTAATTTCTTCTAAATCAACTGTAGATGAAAAGACAAATCAAAGTCTTTAATATTTAAAAACCCTGATGGACAGTCTTCTGATACTGAAACAAGATGACAGATCCTCCAAGATCATTTTAAATGGATCAATGGAAACAAATGGTTCCCAGAGCAACAACTCTCTTCAACCACTGTCTATTAGATCACAGCTATGGGGCATACAAAACAAACACCTGATAATCTAAATGGACAGCTTGTGTCTAGTCTATGGTCAAGACTGTGTGACTGCATCTACACTGGCATGATTTTGCGCAAATACTTTTAATGGAAAAGTTTTTCCGTTAAAAGTATTTGCGCAAGAGAGCGTCTATACTGGCATGTGCCTTTGCACAAAAGATTTGCTTTTGTGCAAAAGCATCCATGCCAGTATAGACGCGCTCTTGCGCAAGAAAGCTGCAATGGCCATTTTAGCCATCGGGCTTTCTTGCGCAAAAAATTGATGTCACCTGTCTACACTGGTCTCTTGTGCAAGAACACTTGTGCAAGAGGACTTATCCCTGAGGAGGCGCGTCAGAGTATTTGCACAAGAAGCACTGATTTTGCACATTACAACGTCAGTGTTCTTGTGCAAATACTCACAGCCAGTGTAGACAGGCGGCAAGATTTTGCGAAAAAGCAACCGCTTTTGCACAAAATCTTGCCAATGTAGGCACAGCCTGTATGTTTAATTGTAGTGTGAAGTTACATTGACTATAAAAGAGTCAGGTTTTGCTATTTTGCATGTTGTTACTTTCGCTGGTACACAGACTTGCAGAATAATATAACATTTCAACCCATGATGCAATGGGAATGGTGTCTCTTCTTTCTTGGCTATTTGGAAGTTGTTTGGAATATATAGGTAGAATTGAGTGCAAACATGATTGGAAGTGCTTTCAAATGCTTTATTGACAGTAGGAGTTTCTGAAATTCTCAAAATAACCTATTTCTAATCAGCTTAGCACCTTTCATTCTTTAGAAGGGTACAAGAAATAAAAGTGAGCTGGCCTATATAATAAACTAGAAGATTTACCAGGTGTTGCTCGGGTCCTGAACTTAATTTTGTTTTTCAGAAAATGAAATGAAAATGTATGTGCTTCAGTTAAATCATTGCTCTGGGGTGGGGCTGGGGAAGAGGAGTTCAGCAGGCAGGCTGCTCCAGGAAGAAAAGACTACTTCAATCCTTTCTAACCACAGTAGCTTGGGACCAGGTGAGAAGTATAGCAGGCACAGGCATGGGAGAGGTGCATGTTCCCTGAGTGGAGGATAGACAAACACATGGGAAAACAGACACATAAGTATACAGACTCTGAGGTATACAGTAAATAGCAGTCCCTTTCTCCATCCCTGCCCACCCAATGGGGTTATAACTGTCCCGGTCCCCATCTCTGGCCACTTGCTGCCCCCTGTGGTCATTGTACAGTATAACTATTCCTCCTACTAGACCCCTTCCTTTTCATTTTATGAGAAACAATCAAATTCTAGGCATATCCCATTGACCTTGGTTTAAGTTATGATAAGAGGATGCTGAATCCCAAATGTGGTGGTCCTAGCTCCTGAGGTTTAAGAGGAGCTCTTGAACAAACAGACCTACGGATAGATAGACAGACAGACACATGCATCTGACGAAGTGGGTCTTTGCCCATGAAAGCTTATGCTCCTACACTTCAGTTAGTCTATAAGGTGCCACAGGACTCCTCGTCGCTTTTGCAGATTCATACTAACACGGCTACCCCTCTGATAGTAGACAGACAGATGAACATTTCTAAAATATATAGTAAGATTAAGTGTGACTTGCGTGACCAGCATTGTAGAAGCATATAGAAGGCATGGTCCTTACCTCATGGACTTTCCTCTAAAAGGAAAATTCTGCTGTCATAGAAAATTTGTAAGGCCTCAGATTGGTGAGATATTGGATTAGTGAAGGCAGTTCTGTGCCATATATGAAATACATTTGCTAACAGATGCCTGGTAGGAGATTTTGCATGGAATGTATGTGCTGCACATTGAGATGGCTACTTGAGTATGCACTCTCATCGATTTACCTGGCTTGGTGTGATTAAACTAGGGTTCTTGGATACCTATTGTTGCATTGCATGGGAATTGTTAGTCTATATTTTACAAACACCACCTGGAAGGAAATGGATACACTCCCTCAGTCAAAATTACAAGGGAACACTGAAAGTGTACACACAAGTCTATAAAACAGCAATGAACAGCTTTCCTGTGGCTACCACTGACCAGGGAGCTGCATTCAGACAGATGCTTTTGAATAGCTGTTTTAGCATTATTGAGCTTTGATCCAGCTGTTAAAAAGAACAGTCTTTCAAGGGGCTGCTTCTCTCACACAACCTGTAGCAATCTGATATATTGGAGCAGCAGCTGAGTAGAAAAGCTGTGGCCATATAAGAAAAACAAGTCCCCGCTTTTATGTCTGAATATTCTCAGACAAGTCTGTGTAGCAGTTTGTCGACATTCTTTGATAATTCTTAAATGCTGGCAGTTCTATCTGTCTAAATTCTTATTTGGGGCTCATCACCCCGGTAGCTGAATCACAGGAACATTTTGGAGATAATCCAGCTACGAAATCCCTTGAATAACAATGATCATCAAATGGGCCCCTACCTGAAATGTATATCTGGGATTATCGCTTTCAGATCTAGGAGATTTAGCCCCCAACAGAGCAAAGCACCTAAGGGTATGTCTACACTACAAAGTTAGTTCGAACTAACGGACGTTAGTTCGAACTAACTTTAATAGGTGCTACACTAGCGCTCCGCTAGTTCGAATTTGAATCGAACTAGCGGAGCGCTTAGTTCGAACTAGGTAAACCTCATTTTACGAGGACTAACGCCTAGTTCGAACTAGCTAGTTCGAACTAAGGGCTGTGTAGCCCTTTAGTTCGAACTAGTGGGAGGCTAAGGCTTCCCAGGTTTCCCTGGTGGCCACTCTGGCCAACACCAGGGAAACTCTATTGCCCCCCTCCCAGCCCCGGACCCCTTAAAGGGGCACGGGCTGGCTACGGTGCCCGTGCCAGGTGCAAGCCTGCCAGCACCCAGCTAGCAGACCCTGCACCTGGCACGGCACAGAGCCACCCACCCGATGCCCCCCAGCCCACCCCCTCTTGCCGGGACCAGGCTGGCGGCTCCCGGGAGCTTGCCCTGGACCGCAAGAGGCGGGCACCTTCCTGGGCTAGTGCGGACATCGTGGACCTCGTCCACGATCTCCGCACTAGGCACAGGAAAGTGGCCGTCTAGGGCAGGAGAGCTGCCAGCCTGGCCACCCAGGACCAGGTGTGCATGAAAATCAAGGGGGTCCACTGAGACCCCCGACACTGAGCCCTGAGCTTACAATGGCCGTACTGGGTCAGACCAAAGGTCCATCTAGCCCAGTAGCCTGTCTGCCGACAGCGGCCAACCCTAGGGACCCTGGAGGGGATGGACCGAAGACAATGACCAAGCCATTTGTCTCGTGCCATCCCTCTCCAGCCTTCCACAAACTTTGGGCAGGGACACCACTCCTACCCTCTGGCTAATAGGACTCCATTGACCCAACCTCCATCACTTTATCTCACTTCCCTTTAAACTCTGTTCTAGTTGTAGCCTTCACAGCCTCCTGCAGCAAGGAGTTCCACAGGTTAACTATTTGCTTTGTCAAGAACAACAACTTTCTCTTACTAGTTTCAAGCCTGCTACCCATTCCTTTCCTTTGGTGTCCTCTAGTCCTTCTTTATGGGAACTCAGGAAGAACTTTTCTGAATGCACACTCTCCACCCAACCCCTGCTTTTAGAGACCTCTATCCTGTCCCCCCTCCGTCTCCTCTTTTCTAAGCTGAACAGTCCCAGTCTCTGTAGCCTTTCTTCATCTGGGACCTGTTCCCAACCCCTGATCATGTTAGTTGCCCTCCCCTCTCCCAGCCTTTCTCTTCCCCTCTCCCACCTCCTTTTCCCAGTCTCCCCCAGTTTTTTTCAATAAAGACAGAGTCAATGTTGGAAGAAACGTTATCTTTATTTTGTACATCAATAAGAAGGGGGGCTAGGGAAGGGTAAGTGGAAGGAGGTGAGGGAGGAATGGGGTACGAGCCCCCAATGGGGAGGACTGGGCTGGCTCTGTGGGCTTCTGAGGGTGGAAGCTCTCCTGCAGCCCCCCAATTACTCCCTCTCCCCAGATGGCAGCCTGCGGCAAGTGCAGCCGGGCTGATGGCCGAGTGGTGTGATGTGCCCAGTGTGGGCACTCAGGGCACTCCAAGCCAGAACTTCTTTGCAAGCGGGGCACCCCTGAGAACTGTGTGTCCGGGGTGGGGGTCGGGACCCTTTAAGCGCAGCCCTCGGCTAGCCTGAGACAGCATCTCCATGCTCTAAGTCCTCCTTTTATGCCCTGCCAGCACTGCTTCCGGCCATCCTTAAGCCCTGTTCAGAGTCCACTCAATGTGGACTTACTAGTTCGAACTAGCAAAACGCTAGTTCGAACTAGTTTTTAGTTCTAGATGCGTTAGTTCGAACTAGCTTAGTTCGAATTAACTAATTCGAACTAAGTTAGTTCGAACTAACTTTGTAGTGTAGACATACCCTAAGTGCTTATATAACTTTGAGCATGAGTAGGCCCTCTTGAAATCACTGGTACTTCTCCCATGCTTAAGTGCTTTGCTTGATTGGTCCCCCAGTGAACTTGAACATCACCATTTCACTTATTACATTAATTAAGGATGGAGGAAAGTGGAAGCAGCTAAAACTTCCCCTTTCAAGGGAACACAACTCAAAGATGAGTATTTTGCCAAAATGTCACTTGTGATTAGGGATGGAGAAATTGGTTTGGATAAAAAAAAAACCCAGGCCCATCACCATAGAGCCTTCATGGACTTGCAGAAGCAAATCTCAGTTCTGTTCAGATTCTGAAATGTATGGAGTGGTGCATCTGGAGCATGTAAAAATATGAAGGCAAGTTACAAAATGACTAGGTTTATTAAGAGAAATTAGTTCAACTGATATGAGCTGAACCTGCATAAACAAGCGGGAGCTGACTGCACTATGGTTTGGTGCTGGAAAAACTTCACACATTTGAGTGACAACACCCTCATCCAATGAAACACGTGACAGAAGCATTACCTCACTGGGACAGTTATATCCATGCCATGATAGTTTAATTACTGATTAGGGACAGACTTTATTCATCTGGTCATAGAGTTATAGAATTGGAAGAGATTTCAGGAGGTCATGGAGTCCCAAAGCAGGACCAATTCTAATTAAATCATCCCAGCCAGGGCTTTGTCAAGCTTGGACTTAAAGACCTTTAGGGATGAAGATTCCACCCCCTCCCCAGGTAACCCATCCCAGTGCTTCACCACCCTCCTAGTGAAATAGTTTTTCCTAATATGCAACTTAGACCTCACCCACAGCACTTTAATACCCTTGCTCCTCCACACAGATAAGGTGTTTTTCAGTGTGGTACACCTTTGCATCTCTAGGGTTTCATCTACGCAGCTTCCCTCTTCTGCAAAAGCCAGAAAAAATGAGGAAGAATGGCTCTTGCACAAAAACCTCTTGCGCAAAAATGTCTCCTAATTAATTATGCAAATAAAGTGTGGCAATATGCTAATCCATGCTTCATTTGCATAGGCTTTTGCGGAAGAGGGAAGCTGTGTAGATGTAGCCTAGATGCTGATAAGGAAAGGAACCAGAGTGCCCTACTATTAGAAGAAAGTCTGATTTTGTGAGGTCTCCAGCCCTTTTGGCTCAGAGCATCTGTGTAGTTCAGAGAAGCAACCAAACTTTTGGATACTCACCAAAACCACACCCAAATGTTTCAGATTTGCAGCTCACAAGCTATGGTCCCCAAATAGTCCCTTTCAACAAAGCAAGTTGATCCTCAAAGACTTCATGTAGGGCAACTAGAAACCATGGGGTTGACTTTGGATAAAGTATATCCCTTTCCTTCAAAAGGCAGCTTGATCCTCGCTCATGTTCTGTGATGTCCTCTGAGTATCAAAGGGAATGGCGGAGCACTTCCAAGCCTGCATTTGCTGAGTGCAAGGTGGACAGGCAGCCCAAGCTCCTAAAGACCCAAACATAAACTACCTGCCTTCACTTTCACGGACCTTCCAACCCCCTCCAACCTACTGTGTCTCATTCACTAGTGAAATGCTAACTCCTGCTTCCATTCAGACAATGATGCCAGCTTACACTGCCCAGTTGTTAAATCTTCAGACAAGCACCTTCATGCTTTCTCCTATGGTGCCCTTTGCTCTTGGGAGGCACCCTTCATACAGATCCTCAAAGACACCTCATCTTGCTATAAATCCTTCCTAAAAACTCTCTTTTTTCACTATGTCAAGAAAAAAAATGACAATAGTTTGGCTGCCGGTGTGATAAGATCACTGCTGATCAATACAATCTCATTGAACTCCCCTTTTGTCTGTAGCAATCTGTTTTCTCATCTTATATTTAGATTGCATGCTCTTTAGAGTAGGACCATCTTGTTTTTACAGCAGTTGGTGTTATGGGGTTCTGGTTTATGACTAGGATTCAGAACAGGGACTTCAAGCTAGACTTCCCACTCCTCAGGTGAGTACCTTCACCATAGCGCTATGGCAATTCTCAGCTCAGATGCATTCTCTTTGCCTCATCCCTCACTCAATGCCCCCAAACCTGAAAAATCTTTCCTGAAAAATGTTTTGTTAAAACCAAACACTTTGAAAACAGGGGTGGCTGAAAGACAAGAAAATATTTCATTTCAATGACTTTGCATTTTCTGATTAAAACAAACATTTCCTTGAAGACTTCCTGGCCAGCTCAAGCTGAGAGCCATTGTGCCTTGTGAAAGCATCTCAGCAAAGTGAAAAGGGTGTCTTGGGCATTGTACGAGAAGTGGGTAAATCTTAGCAGTCCTGATATGAAACAAATAAGTTTCACTAGATTTTGCTTCAGTTGTGCTGGATTTGCATAAAGCAGTACTGCCACACAAGTCTAAACAGGTACAAACCCACTCCAACTAAGGGTACGTCTAGACTACAGGTTTTTGTCGACAGAAGTTTTGTCGACAGATACTGTCAACAAAGCTTCTGTCGACAAAGAGCATCTAGACTACATTCAGTTCTGTCGACAAAGCAAGCTGCTTTGTCGACAAAACCCTGTAGTCTAGACATAACCCTACAGGCAATAACACCTTCTGTCGACAGAACTCTGTCGACAGAAGGCGTTATGCCTCGTAAAATGAGGTTTACCAGCGTCGACAAAACTGCTGAGTTCTGTCGACGTTATGTCGACAGAACTCAGCGGTAGTGTAGACACAGGTATAGTTTTGTCGACAAAAGTCCACTTTTGTCGACAAAACTCTGTAGTCTAGACACACCCTAAATCTCTTGGGTTTGAGCCACTGAAACCATGGCAATCTGAAATTGTGGGGTTTCACATTGCCCTGGGATGAGTTTCCTCTTGCTATGGAATTCCCTGTTGTACAGAGTATCATTTGCTAAATCTATTACATGAGATATTTCTCTCAGCCCACTAATTAAGACCTTTGTGTGCCTTTCTTCCACTAGAGATCACCCAGCCTTTTATCTTCTTGCCTGTTCCTGGGTTTACTGCTTGAGTTTACTTGACTCCCCATGACTCCCCACTTTCTCCTTCTCTCTTGCAGAAGCTCAGGGCTTTCTCTCCCCTAAGTCTTCCTCATTGTCCCTATTAATCTCTGTCCTACCAAGGAGTAACTAAAAACTCTGTCCTCTATAATCCCCTTCTGCTTTATAGGACTTATAGGCTTTGAAGGTGAAGACAAGGAGCTTGAATTTGGCATGGCAAATAACTGGAAGCTAGACAAGGGACTCTAAATAGGGCAAACTGACTTCAGCAGATGCAAACTGGCTGAAACTGGGGAGTAGAGAGAGTGGGAGCCTGGGGAGCATGAGGCTGTCAGTAATAAGAACAAAGAAAAAGGGATGGCATTTGGCAACGTACCAAGAACTTGGCTGGGGGAAAATGGGACTAAAGAGTTGAACTTGAATCTTTCTTCTAACCTACCCCCGCTTCTTCCTCCACCTTATTCTCTCTCCTTTTCTCCTCTCTACTCTTCAAATCTCCTTCTTTATTCAGAGTGTAGCTGGAGAGAGCTGAAGGTGTAGGATAGGCAGTAGGGGTTAAAATAGGGGAAGGCCTAATTGCTGTTCGTTGCTTTGCTCAGATGTGTAAACAGAGCATTATTTACAGTCACTACCTGGTGATCATGCATCATGGAGGCCTGTTCCATTTGCCATGCACTAAACATGTCACGTGCATTAGTATTTGTCAGTAATCCTACCAGACTATACACGTTAGCCTTTAAAAGCCAGTCATTTGTTGAGATAAGTCATGGGGCTTTGGCTTTATTTTGACTCCCAATGTTATCGAGGCAGTCAAATGACTTCTTTATTTAAGAACCACTGTGAACTGCACTTTATATCATTTTTATGATCCCCAAGATGAATATTAACAATGTCCATATTGTGAAATTACACCTCGCTTTAATAATGATCGAATTACTGGATGTAATTCTGAAAAAGATGGCCATTTTCTCCAAGCGCATTAGGACACTCTGGCTCTAGTCCTGCTTAGCTCTTTGGCTCTCAACCAATTTAAATTAGCTTTGAGTGTTGCTCGCTCTGTCTCTTATCACACTGTGGTGGTTCACATTGGCAGATGCTTTGAAAAAAGGGAAAAGTTTCACAGCCCTACCGTTGCCCTCATTTAAATTCATGCAACATCACGGAAATCAATGACGCTGGATGGGTGATATCAAGGGCAGAATCTGACCCTTGGTTTTTACTGCAGATGTGAGCATGCCGTATGTATATATCGATTCCAGAGAGTTTACTCACCCTGTTTTTGCCAAGTGTTTGCAGCCAGGGCAGGACCCTTCTTAGGATTTATGGGGCCCTACACAGTACTATTAAACTGGTACACCTATGCCCAATGGCAGCCTGGAGCGGGGGAATGATTTTTCAGAGATCTGATTTTATAATCTTCAGCAACACACTGGTGAAATATTTTTAAAGCAACATTTAAACTCAGGTCCTGTAAACTAACACAGTAAATTCAGAAACTTACAGGATGTACCTGGGGTTGGCAAAAGGCTATGAAATGGCTTCATTACCACTTGAATGGCTCATTCACAGGGCCAATGTTCCACTAATAGGTCAGGCAAGGGTTTTTTTTCAATTTTAAGTTAATAAGATTGTCTCCAGAGAAAGCCAAGCCACAGAACAGGGATAGGAAGAGGATGTTAAGCAGGGGTGGCCTGTGAGTATAGGCCAACTTGGCCATCACTTAGGGCGCCACCTTCTACAGGGCGCCTGGGGCGCCCCATGATGTCATCATGCCATTGATGGCCGTGCAAGCGGGGGCGCCGATCGCGTGTTCCGCCTGGGGTGCCAGCTGCCGCAGCCCGCCTCAGGCCGCCCCTGATGTTAAGGCGCAGTGGTGCCCCAGATTTTCAGGTGCCCTACACAGCTGTGTATTCTGCATATGGTGAGGATGGCCCCGCACCATGGTAGGCTAATAGTGTCATTCCACTGCTCTCAACCTGCAGCAAATTCTTGGAGTGACAACATGATTCACATATTGCCTCGGCTTCAGCTTCTGCAGAGCTATTGCACTGGCTCCGGGGAAGCTTCAGGTGGGAAAAGGCTTTAGACAGGATCCAAACTCCCTCCATTCCTACCTGGAGGCTGTGCCTGAGCCACCCAGCCAGCTTTCCTGGCCAGGATAGAGATGGGAAAGACACCTTTATATGTCCCCATCTCTGGCATTGTGATCTGAAAGACAGTCCTGGCTACCCTGCACTATGTTTAACGAAGGCACCTCTGTGCTACCACAGCCCCCACTGCTTGAATCCATCCTTGGCAATGAAAAGATTCCAGAGGGAAGTGAAAACAAATACAGAAAATGGAGACACCAACTCGCCAGTAGCCATATTAAACACCCCCACAAAGGGAGCCCTTGTGGTATGTTCTGCGCTATAGAGTCAGCCCGGCTGATCAGAACCCAGGTCTGAGCACCTGGGCTAGCCTAGCCTAGATGTGAGCAGCACTACTACAAAGCACTACCAGAGTTATGGCATCCCTACTGCTGCTGCGCTCCCCAGCACATCTTGACTGCAGGCTTCTTGCGCAAGAAGCTTTTTGCGGAAGAGATCTTCTGCAAAAACGTCTTCTGCAACAGCGCGTTCATACTACAAAAGCGCAAGAGAGCGTCCAGACTGAATGGACGCTCCGTTGCAAGAAAACTCTGATTGCCGTAAACAGAATGGCCACCAGGGCACCTGTGCTTCTTTTGAATGGCTCTTTTTGCACAACCCCTCCCTCCACCCCTATCCCCAGTTTCTCTGTCCACACACACCTTTTTGTGCAAGAGCTTTTGAGCTAAAAGGAATTATTCCTTGTAGGCTACGTCTAAGCTTCACCCCTCTGTCAGCAGAGGGGTGTAGTTTAGACGTAGCCGTAGAAAAAGGAATGCCTATACTGCAAAAAACCCTTCTGTTCTGTTGATTCACTGTAAATTTTCTTGTGTGAAAACGTGCTTGAGGTGTGGATGCTCCGTGAGTTTTTGCCCAAAAACTCTGCAGTGTAGACATAGCTCCAGCGTTGTGTAGTACTAGGACTTCTGAGGGCATATCCCAGAATTCCTGGGGCTGCAGTAAACTACATAAGAATGGCCATACAGGGTCAGACCAAAGGTCCATCTAGCCCAGTATCCTGTCTTCTGACAGTGGCTAATGCCAGGTGCACCACAGGAAGTCAACAGAACAGGGAATCATTAAGCAATTCCTCTTCTGTCATCCATTTCCAGCCTCTGACAAATGGAGGCTAGGGACACCATTCCTACTCATCCTGGCTAATAAGTATTGATAGAACGAACCTTCATGAATTTATCTGGTTGTTTTTTCAATCCTGTTGAAGTCCTACTTTTCACAGTATCAAAAGCCTCATACTTTATTGAGTATCAGAGGGGTAGCCGTGTTAGTCTGAATCTGCAAAAGGGATAAGGAGTCCTGTGGCACCTTATATACTAACAGATTTATTGGAGCATAAGCTTTCGTGGGCAAAAACCCACATGCATCTGACAAAGGGGATCTTTGCCCATGAAAGCTTATGCTCCAATAAATGTATTATACTTTATTGAGTGAGCTAGCACACTGGTACAGGGAGAAGCTGGGTGAAAGGAATAACCATATACTGTTCCTAAGGGATTAGACCTTACAACCCATAACTTACAATACCAACGCACTAACCCCTGAGCTGTGAGCCACATCCAATGTACCTCCTCCCACGGAATTGTGGGAGAATTTGTTTATCTTATTGGGCACGCAAGAGGGCTCGCAGGAAAGCACTGGAGGACTATTAGCACATGAGTACTTTTAACCTGCAGACTGCAAAAGGTGGAAGGTTACCAGCCTGAGTGAAAGCAGAACCTGTTTTCTAACCAACAGCCCTAGCTGGGCCAGCAAGTGTGGGTTTACAGCATCACGTAGGTGGAAGCGTTCAGTGTGTAGAGAGAAGGGTTTTGGGTCAGCATGTAGGTAAGAACCTGATGTAAATCCACGATGAAGATGTACACTTAGAAAATGCACCATGAAGCATCAGATAGAATTGGCACACAGGTGACAGATCACAAAAACTTTTAACTGCTAACCATAGCCCTCTCTCCTATATGGACGCAATTTGCTATATCAGGGTCCAGACTTCATTCAAAAGAGCTATGCACAAGTTGTCCCAAATATTTCTAATGGGCTGTATAAAGATAGCTTCATTTCTGTTTTGTTTGCATGTATGTGTGTATGTATCAATCACATCAGTACTGATGGTTATGTCTCAGAACGGCATGAACTGGTGGGAGATAATCACAAGCTAAACTACTGCTGTCAAATGGAAATGAGTAAATCAAATATTCCGCACTTGGCCTTCAGCAAAAGAGAGTGTATATAATAGTCATGTGTTTTTTATCTCAGGATGAATAGAAAAGCGCTTCCTTAAGTGGTTTAACATGGGTGATATAGTCAATATAAGAAAGTTTTAGGGTATTATTTACTGCCTACTCATTGAGCATAACTTTCCAGGAACCTTTCCACCTACATAAAGGTCATTCATTTAGGGTGTGTCTACACCTCACCCTAAACTTGCAACAAGATACGCAATTTGTGCTATGCATCTACATAGCGCCAAATTTTGAAATAGCATGCTATTTCGAGACATCCCTCAACCCTCATGGAACGAGGTTTACCGGGATGCTGAAGTAGCGCACCTGTTATTTCAAAAAATATTGTGAAATAACGGGCAGCTTGTGCAGACATGAGGAAGCTATTTCGGGATACCTCCAGTATTCCGAAATAGCCGTGTAGTGTAGATGTACCTTTAGAGACAGTGCTCTTTTTAATTAGTCAGCGCACATACATATACAAAGACTATAATATATGACAGAGAGGAAGTATCTTAACAAGGATCTAAGATGGAAACCTCAGAATTGTCCATTTCCCCCTTTTCACTTCCCAGGCCTCCCCCTCTTTATACTTAATTGTCTCTTTGTCTAAAGTTGGGGACACCAACCTCATAGAACTCAATTACAAGTACTCTTTTCAGAGCCTGGGATTTCTGCTCCTAACTTACTGAGACATATCTGAAACTCTTCCCTAATTATGTGATTTCCCATCTCCTGTATAACATGGGTGTGGAGAAAAATATTTAAAGAATGTTATAAAGCACAGTGAGATCATCAGATGGATGGCCTTAAAAATGAAAAACATTAAATAATGATGAATAGTGCAATAAGTTCCATTCTTCTCTAATTCCCTCTTAGTTGGGGGATGGACATGTTTTTTGCTTATCTTCATTCACCAATTTCCATTTATTTCTGCCAGTTGTTGCTGTTCTTTTTGTGTGAGGATGGCATTAGAAAATAAAAGCTGATTTTAGAAAAGTGAAAGCTGTGGAATCCTGGGAACAAAATGTTTAAAAGTGAAGAGAGAAAAAAAAAAGATGTGGTGAAATGAGATCAAACTATTACAATGAAACATTTTAGGCAGAAACTATCCAAGCTGCTCAAGTTATTATGCTGCAGTTCAAAAGCCTGATCAATGAATGGAAAGACTCCTATTGACTTCAGTGGCGCTAGGTCAAGTCCTCAGTGGGACTCAGTTGCCTAAAAATGCTGGCAAAAAAAGAGCCTGCAATGTGTACAGAACGAATACATGGAGGAGGGCTGCCGCTATAACTCTGTCAAGTAAATATGATGAACAAAACCCTTGCAGCCTTGCAAGGCTAGACGGCTCAAATGAGGACATACATTCCAAATAGCTTTACTCCAAAGGCAAGACATCACATGGTCTGAAAGGTTCTTTGTTTTTAAATAGGGCACAAGTTTTTTGAATAATGTGAAGCCACAGCAGCTGATTACATACATTATATACAACTGGGAGTGACTCAGGATTGTCTGGAAGAATGTGAATTGTTTAAATGATTGTGTCTCCGGCAGGTAAAGCTCCTGCCTGAGGAAAATACTAACAAAAGATAGTTAGACTTCTTCACAAAATAAGCAGCTGGAGATTAAAAAAGAACTGGTACCATGGTGCCAGCACACCATGACACTTAATCATGGGCTTAATTTCAAGCATGTGTTTAAGTTCTACTGGTGCTCATTTGGTAGAAGAACTTAAAAAAGGGACACCGTGGCTTCACAACCATGTAAAAGAAGCAGTGAGAGATAAAAAAAAATCTTTTAAAAAGTGGAAGTCAAACCCTAGTGAGGTAAATAGAAAGGAGCATAAACACTGCCAAATTAAGTGTAAAAATGTAATAAGAAAAGCCAAAAAGGAGTTTGAAGAACAGCTAGCCAAAAACTCAAAATGTTTTTTAAGTACATCAGAAGCAGGGCCCCTGGATGATTGAGATACAAAAGGAGCACTTAAAGATGATAAAGTCATTGCAGAGAAAGTAAATGAATACTTTGCTTCCGTCTTCACGGCTGAGGATGTTAGGGAGATTCCCAAACCAGACCCATCATTTGTAGGTGACAAATCTGAGGACTTGTCACAGACTGAAGTGTCATTAGAGGAGGTTTTGGAATTAATTGATAAATTTAACAATAACAAGTCACCAGGACCAGATGGCATTCACTCAAGAGTTCTGAAAGGACTCAAATGTGAAACTGCGGAACTATTAAATATGGTTTGTAACCTATCCTTTAAATCAGCTTCTGTACCCAATGACTGGAAGATAGCTAATGTAACACCAATATTTAAAAAGGGCTCTAGAGGTGATCCTGGCAATTATAGACCGGTAAGTCTAACGTCAGTACCAGGTAAATTAGTTTAAACAATAGTAAAGAATAAACTTGTCAGACACATAGATGAACATAATTTGTTGGGCAAAAGTCAACATGGTTTCTGTAAAGGGAAATCATGTCTTACTAATCTATTAGAGTTCTCTGAAGGGGTCAACAAACATGTGGACAAGGGGGATCCAGTAGATATAGCATACTTAGATTTCCAGAAAACCTTTGACAAAGTCCCTCACCAAAGGCTCCTACTTAAATTAAGTTAAGGAATAACAGGGAAGATACTTTCATGGACTGAGAACTGGTTAAAAGACAAAAGGTAGGAATAAATGGTAAATTTTCAGAATGGAGAAGGGTAACTAGTGGTGTTCCCCAAGGGTCAGTCCTACGACCAATCCTATTCAACTTATTCATAAATGGTCTGGAGAAAGGGGTAAGCAGTGAGGTGGCAAAGTTTGCAGACGATACTAAACTGCTCAAAGCAAACTGTGAAGAACTTCAAAAAGATCTCACCAAACTAAGTGACTGGGCAACAAAATGGCAAATTAAATGTAATGTGTATAAATGTAAAGTAATGCACATTGGAAAAAATAACCCCAACTATACATATAATACGAGAAGAGCAACGAGAATGATTAAAGGTCTAGAGAACATGACCTATGAGGGAAGGCTGAAGGAATTGGGTTTGTTTAGTTTAGAAAAGAGAAGATTGAGGGAGGACATGACAGCAGTTTTCAGGTATCTAAAAGAGTGTCATAAGGAGGAGGGAGAAACTTGTTCATCTTGGCCCCTGGGGATAGAACAAGAAGCAATGGGCTTAAACTGCAGCAAGGGAGGTTTAGGTTGGACATTAGGAAAAAGTTCCTAACTGTCAAGGTAGTCAAACGCTGGAATAAATTGCCCAGGGAGGTTGTGGAATCTCCATCTGTGGAGATATTTAAGAGTAGGTTAGATAAATATCTATCAGGGATGGTCTAGACAGTATTTGGTCCTGCCATGAGGGCAGGGGACTGGACTCAATGACCTCTCGAGGTCCCTTCCAATCCTAGTATTCTATGATTCTATGATGGGGGCTAATTTAGCTACAACTAATCAGGAAAGAGATCTTGGAGTCATCATGGATAGTTCTCTGAAGATGTCTACTCAGTGTGCAGCGGCAGTCAAAAAAGCAAACAGGATGTTAGAAATCATTAAAAAAAGGATAGAGAATAAGTTGGAGAATAACTTATTGCCCTTATATAAATCCATGATATTCCCACATCTTGAATACTGTGTACAGATGTGGTCTCCTCATCTCAAAAAAGATATACTGGCATTAGAAAAGGTTCAGAGAAGGACAACTAAAATGATTAGGGGTTTGGAACAAGTCCCATATGAGGAGAGATTAAAGAGACTAGGACTTTTCAGACTGGAAAAGAAGAGACTAAGGGGGGATATGATAGAGTTCTATAAAATCATGAGTGGTGTGGAGAAAGTGAATAAGGAAAAGTTATTCACTTTTCCCCATAATACAAGAACTAGGGGCCACCAAATGAAACTAATGGGCACCAGATTTAAAACAAATAAAAGTAAGTTCTTCACACAGCGCATAGTCAATCTGTGGAACTCCTTGCCTGAGGAGATTGTGAAGGCTAGGACTATAACAGGGTTTAAAGAGAACTAGATAAATTCATGGACGTTAAGTCCATTAATGGCTATTAGCCAGTATGGGTAAGAAATGGTGTCTCTAGCCTCTGTTTGTCAGAGGCAGGAGATGGATGGCAGGAGAGAGATTGCTTGATCATTACCTGTTCGATTCACTCCCCCTGGGACACCTGGAATTGGCCACTGTCAGCAGACAGGGTACTGGGCTGGCTGGACCTTGGGTCTGACCCAGTATGAAGTGTAATGAGTGAGATCTTTTATGAACGTCTGTAAGATTCCAAACTAAATAGTTATAAGATGTGTCTACAGGTTCTGTGTATGTATGTAAGTGTATGGTTGCTATACGTCTAGGTTTTCCCAGACTTTGTCACTTTTTCATCCTCTGCTTTCTGTTTGGGCTGACCTTTCAAATAAGAAGCCATAGCCATGCTTTTTGCAGAGCGGACTGCAACTCAGGGCCCTGATTGGTCTGCTTCCTGATTGATTCCTGGCAACTGCCTGATCCCACCCCCCAGGCCCTGACTGCCAGCCCTGGGGAAAGAGAGAGCCCCGCACAGAGATGCTGACAGTTGGCTATCACTGCATCTGGGTCTCTACCAGCCATCGTATTAGGGATGTTAAATATCGGCTAATTGAATAGTCGATTAACCTCATGAATTCTTATCAGTTAGTCGACTATTCTATAGTCCCCAGGGGTTGGGGCCAGAAGTCAGTGCGCTCTGGCCCCACTCCTGAGGACCCCCTGCCACTCCACGCTGCTGCCTCTGTATCAGGTCTGGGAGCTCAGCCCCTTCCCTGGATAGGAGCTACTGACACCCTATGCTTCTGCCTCTGTATCAGAGGCAGCAGCATGGGGTGCCAGGTGGGAAAAGTCCACAAAGGGAGAAAGTTTAAAAACTATCTGCCTTTGCAGACCAGCTGCCTGTCACCCCTTGCTACTGCCTCTGATACAGAGGCAGCAGCATAGGGTGGCAACAGCCCCTATCCAGGAGAGGAGCTGAGCTCCCAGACACGGCATTAGCTGGATCTGAACCAGGCTGCCTGGCCTGTTGGCTCCTAATACACTTTAAATGCTGAGCCACAACGGGGGTATGTCCCAGACCCAGCGCAAGGCTGGGCTGCTAGCCAGCCTGCTAAAATTTTACTGGCAAGGGGTGGGGGAAGGAAATGAGTGTAGTCTATACCATTAACCTATAAGCTTTGGCTTATTGGTTAATCAACTACACTATTACATCCCTAACCCAACCAACAAGACAGGACGTGACATTGCTCTCTATTGCCAGATCCCAAGTACCCCTCTAGCAAACCCAGGTACCTCCTCCCAACAAACACACACCCTTCCAGAATTCCCCAGCTTTATCTCCCCTGCCAGCCATGTCCTTTGCTTGTGAACCTCAAAAGTGGTAACCCTATGTACGTATGTATGTGTATCTCCAGAAAACTGTAACCGTAACTATGGTGAGAATTCAACAGCATCTCGCAACAGGATAGGGAGGCAATTAGGCATGGAGAGGGGCTATTGCCAGCCAGAAAAGACTGGTTCTAAACAAGCTAGCCATTGTTCAGCCTGGGGGCTGGGGACGAGGGGGGAGAAACTCTCTAAGAAAAAGGGAGAGTAAAAAACCCCAGTTCTTGCAAACTAAAGTGGGGAAAAGAACCTCCTTTTAAAAATATCTACAGTGACAGAAAAACAGCTACAAAGCCTTTTTAAATGGAAGGGATTTTAACTGAAGTTTATCCAGAGTTGAGGGATAGTCTTCAAGGTGGGAGATATCTGTGAATGCTGGCTGTCTTCTATGGCTAGGGGGTTATGCTGACAAACTGTTAAAATCTGGAAGTCACCTATTACCTTTGATTTAATTCCTCTCCGAGAAGGATAAAGGCTAAAGCTGAGTCTTTGTTTCCTTGGATGTTTGCTTTCCCTCGGATGTTTGCTTTCCCTCGTATTTCACGAGTCAGTCTGTAGTTATTCTAGTAAATCTTTTTTCTTATTATTATTTTTGCCCCAAAGAAGTGACACACGTTCCATTCAAAGTCACATATCCCCTATCCAGTTTGCATGCCAGAGATCTTCTTGGGGCAAAAATGCAATAGGGTAGGTTTCAAACCTTCAGGGTCGATGAACCAGAGCAGAAAAAGCCCAAGTGTCTGGAATTTAAGAACTTGGGAAGCCGGGATGTGGGGTGACTCAGAATTGGACAGAAAGGGCTGGTGGAAGCCAGGGTGAGACGTTGTGCATGTGGGCTGTCTACTGGGATCTGAGCTGTAGCATCAAACCATTAAGGCACTCAAGGCTACAGGGCATTTCAAGAGGGCAGTTTAGAAGATTTCAATCTTCTAAATAATGCAGAGCCAGCAAATACGTATCAGAACTAGGTTTGACATAACCATGAGGATCCAAGTGGATTTGAATTCAATCTCTTAGAAATGTTTGGCTTACACTGTTAAAATGGCAGTGTGCCATGCATTCGATGATACACCCATAACAACCCCAGCTTTGAACACAACACTCTCTGTTTCGCAGTACAAAACAGAGCTGGGTGCATGCTGACTGGAATTTGTTGCCTGCTTAAGGTACATAGCTGACAAATGAGCCAATATGTCTCTGTCAAAAACACTTTGAAGTGGCAATGAAACATGCACATGTTAATCTTTCAAAGCAGAGCCACATGATGAGGGAAGACTGGGATAGCTGCAAAGTTTTGCTGCATGAAGTTGTCTCATTGAAATAAGGTTGGGAGGCAATAGCAGAGTGGTGCAGATAGGGTAGTGTAGGGAGAGTTCAATAAAATTCATTCCTCACTGACCAACCAGTGGAGCCTCATAAGAACAGAAGAACAGCCATACTGGAGCAGACCAACAGTCCATCCAACCCAGTATCCTGTCTGCCGACAATGGCCAATACCAGATACCCCAGGGGCAGGGAACACAACAGGTAATACTCACATGATTCCTCCCCTGTCACCTACCTCCAGAGATACAGAGGCTAGGGACACCATTCCTACCCATCCTGGCTAATAGCCATTGAAGGACTTAACCTCCATGAATCTATCCAAGTCTTTTTGAACCCTGTTAAAGCCCTAGCCTTCATCATGTCTTCTGGCAAGGAGTTCCAGAGATTGACGGTGCACTGAGTGAAGAAAACCTTCCTTTTGTTTGTTTTAAACCTGTTGCCTATTAATTTCATTTGGTGACGCCTAGTTCTTATATTGTAGGAATAAGTACACAACTTTTCCTTGTTCATTTTTTGCATACCAGTCATGATTTTATAGACCTTTGTCATACCTCCCCTTATTCTCTCCTCTTTTCTAAGTTGAAAAGTCCAAGTCATTTTAATCTCTCTTCATAGGGGACCCGTTCCAAACCCCTAATCATTTTTGAGCCTCCTGAAACTTTAGATAACCTTGGATCCTTTAGGGCAGAGATGGAGAACGTGGGAATGACACAGTCAGGCGTAATGGTACAGGGGTTCTAGTGAAAGAGAGAATTCCATTGCCACTGGGTTATTGATGATTTGATCGTTTCAGTCAAGAGGACTGGATCCTTTATAGCCATTGTAAAATACTATCTCTAAACCTCCCTCAATGCTGGGATGACTATAAAGGGCCAGATTTTCAGCTGGCGTAAGTAAGCAAAGCCCTATTGACTATTGGCCCTGCTTGTCTGCCTCTCTATTCACCATTCAGCCCCATGGAATCTGAATTCAAATGGACTTACTCTTTGATGCATCCCACTGGAAAAAGCTTCTCCCCTGCTTTTCTAGCACTAGCGATTAAACAGGCACATTTCACATTAATTACCATATGTTGCCCTCTATCCACAATCAATATGGCCTTAAAGGTGACATATTTTAGAACAGCGTCGATGGTTGGGCTAGCGGCTCAGATAATCAAACACATCTGATTACATCCCTCTCACAAATGAAAAGCCAAGGTGGCTTTGCTGTGCAAGTAGTTTTGGAAACCAGATTCTATTAAATTTACTACATGTGAGCTTAATGATTTATGATCAATGGAGCACACACTCATCATAATAAGGCCGGGTAGATGGCTGACAATAGCAGACTTTTTGATGTAAATGAGCACAGATAGCTTTCAAAAATAAACAAGGCTATTAAATATGAACCAGATAGAAACTTTAATTATTTCTAACTAGAGCAGCAGAGGAAACAAATGACTGAAGAGGGACTCACTTAACATTACTAATGGGAAACCCATTCAGCATCATTTAGCTATCCATTGATGTGAGTAGCAGATGTGTAGCTAAAGCCCAGTCAATCTATCTCCCCACCTGTGTCTTACTGGCACTTACAGAGACAAATCCAAAGGGCAGCTGAAACCTATGTTGACTTCAGTGTGAACTTCAGGATCCTAAGCTTAGGAGGGGTAGCTCCCAAAAACCAGGCCCCATTGCTATAAGTGGGAGCCAAGTTTAGCTTCCATGATGATTTTGGTTACTGTAAGAAGAAGGGTTATAAAACCTAATCTGAACAGATCTATTTTCATTTATTTGAAAAAAATGTAATAATCTAGTGAAAAAGAGGTATTGTCATATTTGAACATCTCTATAATGAGGCGGGTGTCCTACTGTGGCAAGGAAAGAGTTAAGAGCAGGCCAGAGAGAGCCTGTGCAAACCCAGCCAATTAGGAAGAGGCTTATAGCGAGCCAATCAAAAGGCTGCTTTCTGGGGCAGCCCTGATATAAGAAGTGCTCAGCAGAGACAACAGCAGTGGGGACCTGACCACTAAGGGTGAAGTGCCACAGCCGAGGAGGAAGCACCATGGGTGGAACAGTGCTGGGCAGGCTCAGGGGAGCAGAGAAAGAGAGAGGCTCCTGCCTGATACCTTCTAGGCTGCAGCCTTGAGACCTAAGAGCTGAGAAGGTGCAAGGGTCACAGAGAAATGCCCCAGGGAGCAGACAAGGGAAAAGAAGACAGGCAGAACAAAGCTGCCCCCAGAGGGTCTCTAGGCTGCCATTGAGAGTTGTGGCCGGGCCTGGGTACCCCCCACCCTTGCACTACATCTATCCACACTGAAGTGTGGATTATACAGCTGTGGCTTGCCCCTGAGATGAGGGGCTAGACTTTGGGAGTGTAGTTGGTCATGGATGGCAGGGATCAATTGAGGAGAACTGATACACCCCCAGAAGGGGGAGAGAACACAGTGGTGGGCACTGCCATAGGCCAGTGTCCTGAAGAGGACACTGGTCTGGGGAACGACATGGGTCCTGAGCCATAGGATGGAGACAGTGGAGCAGAATGATGACGGGCGAGACACCGACCAGAAGGCAGCACACTCCAATGGACGGAGCCAATTCCCAGTGTGATCTGTAGGGGAGTCACCACAGTGGGGAGTCAACCCTGTTACATCCCTCTTCCCTGAAGGGTAGCCATGCCTAAGAGGATTGTGCCAGCAAATATAAAATAACTATCAACAAAAAGCAAGATTGCATCAGTCTAAGATTGCATCTACCTCCATCGAGTCTGCAGGCTGTTTGATTTCACTGGGACTGCAGGTGGAACTAAGGGTCCGTACATGCAGCTTCTTTTTCAGGATCATGCTCACAGAAAGGAAGACAAGAGAAATCCACACCTGATGGAAGCTGAATCATTTCCAGTTACAATAAGGCAATGAGGTGAGGTTAGTAACACATACTGAGTCACACTTATAGAATCATAGAATCATAGAATAATAGGTCTGGAAGGGACCTCAAGAGGTCATCGAGTCCAGCCCCCCACCCTCAAGGCAGGACCAAGCTCCGTCTACACCATCCCTGACAGATGTCTATCTAACCTGTTCTTAAATATCTCCAGAGAGGGAGATTCCACCACCTCCCTTGGCAATTTATTCCAATATTTGACCACCCTGACAGGAATTTTTTTCCTAATGTCCAATCTAAACCTCCCCTGCTGCACTTTAAGCCCATTACTCCTTGTCCTGTCCTCAGAAACCAAGAGGAACAAATTTTCTCCTTCCTCCTTGTGACACCCTTTTAGATATTTGAAAACCGCTATCATGTGCCCCCTTAATCTTCTTTTTTTCTAAACTAAACAAGCCCAGTTCATGAAGCCTGGCTTCATAGGTCATGTTCTCTAAACCTTTAATCATTCTTGTCGCTCTTCTCTGTACCCTTTCCAATTTCTCCACATCTTTCTTGAAATGTGGCGCCCAGAACTGGACACAGTACTCCAGCTGAGGCCTAACTAGTGCAGAGTAGAGCGGCAGAATGACTTCACGAGTTTTGCTTACAACACACCTGTTGATACAACCTAGAATCATATTTGCTTTTTTTGCAGCAGCGTCACACTGTTGACTCATATTCAACTTGTGGTCCACTATGACCCCTAGATCCCTTTCCGCCATGCTCCTTCCTAGACAGTCGCTTCCCATCTTGTATGTATGGAACTGATTGTTCCTTCCTAAGTGGAGCACTTGTCGATGGGGGGAGGGGTAGAGGGGCGACTGGCCTGGGACCTGGTGATTCAAAAGGCAGCTGGAGCCCTGGGCCTTTTTAATTTCCACTGGAGCCTGTTGCAGCACTAAGGGTGCCCAGTGCTGCCTGAGGCAGGCTAGCCCTACACCTTCTGTCTGAGGCTCCACCCCTTTGGGGGTGCGGAGCTGCTCCCTCCCTCTGCCTTGCCCAGCGATCTGACCCGTCTGTCTGCTCCACTGTATAGAGTATGTCTACACAGAAATAAAAACCTCACACCACAGGCATGGCTGCCTTGTGTCAGCTGACTTGGGCTTGCAGGTCCCAGGATGCAGAGATAAAAAGTTATGTAGACGCTTGGGCTAGAGTCCAAGCTCTGGGTCCCAGATCTCAGACTCTAGCTGGAGCCTAAATATCTACACTACTGGTTTTCAGCCGCAGAGAACGGAGCCAAAAGCTTGAGTCGGCTGACCGAGGGCAGCCACAGGATTTTATCCTTTTACAAATACACCCATAAAGGTCTGGATCCAAACTCCTTCCAGCTCAGTTAGAATTTGGCTCCAAACCTCCTCCAACGTAGCAGCTCAGGCCCATTTCTAACACAAGGAAAGGTTCGTATCTCATTTGTTTTTATGCAGGCAGCTTCCCTTTGCCTCTGACTCCTTTGCATCTGTGGGCTTCATCTTTAGACCCTCAATAGTATAATGACATCATTTATTTCGTGGGTTTTCTTTCTGTGCTAGCTACTTGCTCCTTAACGAGGTGAATAAAAGAGAATGTTTACTTTGAAGCACTGAGGTCTGTAAGAAAACCCCACACAGCAGCTGTGGACTCTAATTGACTGCAACTGCAGTCTGTCTTCTCAGCCTCAGTTACATTTCTTTTCCATATGTTAACTCCTTTCTAGCTTAATTTTCCCATTACCCAGCAGTAACATTGAGTAACTGTTGGGCTTCATTCAAATGCAAATTAATACCCCTCTCTGCCCATTAGCTTTGCTGTTTCTTGTCTGCCAACGCAGCTCCACTTCTCTGGAAACAAGTGAGGAGCTTGATTTAGTGGTTAGACAGAGGGACCCTGTGTCAGACACAACTGCTGTGCATCCCGGACAGGCGCTACAAAACAGCAGGCTATAGAAAGGAAAAACCCTTTATCAAGGCACTTCCTGTCAAACTAAGCCCCAAACTCCAACAGTTCAGCATATGGAGAAGCTGTCTTGAACTCCAGTGCTCCACATACATTGTTGACACAATGCCTATACTGTGCTCCAGGTTTGAAGCATCCGGTGGTTTGACATGAGGGAACATTTAAACATGACAAGGGGGAGAAGAAAAAAGAGAGTGTGGTAAATGATTAAATCACATGGATCAAAACTCGGAATTTAGTTATTCAGTGCAGTCTCGCACGTGAAACAGCTTGACACAACCCAGAAAAATGACAGGAGTAGCCGAGAAGAGAGGTAAATTGTGTCGTACCTCGGTGTCTTCATACCTCGGTACCTTCGGTGGTCTGAACTGTCAGTGTTAGCGTCATTTGGTCCAGATCATTCTGGCGCGCTCCTGACAGGACCTCTACTCCGTCAGTGATGATAAACTTTCGGCTGCGTGCGTAACAATCGGTACTCCCTTTATCTAGAGTGTTAGGCCCCGTGCACTTGGGTCAACACAAGAGATCTCTGAGAGGCCCCGGAAACGACAGATGCAGGCAAGGTTTGAAATCAATCGAGCAGGTTTATTGTCAAATGCGAAGCTCTACCAGTTGGTAACAGAGATCAGTACAATGTTACACCACTGGGCACTATGGCCCGCGTTGACAAGGTACCAACACTGGGCAGGCCTATTGCCATATATCAGATATTAACAGCAATTAGTCAAAGTGAAGCTACTGTGCATTCTGTAACTTTAGGCAATGACACCTGCCATTCAGGTGCCTAATGCAGCCCCCACAAGGTTGGCCGGAGAGCACCCTCTGCGGTGTCCTTTTATAGACAGGTACAAACAACTTACATCATTTCTTTACGTACCAGGTTGCCACCCTCTGTTGCCTAGATACCACCCCTCACCTTACGGAAAGGGGGCTTACTTACTATCCTTCATGCTATCAATTCCGACTGGTCCAGAACCTAGGTTGGTATGTACATTAGTTTTTGGGGAGTCTTTGTACCAAGACATTTCTTATTAAGATGTTCCGCTACTCCCCTTTGGCTTACAGTCTGTACCCAGTGCCTCCCTGTGTCCTTCCATGCTCGACCTAACTTACACAATCACACAATTATCAATAGGGCCTCTTTCTTGGCTCCTGTGTTACTGAACCAAAGTCTTGCTCACTAGATTGCAGGTCTGTTGCTGTTTTCATGTTACAGGCCTCTATTTAGGCCTGCTGAAAAAAGAAGATTAAGGGGGGACATGATAGTGGATTTCAAATATCTAAAAGGGTGTCACAAGGAGGAAGGAGAAAATTTGTTCCTCTTGGTTTCTGAGGACAGGACAAGGAGTAATGGGCTTAAAGTGCAGCAAGGGAGGTTAAAATTGGACATTAGGAAAAAATTCCTAACTGTCAGGGTGGTCAAATATTGGAATAAATTGCCAAGGGAGGTGGTGGAATCTCCCTCTCTGGAGATATTTAAGAACAGGTTAGATAGACATCTGTCAGGGATGGTATAGACAGAGCTTGGTCCTGCCTTGAGGGTGGGGGGTTGGACTCGATGACCTCTCGAGGTCCCTTCCAGTCCTATGTTTCTATGATTCTATGTTACTGACCCTCAACTTACTACAAATGCAAAGGGGAAAACAAGAGGAGAGACGACAAAGGAAACAAGCAAGGAGCAAAATATCTAGATAGCCCCCTGTCTCTGTGTTTTCCATAATTACTTAAGACTGGAAGGGAGTCTATGGAGAAGTTGTGGTATTATTCTTCCAAGCTTGAACCACAACATAAGCTCCAAGTCACCAAATGAGACACCAGTTCCAATAGATTATGTAGAAGTTCCAAATAGAATTGTACAACTCTCTGAGCTCCACTAGGCCCCTTTGGGTTGTCCCTTTCTCTCTCTGAGGCATAGGTATACCCCAGGGCTCTGCTAGGCTTCTCCAGCTTGACCCGTTTTTGGCTGGGGTAGAACACATGTGGTGGTACCTCATAAACATCATCCACTTGGGTCATTAAACCCAGTAACTTAAGCAGAGCTGTGCATCCTTTGTTACTGGAAGCATGAACTAGATATCTGTCGATAATTAAACTGTAGTCACTGAGCAGCTGAATTAATACTTCACCAAGATGACTTTGGTGGTCCAGAGCCATTATTCCAAGCTCTCTGTAGACTCCCATAGATCTCTCTCTGAATTGCTTATACTCATGTTTCGTTTGAGGCTTTCTTTGCAACCAAGACAGCTAGGCTATGTCTACTCTACAAGGTTTTAGTGCAAAAATGGCCATTTTTATGCAAAAATCAGCTGAACATCCACACCTTGAGCACGTTTTTGTGCCAAAAAAATAAAAATAAAAATACTGTAAATCAACAGGACAGAGGGATTTTGCCAGTAGAGTTATTCCTCTCCCCAAGAGGAATAACTCCTTTTTGCGCTACAGCTCTTGCACAAAAAGGCATGTGTGGACACTCTGTAGGGGTTTCTTGCACAAAAAGAGCCTATCAGAAAAAGTACAGGTGCTTTGATGGCCATTCTGTTAATGGCAATCAGAGCTTTCTTGCGCAAGAGTATTCATTGCAAGACGCTCTCTTGTGCAAAAGCACTTCGCTTTTGCGATGCGCTTTTGAGCTGCAGACGTGCTTTTGCATAATACGTTTTTGCAGAAGATCTCTTCTACAAAAAGCTTCTTGCACAAAAACCCTGCAGTGTAGACAAAGCCCTAGAGATTTACTTTGCTTTTAATGGAAGCTGAGATCCTGGAGAATAGAACAGCAGCTTGACCAACATGCCGGTGTGTTATGTCATTCTAAGTCCAATTCATTTCCTGCCTGGAAGTGAAAGAGCAGCCCATGAAGAATGCAGAATATGGGGATAATTATCAGGGCTGGTCAAAAAGGGTAATAATTTTTCACATTTTTTTAAAGAAAGGAAAAAGGATTTTGCGGCTGGGGAAGATTTCCAATTTTTCATCTGAACAAAGTAGGAGAAAGGAAAAATCCTTTCTGAATGAATCTCTTTACATAATTTCAAGAAAAAAAGTAGAACAATTAAGAAATACAAACTTTTATTGTGAAAAAATCTTCCTATAATTCAAAAGGCATTTCTCATTGAAAAGTACTTTCAGATGAAAACATTCAGACCATCTCTGGGTAGGACACTCTTACCAGTCTGCCCTGGTCAGAAGGCAAGCAATTGTACTCTGCTTTGGCTGAACCCTCTAGCTGGCTTTCTGCAGTAGCTTTTCGAAAGGCAGTGCCTTGGAATAACTGAGCCATGCATGGCTACAGTAAAGGTTGGGTCTCAGAAGAAAGGATACAGACTCTTGGCCAGTCAAAGATGAAGGAAGGTGTATTTGATGCAACATTACAAACAGAATATGGGTCTTATCAGCACTTAGTCACCTCGGCTACGTCTAGACTACATGGTTCTGTCGACGGAGCCATGTAAAATAATTTATTCAGCATAGTCAAAGAAGCGGGGATTTAAATAATCCCTGCTTCATTAAAATAAAAATGGCTGCCATGCTGTGCCAATGATCAGATGATCCGGCACAACACGGCAGTCTAGACATGCTGCGATTGACAAGGGAAGACTTTGTTGATGGTTCCAGTAAACCTTGTTTCACGAGGCATACCGGAATGGTCGACAAAGGCTTCCCTTGTCGACCGCGCTGTGTGATCAAGCTGTCTAGACTACTGCGCTATGCTGGATCGGCTGATTGTTGGCACAGTGCGGCGGCAATTTTTATTTTAATGAAGCGGGGATTATTTAAATCCCCGCTTCTTTGACTATGCTGAATAAATTATTTTACATGGCTCCGTCGACAGAGCCATGGGCTGTGTCTACACTGGTATCCCTTCCGGAAAAGGGATGCTAATGTAGCACTTTGGAATAGGCAAATCCGCGAGGATTTAAATATCCCCCGCGGTATTTGCATTAACATGGCTGCCGCTTTTTTCCGGCTTGGAGATAAGCCAGAGAAAAGCGCCAGTCTAGATGTGATTCTCCGGAAAATAAAGCCTTTTCCGAAGGATCTCTTATTCCTACTTTCCTACACATCCCAAACTCCTACCCCAGTCATGAACCCCATCCTACACCCCAAGCCCTTGTCCTAGCCCTGAGCTCCCCTGCATCCAAACATCCTCCCAAAGCCTGCACCTAGAACCCCCTCCTACATCCCAACTGCCTGCCTCAAGAGCAGCTCAGAGCCCCTCTCACACTCCAGATCCCTTAATCCAAGAGCAGAGCCTGCATCCCAACCCTCTGTCCCAGCCTGATGAAAGTGAGTGAGGATGGGCAAGAGAGGGAGGATGGAGAGAGCAGGGGCGGGGCCTTGGAGAAGGGGTGGGAAGGAGGCAGGACAAGGGTATTTATATTTGAGGTAGATCTTGGATTGCACATAAATTCAAAAAGTGACATTGTGCTTATAAAGGTTGGAGACCCCTACCCTAAAGCTTCACTTGTTGCCATCCGTGATGTCTTGTTTTCTTTTACTCACTTCCTCTTCTCAGACAAGAAGTCACTCTGTGGCCCGCCACAGGGTTATCAGCTAAAGTTATTGATTATTCAGGCTTCTAAATCACACCTCTTGTCTGCCTCCGTCTATCTCCACTGGGAATGATCAATTCTCATTGACTCAGGCTTCTGACTAGAGGACAGGAGGAGGAACATGACAGAGCAGTAAATATTCCTAATATGGTAATGCTCAGAGCCCTCAGCTGGGATCGGAGCTTCATTGTACTGAGCACTAGACAGTGCTCGGACCTTGCTCATGGGCTGTGGAACCCATGCCAGCAGCAAATGCAGTTAGGGTCAGAGTGTGACAGTGACCTAGGTAGCCACACTTGGGACTAGGCTCCCTGCATGGCTTCTCAGGAGCTACCAGAGTGAAATGCAGAGTGTCGGGTATCACTGAAGTTTTAGTCAAACCCTACTGTAAGGTGCTGTTTGAGACTGACTCATGCAAAAGCCTGTTACCAGCCCTCTGCAAAAAGGTATATTTCACCCAGCAGTGTGACCAATAAAACCAGACTGTGAGAGCCCATTCATGCTGTGATCTGTTACACAGACCTAAATACACCACACTTAGCTGCTCACTCTGCTATACACAGCTAGAACTTTACCCACTGTGGCAAGGAGAATGGAAAGCTTTCTGACTTCAGAGAACTAGTGCCTTGACGCTAACTCTTCTTTAATTCAGTGTTTCTTTCTTTAACTTTTAGTACAAGCTAAGCTGCTAGCATGGCTGTGGGCTAGCACAGACCACGGCTGGAACAGCTACCTCAGCACGTTAAAAAAATCCCCCTTTTTTTCTCGGATTAAAATGGGAAAATTAATAATAATGTTGATTTCCTCTCTTTGGTAGTAAAGAAATGGAGTGCTGATGATGGATTGAGAAGGGAGCTGGATAACTGAAAGCTCAAGTCTGCTATCCTTACTCCCAAGGAGGAGTCCTAACTCAATGGGACTAATCATAGGTCTAAGGTACCACTTGATGGGAGTAAGAGTGGCAGAAGTGGGCCGTAAGTTATTCATCCTTCTTTCCAACCCATCATTTGTGGCTCTGATTAGCAGCATTTGAAACTGCAGTTTAAGAAGATGGTCTGGATAATTGCATCTCCCTATTCAGGATGTTAGCTGATCACTGAAGAGGGGAGAAAGAAATGTAGAGCAGTGAACACTTAAGGAATAACGCTTTCTGCTGATGCACTGGAGATGTATGGCCATATTTAAATACAGGATGCCATCTTAGATGAAGTGGGTTAGCAGGGGAAGACACAGTTGTATGTCCCTACTGTAGGTCTGCTGGTCACACTGTCTTTGTCAATTACATAAGGAATCCAAGCAAGGGGCAGAAAAAGTATCACATGACTTTTATAACAAACTGATACAGCACTAGTGTCAAATTAAAAATTGTGAATATATGCAACAACCTATTGAAAACATTATGCAACTCAAAAATGAAGAGAGCAAGAAATGTACCCATCATTTTGAATAATGAGTGATTAGGAGAATGTTTCTGTTTAAGAAGAGAAAAAAGGGATAGTTTTTGTGAATAAATTATTCTTCATAAATAATTCATTCCACTTCAGAAAACAACCCTTCCCACCAGGTCATAGTAGAAAAAAAAAGACACCTACTGAAGTTTTCCATTGCTGAATCATTTAGGGTATTGCTCATATTCTTATAGAAGATCTTCTTAAGTGTAAGAATTCTCTTTTGCAGCACACAATGACAAAAGTCAGCCTACACCACAGCTGCAATACAACTACCTGTGAGACATAGCCATGTAAAAACGGCACACTTCA
Source organism: Pelodiscus sinensis (assembly GCF_052426305.1). Lineage (NCBI taxonomy): Eukaryota > Metazoa > Chordata > Testudines > Trionychidae > Pelodiscus > Pelodiscus sinensis. Next base: position 14,754,922 of record NC_143053.1, on the reverse strand, counting down.
CAGACTTAGCACTTTTGGCCACTGTTTTTATGGACAGTGAAGAGATGATTAATGTACATAGATCTTCAGTTTTTAAGATTCTGTCTGCAGAATTTACACACACACACACACACACACACACACACACACACACACACACACACACACAGTAAACTGTTTGGTACTCAGAATTTACACACACACACACACACACACACACACACACACACACACACACAGTAAACTGTTTGGTACTCAGTGTATTTATTTACCTTGGAAGAATGAAGGGCAGAGTCACCCTCTCCCCCTCTGCTCAGACTAGAATATGTGGTATCAGGGTGGGAAAGTATGGGAAGATTACAGGAAGATTAAATCACATCTTCTGGTTGAATGTGTGTGAAGTTAATCCAACAGTGACTGAAAGAAATCAAATGAAAATTATGTAACAGATTGACTTTCATCTGAGTATTGACAAATATATTACAGGGCCTGAAAGCACACAGAATGGTTTCTTGTTCAGATAGCTTTTCTTATCTCTTTTAAAAAGCCTCAGAATGCAAGAGCTGCCATGACTTGGTGGCAAGCTTTGAAATCACCCAAATGAGCTCACCAAAGTTATTTATAAAGGCTTGCAAAGTGAAGCCAAAAGGAAAAGCCAATCGAGTATGAGGCACTCAAAACAGCTGAAGACCTGGTGGTGGGGGGGGGAGGCTATGAGGTCATGACATGTGAGTACAATACGTCGGCTGCAAGGACAGAAGCATGCTTGTGAACAGAACAATAGCACAAACTTTTGGAGCATATTTCACATTATATGTTCCCAATCTTGCCTTTTCAGTTTATAGCATGTTCCCATCAGTGTATTTAAAAATACTTAGTAGCAAAGCAACTGTCCCAATGCCTCTGTGCCGAGGTCCAGTATGCTGATAGTGGCCAGCCCCAGATGCTACAGGGAAGAGACCAAGAAAGCCCACAGTGGACACTAAGGGTACGTCTAGACTACAGGGTTTTGTCGACAGAAGTTTTGTCGACAGATACTGTCGACAAAACTTCTGTCGACAAAGAGCGTCTAGACTACAATCAGTTCTGTCGACAAAGCAGCTTGCTTTGTCGACAAAACCCTGTAGTCTAGACACAACCCTACATGCAATAACATCTTCTGTTGACAGAACTCTGTCGACAGAAGGCGTTATGCCTCGTAAAATGAGGTTTACCAGCATCGACAAAACTGCTGAGTTCTGTCGATGTTATGTCGACAGAACTCAGCGGTAGTGTAGACGCAGGTATAGTTTTGTCGACAAAAGTCCACTTTTGTCGACAAAACTCTGTAGTCTAGACACACCCTAATGGAATAATAGGCCAAAGAGAAGGTTTCTTCCTAATGGTCAGTGATTGATTCAGTGAAAACAAAAAAAGGAAATTGGCAACAGCAGCAGCCCTGCATAGACCAAACTGCAGAGGAACAAACAGTGTGCTGAGAGAGATACCAGAGCCCTATTCTCCCACTGCAGGATATAAATAACACCTATTGAAATCAATGATGACATTTATTCCTGTCCTGCAGTAATAGAATAGAGCCCCATGTCTACATCTCTGTGGCGATGATGCAGTTAGATCAGTGAAGGACAAATGAAAAGTGTGTGTGTGTGTGTGTGTGTGTGTGCTTTTATTTCCATCCCATAGCACTTTATTGGCATGACAAGCTATACAAATGTTGCCAATGCATGGAAGAGACAGAAACCACAGGTCTCTGTGAAAAGTAGATACAGTACATCAAGCATGAGCCCAGAATAAGGCTTGACGGGTTTTTTGCAGTTTTCTCTCTTGTGACCACCCATCATTGTCTGTCCCTGAATCACTGGCATGTCGCTCCATAGTATGATGCCATCTCTGCCCTCCCTTTCTTACTTCCAGTTTTATATGCTATTTTTCTTCCCTGCTTTTTAAGGGAGAATTTTTTACAAGGAACTGTCTTTCTTGAGCTCCCCTGTGGTTTGGATTATGGAGTGGAAAATGCCTCTCCATTTCAATTTCTTCCATCATGTTGGTTTCACAGTTGACTCTCTTCCAAGTTCCAGTTCAAGCTTATGGACAATGCATCTGTGCGAGGAAAGAGTCTGCCAAAGTTTTGTATGTACCACTGTGGAGGTGAGAGAGCCTGTTCATGTAAACAGAGTGTTTAATGTCCACCTCGTTTTACGAGGCATAAGGGATCGACCGACAAAGGCTTTCTTTGTCGCCTGATCTCCGTCTTGACAGCCGCTTTTTGTCGACAAACTGCTGACTTGGCAAAACGCGGCAGCCATGTTTATTGAAATGAAGCGCGGGAGATTTAAATCCCCGCTTCATTTGCAATGCCAGTATGTCTAATTTACATCCCTCTGGTGACAGAAGGATGTAGTCTAGACATATCCTCTATCTGCAAATTAGGTGCCAATAGTGCACAGCTCTAACAGGTACTTGAGTTACATGTCAAATGGTGCAAATTGGTACATTTTAGGGAGATAAAACATCCCATACAGCTACTTAGTCTGTAATTCCTTGGTCCACTGCAGGGGCAGGAGCAATTCTGATGGCATTGTGGACTCTGAATTCCAAGCATTCTGAACCTGAGACCAAAGCATTTGATTCTCAGTTGCTTTCTTGCTGCTTCAAGCCACCTGTGTGATCTCCGTATTCTGGGACAAAACGGAGAACTGCCTGTCAAGACTGCTCTGATTTTTATGGCACCTGAGGAGCCCTGGGGACCAAAGATTAGGAGTAGTGAGTGCATTTCATCCATGTCGTTCACAATAGAAATGAAGAACAGGGCCAGCATAGAGTCATTATGCTTGCTCTACACCAGCTGAGGAAGGACTCTGCACTGTGAGTAGTCTCATGTGGAGAAGAAGGGTGATGTATAATCACTTTAAGGACCCTTTGTACTACCCGAGGGGAAGAAAGGTCTTTTGTATAACAGGGTCTCGGGTCTGCAGGTATCTGACTGAACTATAAGCCAATCTATGAGAGAGTGAAAGTAACGTACTCCCATATGTGACACAACAGAGTGTGTGCAAAACACCTGAGAAAGTTGCACAGCTCTGTGGTTTGTTTGCTAAAAAGCATCTGACTAAAGCTACCAGCAGCAGCATCTGCAAGCAGCCTATTTGCTTCTCCCTTGCTTCTCTGTGGCTTAGTACAGACCACACCGCTACCCATGTGTTATCTGAGCTAACAGGTCAGAACACTGTGTGCTTTACCACCTCTTTCTCTTCTCCTTATAATTACCATATGCAGCAATGCCAGTGTTATAAGCAAGCAAGCAGAGTGATTTCCATGTATGTGATGCTTAGTGAGTGTGTATGTATCTAGATCTAAATCTATATCTGTACATAGATATAGAAAAACCACAGGTAGTCCTGTAACATCTTAGGGTACGTCTATACAGCAGTGTTATTTCGGAATAACTAACGTTATTCTGGAATAACATAGTGCGCATCTACACTACAAGCAATTATTTCGACATACAGGCAGTCCCTGGGTTACGTACAAGATAGGGACTGTAGGTTTGTTCTTAAGTTGAATCTGTATGTAAGTCGGAACTGGCGTCCAGATTCAGCCGCTGCTGAAACTGATCAGTTTCAACAGCGGCTGAATCTGGACGCCAATTCTGACTTACATACAGATTCAACTTAAGAACCCCAGGCGTCCCCAAGTCAGCTGCTGATGAAACTGATCAGCGGCTGATTCCAGGAAGCCCGGGGCAGGGGCTTCCTGTAGTCAGCCACTGGTCAGTTTCAGCAGCGGCTGACTTGGGGACGCCTGGAGCAGAGCAGCTGGGGTGCTGCTGGGTTGGTCCAGTAGCGCTGCCGCTCCTCGGCGCTACTGGACCAACCCAGCAGCACCCCAGCTGCTCTGCCCCAGGCGTCCTGATTCAGCCGCTGCTGAAACTGACCAGCAGTGGCTGAATCAGGACACCTGGGGCAGAGCAGCTGGGGTGCTGCCGGGTTGGTCCCATAGCGCCCAGAGCGGCGCTACGGGACCAACCGGCAGTGCCCCAGATGCTGTACCACAGGCGTCCGGAGCAAAGCCGCGGAGCACGGGAGCAGCGGGACAGCCCAGACGTGTCTGGGCTGTCCGCTGCCCGCATGTTCTGCCGCTTTGCTCCCCGTCCCCCTGGTCTGCAGACCAGGGAGACGGGGAGCAAAGCACAGCAAAGCCAAGGAGCACGTGGGCAGCGGACAGTCCAGACGCGTCTGGGCTGTCTGCTGCCTGCGTGCTCCGCCGCTTTGCTTCCTCTCCCTGGTCTGCTGGAGACCAGGGAGACGGGCCCCGTTCGTAACTGCGGATCCGACATAAGTCGGATCCGCGTAACTCGGGGACTGCCTGTATTATGAAAATAATGTTGAGCTGGAGGACTTCTTACTCTGACTCCAGTAACCCTCATTTTACGAGGAGTAAGGGAAGTTGGAGGAAGAGTGCTCTTCCTAAGACTTCGTGCTGTGTAGACTACAACAAAAGCCGAAATAAATGATTTCAACTTCAGCTACGCAATTGACGTAGCTCAAGTTGCATAGCCACCATTTTTGCAGAAGAGGCTCTTGCGCAAGAAGGAGCTGTCTACACTTCCCCTTTCTTGCACAAGAAAAACCCGCTTGCGCAAGCCGCTACGCTGATTATTTTCAGGAAGAACGGCATTGCACAAGAGGGTTTTTCTTGTGCAAGAAGGGGCAGTGTAGATGCTCCTTCTGGCGCAAGAGCCTCTTCTGCAAAATAGCAGCTCATTAGGTATGCAAATGAGGCTCAGCGATATTCCACGCTTAGCCTCATTTGCATATTTCTGGCACAAAAATCCACCAGTGTAGACATATCCTAGATGTGCCCTTAGATGTGCCCTAGACATATCCTAGATGTGCCCTTACGTGAAATGAGGAGTAACGGTAGATCGAACTAGGAAGCCTAGTTCGAACTACCTAGTTCGTGCCCCATGTAGCCGCGCTGCACGGGGTTCGAACCAGCGGGGTTTTAAAAATGGCGGCTCCCCGCTTATGCAAATGAAGCCCGGGAAATTCAAATCCCAGGCTTCATTTGCAAGTGCGGTATGCCTACATTACCCTCCTAGTTCGAACTAGGAGGGTAGTGCAGACATACCCTTAGAGACTAACTATATATATATATATAGAGTTAGTCAGAGAGAGAGAGAGAGAGAGAGAGAGAGAGATCGTGGGCAACACCCACTTCCTCAGATGAGAGAAATATATATATATATTTGTCAGTCTCAAGTTGCCATAGGGACTACTTTTTTTTAAGTTACAGACTTCACACAGCTACCCCCTGAAACATAAGTATAGACATACATATATACACAAACAATAGTCAGAAGTTATTTCCTGTTCATGATTTTCTTAACACTGTCCCTAAGAAACTTTAGGCAGACTCACCAAAGTGACTGTCTCTTGTTATTTTCTTTCCTGATGCCTTCTTTTGTTGTTTACCCCAAGGCACAGGCTTCAATGCCATCATTAAAAATCTTCAGCCATACAATATTTACAGGTATCGTTAGTTCACTCTCCCTAATGTCTTCAGAGGAGCTGCTGCACAGAACTGGAATTTTGAACTGTTTTGATGGGCCAAAAGGGACACATTTTTTTATAACAGACATGTCTCTTCCCCCCCTCCCCTTTTTTGACTGCTGACTTGGGCTAGAGAGGAGAGCTCGTGACTGGCCTGAAGCCTGTTGTTGAGCCCCCATAGTGTGCAGGTCTGACTCAGAAAACACAGACTAAAAAATTCACTGTCATTTTACTTTGTTTGATATATTTTCTTGTGTAATGGGACCCTGAGCTTTAATTGGTGCCTCTACAACCTTCCTAAGGGATGCACATGTCCATTGGATCAGGCAAGAGAGAGGTAGGAGTTTAAAGAGGAAGAGGAAATAAGTTGGGAGAGTCTTAGAAGAAAGGAAGAAAATTCCTGTGCCTTGTGCTTCCCATTCCAAGCTGGCCACAGAGGTGGTACTTTGCAGATCCAATCCTGAGCAGAGGGTGTGAAGTAACTTGGAAAATGGCTGCAGTTCCCCACCCAGCAATGTGCTTCTCCCTGTCCTCACAACCTCTGGAAATAAGATGGGAGATTTCCAGATCAGGCCTAACCATGGAGCCCAGGAGACATGGAAATGAAAGTTTTCTCCACACCTGGGAACTTGCTTGGTTTAAATTGAGCTGATAACAGAGCCCAGAGGCACAGACGGAGTCCTGACCAGGAGGAAACCGAAAGTCCCTTGCCAGAGGATGACACCTCTCTCCAGAGAGTTTTCATTGAACAGTGTGGCTGAAGTGAGCCTGCTGGATTTGGCAGAGGACTCAGTCTCAGACACCAAGCTGAGGGAAATCTTTCTTCACTTTTGCAGAAACTGATTAAAGAAAATGGCTGTGAGAAGCTGGTGGCTTAAAACAGTGCTCTACTTTCCCTTGTGTATCCTTCCTTTGCTTTTTGAGGCCTAATACCATGGCCTACCTGCCTTTGTATGGTGGCACTCTGTAGTAGGGGCAGCTCTGCAGGGCTCTGTCCTCCAGAGTTCACTACCAGGCCTCCCACCTATGGCCCTCTCAGTGACTCTCAGATCTCTCTTCACTGCAACTTGAGGCTGCACCTGTAATAGGACTAGTCTATGTCCTCTAGCCCTTGAGGGCAAGCCAACCTGTTACACACCATTGTGACAATACTAAGTGACTCAGTGTACCTCTTGATGAACTTCTGCATAATGCCCTGGCCTGAAGTTAATGCTGCTTCCTCTTGAGCAGGGGTGTCCAAACTTTTTTCAAAGAGGGCCAGATTTGATGAAGTGAAAATGCGTGAGGGCCGACCATTTTGCCTGACATTCTTTGAACCATTAAAATTAAATGCAAATTAACTATTTTATGCAAAGTTTATTGCAAACGGCACACTTTAGAGTTATCATCCATGTGACGAAATGAAAACAGGTGTTAAATCACTCTGCCTTTCATATCTGAAGGCCAGATGAAAAAAAAATCCAGGAAGCTGAAATATACGTCAGGAACATTGTAAAGTACATTACATATTATTGGTAATAAAGGTTGTCTGTCAACTTTTAAGTTCAAAAAATATGAACAGGAACATAACACCAAGTATACATTTTGTGTCCAAATATATTTATAACTGATTTAGACCAACTGACATTAACTGAGATTTTACAATGTATTCATCTCAATACATATGGATTCGTTGGGGGCCATAAAAGATAGATATTGCCAAATTACCTGTGGGGCCGTATTAAACCAGAACACGGGCCGCAATTGGCCCGCGGGCCGGACTTTGGACATGCCTGCTCTTGAGGATCTTCTCAATGCTGCTATGATGCCTCAGAACACATGGAGTTCCAGCCCTGGAAACGTATTTTTTAGATTGAGCCAGAATGCCCCATATTGCTTTGCTCCCATGCCACACAGCTCTATATCATGCCACCCTGCCCAGTGCACATCAGAATGGGCAATGTTTATAGAACCACAGAATCATAGGACTGGAAGGAACCTTGAGAGATCTTCTCGTCCTGACCCCTGCACTCAAGGCAGGACTAAGTATTATCTAGACCAGCCATGACAGGTGTTTGTGTAACCTGCTCTTAAAAATCTCCAATGAAGGAGATTCTACAACCTCCCTAAGCAATTTATTCCAGTGCTGACTGCTTAGGATCTAAGAGCCAATCAGGTTCTGGCTTGGTCCCCCACCAATGGGGAGGCAGTAACAGCAGAGCCCCTCACCTGCTGACATGGCACAGGGATGGCTGTGCCAAATGTGAGCAGCATTGCAACCTAGCTCATGGGATGCATCTACACTGCACCCTTACCTAGAAATAAGCTACCCGATTTGCGCTATGCAAAGTGTGTAGCTTATTTTGAGGTAATTTCGAAATGAAGTGCTATTCCGACAAGTCCCTTCACCCTCATGGAATGAGGGTTACAAGGATGCCAGAATAGTGCACCTGTTATTTCAAAATATATTTTGAAAGAAGGGGTGCGTTTAAAGATGCAGAATAGCTCTTTTGGGATACTACCGGTATCCCGAAATAGCGCCGCTGACTAGACATAACCATGGTGTCCTGCTTGTACACCTAGGCTCTGCTCCAGGAGATTTCAAGAGATAAACATGAGTATTTGAGACAGGGCTCAAATATGAGTGCTGTGGTGCGAGACTTGAGGTCTCTGCTCTATGCCCATTTTTGTGCTGCTTCACCGCTGAAATCCAGGGTTCTAGCCCTCATACTCCCTCATCCAAATCACTTTTTCCACCACAAACAATAGCCCGAGTCAGTCACATTACCTCCTGCCCCAACTTTTACAAACAACCACGACCTCCCCTCCCCAACATAGCACCTTAATCTCGACCTCTTGGCATCTCTTGTTTGAATATGCCTGGCTCATAGGCTAGGGGATTTCAAATTTCTGGCAATCACATACCACAATTAGTCCATTTTGTATGTTGTTCTAGTTTAACAAGTCTTACAGTTAAAAACCCTTCATACCACATTTACGTAAGTGGAGAATTCAAATGTGGTTGGACTGCATCGTTATATACTCCGAAGTTCCAGATGATCAGTCATTCCAAATGCTCCCAAGCTCATGTAGCAATTAATTTGTGAAAAGCAATCATGCCTGAAACTGATTGTGCCCAAGAAAAATGGCTTGCATGAGAAGCACGCTTAATTATAAACTGCCATTACAGAAATGGAAGCTGACAACCTAGCTGCCCCACGGAGACATTGCAGATAGGAGTGCAGCATATGAATCTAAAAACAAAGCTATGAGTTATGGTCCTAAACTCCATAGCTAGGAACCTAAATACATTGCCTGATTTTCAAGTCTTGAACACCCACCAGCTCCTCTTGGCTTCATTGAGAAATATTGGACACTTGGCACAAAAGAGGCCATTTATTAGTGGCAAACTTTTCAAAAGTATTGACTATAGATTTAGGGGCCAAATGTTAGGCACCTGTGTGATCCCTTGGTGACTATATGTTACAGTCCTCCTGTGTACTAAATCTCTAGGGGCAATGAGGAGGGTTGCCAGATGGTTGAAACAAAAATACCAAACATCCCCCACCCCAAAAAAACACTGGGGAAAAAATCTGTTGAAGGGAGAAAAAAGAGGGGGGAGGAGACCAAAGTTATTGAACAAAACAACACAAAACCAAAAAATCTCCAAGATTTATTAAGCAAAAAAAAAAAAAAAAAAAATTAAAATAAAACTTCATGTCCCCTTTAAGTGCAGAGATAGTAACAGTGGAGAAGTTGAGCATTAAGTCCCAGGGGAAGCATTGCTTCCCCTTGGTTGGCAGCCATTTTGTGCTGGCTGCCTTGCAGAACCAGGTAAGCATGGGGGCTGAGGTTGGGGAGACTGGGAGTGTTGGGAGCAAGGAGGAGGCTCGGGGGAGGGAGGCTGGGCACTGAGTGTTTGTAGGGTTGCCAGATGCCCAGCATTTGCACCTCCTGGCCAGGAGAAAAATCAGAAAATACCCGACATTTTAGGTGTCCGGTATTCTCTGAATTTTTTTTCCAGACAGGAGGTGAAAATACCAGACTGTCCGGGTGAATACCGGACACCTGGCAACCCTATGTGATAGCCCCAGTAGTAGGGTTTGGCTCTTTAGCTCAAACTGTAGTAGCTTATGTTCTGGCCAAAATGATGGCCATGAACATCTTAGTCTGTAGCAATAAAATAATAGTTTTATATAGAATAAACATGTTGGATCCCTCCCATATCAGTGAATAACACGTAGCTGGTGCTGTGGCCCTGGTCTTCTAGATCCCTGCACACCAGAATGGGCAATGATAGAACCATAGCATCACAGGACTGGCAGGGACCTTCAGAGGTCATCCGGTCTAGTCCCCTGCACTCATGGCAGGACTAAGTATTCTCTAGATCAGCCCTAACCAGTGCACATCTACCCTGCTTCAGTGAAGGAGGTTCCACAACCTCCCTAAGCAATTTATTCCAGTGCTTAGCAACCCCGTCATGGTCCTGCCATGGGCATCTTAGGGGAACTTACTGGTCTCTGTCAGGATGTTCCCTCTGCAAATCTCAGAAGGAAATTTCAGTATTGACTGAAGCTGAGAGCTTGAGGCAGGCAAGCAGAAAGGAGGCTGCCGGACTGTAATACTGTTCTATGCTTCTTTACAGAATGAAGCCTTGTTCCTAGTGGTTAGTCTGAGTGGGTATGGTCTGAGGTGAATACACCCTGACACACAACACAGAGGAGCCTCTGGACCAGGTTCCCCAAATGATAGAAAAGGTCACAAGGCAGACTTCCCCTACCTTGAACAACCTCATACTAAGCCAGTGAACAGGAGCGAGGCAACATAAAGTTAAGTCCTAGCAGCAATCCTCAGTACTGAATGTGAAGTAAAACATATGGTGGAGTCAGAGAATGGACATGTCTGTGGAGATGTGAAATTAAATGCAGTCCTCAGCAGGCCAATGAGGCACTTAGCTCCCTTTCTTAGGCCTTGTCTTTACTAGGGGAAAAAAGTGTCTTTCTCTTGCAGTAGCTAGCTAAAACTCACTACTTGATTCCTAAGCTCCCCACAAATGTTTACTTCAACCTGCTAACATTTCTGAAAATTACAAACTGCCTATTCTTCACTAGGGTTTTACCATGTAAATGCAGTGGCGGATTTAGGGCAGGGCGAGCGGGGCGGCTGCTCCGGGCCCCGCGCTTCCCGAGGCCCCGTGCATGCGCCTTGGCACCACGGTGCATGCGCTGTGTCAAAGGGGGGGCCCCGTGAAAATTTGCTGCCCGGGGCCCCGCGGCACTCTCATCCGCCCCTGTGTAAATGTAATAAGAAAACACCTTTCCCCCCTAATGTGGATGCAGCAGGCTTCACTTCTGCTACTGCTGGTGTGCTGAGACCACACTCGATTATGCTGGCCAATATTTTCTCATTGCTTCCGTGTACTCTCCCATCTAACCGCAGCCATCTCTTGCCTTATAACTAGATTGCAAGCTGTTTGGGGACAGGGGACATCTTTTTTCTTGTGTGTTTGTACAGCTCCTAGCACAGTGAGGTTCTGGGCCATGAGGAGGGATTCCCAACATTATGAGAATACCAATAATAATACTAGACAGGTGTAATTTGGCAGCCACATTTATTCATGCACGAATGCTCATCTCCTTTGATTTTGTACATACATGTACAACTTCAGACTTGAACCATCCAGCTATACCAGATGCACTGGGCGAAGACATACTCGACAATTGTGATTTGCAGGCTAATGCAAGGTGCTGACCATGTGAATCCCACAGGAAATTGCTGTACAAGAAATGACGTGATCTCATTGCTTGATCATTCACTCTTTGATTTATTTCGGCACACACCAGGGGCTTAAAAAACAGAGGAGACGTGACTCACATCATATGTCTGTCATGCCTCTGCAGAATCAATTTATGGCAACAGCAGACAAATTTTGTTCCTGAAGGAGAGATGGGGAACATGCTCCCCTGATAATATTTCTGAATCAATGAACAATTTGTGCTAAGTGGATGTAAATGAAAGAACAAACAAGTATTTCTTTTTGTCTTGTAATCTCACATGAAGCCCATATTGATTCTAGGAGGACGTCCGTACCTCTGCTCCCAGTCTATATTCTCCTAAAGTCTAGAAACAATATTGTGCCAGAAGCTAGTTCCTGCTCTCTCGCTCCACCTACAGGAACAGACTCTGATAACATTAATCCAAAAAGTACAAAGAACAAACTTTTTGTTTGTTTGCTTTGTTTTATTTGGCTTGTTGCTAGACATGTCCCCAACCCCCATATGCTGTACATAATGCAGAAAACAAGAAAGAGGAAATAGACCTAGGGAAGAAAGCACAAACGTATCTTTTATGTGATGAAAAGAAGACCTTGAAGCAAGATTTCCACCACACATGCTATCTGGCAGCCTCCACAGCCAACAGAAAAGTCATGGTCTAGTAAAATAGTTTTGGAATGACTGAAGCCCCCCAGATATTCAAGATGAACCAGTCCTGCCTGATTAAACGAAATCTCATCTGTGTACTTAGAGGACTATTTAGAAATTGAGGAGTCTTCAGACACATTTCAGAGTTGGTGCTCGACCTCTGCACATCACTACTTGGGCTTCTCCTGACCCTTGCTTTCCCTTTCATATTTATTTCAGCAATGATTTAAGAAGTTACTAGTCATCTGGCTCCAACCTTCCAAAGTCCTATCTCCCCATATCAGTGAAAAATTGTCATTGCTCTTTTCTTCCTGCTGCATTTTTAATATCTGTTCTAAGCAGTATGCATATTTATGAAAAGTAAGCCCTTGTGCTTCCGTCCAATTTTGGTCTTCTTTTTGGTCTGCTGTTGTTGGATCTCTCTCCAACTTCTGTATTCAAAAATGAGGGTATGTAGATCTAAGTACGTAGTTTTAGATGGAAAATCCATATGAACCGGCCAGGCAAGTATGAGTTGGAAAAGGGGGTTAGCAACCAACAGAAACATTTTCAGGTGACATAGTTATTTAATGAGGTTAGTCAGGACCAGAGAGGGCTGTGAGTGTCACTGACCAGAAATTGAGTATTCTTGTCTAAGGTCAAAGCAGGAGTCAGGCCTAGCAGTCAGAGCAGGAGATGGTAAACAAGAATCAAAGCCCAGGGTCAGGGGCCAAGTACCTAAGCCAAAGGTCAGAGCTGAGGTCGGAGGTTAGAAATCTGAGCCAGTGGTCAGAACCAGCCTCCCTGGAGTGAAGCAAGGCAAGGGTAAGTCTGGGTTCAAGGCAGGAGTAGAGCTAGAATAAGGTAGAAGCAAGGCAGGTGCAGGAACTGTCACAGGTATGGGCGAATGCTTTGAGTAAGTGCTGAACAGCGGCCATTGGGCTTAAGAAGTGGTCCATTGACATTTCCAACCAATCAGGTGGTGTAACAGAGCTAGCAACCTATGACAGGCCAACTGAGCTTGTAAGGTTACCCTGAGATTGGCTCTGCTGCAAGCCCTGATAATACTGCCTCCCCCGCAAAGGGTGCTTCCTCGGTGCCTCTAGGCTCAGTTTCTGATGCAACTCTTGCAGTAGGTCCAGGGTATTTATGTTCCCTGCCGGTTCCCAAGACCACTACTCTAGAATGCAGCCTTCCCAGGCCACCAAGTATTGGATCCTTCCCCTAACTCACTCAGAGTCAAGGACTCAGTGGACCTAGTACCCCTTCTGCCTGCTATGGGTGGATAGGAAGAGTCTGGGAATGAGTTCTCAGTGCAGGGCTTTACAAGTGAGAGGTGAGAATTTGGATGGATCTTCAAGGAATGAGGCAGCTGAAAACCGGAAGGTCACTGGTTTCATTCATGATGTAATCTTGAAGGGGCCCACCCATTGGTGGTGTATTTTGGTTGATGGATGGTTCAGTTTAAGGTTCTGGGCAGAGAGCCACACCTTGCCTCTTACAGTCAGATTGGAAATAGCCTGTTCTAGTGCACCTAGTGTTTATAAAACTCCATGGCAAATTGCAAATGTTCTGTGAGCTCCCAGTGTACCCAGTGTAAGTGGGAGGCTAAATCTGCAGCATCCAGTACTGGGGAGCTAACGAGCAAGTTAAAGTGGCAGCAGGGGTGAAAGGCATAGTTTGCAAAAAATGTCCTCCATTAGGTTTTAGTTATATACAGATTTGATATAGCACAGGAGGGGATGGCAGTCATCCTGGTGCTAATGCAACAAGTAGCAAAGATACTTCTCCAAGATTTGATTGACCCTCCCTGTTTGCATATGAGTCTGTGAGTGATATATGAACCAGGTGAGGGACTTGATGTCAAGGAGTCTGAGATATTCTCACAAAGAGCTGAACTGGGGACTTCAGTCCAATACAATGCCATCTCCCACCCTGGGGGAATGGAAGAGATTTTCCAGAAATGCCCAAGTGAATTCCTATATGCCGAATCAGTTCAGCATGGGATGAAGTGCTCTATCTTGTTAGGATGTCAACGGCAATTAGGATTATTGAATGTCCTTGGCAGCATAGAAACTCTATAATGAAGTCCATTGAGATAGCAGATTAAGGCTATGGAGTCATGAGCAGAGGTTGGAGGAGACCTTGAAGTCTTGACCATGGGTTCTTGGCATGGGTGGAGAGGTTGCAGGACTGTATATAATCCTTGATGTAAGATTCTCATCATGGCCACTAAAAGCATCTTAAGACAAGATTCCAGGTCTTAAATTAGACAAAATGGCCCACAAGCAGATATCATGACACAGTTTCAATATCTGAAACCTACGTTGTCCTTTTGGAACATAAATCCAACATTTGTAAGAGTGGAGACCATCATATAATCTGGTCTCAGAATCTGGCTGTATATGGACATTTTCAGGGTATGGCAGACCTGGATTGTGAACGGGACCTCAGGGTGCAGATGAATGACATCACACTGGTATGTGTCATCCTGTTGACAAAAGTGGCTACCCTCAGCATGGTGGCAGATGTTTCTTTGCCAAAATTGAAATATTTGTTGTTGCTGGATAGGGTGTCTGCCTTCTGCTCTCCAGCTAACAGGTTACAATAAAATCAAAATGAGCAAAGAAGAGGGACCAGTGAACCTAGCATTGGTTAAGGTGTTTAGCAGTCTTTAAGTATCCAGGGGTTCTTGTGTTCCACCAGGAATCTAATGCAATACCCATGGAAAAGTTCAAGGTGTTGGCCTTGATCATAATGCCTTGGATAAATAGATGGATCTGAGTGAATATGGATGGGTGTTGAAGTAAATACCCTCTTCAGTTGACCAAAGGCCGTCTGAGCCTTCATGTGCCAGGCAAACCAGGCCCTCTTTTGCAGCAGCACTGTTATGAGTGCCACTAGGTCAGAGAATACTTTAATAAATCCCTTATAGAAATTGGCACACCCCAGAAATTATTGCATGCCACATATATCATTGGGTGTAGCCTTGTATTAGTTGTTGCCACCTTACTAAGGTCCATAGTGACTCTCTGAGGGAAGATGATTTATTCCAAGACTTCTGCTGTGTCAGTATCAAACATGGATTTTTTGAGCTTGAGTAAGGGTGGTTTTGGTGGCATCTCCATGTACATATGATAATTATGGAGGGTCTGACGTCCTAAGAAAATGAGTATCTCTTCCAGGAGAACGATGACATATTGGTCCGGCATGTAATTGATGAAATGTTGGAAGGTTGCTGGTGCATTGCACAACCCAGACAGCATAACGAAATACTCACAACTGTCATACCTTGTACAAAAGGCTATCTTTTTTTCATTTCCTTAACAGCTCCTCACCAGGTTATAAGCTCTGCAAAGGTCCAACTTCATGAAACTTTGGCAAAGTAGAGTCTTTTGAATAGCTCATTAATAAGTAATAAGGGCTATTGGTTTCAGATTGTAATTTTCACCAGAGATGGGTAGTTCATAGAAGGCTAGCGTGAGCTGTCTTTTTTCACCACAAAGAAGATTGGGGCCCCCACTGGGGACATGGATGAGCCTATTTTGCAGATTTTCCTTGTGATAGCTCTAGAGCGCCTATAGTTCCGGTTCAGAAAAAAGTAAATGCACCAGAAGACAACATCTGCTCTTAGCTGGTAGGCATTGTGGTAGTAGGAGCTGTGATGAGGTGATAGGCTGTCAGCTTTCTTTCTATCATACACATCAGCATAGTGTTAATATTAACAGGAATCCTTGGACCCATAGGAGAATTCATGGAGTTGTCAGGGTCAGCCTTTGATGCTCTCTTCATGTCTCTGCATTCTTTTGAGGACCAAGTAAGCTACAAAAGATTGTTGCTTCTACATCAGCTCTCAGGCAACAGGATTGTTGGAAAGATGGGGAGTCAAAGCATGCTATGCGCGAGTGCCAGTGGGAGTGTAGGTAAAGGGTGATGACACACAGCATGCCGAAAACAACTGACGAATGAGGTGCATGAATTAACCAAAACTGGAGAAATGATGAAGAATTCTGTGGCACCTTAGAGCAGGGCTGGGCAAGAGGCAGCAAGTGGGCCAGATCTGGTCTGCAAAGCTATCGGATCCAGTCTGTGGCAGTCTTGCCAGCATGCTCACTAGAGAGCAGCTGCAGCTGCTTTAAACAGCAGGCTGCTAATTGCTATGCAATCTGGGCTGGGAGGAGAAAACTTCACGTGCTGTCCCCGCCCCCTAGCAAAATCCCTCATCTCCCATTGGCTAGTTTCTGGCCAATAGGAACTGAGACATTTTGCTGAAGGCAGAGGCAGCGAATGAAGCCTCCTCTTTTTCCCCTCCCCTCTCACTCCTCCCTCTCTCCCTGTGCTGGAGCCACGTGGAGCAGCCCATGCATCACACAGGCAGGGAGCCTGTCTCAGATACCAGGAGATTGGCTAGCTGAGAGCCACCTAGGTAAGTGCTTCCCAGCCAGAGCCTGCCTCTGGCACCCCATCCCCTCTCCTCCACAAACTACCTATCCCAGGCCACCACGCAAACCCTCTGTATCCCCTCTCCCCACCTCCTCCAGGTCACAACTTCCTCCCAGACCCTGCATCCCCTCCAATATACCTCCTCCAGTCCAGAATCCTCTCCTGCACCCATAACCCCTCCTGGACCCTGCACTCCAAACCCCTGCCCCAGATTATAATCTCCTCCTTCACTCAAACTCCCTCTGAGACCCCACATTCCTTCCTGCACCCCAGTGCTCTATCTCAAATCCCTTCTGCATCCCACCTGCTGTCCGAGACCCTGCCACCTCTCCACTGAAGTGCGGCCCTTGACCACTTACAAAAATCTTGGAGTGGCTCCCCATTGCCTTAGAGACTAAAGGATTTATTAGGACACAAGCTTTCATGGGTAAAACCCACTTCATCAAATTACTCGGAGTGACAGAAATAGGATTATATATAAAGAAGAAGTTGCTTGTGTTAATGAAGCTAATCAAGTCAGGGAGAAAGTGGGTCATTCACAGCATTTAGTCTGGAGATGTGAATATTCAGAGAAGGAGAAATTGCTTATGATAACCAGTTGAGCTCCTTATTCAGTTCTAAGTTGATAGTGTTGAATGTGCAAATGGAGTCCAGTTTAGATGTCTCCCTTCATGACCATTTTTTGAAATTATTTTAGAGAAGGATGGCTACTTTCAAATCCATTACTGAATGTCCAGGCAGGTTAAAACATTCCCCTACATGTTTATGTGTGCTGCTGTTCCTGATGTCTGATTTGTCTCCATTTATCCTTTGTGCAGAGACTCTCCAGTTTGGTCAATATACATGGCAGAGAGGCATTACTGGCACTTGATGACATATATCACATTAGTGGATGTGCAGGTAGATGAGCCCCGGATGGTGTGGCTTATGTGGTTGTGTCCGGTGATGGTGTCACTTCTATAGGTGTGTAGATAGAGTTGGCAATGGGGTTTGTTGCAGGAATATGTTCCTGTGGTGTGTTTCTGTGGTGTAGTGTGTAGTTGTTGGTAAATATTTGCTTTAGGTTGGAGGCTGTCTGTAGGTGAGGACTTGATTCCCAAGGTCTGTGGGAGTGAGGGATCATTTTCCAGGATAGGTTGTATATTGTCAGTGATGTGTTAGTGGGGTTTTAATGGGAGGCTGTAGGTGATAACCAGTGGTGTTCTGTTATTTACCTTGTTGGGCCAGTCCTGGCTGGCTCTGTCAATCTGTTTCTTTACTTCCACAGGTGGGTATTTAAGTTTTAAGAATGCCTGATAAAGATCCCATGGAGGACTTCTCAGGATATTTACTTTTACGAGAGCCATCCAGTGGGTGACAGAGTCTATGGACTCCACTAACTTGGGGGAGTCTTTGTACTGGAGTGCGATACTGCGCACAGGCAAACTCCAGATCCATAATGTAATGTGCTAAGCCATTCCTAAACTAGCGTCTGATTAAGCCACATGCACTGATGAGTCACTCCAGTGCTAGGCTCTGTCCAATCCACAAGCCATGAACTGATCTGCTGACTGTCAAGGGAGGAATATAAATCTCACAGGAGAACTTAAAGTATCAGTGTGCTCTATGTCACTCCTGGACGTGGAGCTCTCCCCTTCCCTACAGTCATAACAGATCCCCCAGGCCTTATCCTGCTCTAGTCTTGCTCTTAGTCTAGTCTTGCTCCTAATCCTGCTGTAGTCTTGCTGTCACTCCAGTGTCGGTCCAACCCTGCTTAGGACTTCTGATTTTGGTTCAGAATTCTCATAGTCGTTTCTGACTTCTGAAATCATTTGAGGCAACCAAGTGGTCTCACTGATAATGTCTTTAGAAATTGTTCTGTCAGCCATCTGATCTGGGTGACTTATTTGTTAATGTATCAATTTATTTGAAAACCTCCTTGATACCTCAGTCTGGGACAGTTCCTCAGATCTGTCATCTAAAGAGAATGACTTGGGTGTCGGGATCTCCTCTCATCCTCCACAGTGAAGACCAATGCAACAAATCCATTTAATTCTCCAGAATGGCCTTATCTTTCTTGAGTGGTCCTATAGCACCTCAGTCATTTAGTAGCTCTCCTGAATGCTTAGCAGGCGTCTTGCTTCTGATTTACTTAATTTTGGGGGCTTAGTTTTGAGTCCTTCTCTAGTTGCTCTTCAAATTCTTTTGGGCCTGCCTTATTATACTTTTACATTTGACTTGCCAGAGTTTATGCTGCATTCTGTTTTCCTCCATAGGATTTGAGTGAATTTTTAAGGGATGCCTTTTTGCCTCTGCCTTACACTGCTGTTTAGCCCTGGCATATATTGAGCCTCTTGCTGTTTTGTTGTTGCTTGTTTGGGGGGATACACATTTAGTTTGAGTTTCTATTGTGGTGTTTAAAAAAAAAATCCATGAAAGTTTCAGGCATTTCACTCTTGTGACTGTTCCTTTTAATTTCTATTTAAGTAGTGTGGCAAGGGACCCTCTTACCCACAGCACTGCTTGGGCCAGTCTCTTGCCCTTTTCCCCAAGGGTTGGGGCTTGCAGCAAGTGACTTTGGTAGGGAACTCAACCACTCCTCCTGGGACTTCCTCCCCTGCTGCTTCTGCACTGAAGCTTGTATGTCTCACTCTCAAACTTTTGCTCTCTGGCTCTCCTATACCTCATCCTCTCACTCTTCCTTCCACCTTCCAACTGTGGAGGCTTTTAAAGGCCTTCAGCAAGCTAGCAGTGGAGTCAGCTGGACCCAATCTTCCAGAGCAAGCTCCTTCCCAGCTGCTTCTAATTGCCCTGCTGCCCTCTGCTTCTATTTAGCAGGTGTTATCCCCTTTTTGAGCTGCCTTTCTCCCACTCTGCAGGAGCCCTCTGGCCTGACCCTGCCACAGTAGCCACCTTATTCTAATGTGGTGGGTTTCTTTGACATTCCCCCTCACCAGGATGTTAAATATAATTACATTATGGTTTCTATTACCAAGAGGTTCAGCTATCTTCTCCTCTTACACTAGATCTGGTGCTCCATTTAGGATTAAATCAAGAATTGCCTTTTCCCTTGTAGTTCCCAGGACTAGCAGCCCCCAAAGCAGGTCTAGAAATGTTATCTCTGATACCCATCTCTGATACATCTACCCAGTCAATATGGAGGATAGTAAATCTCTCATTATCATTGGGTTTTCTGCCTTTGTAGCCTCACTACTCTCCCCAAGCATTTCACCATCAGCGTCTCCATCCTGGTCAGGCAGTCAATGGTACATTCTTACTTCTGTACTCCTAATATTCAAGCATGGAATTTCTATCTGTAGAGGTTCTCTAGTATAGGCCTAAGTAATAAGAGGATGTGGGCCTTCATCCCCCATTTCTCACCTGTGACATACAGATAATAGGACTTCCCTCGTCACAAGGGTGTTGTGAATACAGTAAAGACTGGTTGATTCTCAGGTCTTACAGTGAGTGATAGGGACCTGATAGGATACCTGAGATATATAGAAAACCCCTGCCTAGTCTGTTAGCTATATGTCTGACACAGGTGTTATTGAATTGATTGTATCAGATACACTTTGGGCGAACTTGGAATGCAATGAGATTGTAATGTGATTTCGCACATGGATTTCTTATTATTTGATGAGCCGTAAAAAAAGCGGAATCCAGTTCACTGGAAGAGCAGATCTCATCTGGGATTATTGGAGTGGTAAATAATTGGGGCTTTCATGTAGATAAATTAATTTTCTGACTTCCAATCCTCTGTTCCCTGATCTGGAGCTTAATTTTCTTGTCTTTCTAATGGAAGCTGCCTTTAGAATGACCTCTTCTTTAGAGTGGTCACAGGAGAGAGACAGGTGGTAGCAAAAATGGTGAGCAATTGGCCAGAGGTCAGCAATCTGCCAGTGGCAGCAGCTGGCATAAGGGGCAAGGCGTCAGCCAATGGGAGCGGCCGGCCAGAGAGGAATAGCAGCTGGCAGGGAGGCCAGGTGGCAAGTGTTCAGATGGCAGAGCAAGCCTGGTGTCTTTTTCACTGTGTGGGAGGTGAATTCACAGAGAGGCAGTTCTGAACCCTGGGTCCTCACTGTCTGTGGATAGCCACTGTGAATGGGGAATGGGGAGGGAGCTGAGGTGGCCACTGTAAAGGGAATTTTGGTTGTAGGACTCAAGAACAGGAGGTGGAAGATGCTGCCCCATCCACTCAAGGGTGGGTGTCCTGCTCACAGAGGGTATGTCTCACGAGGAGTAACAGTAGTTCGGAATAGGAAGCCTAATCCGAACTACCTACTCTGTGCCGCGTGTAGCCGCTGGCACCGAGTCCGAACTAGTGGGGATTTTAAAATGGCGGCACCCGGCAAGATGCAAATGAAGCCTGGGAAATTCAAATTCCGGGCTTCATTTGCAACTTCGGTTGCCTACATTAACCACCCTAGTTCGAACTAGGGTGGTAGTGTAGACATACCCAGATTTCTGTGTATGTATCCTGCCTGTGGCCATTTCCCTAATTAATGTCACTTCTCTCCTTTCATTAAAAGTTTCTTTTCTACTCTCCGATTCTGTGCTTGCAAGTGGGTATGCATTGCCTCTCAGAGGCACCCAGGAGAGGTATGAACTGTTCCCAGGCTACTGGGTGGGGGCTGGAGCTTATTCTTTGTTGTTCTTTGCTGAAAAGGAACCCCCTAGATATTGAACCTGCCCAGTTGCTGCCTGTACCACCTGGTAGAATAATTATATAATAAACCCCATGAAACAGAAAATGTTCTGTCAGCTGGAGGGAAAGTAAAAGAAGGCACTATCTTTACTCGTCAGTGTAGAGCATGTGTAAGTTGGCATTCCAATATTTTCCTGTCTGATTTTCCCACAGTACAGTAGCAACAGCAAGACAGAAGATATACTGAATAAATGGTTTTAGCAAAGATCACATAATAAGAGGTACCACCAAAGCCAGGAACTCAAAGAACTGTTTTTTTTAAAGCCACAGAAGGAAAGATCTGAATCACAAAGGCAAGTAGAGCAGATGGGTGAATCTCACAGAGCTCTACATTTTATGATCAAAGGTTTTTGGGGTTGTAGAGCGAGTTGGAATTCATTAACCATTTTTTCCCCTGTAATATAAACCCACACACTTTCCCAAGGGTGAGCCAATTTTAAAATAAACAAAATAATCCTTTTTTTAACCTAAAGAAAAGCCCGTTTTAATTACTACATGGGACAAACTGGAAAGTATATGCATGATTTTTATAAATACTAGCTACTCTCAGGTAATCTGGTTAATATTAACCTGCTTGATAGCCAGGAGTTACATCAAATAAGGCTGTTATGAGAACCATGCACAAAAAACAGTAGCAAGGATAAGTCTGGAGAAAATGGGGGAAAAAGCCACCTGGATGGCTTCATCTGGGTGAGAATAGTTGGCTCTTCCCAAGGCTAAAACCCAAGATCAATGGGGATCCACACCTCAAAGAACTTAGACATGGGAGAGGGCCCAGGGGAGTTAGTAGCTAACCCTGACGAACCGTGTCTATTCCATGAGCTGGAGGTTCTCTGCCCCTGAGGTAGAAGACTGGTTTTATTTTTAATAAACAAAACAGGGAGTGAGGACACTTTAGTTCAACCCCTGACCCTACCGCAGCTATTCTGTGTGACCTTGCATAAGTCACTTACATTTTCTATGCCTCAGTTTCCCTCAGCCTTAAACTGGGGATTATCCCTCTCCATTTAACTCAGGTGTTTTGAGGTATCTGGATACCACAGTTGATTACCTCTAAAGAAATGCATATTTGCTCCCGGTGCTCTGTACATAAAAATGTTTTATTCCTTGCGGTTCTTCTGAATCCCAACTGTTCAACTGGTGGTAGAGGGATACTAGGGCACTTTTGCTAAATTCTGGGTAATTGTCTACTTGTGTCATATTTAAAACCAAACCAATTATTGTTTCAATATTTTAAGTTAGTCTCAGATTATATAAAGTCCCTGAAGCATCTTTCATGGGATTTATATGCTCACACATTCTACATCTTATCTTTCTTCCACTTATAGTTAAGTCTTTGTAAAATGATTGCCTGTCTCTTTAAATGTCTGTGACCATCTCTCTCGCTGCTTTGCAAGAGCCACCAGCTGTGGTTATTGGTTTTGCTGTCTACAACTGTGAACTCAGATGTCTGTTGACAAAGTTGCTTTCTGTCTGTCTTTAAAGTACAGTTTCCTGCAGTTGGATCTGCAAACCTACAAATGTGTATTTAAAATGCTTTTGCAATTCTTCCCATGTGGTGAGACCCTGGATTGTAGCCATTTCCTTCTGGCCAAGCAGGACTAGACATAGTTCAATACCCAACAAGAAATCTCATTCTTCTGTGAGCTGAGATGCTCCACTTCTCCACCCTCTATGGGATGAGCATACAGGACACAGCGCATTGCCAACTCCCTCCAGGGAGCAAGAAACCTTACCCAATGTAGGCATTCCACATGGTGGTGTGGAAAGCAGTTACTGGGCCAGACCCTATTCTAACTAATCCTGCCTGGTTCCAAATGTACATGCACTGAAATGCAAATTCTTAAAACCACACTGGGTTCAATGAATTACTGGTGTCAGTCCATTGACTCAGGTTATAGGTGTCTTGGGCCCATTATGTTCAATTGCATTTCCAGAGATCAGATGAAGAATAAAAGTCTGGGAAGATGGTGACTCCCCAGTCTTACCCATGTACGTTCAGTGGATGGTCAGTGATAGGTGAACAACAAGGCAATGCTTTTCAGACTACATGGTCACGTCCTCTCTTTCCACTCTTGACCCATACTGTTTTTGCCACAGTATTTTATTTCCTTAAATAATTATAAGTGGAAAGAGGATGTAATGTCATGGCTGTAGTTTGCTTTGCTATGTCACACAGGTTGCTTAGCAGCATATTTTCTTTGTGTGCATTTGCTGTCTCTCCAATTCAGATTCGATCATGGTTGAAATTACCCCAAAGAAACACTCCGCAAACAAAATGACACATTAACTGACTTAATTTCCTATGCAGAAACCCAAACATGCCCAGGATAGAAGGGAACTCTGACAGGAATATTAGACAGCTCCGCTTGAAGTCATATAGATGTACAATTGAAAGTTTCTAATCTGGTTGAACTACCATTTTATCCCCAGCATGAGCTTCACCAGCAGGATGAAAAAGAAGCTGTGCTGACAACCTGGAAGTGCAGCCCACTGGTGGGCTCATGATCACATTTTGAGGACCATCAATGAGTGTTCAATTCCTACATTCTCACAGGAGCCGTACTTCTTCCAGGAAGTACGAAACTGTCCCCATTACACAGACATTGCTTTCCAGACTTTAACGCCATTCAAGCTTCTAAGATGCTCGAGGGTAGATTAATATGTCTTCTTTTGCCGACCCACCTGGAGCTAATGAAACATTCATTATAATTATACTATTAGGGGATGTCTACACTACCACCCTAGTTTGAACTAGGGTGGTAATGTAGTCAACCAGAGTTGCAAATGAAGCCCGGGATTTGAATTTCCTGGGCTTCATTTGCATGTTGCCGGGCACCGCCATTTTTAAATGTCCGCTAGTTCGGACTCCGTGCCCGCGGCTACACGCGGCACGAACTAGGTGGTTCGGATTAGGCTTCCTATTCCGAACTACCTGTACTCCTCGTGGAATGGAATAGGAAGCCTAATCCGAACTACCTAGTTCGTGCCGCGTGTAGCTGCGGGCACGGAGTCCGAACTAGCGGACATTTAAAAATGGCGGCGCCCGGCAACATGCAAATGAAGCCCGGGAAATTCAAATCCCGGGCTTCATTTGCAACTCTGGTTGACTCATTACCACCCAAGTTCGAACCAGGGTGGTAGTGTAGACATACCCTCACTGTATTAAAGGTGCAGAGAGGCACTGTGAGTTAGGTACAGGAAGTTGTATAATCTGTGTGTCTTGGACTGTGTAAAGCAAAGTACATTTACCAGTGTCACAGTGTTTTCAAATGGAAATCCTTAGACATGAAGGGCTGATATTTAGGAACTACCTTAGGCAGCTTGGATGGAAAGAACTATATGTTCATCTATCCAATCTTCATTTCACCAGTTATACCCAGAACTATTTTCTCCTTTTGCCATTCATCCATTCTATTTTACTTTCAAATGGGCTGGTTCCATAACGAAAGAAGTCTGCTTCATATCAAAGCTCTCCTCAATATCTATTCTAAAAACTTTAGCCCTGTCCCAATCCATGAATTCCATTTTTATGTTGTATCTACCCTGACAGCGTAAGACAAAAATGGAAGGACTGATTCTGGTCTCACACTGGTGTAAATCAGAAATGAATCCACTGAAGTGAATGGGATTTTGTTGATAAAAGATCTACCAGTGTAAATAAAAGGAAAACCAGATCCTGATTTGTATTGAGTTTAGAAGTACTTTTTAAGAACCAGGACAAATGCAACTGTGAGGGATGTATTATAAAGATTGGATATTTTTTCTAAAAGATATGTCTAGGAATCATTTTAAGAAAGATTTATGATGTGTTATATAGACCAGTGGTTCCCAACCTTTTTGATACCAGGGACAAGCAAACCCATTCACAAAATTTTGGTGGCCCGCTCACATTTTATTTGCATATTTATTATGCAAATATGCAAATAAACCACTAACGGTCCACCAAAAGCCCAGCCCCTAGAGTCCCCAATGCCAGCCCTAACCCGTAGAGCCCCCACCCCTCCACTACCCCGCACTGCTAGCCACTGACCCCAGAATCCCCTGCACCCAACTCTTTCAGTGCCAGACTCCCACCCTCAGAGTCTCCCAGTGCCAGCCCCCCATCACAAATGCCATCAGTGCCAGCCCCCTCCCCATAGAGACCCCTACTCTAGATCCCACAGTACCTGCCTCCTGTTTCTAGAGCCCCACTGCACCCAATGCCCCAGAGTCTCCCCCAATGCCATCTCCATCCCCAGAGCTCTCCCTGTACCCAAAACCACTCCACTACTAGCTCAATCTCCAGAGCCCCCCAGCACTAGCCCTGCCACTGGAGTCCCCAGTGCCTGCCCCTCTCCCCTCACCTAGCCCTGCACTGCTGCCCATGTGGCAGTGGCTCTGGGGGTCAAGGCTGGGGTACACCACTCAGTGCCTCCCCTCTCACCATGGCTGTTGGGAGAGGCGTGTCCTGCCCTGCCTCTCAGCCAATCGGCACTGGGCAGGGGTGGGATCTCCTTCCGCCAGAAGAGTGGTTCGCTGCGTGGTGGGAGGGCTGCGCAGTGCGGGGTCTCCTTCCAGTCATGGAAGAGCACTTCCCTGCAGGGCCCTCCCACTGTGCAGGGAGGTGGTTTTCCATGGCTGGGAGGAGACCCTGCCCCTGCACGGCACTGGTTGGCTGAGAGGCGGGGAAGGACACGCCTCTCCCAACAGCCATGGCAGGAGGAGAGGCATTGAGTGGTGTGTCCCGGCCACGGCTCTGTGGTTGGGAACCGCTGATGTAGACTAGAGTATCACAGTGGTCTCATCTGGCCTTGGAATCTATGAACCTGTAAATGCTTTGGGTGCATCTACACTGCGCCTGTTAAGTCAAAGTAAGAGATGCAATTTGAGCTATGCAAACTGTGTATCTTATTTCGATCTAATTTTGAAAGCTATTTTGAAATTTGGTGCTGTTTACATGGTGCCAAATTTCAAAATAAAGCGCTATTCCTGACAAGTCCCTTTACCGTCGTGGAATGAGGGTTACAGGGACACCGGAATAGTGAGCCCGTTATTTCATAATCTATTAAGAAATAATGGGCGCGTTTAAAGATGTGAAATAGCTATTTGGTGATACTTCCTTTGTCCTGAAATAGCGCCACTGTCTAGACGTAGCCTTTCTGTCAAATAACAGAAAATAATGTCCTGAACTTTGTTTAGAATGATGCTTCAAGCAGGAAACTGGAAGTGCCTATATTTAATGTGCTTTATCACCTTCTTTGAGCCTTGTGATTCGCTGAGAACTGTAGTCTTTGTGATGAAGTCATGCCACACAGGAAGGTGAAGTCAGAGGAGCTGCTGGAAGGGGAATAGGTACTGACAGAAAGTGAAGTAGCTGGGAGAGACCATTTCATGTATCTTTACAATGTGACTTGTCTTGTTGAGCAGGTTGTGCATTAAGAAGCTGTCAGCTTTGGAGGCTCATTTCTCAAACTTGCCGAGTGCCACTCACTTGGCTTGACACTTGAATATTAGTCTCTGTTCTCAATCTCCCTGAAAGGTGACTCATAAGAAGGGATGCAGTCAGTGAGCAAGCTCCTTCCTTTCACTTCAGCTCCTGCCCACAGCTACTCGTGGGCTGTGTCTAGACTGGCCAGTTTTTCCGGAAAATCAGCCGCTTTACCGGAAAAACTTGCCAGCTCTCTACACTGGCCGCTTGAATTTCCGTGAAAGCACTGACTTCCTACTGTAAGAAGTCAGTGCTTTTTGTGGAAATACTATGCTGCTCCCGTTCGGGCAAAAGTCTTTTTCCGAAAGACTTTTGTGCAAAAGGGCCAGTGTAGACAGCTCAGATTTCTTTTCTGCAAAAAAGCCCCGATTGCGAAAATGGCAATCGGGACTTTTTTACGGAAAAGCATCCGTGGCCAATCTAGACGTGCTTTTCCGAAAATGCTTTTAACAGAAAACTTTTCCGTTAAAAGCATTTCTGGAAAATCATGCCAGTCTAGACGTAGTCGTGGGGCTTCTGGACAGGCAATCCTCCATCCCCTTTCTGGTTCCTTCACCCTTACTGCATCTCTCAGCACAGTACCGTGAGGAGGATTAAGTGGCCAGCATCACTGCCACGGCCAAATGCAGCAACTCCCTGCACCTAAGAATCAGCAATGGAATGAGAGTCACAAGACCAAAAGAAAGCTGTAAAAAAGTAGACCGGCAGCTTCTCTTCTTCCTGTCTCACAACAAAGGGACATTCAATAAAGTTCAAAGGTGACAGATTCAAAACCAGTACAGGTTGGACCTCCCTGGTCCGGCACCCTGGGGACCTGACCGGTCCCAGATGAGGGATTTTGCCGGACCAGGGGTGGTCATTTCTGGCCCCCCCAGCTCCCGCCAGCACTGGCTCAACCGCTGCCTTTCCAACTGGCTCCCTGCTCTCACTGGCCCTGCGACCCTGTCAGCCCCTGCTGCCCTACCAAGGAGCCCCTCCTCTGCTTGCCAGGCTCCCCACTGCCGTGCCAGGCAGCCTTGCTGCCTGTGTGTGCACCGGGCTCCTGCTCCAGAGTCCGGCAGCCCCGCTTGCCTTTGTGCATGGGGTTCCCACTGTAGAGCTTGGCTCTTGCTTCCACTCTGGGCAGCCCTACAGCCTCTGTGCCAGGCTCCTACTGCAACATGTGGGGCTCCCTCTGCCCTGCTTGGAAGCTCCACTGCTCTGCCACCCTACAGGGCTCCTGGGTGCTAGACCTTCAGTGGGACTCTCTGGTCCTGGAACATCAATGGTCCTGCCAGGCCACAGATGTTGCCAAATCAGAGAGTCCCAGTTAAGAGAGTTTCAACTGTAAAAGGAAATAATGTTTTACACGAAGCAGAATTAGACTGGGGAGCTCATTGTCACTGAAAGTCATTGATATCAAGAACTGAGCAAGATTCAAAAAGGGATTGGAGTTTTATATGGGTAATATAAATATTCAGAGTTGTAAAACTTAAATTATTTTGAAGGGTTATTAGATGTTATGCTTCAGGGCTTAAGCTAACTGCTCACTTTTAGAGAGAAAGATTAGACTTAATATGGAAGGAAGATTACCCCATTCCTGCCTACTGTGAGGTCCTTACACCTTCCTCTGAAGCATTTGGGGCTAGCCGCTTTTGGGGACTGGATACTGGGTTAGATGAATCTCAGGCCAGATCCAGCCTGGCAACGGCTGTATTCCTATGTTCCAGAGAGGTTGTATTTTGGCTATGGAAGGTCACGAAGACAGTACACAGCACATGACCCATGTAACCCTTCCTGAGCCCTGGCTGACCTTTTCTGATTTGGGGAAGTATTTGTCTATTTTGCTCTGATTTTCCTCTTGCCATTGGATTGGATATGGCATAACCCAATTCCAGATCCTTAAGACTTATTTTCAATTTAGAAAATTGGCTACAACGAAGAATTGCTAGTTTAGATTTGAAACAAAAGACAGGATTATGCAGCATTTTAAAGACTAACAAGATGGTTTATTAGGTGATGAGCTTTGGTGGGCTTTCATCATCTAATAAACCATCTTGTTAGTCTTTAAAGTGCTGCATAGTCCTGTCTTTTGTTTCAGCAAGACCAGACTAACACTGCTACATCTCTATTACTAGTTTAGATTTGTCCTAGCTAGCTAAGCCAGCTCTTATTAAACTGAAGGGGAAAGAGACAGAGAAGGTGAGGTGTAAATGGAAATTGACATGCTGCTGAGAACAACCGGTTCATATCTCAGGAGCTGCTCAGGTTCCAGTTTATGATATCATCCAGTTTATGAGATCCAGCATTACCATATAAACCCTCCGATTTCTGCATATGGTGGTGCTGATAGCTGGCACAACGAGGATGTTGCTGCTCAATGATCTCCAGAAATCTCCGAAAGGTGGGTGGAGGAATCAAAAAGTGTCCACTTAAAACCTAACTTCTGATACTACATAGATCCATAAATTGAAGGGATAATTGTGATCCTGTCATCTGACTTCCAGCACCCATAAAACTTCACCGAGCAATTCCTGTAAGGAACGGAAGCAAAGAGCAAGAGATAGAATCTTCTTATGTAAGATGAGACTGGTCTAGTGCCACGGCAATTGTGTTACCTCACCAGAAACCTTAAAAATAAACAACTAATCAACCAGTCTTTTAGTCCAAACAAACTTAGTTCATGCCTTTCCTTAGACTCCATGCCATGCTTTCTACCAAATGTTTACATATCAATCAGTTGAAATAACCTTCTTGCCACTTTTCAAGTTAAGATTTCAGCCAAGCATTGAGGTCAACACAGTGGCCCTTCCCATACTCCTCACTTGGCTGATGTGTGATGTCTCCCTCCATCCAAATTCTCTACCCCCGCAAAGAACAACTGAATTTTAGACTTATGCCAAGAAAGCCGGGGGCCTTGTGAAAGGCCTAGTGTTTGCTGTGTGCTACAGAAATAGGAGATGGGACTTGCTTAAATCCCATCTTTGCTTTAATTTGAAAACGTAGTTGTGGAATTGGACAGCTTTGTTAGTAGCTACAGGTTTTGACTTTTAAGTATGTCAGAAAGTCCATGTATTGCAACAGGGACTTTAGTTGCTGAGTTCATTTCTGCAGGCAGTTGCCTATTACTACAAATGCTTCAGGGAAGGTGAAAAGGTGAAGACCCTGAAGAATTAATGCATTGTGTCTCTTCTACCCTTATTTGGCTCTTTGAAATCCAATAACAGCTCTACGGCAGCTTTTCCCCCCATATCATCTTTACTACCATATTCCTGAGGTTTTACTTGAAAAGAATCCATGACAGATTGATGCAAGAGGCTGACAAGATCCCAAACATTCATCTGAACATTTCTCTATGGCAGAGTGTTGATAACTGCAAGTAGCAGGGTTTCGACTATCCTCGGAAAATGAGAAAAACCCAGACCAAACATTCTGGTGCTCACAAAAAAAAAAGAAAAAAAGACTGAAACAAAGATTACAGAATTCACTCCTGCCCTAGTTTTATGACTGGCACTAAATACTAATCATCAGATGTCACAGAACAACATGCTTTTTCTCAGAGGCGTTGCCAATGCCAACTTTCAGATCAGAATCAGTGGGAAACTGAGAACCTTCAACGCTGTTCAAAGATAATGGGAGTTCATAGGCTTCTCAGTACCTTGCAGGATTGGGCCTATGTGAAATGCTTTGATTCCCTTGTGCTTTATCTAACTTCAAAGATAGTGTGAAGTCTCCGCTATAGCATATTTTTCAAAATGGACACATAACTTTTATTTATATTACTAGCCAATTAGCCCATCATAAGACGGGATTTTCAGGTCTTCTCTCCTGAGCTCTCTCGCTCTGTCTCTCTCTCTTTCTCTTCCTACTGCCTCCCCCCCCCCCCCAGCTCTCCTCCGCCTCCTGCCTCTCTCTCCAACTCGTTCTTTCTCTTCTCCTCTTCCTGCCTCTCACTCTCCATTTCTCTTCTCCTCCTCCTCCTGCCTCTCTCTCCCCTCCATCTCTCCCTGCCCCCCCTTCCCCTTCCCTCCCGCTGTGGCGCTTGGCTGAGTGCTGCCTGCTCAGCCGGGCTGCTGCGAGGGAGGGGAGTGGCTGAGGCTGGGGACGTGTACAACATCGCCCTCCCTTCCCCTCCCACCCCAGGGGAGCCCAAACAGCCCCTTGCACTGCTGGCTCCCCCGGTGGCCCGGCTGAGGGGTGCAGCACTCAGCTGAGTGCCACAGTGGGAGGGGAAGGGGGGCGGTGACGTACATGGCCTTGCCCCCTGGCCGTGTACGTCACTGCCCCACTCCCTTCCCCTCCCTCCATGGTGGCTCGGCTGAGTGTCGTGCGCTCAGCTGGGCCACCGTGGGGGAGGAGGGGTGAGGCAGTGATGTACACAGCCAGGGGGCGGGGCTGTCTAGGTCCCCACCCCCCCCACCCCCGCAGCAGCCTGGCTGAGGGGCACACCACTCAGCACCACAGAGGGAGGAGAAGGGGGGGCGGTGACATACATGGTCCCGCCCCGTGGCCGTCTACATCACCTCCCCGCTCCCCTTCCTGTCCCACCGGGGCTCAGCTGAGCGGCGCAGCGCCAGCGCCACTCAGCTGGGCCGCAGCCAGGGAGCAAGCGGCAGCAAGTGGCCGCTTGGGGTCTGGCTGCAGCCAGTCACTGCACCCTCCCCCCCTCGCCAGGTCTGCTTCCCACCCCCCCCCCCCCCTTCGGGCCCCCCCCCCATCCTCCCCTCTAGCCCTATGGTCCCCGATCCCCCCCAGCTCTGCTTCCCACCCCCCTTATGGCCAGCCCCACCTCCTTCCCCTCCCTCCATGGCGTACTGCACCGCTCCCAGCTGAGCAGCACTCCTGGCAGGGGAGCAAGCTTCGGCAAGCGGCCCTTTGGGTTCCGCGCTCCCCACGCGTGGCCGTGTACGTCAGCATTAAAGACGCACAGACACTGGGCTACTATATATATGATGTCAGCGCATAGAGCGCTGAGCAAAAATAAGGCCTCATTTTGCTAGATCGGGGTGGGCAACAATTTTTCATATGGGGCGCACGCCAAGATTTTGGAGTGGAGAGAGTGGCACCCTGACATTAGCAACCCCCCTTCCTCTTCTTCCCGTGATCTGCATACAAGCAGGAGGCTCCCAGGGGTGAGGTGCACCTCCAAAGCAGAGGGTAGGGGCAGCACGGCAGTGCTGAGAGGGGTAGATGAAGTGCCAGCACTTTATAGCCTTCCAGCCAAACCTCTCAGGATCACCTGTCAAAGGCTCCAAGATCTACCAGTAGATCCTGATCTACTGGTTGGTGACCACTGCTGTAAAGTATCACTTTAAATATCTTGTGAGTTTTCCTGGTACTGCTTGTATAATGCAAGAAGATTCTCCTGTCTCTGCTTTGCATTTCTGATCTCTATTCTGAATAAGCAAAAATCACTACACTGGAAGATGTTGTGCTGCAGATCCTGAGCATGCTCAGTAAGCCCTGAGGATTTCTTGAAAAAAAAATTGGCAAATTGTCACGTGGATGTGGATGTGACTCAGTAGAATCACAGGACTGAGCTAAAAGACACCAATGGGCATGTGCAAGACAGACGATTATGGAGCATGTGCTCTATGGGGTAACAGTGAGATCACTTAGTTAAGTCTCCAGCCTGTCAGAACCCAATCATACTGGTCCTATACTGTTTTAAAGGTCAGAGCTGTCAATCAGAATTCTGAAGTAATGGTCAAGAGTGTGAGTGAGATAATTGTCACTGAGAATAGTAAACAATAGTAAAAAAGAGCTGGAATGAAGCATACATGGCTAGATGCCAGCAGTATTTTCGGACTCCAAAAGCTGAATCTGAAAAGGGAAGAGATGTGCAGGAAGAGCCAGGAAACCAGCAAAAGAAGTCAAAGAAAAATGTCTGCAGAGAGAGAAAAGAAAGCTAGAGTTGAGCAAAATTGATTGGCCAGGAGCCGAACAGCAGCAGTAGTGATTTGATTTTTAAAAGAAAACAGCAACCAATTTAGAAAGTAAGCTTATTGTGCTTTTAATTATAGTGTAGTTTAGGGTAGTATTTGAAAGGTGTGAACTTGAAATGTGTGTGTGAGTTTCACTTAGATTTTCCTTGAGTAAACTTTAAAGTCGCTTAAGATCTGCTGTCAGCAATTTGTCACAAACTGGCCACTTACAACAAATTGGTTCACTTAGTATTGGTTGAAACTGTAGTTCTCAACCTGCGACCCATGGGCTGCTTACGGCCCAAACAACACAAAGCTGCAGCCCATGTGACAACCTGAGGGCCATATATGCAAATACTGGATATGGCCCACAATGGTAAATAGATTTAGAACCACGGATCTGAAGTAGGGTATGTCTACACTGCAATACTATTTCAAAATAACTAGTGCTCTTCTGAAATAACTTAGTCTGCATCTACACAGAACAGTTATTTTGAAATAGTGTCAAAATACTGTCAAACTGGAGGACTTCTTATTCCAACTCTTGTAACCCTTATTGTACGAGGAATAAGAGAAGTCAGAATAAGTGCTGTGTAGACGCTCCCTATTTCAAAATAAGCTATTTTGAAATAAGATACGCAACTGATGTAGCTCAATTTGCATAGCTTACTTTGAGTTAAGCCCTGCAGTGTAGATGCACCCTGTTATAGGATGTTGTCATTTGTGCTCTTTAACTTGCAATAAGAGATTTGTGTCTCAGAGATTTTGTGCCCGATTTAGGATTTGTAGGGTGCACCATAGAAGGGATTATTAGTTACTTTAAGAAGAATACACTTTGGTTTGGAAAGAACATGGAAAGGTGATATCTGATCAGGTGGTCTAGCAGTAGTCTGCAAAGAACTCCCCCAGAGCAAGGTGAGGTGAGTTGTGGCTCTGTCAAGGCTATTCCTCACTCTAGCATTCCAAATGCAGAAGGTGAGGCTCCACAAGAGACCTTAAAAATGCCTTGCCTCTGTAGGCTTCTTCTTAAAAGCTCCCCAAGATCACAGATTGCCTGGCCTTGGGAGATAGGCTGCCACCATCAAGTGAAAACCCCTTTCTTCTTTAAAAAGCACTTGGACTTCTTAAAGAAGGGTGTCCCCAAGCTCTTTTACAACAAGAGAGCTTGGAAAAAAAAGAGAAAACAAACTGCAGTCTCTGATAGCTGACCTCTCAGTCTTAGGAATGTATACACTGATCTCCTGTTACCTTCCAGGACACAAGAATCAAATCATAGCCTTAAAAAAGGTGATTTTATTAACAGAGCAAAAACCATATAGTTGGTAAAGCATACCAGGTTGCTAGTTGTTATAAAGCAACTGAGAAAAGATTAAAACACAGAGAATTGTATTCTTGGGATTAATCTGAATACAGTAATGGGGGGAGGCATGTGGATTTAGCACAGAGAAGTTTAACTAAACAAAACAAAGAAAATAACTTGATCACGACTAAATAAAAATTTCCCTGTCTACTTCCATGCCCAATATTCTTTGTAGGCATGGTTGTTCTGTCTGGTTTAATTCATCTTCTTCCCCCAACTCTTGGCTTAAAAATGCACACAAAGAAAACAGCAGGCAGGTATATCTTCCAATTCACATTTCAGTGCCTTTTCCCATTGGCTCTCCTGGCTCCATGCCAACACTCCCTAGCTACCTGAGTTTAACCCGTTAGACACTGAGGCTGTGTCTAGACTACATGCCTCTGTCGTCAGAGGCATGTAGATTAGACACATAGGCAAAGGTAAATGAAGCCGCGATTTAAATGATCGCGGCTTCATTTACATTTACATGGCTGCCGCGCTGAGCCAACAAACAGCTGATCAGCTGTTTGTCTGCTCAGCACGCTAGTCTGGACGCTCCCCTGCTGACATCAAAGCCCTTTGTCGGCAACCCCGTTATTCCTCGTGGGATGAGGTTTACCGGGGCTGCCGACAAAGGGCTTTGATGTCGGCAGGGGAGCGTCCAGACTAGCGCGCTGAGCGTACAAACAGCTGATCAGCTGTTTGTTGGCTCATCGCGGTAGCCATGTAAATGTAAATGAAGCCACGATCATTTAAATCGCAGCTTCATTTACCTTTGCCAAAACAACAAATCTACATGGCTCCGTCGATGGATCCATGTAGTTTAGACGTACCCTGAATGATGATCATCACTCTTCCTATCTATCATAGGCTTGCTTAGAAAGCAGCCTGCTTTCTTTCTCTGATTTTGGTTCATGTGTGTTAAGGTTCTGGATTTTAAGAAATAAAGGAGTGCTACGTTGCAACCTTCTGAAAAGGGTGTTTTACATTTATATCTAATGTCTCTGTTTCTATATCATGGACATATCACATGAATGAATAGAAAATATTGTGAATTAAATTTAAGTTTTAAAATATTGGATCCTGAGATTTCAGAGACTGAATTCATGCAATCTTGCTATTACTATTTGTTTCTGAGTAGTGGAAGGTTTTCTGCAGATGTTGATGGAAGATGTCTCAAATCTTATCCCAGGAAACAATTCCAGATATTTGTTCAAAATGCTCATTTGATTTAAACAAAATTACACAAACCCAAATCTGGTAAAAAATGTATTAAAGCACCTCTTAAAAACCCTTTTCAGAAATCTCTCTGAATTTCTTAGACTGATGTATCACTTGGCATCATTGTGACAAATCATAAATCATTGCAACTGATAAATTTCCCAAATTTAATTTATATTCACAGATAGAACAAACCACCCACAAAGGTGGAATTTTGCCCCTCCTGGTTCCCCTGACTTTCTCCCTCCTCCTGGACCCTACCTCCTTCTCAGACCCTACATCTCCAGTACGCTTCTCCACCCTACCTCCCCCAGGCTCTGTATCTATTGCTGTCTATGTTACATGTGAAAAAAAAATCACTACTTTGCAAAATGTTTTTATTTTCACCTTTAAAACATAAAAGTATACAAGAACATCCAGGCTGTGTCTACACTGCACCCCTTTTCCGGAAAAGGGATGCAGAATAGACACTTCGGAATTGCAAATCCACGGGGGATTTAAATATCCCCCGCGGCATTTGCATTTACATGTCTGCCACTTTTTTCCAGCTTGGGGATAAGCCGGAGAAAAGCGCCAGTTTAGACACGATTCTCTGGAAAATAACCCCTTTTCCGGAGGATTTCTTATTCCTACTTTTCCGGAAAGGGATGCCAATGTAGACGTAGCCCCATGGTCTGGATAATTCCATAATCTGGCATAGCCTATTTCCCAAGGAAGTTGGATTAAAGAGATTCAAGTGTATTAAACTCCTCACTTCCACTGCAGAGGCTTAAGGCCTCTGGGCCTCAGATACCAATATATAACACAGGGATAGTAGTAATTACCTACCTCACAAAATTGTTGTGAGCATTAATGCACTAAGGCCAAGACCCTCAGAGATATTTAAGTGCTTAACTCACATTGGCTTCAGTGGGAGTTGGGTGCTTAAATGCTTTTAGCATCTGTCCCTAGTTTGCTCAGACAGGGTGGCTGTGTCTACACTGCATCCCTTTTCCGGAAAAGGGATGCAGATTAGACAAGTCGGAATTGCAAGTTGGATTTAAATATCCCCCGCTGCATTTGCATGTACATGGCTGCCGCTTTTTTCCAGCTCGGGGCTTTGCCGGAGAAAAGCGCCAGTCTAGACGGGATCTTTCGGAAAATAAAGCCTTTTCCAGAAGATCCCTTATTCCTGATTTTAAGAGGGTGTGTCAGCCGGTGTGTCTAGACTAGAGTGTTTTTTCGAAAAAAGTGGCCTTTTTTCAAAAAAGCTTTACCTGCATCTAGACTACCTCCTCATTCTGTCGACAGTAAATTGAAAGAACTCAGCGGTTGTGTCGAC
The DNA here is from genome assembly GCF_052426305.1 of Pelodiscus sinensis. Lineage (NCBI taxonomy): Eukaryota > Metazoa > Chordata > Testudines > Trionychidae > Pelodiscus > Pelodiscus sinensis. The sequence goes on along the minus strand of NC_143053.1, from coordinate 14,718,627 downwards.
AGTGATAAACCTCATTCTATGAGGAATAACACCTTTTTCAAACGTAATCTTTTGAAAAAAGGCGCTATTGCATGAAAACAGGTCTAGCCTCTCTTTCAAAAAAGTGAGCCACTTTTTTGAAAAATCTTCTTGTTGTCTATATGCTCTTTTTCAAAAGAGGCTTTTTCAAAAGAGGCTTGCAGTCTAGACATAGCCACGGTGTGGTACTAGGCCGTATAAGCACTATAGGTAATCATTATAGTCATTTAACTTATACTGTAATGAACTGGCGGTGTGTGAATGAGACCAAGTCTATACTGAGGGGGAAGGTTGACTCAAGGTATGTAATTCCAGCTACGTAAATAACATAGCTGGAGTCGACATACCTTAAGCTACACTTTGGTGCCGTTCCAACAGGTCGATAGGAGAAACACTCCCATTGACATCCCTTTCTCCTCACAACATCGAGATGTACCAGTGCCAATGGGGGTGCCCTCAGCATTCAGTTTAGTGGGTCTTTACTAGAGTCACTTGTGACAAGGTGCAGTCACAGACGACCCCTTGTGGGTGCCCCCAGAGTGCTGACAAGGCCACTGCCACTCGCCTTTGAGCTCTCTGGTGCTCCTCACTGCCCTATCCTGTTGGGCCAGCTCCCTGGTCTCTCCCAGCCAAGACACCGAGCTGAGATCACTGCCCCCCTAAGAAGCAGCACTGACACTGAATCTTTTCAGGTCCAAGGAAAGTGCAGTTTAGGGCGCAGCTTCATGGGATACCGCTCCACAAATGGGATCAAAATCCCAAGGGAATTATTTAGGTCAGCCCCCTTTCAGAATGAAAAGGGGGAAAGTACACACTGGTTGCTTCCCCCAGGTAACAATTATTTACACTGTGCTTGATAGTAAATAAAAGTGATTTTATTAAGTATAAGCAGTAGGATTTAAGTGGTAAGAAGTGAGATCAGGCAAAGCAAAGTAGATTACAAACTCAGAATAACAGAAAACCCTTAGCTAACCATTATCACTGATACCTCAGTACACAAACTCATTACAAGCTCACCCTAAAATTGTTTCTTTCCCACTTAAGCCTTCCTCACCCTTGAGTCTTTGGTTCCTTCCATCGGGTGTGCAGCTAATGACAAAACCTGCTAGCTTTCTATTGTTTTTAAAGATTCCTTTTAGGTGGGAATTCTGTTTCTACATTCCACCCTTCCATTTGGAGCGGACACGTGACTTCCTCAGCCCAACCTCTGCTAAGACTTAAGGACAAATAGCTATTTGCATATGATTGCCCAGACATTGAAAACACCCTCGATGGCTTTCCATTTACACATTTAAAAACATAAAGCATTCCACATTCCATATGTCTAACTTTGCACACAAGAATGACATATACACCCAAATAAGATAATCAGATCCAGCGGATTAAGACATTGATAGGTTACATGAAGCAATTTGTCAAAAGCATCTTTGAGTTATGCATATTTGTGTCCATAAGTCCATTTCATAAAGTATAGGAGGGAGGCTAAATCAAACTTTGTAAAATCGACTGCCACAGTGTCGATTTTCCTGCAAGTCTAGACATGGTCTGAGAGAAGTTGTTAGGACAGGTGTACAGAGAATAACAGCTAATACAATGGCAATATTTTTTGCTCAGGTAGCAGTTATCTATCTCATTTGGAGATCCCAGGATTCTCAGCCCAGCTCCACAGATCTGCATGAGAGAGATTTATGTAATAATTGTGCCTTTGCTCTGTTCTGCATGGATTAGTTATTATGCTAGAAAGGTACTTTAGGGAACAATCATGTAGTGGCAGGAGAATGAACTATATGCCTAATAGACCTTTCCAATCTCTCGTTTTCAGTATCCTATGGTTAGATTCTGATCAAGACAAAGCAAAAGTGAAATTAACCTTTGACCCTTTTTGATATTACACCTGAAACACACTTACTGCTATTCACACATTTTGTGTTTGCTAATGGAGAAATGATTTCCCCTGCTGCTTATGGAAACTTTTTGAATAACAGAAAAGAGTGAAAAGAAATTTTTATAGTTTTATTTCTCCTAGGTCATGTCACCAGTGTAAATTAGACTTGCTTGCAAACTTCCAGCTGTCTTGATGTATGTGGAAACTTCTCTTAGTGCTTTCTGCACAATATATCATAATAATAAATAACTTGGAGATCAACATTCAGACAGCAGGCGATTGCAACAAAACAGGCCTGATGTGGAGTTCACAATAAAAATGAATAATATGTGTAATTCTAATCAGCATGATGGCTTAAAACTGATCCTTAATATTCCTCGGCCAAATCCATCCTTGGAGTATATGCACTGAAGTTACACCAATAAATGGTTGGCTTAACCACAAGCATGCATCATCTTCTGTAGAGCTAGTTGAATTATCGTTCTATTGTATAAACACTTCTTTATTGATGAGTACACATGGAGTATCAGAGATTCCTGATACATCTATCGGAGGTTTGATTTTGGAAACAAAGAAGGTGATCCTTGGAGCCTTTATTCCTGCACATGACTCCAGTACAGTTCCTCAAATCTGTATGTTTGCTGAATTGAATCCGCAGGGTGTAGAATGAACTAATTAGTCAAGTTTAAAAGCCCAGAAGTTTTCCATCAGGGGAGTTTTCCAGTAGAAAATTAAGCTTTCATTTAAATTGTTTTGTTTTTCATGAAAATGCTCAAGTTTTTGCTTGAAAACATTTGAGTTTGAGAAGTTAACATCTTCCATGGGGGAATTCTAACTAGTCTCTCATTTGGTATAATTTTTCCTAGATTTTTATTTTGGTTTCTTCTTCTTTCCCCATTGAACAAACAAGTTCTTTACTCGCAGCCTGCTCTGAAACTTCTGAAGTCAGCTGAAATACTATTGAAATACTGGCATCCCTTGCTATTTAACACACAAAACTGTGCCAGAAAAAAAAAATGTAGAAATGTCTGTAGGTGAGAAGAAGCAGATTCCTCCTTAGGAGAGTCATCCTCAGTATCAAACTTCTGTTCCTTTCCAGTGGGTCATACCCTCCACCTCCCAGGATTTTTTGGTTTTATGCGATTGTTATACTATTTCAGATTGCCGGAAATAAAAGATAAGTGGTGTAAATATTATTGAAAAAGCATGGAAGAGACCCCACGAGCTCATCTAGTCCAACCCCCTTCTCAAAGCAGGACCAATCCCAGCTAAATCATCCCAGTCAGAGGTTTGTGAGCTTGGCATTAAAAACCTCTAAGGATGGAGATTCCATCACCTCGCTCTTTAACCAATTCCGGTGTGTTGCTGTCCTCCTAGGCTACACTGCAGCTCTTTTCCAAGCTATGCCTTGTCCAAGGAACGCATCTACTTTACAAAAAAAAAAAAATCAGAAAAGTGAACGTATTCTTTCACCATTCCCATAAAGTTGTTGTATGAGAAAGAAGGGATGTGCCAAAAGAAGAGGTTTCTCCGAAACACATCAAATTTTGGAAAAGCCTCTTCCAAAAGAAAAGTGGAAAAAGATATGCAAATTGTGGTTCTCAATTTGCATATCTTTTTCCAACTTTTTTTTGTAGTGTAGACACGACCTTAGAGAAATAGTTTGTCCTAATATCTAACCTATCCCCTCTGCAACTTCAGACCATTGCTCCTCGTTCTGCTATCTGCAGTCACTGGCTTCATACTTCTTGGAACCTCTCCCCCCTTGCAGGTAGTTGAAGTTTGTTGTCAAATCCCCCCTTAATCTTCACTTCTGCAGATTTAATAAGCCCAGTTCTCTCAGCCTCTTTCTCATAAATGATGTACTGCAGTCCCCTAATCTTTTCCATTGCCCTCCATTGGGCTCTCTCTCTCCAGTTTGTTGACATCCTTTCTAGTGGGGGCCCAAAACTGGATGGAATACTCCAGATGTGGCCTCACAATTGCCAAATAAAGGGGAATAACCAAGATGTTTCCAATAGAGACAGGGAAGAGTCCATGCCATTATACAGGACACCGTTCAGATGTCAACTAGAATACTGTATGTAATTCTGATTTCCAGAGTTTAAGAAATATGAATTCAAACTGGTATGGGTGCAGAGAAGAACTATTAGGATGATTGGTGGAAAGGAAAAGTAACCTTATGAGTGGAGATTCAGAGAACTTGCCTTGTTTTGCATAACGAAATGAAGGTTGAAGGGAGCTATGATTGCTCTCTACATAAACCCAACAAAGGGATAAATACCAAGGAGGGAGAAGATTTATTTAAGGTCACATCTCCACTTGTGGGAAGATCGTGGCTGAGGTGGTCAATCTTCTGGCATTTGAATTAGCTGTCATGAGGAGTAGGTGAAGACAACAGGAGAGTTTCTCCAGTCAACCTCCTGTTGCGGGGCCACCCCAGAAAATCGATGCAAGGCACATCAACTTCAGCTATGCAATTCATATAGCTGGAGTTACATATCTTGCATCAATTTTTTCTGCCAATGTAGACCTGGCCTAAGTTTAGTGTCAATGTGGACACAACAACAAATGGATATAAACTAGCTATCAACAAGTTTACGCTTGTTAATTAAGCAGAGGGAACCATCAGAGTAGTGAAGTTCTGGAACAGCCTTCCAAGGGGAGCTATAGGGGCAAAAAAACTAACTGGCTTCAAGACTGAGTTTAATAAGCATATAGAAAGGCTGTTGTGATGTTATCTGATTCAAGCATGACCATAAAAAAACATTGTTGCTACCACTGTTTTATAATTGTATCAAATTGTATCCCAAGTGTAACACATGGCTAGACTGGGTTAAGCATCTTGCAGGGTAAACGACCCAGAGACAGCCTGTAGAGACATGTAAGAAAAGTGCATAAATGGCAATTAGTGCTAGTTAGGCTAGGACTTTGAAACACAAAACTGTGTTGTTAGAAACTGTGTGTTTACTTATATATGCTAACCATGTAAACAGACAGTCCCTGTCCATCTCTTGATTCATAGATCAAAGGGGAATATTAACATTTAGATGAACCCTGGGTGAAATAATGTCTCTTTGAAGTTTGTAATAGACAGTGTAATGTATTGCCCTATGTTAATTTGTGTAACTAATAACTGGCAGTGTTTAGAAAACAGAAGGTTACATCACATGTCTATTCTTTACTGAGGACTGAATGGTCAAGTGGATGCTACAACATTATCTGGTCTTTTTTTAATCTCAAATTATGCAGTTTCATGCATGAGAAGCCTAAGCCATAAGGACTGAGATCCCAGTCCTAAACTGGAACACCCTGACTATGATGTTGGACATTAGACTATAATCTATGGACTAAATTCTAAAACAACTCTTTACAACTACAAAGGTCACCATCCCTACTATGAATCTCAACCTCAAGAACTAAACTCATGTTTGTATATATATTAATCTTGTAATCAACACTCCCTCTTCTTGTTTAATACATTTTAGTGTAGTTAATAAGAATTGGCTAAAAGCAGTGTATTTGGGGTAAGATCCAAAATATTCCTTAACGTGGGTGTTAATGTGTCTGATCCTTTAAGATTGGTAGAACTTTCTGATATGATACAAAACATTTTCAGGGATCCTCATCTTATTTGGTTTGGGTGTCTGGATGGAGGCCTGGGCCTGGTTTGCTTTAAGGGAACTGTGTTGTTGGCTTCTGGGTAAGACATTATGGAAGCTGTTTTGTGTTGGCTTAGTAAATATAAATATTGAATGAACCACCAGCTTTGGGGATTGTCTGACCCATTCTTTGTAGTTCACCCTACCTGAGTAATTCCAGTGTAGCTCCCTGGGACCTGGGTCACAGATGGTATGATGAGATTGCCCACAATAGCATGTGGCCCATTGGTGACTACCAATAGCAAAAAACCCCAATGGCAAAAAATGGGTCACTATTTGGGGAGCCTCCAAGTTATTACAGAGCATTCTTTGCTAGATATCTGCCTGGTGGATCTTATCCACATGCTCAGGGTCTAACTAACTGCCATATTTGGGGTCAGGAAGGGATTTCTGCCTGGGTCAAATTGGCAGAGACCTTGTTTGAAGGGGTGATTCCCCTTCCTCTTCAGCATGGAGCATGTGCTACTTTGCAGATTTCAAGTACAGGCAGTCCCCGGGTTACATGGATCCGACTTACATTGGATCCCTACTTACAAACGGGGTGAGGCAACCTCGCACTAGTTGCTTCTCCCCAGCAGACCAGGGAGACGCGAAGCGCCCGCCCCCTCCCCCAGCAGACCAGGGAGACGCGGAGTGGCTTTTCTCAGCAGACACCTCAGCTTGAGAATAAAGGACTGAGGGAAGTGAGGTATGGGAGAATAAAACTGAGCTCTGGAGAAATGTTTGGCTAGAGTTTCCCCTACAATATGTACCAGTTCTGACTTACATACAAATTCAACTTAAGAACAAACCTATAGTCCCTATCTTGTACGTAACCCGGTAGTACAAGACTGCCTGTAGTGTAAATGGTGAATTCTCTGGGATTTGAACTCTTTAAATTACAACTTGAGAACTTCAGTATCTCAGCCAGAGGTTAAGAATCTATAAAAAGAGAGGTGGATGAGGAAGTGTAGCCTGCAATGTATAGGTGGTCAGACTAGTTGATCACAATGATCTCTTCTGCCCTAAAAGTCTACAGGTCTATGAGATGTAAAGGTTAAACAAAGAATCACAAACTAATTGTAAGTAAAACACAGCTGGGGACTGCAGAAACACTGGGAAAATTATGTGCATAAATAAAAAATGTACCAGCAGCCTCACAATTATCTTTATCTTTAGCATATATTATACAAAGCTCCTGGCTAGTTCTGAGTCAGACTTGATCTAAATCTCTGTTGGCAAGGTCCTTGTACTACCCACTGGCTTACTAGGTTTATTTAGTGTCTTGTTATACCCACTTCTCAGCCTCTTCTAGAAAACAATCTGTAAGTAGTTTTCCAATAATTGACATATAATCTGGCAATAAAAACAGAGTCTGTGTTGCGAAAACATCTAGATGAATGAACTCATCTGTGCTGTAACTACCATAAAAATTAACAGCCATGCATTGATGTAACTTGATTTGTAATCTCTCATAGGGATCCACACAGCCATGGATGACTGTAAACATGTTGTTTCACCCTGTAGTAATTCCCTGTAATTGAAATGTAAACTACAAAATCTTGTGCTAATTTTTAACTAGACCGCCAAGAAATTCAGTTTAGACAACAAGGAGTCCTTTGACTTTTATGGAAACTAAAATTAAGCATAATAAATTTATATACCGACTTCCCCTATCAGAGCTGCAAAGGTAACTCAGCTGCCTAAGCGAGTCTAGAAACGGCATCATGGTTAAATTTAAGTAAGTAAATATTTATAAGAAATAAAGTCAGAAGGGGACTAGATGACTCAGCACTTTGCTGTTGTGGTGCTATAGCAGTAAAGGAGAACCTTGGCTAGTGAGTGGGCCACGTGAGCGGCCCTCCTTCATCTCATTGGGTTGCAACATTGTTCATAGAATCATAGAATACTAGGACTGGTCCCCTGCCCTCATGGCAGGACCAAATACTGTCTAGACCATCCCTGATAGACATTTATCTAACCTACTCTTAAATATCTCCAGAGATGGGGATTCCACAACCTCCCTGGGCAATTTATTCCAGTGTTTGACTACCCTGATAGTTAGGAACTTTTTCCTAATGTTCAACCTAAACCTTCCTTGCTGCAGTTTAAGCCCATTGCTTCTTGTTCTATTCTCAGAGGCCAATATGCACAAGTTTTCTCCCTTCTCCTTATGACACCCTTTTAGATACCTGAAAACGGCTGTCATGTCCCCCCTCAATCTTCTCTTTTCTAAACTAAACAAACCCCAATTCCTTCAGCCTTCCCTCATAGGTCATGTTCTCTAGACCTTTAATCATTCTTGTTGCTCTTCTCTGGATCCTCTCCGATTTCTCCACATCGTTCTTGAAATGCGGTGCCCATTGTTGTAATGAAGACAGTGTCTCAGGGTAGGGCAGTTTTGCTACCTGCGCTTGCGTATGTAGAATATGCGGGGTGTGCCGACTGAACCCCAGCAGTGCTTTGATTGGCTGCAGAGGGAGTGCGCAACTTTCATAGTCAATGCTGTGTGCAGTCAGCACGCACCTCACTTCACATCCCCTTGCTTCACATGCTGCCACTTTAGTAATACCAGCAGCAAAAAAAAACCCCCGTAATAATGGAAACCAGCAGAATCTGGAAACTGTGCATGGGCAACAGTAAAACAAAATGTGGGCCACACAAGGAACTCCCATGGGCTGCACGTGGGCCATGGGCCACAGATTGCCCACTGCTATGCTATAGCCCAGGAGTGGGCAATAATTTTTGCCCAGGGGCCATTTCAAAATTTTTTGAAGTAGCCCCGGGTCACCCCGAAAGGGACAGGGCCTAAATGGGAAGGGACAGGGCTACCCCATTCCCAGATCATGATTGGTCTGGGGGTGGGGGAGCCCCTTTGCCCCCCCTTCCCATTAGACACCCATGCCCTGGAAGAGGCTTGTCATGCTCCCCCACCACCAGGCCAATCAGGGCCTGGGGGTGGGGAAGCTCAGGAAGCCTCCTCCCAGCCTGCAAGGAACATGTGGCACTTTGAAGTGCTGCGGGCTCCTTGCAGGGCCAAGGCCCCCAGTCTCTGATTGGCCTCTGCGTGCCGGATCCACCTGCTTGGCGGTCTGAATCTGGCCTGCAGAGGCCCTTTTCCCACCCCAGCTGTAGCCTTTCAGCTTGGTTATATGAGTTCTACATGTTAAAGGTTTCCATCTGATTTGTTTATATGTTTCTAATATATTCATCCCCAAATTACTGAGATGACCCATGTCATGGGATGAATCTGCAGATAGGTGGCTTTATAACATGAACCAGTGGTGGTCGCTCGGAAGTCTGCTAGCATCTTTTTACATCTCAAAGTTACTGCCACAATCAGTGGCCTCAACCGAAATGAGCCCTTGAAACAGACACGTTAATGACTCCATCCATCTGATTTAACGAAAGCTCTCCGACACCGCTGAATGAAGTATGGGTTTTTTTCTGTTCCTTGGAAATGCCAAAAGAAATTAATTTTTAAACTGAACATAATTTTCTGTCAAATAATAAAGAAGTTTGATTTCACATCAAACTAAACCATTAGTCTCAGCATCTTTTTAAACATTTTTGATTGTTTAAGAATAAAACTAAAATAAATTTTGGAAACATGGTTGCTTTGAGTAGAAAAAAATTCCAGTCATTTGTTATTAAAATGTTAAAAATAACCTTTGCGTCTTTTGGGATGGAAGAGAAAATCTGTTGTGAAGATATTCATTGAATCCCCGAGGACCAGAGTATTTGTCTATCAAAAACAATGCAGGGTTTTGAAAAATATATTATATATGATGCATCCCACAGGCATGGGCCAGGACCCAGTTGTGCTATGCACGGTACAAACACAGAATAAAAAGACAGGCCCTGTTCCAAACAATCTTAGTGTAAGATAAGAGACAATAGAAGTACCAAATAACGAGGCAATATCGCTCAGTGTACAATGATCTGCACACACCACTGACTAGCCATTAAAAATGCTCTTTAGGCATCAGCATTCACCTGTCTGATCCGAGGGAAGGAAACGTGAGAAGAGGAAGGATTTGTTCTGACGAGGTTTCATGTATGGTTCCTTTTGCTAATGAAGTCTATTTATTCAGGAACATACATGACATCTGCTGTGCTCAGTGTCCAGTTCTTGGGCAGGTTGAAATGTTTGGGCAGCAAAACCAAGAAAAAAGACAAACAACACGAACGATAACAAAAATATTCCCATAAGTTTAACAAATCTATTTTCAGTGGCCAAATCTCTGCAACATGGGCCTTTAGGGTATGTGGCAGGGCCATGATGTATTCACACAGGATTACACTGTAGCATTAGCCTAATAAGAAATCATTTGCTAATTGTCCGTTCCTATTGCTGAGTCACAAAGAGTGAGGTAATATCTTTTACTGGACCTCTGTCGGAGAGAGAGACAAGCTTTCAAGGTTACACAGAGCTTTTCTGCAAGTCAGGGGGATGGCCAGAGCTAAATATAAGAGGACTGTTCAAGGAAGAAAGGGGCACAGCATGGCCTGAGCCAGCCCCCTTGGGTGACAGGGAAGGAGTGCCACGCTTCCACAGAATCATAGAGCTGGAAGAGACCTCAGGAGGTCATCCAGCCCAGCCCTCTGCTCAAAGCAGGACCAACCCCAACTAAATCATCCCAGCCAGGGCTTTGTCAAACCGAGACTTAAAAACCTCTAGGGATGGAAATTCCACTATCCCCCCAGGTAACCCATTCCAGTACTTCACCATCCTCCTAATAAATTAGCTTTTCCGAATAGCTAACCTAGAACTCCCCCACTGCAACTTGAGACCATTGCTTTTCCTTCTGCCATCTGTCATTACTGAGAACAGCCTCTCTCCATCCCCTTTGGAACCTCCCTTCAGATAGTTAAAGGCTGCTATCAAATTCCCCTCCCCCCCCACACACTTCTCTTCTGCAGACTCAATAAGAGCAAATCCCTCAGCCTCTCCTCACAGGTCATGAGCTCCAACCCCCTAATCATTTTGGTTGCCCTCCTCTGGACCCTCTTCAATGCATCTACATCCTTTCTGTAGTGGGGGGCCCAGAATGGGACACAATACTCCAGATGCAACGAGGAGTCCTGTGGCACCTTATAGACTAACTGAAGTGTAGGATCATAAGCTTTCGTGGGCAAAGACCCACTTCGTCAGATGCATGTAGTGGAAATTTCCAGAGGCAGGAATAAATATGCAGGCCAGGATCAGGCTGGAGATGACCAGGTGGATCCAATCAAGGAGGATGAGGCCCACTTCTAGCAGCTGATCTGGAGGTGTGAATTCCAATTCTCTTGGAATTCACACCTCCAGATCAGCTGCTAGAAGTGGGCCTCATCCTCCTTGATTGGATCCACCTGGTCATCTCCAGCCTGATCCTGGCCTGCATATTTATTCCTGCCTCTGGAAATTTCCACTACATGCATCTGACGAAGTGGGTCTTTGCCCACGAAAGCTTATGATCCTACACTTCAGTTAGTCTATAAGGTGCCACAGGACTCCTCGTCGCTTTTGCAGATTCAGACTATCACGGCTACCCCTCTGATACTCAGTACTCCAGATGTGGCCTCACAAATGCTGAATAAATGGGAATAACTTCTCTAGATCTTCTGGCAATGCTCCTCCCAATGCTCCCTAATATGCCATTAGTCTTCTTGGCTACAAGGGCACCCTGTTGACTCATATTCAGCTTCTCATCCACTGTAATCCCCAGGTCCTTTTCTGCAGAACCGCTGCTTAGCCTATTGGTCCCCAGCCTATAACAGTGCTTGGGATTCTTCCGTCCCAAGTGCAGGACTCTGCACTTGTCCTTGCTGAACGTTATCTGATTTCTTTTGGCCCAATCCTCCAGTTTGTTCTCGCCCAGCTCTTCCCCCAACCTCATTCAACCCCCAGTCTTGCTCTGCCTCCAGGCCCGGGCCAGCCTCCATAGGGTGTGTTGGGATGAGGAGTGCTACACTTCCAGCCTTGATCCATCTCCAGCTCAGCTGCCCCATCCCCATTCAGCTTCCGGTCCCACTCCACTCCCAGCCCAGCTCCGTTCAGACCGCAGCCCAGCTCTGCGCTCATTCCCTCTCTGCCTCTAGCCTCAGTTCCTCCCTCCCCCAGCTCCACCTTCTGCCCAAGTGCCACTGCTCAGGAAGCCTTGGATGTGCAGTAGTGGGGGCACCGGGGGTCAGATCCTGCTGCTGGTAAAGGGGAACATGCGACTAGAAAAGTTGAGATACCACCGATTTAAGTTGTGCGTTTAATGTTGATGCTTTTGGCTGTATCACTCACCTGCTCTTGTTTTGCTTAAATAATGCACACTGTAAAGCTGCCAGGGAGCTACAGCAGAATTTAAGCTGCTCTAGCCCATGCCATCATTATGCAAAAGTACTGTCATTATGTTTAATTACTAAGGAAGTTGTGTTCCTAAGGCAGAGGTTTGTATTCTGGAAATAAAAGAGCTATGCCGTTCTTTAGCGATAGCTATTGACTTGGAGCTTGCTGAGACCTGGGGCTCGGAACACCTTTCTTTCCTTTCTAGTTCCTTTCAAAGGTCCAGGCTAGAAATTAAACCAACAGCCTCAGTTAAAGGTCTGTAGCATCCCTGATCGACAAAAATAAAAGTGGCATTGAAATGCAAAATCAAAAGTGATGTCTGGATTTTCCCCTTCGGTAATTAGCCAGGTCCTCATTTACAGGACTGGCTAGCCCTGTTCATCACACAATCAGGGGAAATGAGAGTTATTTGCCACTGTGGCTGTTTTGTTAAAATGTCAAACTGTGTTGCAAGCACTTTAATTGAGGCCGATTCAGTTCAGCTCAGCACAGCAGCGGTTGATACCATTTCTCTTCCTACCCGCTGCTGTGCTTTTGAAAAGTCACAGTGAAGACTGATGTTGAATTATACAGTCTCTTGAATAAAAATACTGGCATTGGTAGGAAGAAAACAGCACTGGCTGCTACATTGTCAATGAGGATGGGATCCAAAACTGACTCTAGGCAGGGGCAAATCAGATTGCGATCACTGGAAGCTTTATGCACTGTGATCTATCTGAAGTTGGCATCATGACAACAATGTCTAATTCATTCCATAGGCTCTGATGGTGCAAACCATGGGGCAGGCCCTCAGGAGAGTCAAGTCCACCAGGAGGGAGGGGACAGCAGTACCAGCTACCCATAAGCCCTGCTCCTTCTAGAGCTAGATGGAGCAGCCCTAAGAGAGGTCAACAACAGATGTCAAAGGCACGTAGTGGTTCGGTTCCTTCCACGGAGGGTAGAAGTTTTACTCAGCCTCCAAACAAAACTTGAAAGCAGATTTTCCCTAGGCTTAGCAACTGCTAGAGTTTAATTGGTATAACTTCTTAGGCCAGGTCTACACTAGAACCTGCAGTTTGGCTTATGGTACGCAACTTCAACTATGTAGAATATGTAGCTGGAGTCCGTTTACCTTAAGCTGAGCTTGGCGGCATCCCCACAGCGGGAGGCTGATAGGAGCCAGCACTCCCATCGACTTCCCTTCCTCCTCACAAAAGGAGGAGTGCTGCACGCTGGTGGGAACACCCTCTGAGTTCGATTTAGCGAGTCTTAACTAGTTAAGATTCACTAAATCGAATATCGATCGTGGCAGTGGCGATCTTCCTTTTAGTGTACACAAGGTCTTAGTGGAGCTGCAGTTGTACCTAGTGTATATAGTTGAAGTACAATACTTGTGGGAAAGTACTTCTATCCAAATACTTGTGGGAAAGCCAGACCTAAGATCTGCATGCCTTGTGCTTCTGGATGCTGTCAGCCAAATGTGACAGCAACGATGAAAATGAGTAACTCTTAATCTGTTTTAATTAGCCATGGAGGTAATGTGCATTCACACTCAGTGCCTATTTAAATCCTGACACATTTGTGAGGATCTGAGCCATACATTAGCGTCTCGAGGAGCGCAAAAATCACTGAACACAAGCTAAATGTCTTATGCTCAGTGGAGTCATGCAATGTCTTCTTATGTGATTTCAGGAGATTATTATTCACTGTAGATTTGATTTTGATGGAAGCACTCATGCAATAAGGGGCAAAGAATGTGAGTTAAGGGGGCAGAGTCTGACTTTTTAAGAAGAATCAGCAGGGTAGCCATTTTAGTCTGTAACTTTAAAAACAAACAAACAAAAAAGCAGTCCTATGTCACCTTAGATACTAAAAAATATTTTATATCATGAGCTTTTGTGGGTTAAAATCCACTCATCTGATGAAGTGGGTTTTACCCATGAAAGCTTATAGTGCCACGGTACTGCTTATTGTTTTTAACAAGAATATTCACCAGGGCTAATTGGTTCGGAATTATTCTGTAACTTTCTGTGTTTTCTCCACAAAGACGATCTGCCAGACAGAACTCCTGAGCTGACAAACTTGCTAGAGTCTTTTCCAAAATCATAGAATCCTAAGGCTGGAAGAGACCTCAGGAGGTCATCAAGTCCAGCTCCCTGCCCAAAGCAGGATCAACCCCAACTAAATCATCCCTTGAGGATGGATCTTGGAGGATGAAGCTTGAAGTTGGAGCTTTCCATTAGCGTACTTTGGAGGGAAAATGCTGATTTAGATTTTTAAAGCATTCTCCTTTATCATAGGGATATAAACAGGTAACTGGTTAGCCAGTTACCCTGGTAAGCATCACCTTTATTGGGTGATGTTTACCAGTAACCAGTTAATTGGCACTTGGCTCAGCCGGAGCAGCTCTCCATGCTGTGGGCCAGGGCTGGCAGCTGTCAGTCCCACGGGGCGAAGGGCAGGAGCAGGAGCTGGCAGCTCTGTGGTTAACTGTGCATTTTTTACATCCCTATTTTCTAGGTAAGGAGGCAATATGGGCTCATGCACAGGACCCTAGACTATGCACCAGGAAACAGGATTCTAATCCAAGTTCTGCTACTGACTGACCATGTCATGTGGGATAGGTCACTTCACTTCTCTTTCTCATGCCTTTGTCTTCCTTGTCTATTTAAAGTATAAACTCTCTGAGGTGGGTGCTGTCTGTTCTGATATGCTGTGCAGCACCTAGCCCAATGGGGCCCTGCTGTAACACGGTGCCGCTGTAATACAATTAATAATAGCAGTCCTGAGAGAGTGAAACATTCAGGGGATGTCTGATGTATCATTAATGTCTGCACCTTGTCATGTTTATCTTTCCTTCAGGGAAATACACTGACTCTTTTACTTGCTAAATAGGCATCTGCTGGTGCTCATTTTGCTCCATTGACATGGCAGTCTGGTCTAGTGCTTGAGTCAGGGTAAAGTCAGAACTCCTGGGCTTTTCCAGCCATTGACTTGCTGAGAGACCGCAGCTTCACCTATCCATAGGAAAAAAATGTGTCCATTAACATTTCCTTGCACTATGGAAGTCTTCCAACCGTGGTTTATCAGGGAACTCTCAAAACAGGTGGTTTCAACTAAGTTTGAGTATTCTCTTGGGTAGGATGCTCTTTAAACTAAGAGCCAAATGAGCATGTGTCTGTATTAACAAGTAGTAACACCGCTGTAATGTACTTACCTGGTGTAAACCCTGAACCGGTTGAAAGAAGTTCTGGTGAGATCAATAGATTAGATGAATTGGTGTGCATCTTCTTCTTTGCAGCTCATGGAGATAGCATGAGATAACGCCTGGGATCAGGTAAACAGGACAACTAAGCAGACTGCAAGTGAGAGTTTATGAGTGCGGTAAAAGGAGAAGGTGAAAATGATTCATAATGGACGTGTGACATGAAGCCCATCTCAGCCAGAATCTGTGAGATGAATGTATTTTTGACATATGAAGACAGAAGCAAAGAGAACATCTCCAAACTCTAGGGAACTTCTTTTTCAGATCAGAGTTTTGCCTACTGCCAGGGCCGGATTACGGAATGAGCTTTAGGGGCAGCAGCCAGAACTCCAGGCTAAAGGGGGCCCCACAAAAAGATCTCTGGGACACAAAGGGAGCCATGTAGATTTGTTTACTCGGCAAAGGGAAATGAAGCGGCGATTTAAATAATTGCCGCTTCATTAAAATTAAAATGGCTGCCGCACTGTGCCGATCAGCTGTTTGGCGGCACTGCGCTGTAGTCTGGACGCTCTGCGGTCGACATCAAAGGCATTTGTCGACCTCCCAGGTAAACCTCATCCCACGAGGCATATCGGGGAGGTCGACAAATGCCTTTGATGTTGACCACAGAGCATCCAGACTACAGCGCTGTGCCGCCAAACAGCTGATCGGCACAGCGCGGCAGTCGTTTTAATTTAAATGAAGCAGCGATTATTTAAATCGCCGCTTCATTTCCCTTTGCCTACAACCCTAATGTGCATGGCTCCGTCGACGGAGCCATGTAGTCTAGACGTACCCTAAAAGTCTAGATCTTTTGGTGAGGCCCTGTTGGCCTATGGCCCTGGATTGCAGACACTAAAGCTCCTGCATTCTGGCCCTGCCTGGCAGGGAGGGGGCTTCACACACTACCATTACACTTGCTGGGCTGGAGCAGTGTTGCTGGGAGCACCAGGGGAAGTTTTGCCCCCTTGCTGCCCTCACCTGCAGGCTCCACCGCAGCTGCCGTCATTGGCCAGGCTTCCCAGCCAATGGAAACTGTGAAGGGTAGCAAGCACAGAGCCCCAGGTAAGCGCTCTGCACTGCCACCCTCTGCCTCAGCCCTGACACCCCTCTTGCACCCTAAGGCCCTCCCAGATTCTGCACCCCTACCTCCTTCTCTGAGCTGCCTGCAGTTCAAACCCCTTGGCCTCAGGCTGCCCCCCCCCTGCAACCAAAATGCCTCCTCCCAGCCCCACAACAGAGTCCTCATCCCCAGATGGACCCCTTGCCCTCTCCCACACCCACCTTCCTACCTTCTTAGCCCCCTGCTGCTCTCTGAACCCCTCATTTTGGCCCAACCACAGAGCTTAGGGGTCTCCACAAAATCTAATAGCCTCAGACCCCAAAAGAGTTAATCTGGCACTGATTAAAGCCCATTTCTAATTATTATTTTGGTTATGCAATGCACCAGGTTTCTAGGTGCTTTCAGTTAGTGCATTGAATCTCTTTATTAGACGAAGTCATGGTCAGCTTTATTTAACTTGTCCATATAACATGTCCTCCTAAAACTCCCCAAGTTCTGCTGATGCCTTCCCTGGGCCTATGGAAACTAGGATGCAAACTCGGGGCAAACTCCTCTTTAGCTGCTTCACAGATACAGGACTGTGTGGGTTACTCTTCTAACTTCAAACATGATGTGCTATTGAAACTGTCTATGGGGAGGCTGCCTCCAGCTAGTGACTCTGATCAAAGGCTTCCTTTTTCAGTGCAAGCAGGGAAAACTCTGTTCATGTTTGGGAGGAAAGAAAGAAATTGCTGAAGCAGCTTCAGAAAAAAAGTGGCAGCCTGCCAAAGAATTGGACATGGCCATTGATACAAAATAGGGTCGGCTCTCACTTACAACTGCCGCTGCTCAGCAGTAGCTCTAGTGAAGTCAATCGAATCACACCAATGTAATGGAGGTCAACATCAGGTTTGTGACCCATAAAATTTACCTCCCCCGCCACCGCTGCGAGGCTTGTCTATACATGTGTAGTTATTCATTTTGGCAACGCTTTCCTTGTCGTGTCAATGAGGTGACTGCAACTGTGACAAAGAGAGAGGAGAAAATACATTTTCCAAGCCGACAGGAGAGATCAATACTTCCTTCCCCAACCTTTGCTCACCCAAGAAAGAACTACAGAGTTGTTTTAGAAATCCTGTGACAGATGTAGATGGTGCAGAAGGGACTTCAATGGACTGAAAAGAAGCAGGTTAGTAGCAGTTTACCAAACCAAGTGAAATCAAGCCAGGGAATTGTGAGCAAGGGGAGAGAGAAAGCATAGGTGTAGAGATGGCTGTTGGCTAGCATCTGAGAGAAAGAGAATTTTCCCTGGGCTCAGGATGAGCACAAACACCTGGTTATTGAATAAAACAAACAGTGAAAGAAACTGGCAAGCACCATGTAACACAAATTCAAAGTATCTCTCTATTTCTTGCCCCTTGGGTGCACGCCTCTGAGATAAAACTCACAGGAGCTAGTCATCAATTGAAACCTAACTTAAACAAGGTTTGAATGCGCTGAAAAGTTTTAGCAGATAAATTTCAGAAAAAAACTCTGGTGAATTGGCAAGGTCCTAGTGAAAGGAAAACATTTCAGTGGTTGCAATACAGACTGAAACAAAGCAAATGTGGCTTTTTCTCCCCCGGACTCTCTTGGCCTGATCGTAGTGAACTGGTTTGCTGAGGAAAAGCAGCAAGTTTATAAATGTAAATATAAATTCGGGTTCTCATCTTGCTCCACTGGGATAATGCCATTGGCTTTAGTGGAGTAGCTGAGGAATTACATCAGCATATGAAAGAGAAAGTGAAGCTCCTGAGATACAAAACCACCATCCAAGAAGGAGCCAAACTCCCTGCCTCCTCTTTAGGTGCCACTCTGAGGGTATGTCTACACTAGCTCGTTAATTCAAGCTAGGTAGGCAAATCAGGGAACCCGAGTTGCAAATGAAGCCCGGGATTTAAATATCCTGGGCTTTATTTGAATGTTCTCGTCCGGCCGCCATTTTTAAATCCCCCTTAGTCCGAATGAACTGCCCGCAGCTACACGTGGAAGTTTAAAGTTAATCCGAACTAAGTCCTTAGTTCGGATTAGCTGTTACTCCTCATTCCATAAGGACTTAGTTCGGATTAACTTTAAACTGCCGTGTGTAGCCGCGGGCAGTTCGGACTAAGGGGGATTTAAAAATGGCGGCCGGATGGGAACATGCAAATAAAGGCCGGGATATTTAAATCCCGGGCTTCATTTGCAACTCCGGTTCCCTGATTTGCCTACCTAGCTCGAATTAATGAGCTGGTGTATACATACCCTGAGGTACTAGCCATTACTAATTCTCAGCCTCTGTTTCTCCCCACTGTTCAAATAAAAGAGTTAACTAGGCCTCATTAGGAGACTCACTGTTTCAGAGCATTTAATATAGTTTGTGATGGGACTGTTTCTGCCCAGCTGGCTAAGAGCTTAAAATCACTAATAGATTGACTGCAGAGGTCACAGCGGTGCCAGCAGGAGCCTGGGCAGCAGACATAAGAACATAAGAACAGCCGTACTGGGACAGACCAAAGGTCCTTCCAACCCAGTATCCTGTCTACCAACAGTGGCCAGCACCAGGTGCCCCAGAGAGGATGGACTGAAGACAATGATCAAGCGATTTGTCTCCTGCCATCCCTCTCCAGCCTCTGACAAACAGAGGCCAAGGACACCATTTTATCCCCTGGCTAATAGCCTTTTATGGACCTAACCTCCATGAAATTATCTAGCTTCTCTTTAAACTCTATTATAGTGCTAGCCTTCACAGTCTCCTCTGGCAAGGAATTCCACTGGTTGACTACACTCTGTGTGAAGAAGAACTTTCTTTTATTCATTTTAAACCTGCTACCCGTTAATTTCATTGGGTGACCGCTAGTTCTTCTATTTAGGGAACTAATAAATAACTTTTCTTTATTGGCCCTCTCCACACCACTCATGATTTTATAGACCTCTATCATATCCCCCCTCAGTCTCCTTTTTTCTAAACTGAAAAGTCCCAGTCGCTTTAACCTCTCCTCATATGGGACCCGTTCCAAACCCCTAATCATTTTAGTTGCCCTTTTCTGAACCCTTTCAAGGCCAAAATATCTTTTTTGAGGTGAGGAGACCACATCTGTACACAGTATTCAAGATGTGGGCATACCATAGTTTTATACAGGGGCAGTAAGATATTCTGGGTCTTATTTTCTATCCCTTTCCTAATAATTCCTAGCATCCTATTTGCCTTTTTGACCGCCGCTGCACACTGCGTGGAAGTTTTCAGAGAACTGTCCACGATAACTCCAAGATCCCTTTACTGATTTGTCGTAGCCAAATTAGCCCCCATCATACTGTACGTATAGTTGGGGTTATTTTTCCCAGTGTGCATTACTTTACACTTAACCACATTAAATTTCATTTGCCATTTTGCTGCCCAATCACTGAGTTTGGTGAGATCTTCTTGGAGTCCCTCAGAGTCTGCTTCTGTTTTGACTATCCTAAACAGTTTTGTATCATCTGCAAACTTTACTACCTCACTGCTTACCCCTTTCTCCAGATCATTTATGAATAAGTTGAAAAGGATTGGTCCCAGGACTGACCCTTGGGGGACACCACTAGTTACCCCTCTCTAATCTGAAAAATTTACCATTTATTCCTACCCTTTGTTTCCTGTCTTTTAACCAGTTCTCAATCCAAGAAAGGACCTTTCCTCTTGTCCCATGGCCATGTAATTTACACAAGAGCCTTTGGTGAGGGATCTTGTCAAAGGCTTTCTGAAAATCCACGTATACTATATCTACTGGATTCCCCTTATCCGCATGCTTGTTAACCTCTTCAAAGAACTCTAATAGATTAGTGAGACAGGATTTCCCTTTACAGAAACCATGTTGACTTTTGTCCAACAAATTATGTTCTTCTACATGCTTCACAATTTTATTCTTTACTATTGTTTCGACTAATTTGCCCGGTACTGAAGTTAGACTTACCGGTCTGTAATTGCCAGGATCGCCTCTAGAGCCCCTTTTAAATATTGGTGTCACGTTGGCTATCTTCCAGCCATTAGGTACGGAAGTCGATTTAAAGGATAGTTACAAACTACAGGTAATAGCTCAGCAATTTCCCATTTGAGTTCTTTTAGAACCCTTGGATGAATACCACCCGGTCCCGGAGATTTGTTAACATTAAGTTTTTCAGTTTGTTCCAAAACCTCCTCTAATGACACTTCAATCCGGGACAGTTCCTCAGATTCACCACCCACAAAAGACGGTGCAGATTCGGGAATCTCCCCAACGTCCTCAGCCGTGAAGACTGAAGCAAAGAAATCATTTAGTTTCTCTGCACTGGCTTTATCGTTCTTGATTGCTCCTTTTATAGCTCGATCATCTAGGGGACCCACAGGTTTTTTAGCAGGCTTCCTGCTTCTAATGTACTTAAAAAACATTTTGTTATTTCTTTTTGAGTTTTGGCTAGCTGTTCCTCAAAATCTTTTTTTGCTTTTCTTATTACATTTTTACACTTGATTTGACAGTGTTTATGTTCCTTTCTATTTATCTCACTAGGATTGGATTTCAGCTTCTTAAAAGATACCTTTTTGTCCCTCACTGCTTCTTTTACATGGTGTTTAAGCCACGGTGACACTGTTTTAGGTCTCTTGCTATGTTTTTTAATTTGGGGTATACATTTAAGTTAGGTCTTTATTATGGTGTCTTTAAAAAGTTTCCATGCAGCTTTCAGGGATTTGGCTCTAGTCACTGTGCCTTTTAATTTCTGTTTAACTAACCTCCTCATTTTTGCGTAATTCCCCTTTTTGAAATTAAATGCCAGGGTGCTGGACTGCTGAGGTGTTCTTCCCACCACAGGAATGTTGAATGTTATTATATTATGGTCGCTATTCCCAAGTGGTCCTGTAACGGTTATTTCCTGGACCTGATCCTGCACTCCACTCAGGACTAAATCGAGAATTGCCTCTCCCCTTGTGGGTTCCTGCACCAGCTGCTCCAAGAAGCAGTCTTTTAAGCCATTGAGAAATTTTATCTCGGCTTCTCTTCCTGAAGTGACATGTATCCAGTCAATATGGGGGTAATTAAAATCCCCCCTTATTATAGAGTTCTCTATTTTGGTAGCCTCTCTAATCTCCCTCAGCATTTCAATGTCAGTATCACTGTCCTGGTAAGGTGGTCGATAATATATCCCTACTGCTAATTTCTTATTATTGGAGCATGGAATTTCTATCCATAGCGATTCTATGGAACATGTTGATTCATTTAATATTTTTATTTCATTTGATTCTACATTATCTTTCACATACAGTGCCACTCCGCCACCCATCCGGCCTGCTCTATCCTTTCGATATATTTTATATCCCGGTATGATTGTGTCCCACAGATTTTCCTCATTCCACCAGGTTTCAGTGATGCCTATTATGTCAATCTCCTCATTTAATACGAGGTACTCAAGTTCACCCATCTTATTAGTCAGACTCCTAGCATTTGTGTACAAGCACTTTAAAAATTTGCCACTGGTTATTTGTCTGCCCTTTCCTGATGCATTGGATTCCTTTGAATGCGGTTGTTTGTCTGCTCTGGCCCATGGTTTGTCCTCTCCCCTCCTCTCTTTCTGACTACAGCTTAGAGAGTCTCTATCAATGGATTCTCCTCTAAGAGAAGTCTCCCTCCGATTTACATGCATCTCCGCACCAATTGGCTTTCCCCCATCTATTAGTTTAAAAACTGCTCTACAGTCTTTTTAATGTTTAGTGCCAGCAGTCTGGTTCAACCCTGGTTTAGGTGGAGCCCATCCTTCCTGTATAGGCTCCCCCTCTCCCAGAAGTGTCCCCAGTTCCTAATAAATCTAAACCCCTCTTTCCTACACCATCGTCTCATCCATGCATTGAGACTCTGAAGCTCTGCCTGCCTACCTGGCCCTGCACATGGAACTGGAAGCATTCCCGAGAATGCCACCATAGAGGTCCTGGATTTCAGTCTCTTTCCTAGCAGCCTAAATTTGGCCTCCAGGATATCTCTCCTACCCTTCCCTATGTCATTGGTACCAACATGTACCACGACCACCGGCTCCTCCTCAGCACTACACATAAGTCCATCTAGATGCCTCGAGAGATCCGCAACCTTCGCACCAGGCAGGCAAGTGACCATACGGTTCTCCCGGTCATCACAAACCCAACTATCTATGTTTCTAACAATCGAATCACCCACTAATAACACCTGCCTCTTCCTAACTGGCATTCCCTCCCCCTCAGAGGTATCCTCAGTGCGAGAGGATACCGCAACATCCTCTGGGAGGAGGGTCCCAACTACGGGATGGTTTCCCTCTGCTCCCATTGAATGCCCTGTTCCCTTGAGGCTTTCATCCTCCTTAAGAGCACTGGGGCTCTCAGACTGGAGGTGGGACAGTACTACAGTACTGGACAGACCCAGCATGGTAGCTTTCCTCTCCCTCCCCCATGCACACTCAAGGCAGGAGAGTAATTCATGCATATTTACTCTGAACTCTGGGTCTGCCCTGACCAGGGACAACATCTGTGGGTAGGCTGTTAAGGGGGAACACACTCCAGGAACTTTGGTGTTGGACTCAAGAACCTGAAGCAAAAGACACTGCTCCATGCACTTTGGGGTGGATGCCCTGCACCAACACCTTGGTTGCTCAGGGGCTTGGGTGCACAGAGCACCCACTGGCACAAAGCTCCCCCCCACCAGCCTCCCCTGCATGTCTCGCACATCAGCAGCCCGACTGACCAACATCTCCGCTCCCTTTCAGCACTTCTGGAATGCCATGAACAGCTGATTTGTGGTGTTCCAAAAGCTCCAGGAGGAAAAGGGAGGAGCAGGGAAGGGGTAAGCTTGGGGGCTATGGGGAAGGGATGAAATGGAAGTGTAGAGGGGGCAGAGTGAAGTGAGGGTGAGGCCTGGGGCAGAGCAGGGGTCAAGCACCCTCGACAGGAGTGGAAGTCAATGCCTATGGTCCCACTCACAGCTTTAGGATTGTGAATCCTAGTTGTGACATTTTTCCTAATTAAAGTCAAGTGATTTCTCTCCTTTCATTAAAAGCTTCTTTTTTACAGACTTTGTTGTGCCTGTGAGAGGGAAGTATTGCTTCTCAGAGGCACCCAGGGGTGGGGGCTCCAGCTGCATTATATTGTTGAAAAGGAGCCCCCAAGTACTGAACCGGGCGTTCATTGTTGCTGGCTCCACCTGACAGAAGAGTTACACATATTTCAGTCAGTCAGTAGCGCTCATTGTCAGTTACCGAAACAGCAGACTCAAATGACATAAACATTTCGGATTCTCAGAGTTCTGGCTTTTTTTAAAGTAACATGTTAGAACTCAAGAAATATTTCACAGTTGTTCAGTGTTTAGCTTTCCAGAGCCTTCACATTACAACTTTAGTATGTGTGTATCTTAAGAAATTAATTAATATAGGTTGAACCTCTTTAGTCTGGCATCCTTGGGACCTGACTGGTGCTGAACCAGAGAATAATGACGAACCATGGGAGGTCAATATTGTCTAGTAGCATTACCAGCACTTCTACGGCTTGCTGGGCTTTTAGAAGTTATTTAGGGGTGAATTAGAGCTAAATAACAGCACAGAATACTCAGAGCCAGAACTGGTGGCTGTAAACAAACTTTATGGGACCATGGGAAACTTGGCCACAACCATAATATTATATAAGAAAAGCCAAAAAGGAGTTTGAAAAACAACTAGCCCCAAAATCAAAAAATAATCGCCAAATGTTTTTTTAAATACATCAGAAGCAGGAAGTCTGCAAGACAACCAGTAGGGTCCTTGGATGCTCAAAATGCTAAAGGAGCACTGAAAGACAATAAATTAATTGCAGAGAAAGTAAATGAATACTTTGCTTCCGTCTTCACGGCTGAGGATGTTAGGGACTTTCTCAAACCTGAGCCATTGTTTTTAGGTGACAAATCTGAGGAATTGTCCCAGATTAAGGTGTCATTAGAGGAGGTTTTGGAACAAATGGATAACTTAATAGTAACAAGTCACTGGGACCAAATGGCATTCACCCAAGTTTTCTGAAAGGACTCAAATGTGAAATTACGGAACTATTAACTGTGGTTTGTAACCTATCCGTCAAATCAGCTTCTGTACCCAATGACTGGAAGATAGCTAATGTAATGCCAGTATTTAAAAAGGGCTCTAGGGGTGAACCCGGCAATTACAGACCTGGAAGTCTAACATCAGTACTGGGCAAATTTGTTGAAACGATAGTAAAGAATAAAATTGTCAGACACATAGAAGAACAATTTGTTGGGCAAAAGTCAACATGGTTTCTGTAAAGGGAAATCACGTCTTACTAATCTATTTGAATTCTTTGAAGGGGTCATCAAACATGTGGACAAGGGGGATCCAGTAGATATAGTGTACTTAGATGTCCAGAAAGCCTTTGACAAGGTCCCTCACTAAAGGCTCTTAAGTAAATTAAGTTGTCATGGGATAAAAGGGAAAATCCTTTCATGGACTGAGAACTGGTTAAAAGACAGGAAACAAAGGGCAAGAATAAATGGTAGGTTTTCAGAATGGAGAGAGGTAACTAGTGGTATCCCCCAAGGGTCTATCCTGGGACCAATCGTATTCAACTTATTTATGATGAATGATCCAGAGAAAGGTATAAATAGTGAGGTGGCAATATTTGCTGATGATACTAAACCGTTCAAAATAGTTAAGACCAAAGAAGACTGTGAAGAGCTTCAAAAAGATCTCACCAAACTCAGTGATTGGACAACAAAATGGCAAATTAAATTGCATGTCAATAAATGTAAAGTAATGCACACTGGAAAAAAAAACAATCCCAACTATACATACAATATGATGGACACTACTTTAGCTACAACTACTCAAGAGAGAGATCTTGAAGTCATTGTGGATAGTTCTCTGAAAATATCCACTTAGTGTGCAGAGGCAGTCAAAAAAGCAAACAGGATATTAGGAATCATTAAAAAATGGAAAGAGAATAAGATAGAGAATATCTTATTGCCTCTCTATAAAACAATGGTACACCCGCATCTTGAATACTGCATACAGATGCAGTTGCCTCATCTCAAAAAGATATATTGGAATGGGAAAAGGCTCCGAAAAGGGCAACAAAAGTGATTAGGGGTTTAGAGCTGGTCCCAAAAGAAAATAGGTTTAAAAAACTGGGACTTTTCAGCTTAGAAAAGAGGAGACTAAGGGGGGATATGATAGGAAGTCTATAAAATCATGAGTGGTGTGGAAAAAGTGAATAAGGAAAAGTTATATACTTGTTCCCATAATATAAAAACTAGGGGTAACAGAATGAAATTAATAGGCAGCAGTTTAAAACAAACAAAAGGAAGTTTTTCTTCATGTAGCACACAATCAATCTGTGGAACTCCTTGCCAGAGGATGTTTTGAAAACTAGGACTTTAACAGGGTTCAAAAAAGAGCTATATAGATTCATGGAGGTTAGGTCTATCAATGGCTATTAGCCAGGATGGGGAGGAATGATGTCCCTAGCCTTTGTTTGTCTGGAAATGATGACAGGAGAAGGAGCACATAATGATTCCCTGTTGTGTTCATTCCATTTTGGGGCATCTGGTATTGGCCACTGTCGGCAGACAGCATACTGGGCTAGATGGATCTTTGGTCTGACCCAGTATGGCCATTCTTATGTTCCTATGTTATGTTCATGATAAGTGGACATTCAGCTAATACCATGCCAGACCATGGATGTTGCTGGACGGGAGAGTGCTGGACCAGAGAGGTTCAACCTGTAGCTGAATATTAATGAGTATACCTTAGATGCTACTTATGTTAGGCTTTTAATACTTAAGGAAAATTATACTGCTGCCTCTAAGGCCTCATGGTTAGGTTGTGCACCTCTGTGAAAGACCCAGGTTCCGGGCCCTCATAGCTAAGTCTTTACCAAATTCACATCCAGGAAAAATGCATCATGGACCATGAAATCTGGTGTCCCTCTGTGAACTCTGGCTTAGGGAGATCAGTGTTTCTCAAACTGGGGATCCTGATCCAAAAGGGAATTGAAGGAGGATCACAAGGATAGTTTAGGTTTCACAGGGTAGGTGGGTTAGTCTGTTTCAGCAACAACAACGAGGAGTCTGGTGGCACTTTAAAGACTCACAAATTTATTAGAGTATGAGAGCATAAGCTTTTGTGCGCTACACCTCACTGAGGAAGTGAGTTGTAGCTCATGAAAGCTTATGCTCTAATACCCTAATAAATTTGTGAGTCATTAAAGTGTCACTGCACTCCTTGTTGTTAAGGCTATTTTAAGGGTGGTCATGGTATTTCCATGCTTCCTTCTGCACCGCCTTCAGAGCTAGCTGGCCTGAGAGCGAGAGCTTTTGGCTGGGTGTCCAGCTCTGAAGGTGGCACCCCATCAGCAGCAGTGTGGAAGTAATGGTGGCCCTCCCATACCTTGCATCCTTACTTTTGTGCTGCTGTCTTCAGAGCTAGGCAGTTGGAGAGCAGCAGCTGCTGACAGAGGGCCCAGATCAGCAGGCAGCAGTGCAGAAGGAAGGGGCAATACCTTACCATGCCATCCTTCCTCTTGCACTGATGCTGGTGGCAACTCAGCCTTCTGACTTGGGATTCCGGCCAGCAGCTGCCACTCTCCAACTGCTCAGCTCCGATGACAATGCCACTACTAGCAGCAGTGCAGGAATAGGGATAGCAGTAACAAAACGGTCCATGAATTTGGTAGGGCCCTACTAATTGTGCATGAATAATTAAATATTTATGCACAAAGGAATTGCTTCAACTGGGCAGACTGAGAGATCTGTGTGGTAGAATACCCCATGGCTCTGTGGCTATGGCTTGCTCCTGGGAGACTCATAGTTCAATCCTTTTACCTTACATTAGGTGAACTCAGTTCTCCTGTGTCATGCGTGCATGCAAAACCTTGTTCCACTGAAGCCAACAGAAGTTCATTAACTTAAGTAGGACCAGGATTTAGCCCATAATTATTTTGTCAGAGAAATGGATCTCTTTAAAAGCTCAGTAGTATAACTTGACAACATAATCCACTCATGCCATAGATTCTCAAGTGGAGGGGCTAGAACACAAAATGCCCCAGCTATGGGGAAATTGGTTGATGTGGGGAAGGAGCAGGCCTAGCTCTTTCAGCTATGTCTCTTGTGAGGGCTTAGGTGTGTTCAGACCTCAGCTGCTGGATTGGACTCTGAAGGCAAGGCAGACTGGGGAAATGCCTCCTTTGTGAATTCTACTGGGGTTTAAGCATCAAGCTGTTGGTGGTGTCGGGACTTCAGTGGCTATGTGTATGCCAGCCTGCTATAATGTTGGCATCTTGGGGACTTTGGGGCTCAAGAAGGTCAAGCGGCAGCAGAGCTGTGGTTTTGTGAATGCCAGTCTCCTCTATCTGCTGGATTTTAGATCCTACAGAGGTAGCTAGGCACCCAAGTCCCCCATACATATTCTACCTTTAGTCTCTGTTCAGATAAAGTCTCTGATTTAAGGTGAGGTAGTTGATTGGAAAAGGTTGGCAGGATTACCCACTTTTTAAATCTAGCGTGATTGTGTTGTTTTCCTTTGGACTGGTTTCAGATACAAGCTCTGTGGCTTCTCCTTTCTGGAGTTACTCTCTGGGGGTATGTCTACACTACCCTCCTAGTTCTAACTAGGAGGGTAATGTAGGCATACCGCACTTGCAAATGAAGCCTGGGATTTGAATTTCCCGGGCTTCATTTGCATAAGCGGGGAGCCGCCATTTTTAAAACCCTGCTGGTTCGAACCCTGTACAGCGCGGCTACACGGGGCATGAACTAGGTAGTTCGAACTAGGCTTCCTAGTTCGAACTACCGTTTCTCCTCATTTCACGAGGAGTAATGGTAGTTCGAACTAGGAAGCCTAGTTCGAACTACCTAGTTCGTGCCCCGTGTAGCCGTGCGGCACGGGGTTCGAACCAGTGGGGTTTTAAAAATGGCGGCTCCCCGCTTATGCAAATGAAGCCCGGGAAATTCAAATCCCGGGCTTCATTTGCAAGTGCGGTATGCCTACATTACCCCGCTAGTTCGAACTAGGAGGGTAGTGTAGACATACCCATGATGTCACAGAAACTGATAGACACCCACAGATAAGTCTTAAACAGTCTTCTTATGATGAAGATATGCCTCTCACTAAAGTACTGAGTTTTCAGCTCTGACTCAGCTTCTGCTGAACATGAGCTAAGAACTTTTCCATCCAAGCTTTCTCCTTGAGCCCTCTTTTGTAGCTACTTATTCACTAGTCTAAATTACTGAGCTTACATCTGTTACTTTGAACCCCCCATGCATTCCCTTTCTCCCTCTGTCTCTCCTAGGAATACATGGTAAGTAGCTACAAGATTCATCTTATAATTCATTATCCACTTCATTTCGAGACCTGAACCAGTAATGAAAAGTGGATTATGATACAATGTCTAATTTTAATAAAAATGCATATTTTTAGAAGAGGATATAAAGGTAGAGGGTGTCTCTAGGCAATGAACTACAGCAAAGATACCATTTCTAAGTTACTTAATTGAACAGCTTTAGGTTTTGAGAAGAGAAGGTCATAAGGTGCATCGCACAGTATAAAATGAGAGATTGGGGGGATAAAACAGAAAATATTGAAATGCTTCTATATAAAGCTATGGTGTGACCACACCTTGAAAGTTGTGTGCAGTTCTGGTCTCTCCATCTCAGGATTTATGTATATTATAATTGGGAAAAGTATAAAGAAGGGCAACAGAAATGCTTAGGTGGATGAAACACATTCCTTATGAGGAAAAATTAAAAAGACTGAGATTGATCATCTTAGAAAAGAGACAACTAAGCAGGAATATAATAGACATCTATAAAATCAGGATTGGTGTGAAGAAAGTGAATAGGGAAATGTTATTTTTCCCTTCACAGAACATAAGAATTAGGGGTCACCCAATGAAATTAATAGGCAGCAGTTTTAAAAAAAACCATAAGGAAGTACTTCTTCACACAACACACAATCTGTGGGACTCATTGCCAGTGGATGTTGTGAAGACTTAGATAAGTTCATGCAGGCTAGATACATCAATGGCTATTTGTGAAAATGGTCAGGGATGCAACCCCATACTTTGGTGTCTGTAAACCTTGAACTGCCAGAAGCTGAGAGTGGAAGACAGGAGATGGCTCACACAATAGCTTCCCTATTTTGGTCATTCCCTCTGAAGCACCTGGCATCAGCCACTCTGGGATGATAGGCTACCAGGCTAGATGGACCATTGGTATGGCCCAGTATGGCCACAGTGGGATACTGCCACTCACAGAAAATCAGACAGTTGGAACAAAATGGGGAAAATGTAAGTGTAATTTGAACAATATTTGTGCTTGTTTCTTCACAGCAAGGAAAGATTATAGGTGACCATTCTGCAGCCTGACATGTCCAGAGCTTGGCTGGCTGTGCGGTTAATGATCTCCCGAATGTGTTTGGGACAACAGCCACTTCCCCTGCCTGGGCAGTCCTGTGTTTATTGGTGTCACCAGGAGGTTGTACCTGCCTTTTTCACACTTCACCATGTGAAGAGGAGGGGCAAGTCACAATGACATTGGTGGCAAGCATCATCCAAGCTAAGCCCAGAGCGTTCCCCGCCCCTACTCCTGCTGTGTTTTTTGTTTCAGGAATGAAAAAGTGCTGCAGAGGCTCTCAGCCGTGCTATTGGCTCTGCCGGATCCACCTCTCCATTTTTATTTGTTGGGCAAAGAATAGGTCAGTGAGGAGGGGAGTTAGTAACATCACTCCCAGCTGGTGGTACAAAACTCAGGAAGGAGTGGGGGAAGAGCAGGAGTTCCTTTGCCCCCATGCAAATGGCACCCCTGCTGAAAGGTGCCATAGAAGTACTCAGTGATTCATGACTTATTGCTGGTTATTGTTAATAATTATTGCTCAGTAGTTGGCGTTCCTCACCCTGACTTGGTGGGGGGTAGTGTGGACCTTGGTGTGGGAGAAGAGGAGTCACACAGTCCCTTGCATGCAGGGAGGGAGATCAGGGAAATTCAGAATCCCAGTAGGGGTACTGTGGGGGGAAAGATGGAATGGGGGACACACACAGTATGGGGTGAGAATGGAGAACAATGGCACAGGGAGCACACAGGGACTTCGGCATGTGGCAGAGTGGGGCATGGAAGATCTCAAGGAGCCCCCAGTGTGTGCAGTGAGCTCAGTCTGCAGAAGCAACAAAAACATGAAACCCTCCTGTAGGTTGTGTTGGAAGCTGACGGTTCACTGTGCTGTCTGGGTGGTATGCTAAACGCAGCAGGCAGTTATTGCCAAATTGCATCTCCTACCTCATTACTAAAAATAAAACAGAATACTTTAAAAAACTCTATGTGAAACATCAGGCTCAATTCTAGAAAACTGAGGGTTATTTCCCAACATAGTGAGAAACCAAATCCAATGTTTTCATTTTTATTTTTTTTAAATAATAACTGCCTACTAATTACTACATCATCCTTCTATATAGGAAACTTTCCCAGCATGCTTTGGTGATATCTGGCCCATTAAACTTGGCAGAAAAAGCAGCTGTAGCCCTAAAATGACCATTTTTGTAGTTGACAGCTGGGAACTACTTCTTTCCTTTAGCTGGTACATCTTCCTATTGCATTTTTATTTTATTGCACCATAGAGGAGCTTGGACCATCTACACCTGCAGCCAGAATGTTGTGCAGAATATTACCCTATTCTAATGTGTCCAATCTGGTTGTGTTAGAATTTGCAGACAGGACAAAGGCCTGCATGTTTCTGATTATTTGCAAAACACATATGCAGTTGAAATAGCCAGAAATCCCTAATCCCAGAGGGAATGCTGCAAACAGCATCAGTTGCAAAGAGATAGGGGGATGAGTGAAGGTTTGCATGGGTTGGGAACATTTTGAGCTCTAAGGGTTTGCAATTCTGCTGGGTGGCTATTGTTTGTGTGGATTGTAAATTGTTAATAATTTTGGGCTGCTGGAGCTTATTTAAGTACAATAATATTTTGTACTTAAATTGCAAAAAAAACAATATTGTTCCAATCAGTCATCTAGCTCTATTTGTGTGGTTTCAGAGTAATTTTGTTATATATCTTCTGTGATTACTGCTCCTGATTAACTCTGAAATATGTGTACATTTTATTGTTTTGCTTCAGACACATCTTATGGCTTTTTATACTATGGGGCTGTGTCTAGACTGGCAAGTTTTTCCGCAAAATCATCTGCTTTTGCGGAAGAACTTGCCAGCTGTCTACACTGGCCGCTTGAATTTCCACAAAAGCTCTGACGATCTCATGTAAGATTGTCAGTGCTTTTGCGGAAATACTATGCTGCTCCCGTTCGGGCAAAAGTCTTTTTCCGAAAAACTTTTGCGCAAAAGAGCCAGTGTAGACAGCAGAGATTTGTTTTCCTCAAAAAAGCCCCAATCGCGAAAATGGTGATCGGGGCTTTTTTGTGGAAAAGCGCGTCTAGATTGGCCAGGGACGCTTTTCCACAAAAAGTGCTTTTGCTGAAAAGCGTCCTGCCAATCTAGACACACTTTTCCGAAAATGCTTTTAACGGAAAACTTTTCCGTTAAAAGCATTTCTGGATAATCATGCCAGTGTAGACGTAGCCTGGGTGTGTCTACACTGCAGGGCTTACCTCAAAATAAGCTACACAATTTGAGTTATGTCAATTGCGTATCTTATTTCGAAATACCTTATTTCGAAATAGGGAGAGTCTACACAGAATTTACTTTAAAATAGAGCACTCTTCCTCTGACTTCCCTTACTCCTCATACAATGAGGGTTACAGGAGTCAGAATAAGAAGTCCTTCAGCTTGACAGTATTTTGACACTATTTCGAATTAACTGCCTGCTGTGTAGACGTGTACTAAATTATTTCAGAATAGTGCTAGTTATTTTGAAATAGCATTGCAGTGTAGATGTACCCTCCAGGTTATACTATATATTTGTCCAGCACTTAGCACATTGGGGCACTGAGCTGATTTGAGGCCTCTAGGTGTTACCATATTAGAAAAGATTAATAATCCAAAGTAGAAAGTGAACTAAACTTTGCAGGTGAAATAGAAGTTCAGTTCCTACATTAGTTTTTTTCTCAGCTGATGCACCTTTCTAGTTCAGCGAATGATGTATTCTAGGAATATTAAGAAGGAAGAGTGTTATTACTCTCAGCTTCAAGAAGAGCATTGCAAGTGAAAACATCTTTGAGTTGTTAAAATCTTATAATGACTTTATTCTCAAACTGTCAATCTGGTATAAATCATGGAGAGTTCCATATGTCACAGCAGATTATATTTAGATAAAAAGCTAGCCCAGATATGTGTGGTATTGCCCTACAGGGAGTTACTGATTTATTTAATAAGACAGGAGATAGATCAGGTAGACCTATCAGTTCCGTGACCTGTTGAACAACAAATTATTTCTAGGTAAACAAGGAAAGCATACTAGCTGTCTTGCAAGAGGGTTCATAAATCCATTTACTCCTATCACTTACGAGTAGCAGTGTAGAGACCTTTTTCAGGAGAGATGAAAATACTGCTTTAAAATAAATATTTTTTGTCTACAATTTTGAAGTAAAAGACAGATCAGAGTTTAGGAACATAAATCCAATTTTTGCTCTGTTTCACCACCGTTAGTAGAGCCCATGGTTTGACATAGGTATAAGGTTTACCACAAGGAGGTAAGAATTTAGGTGCCAATCCTGCAAAAATGTACCCACATTTACCCATATATTTACACTCAAGTAGTCCCACTGAAGTGAGATGTACAAGTCAAATTTTAAAAACTGGAAATTAAATCTTACAGAGGAAAACTGAAAGGAGCATAAACTCTGGCAAGTCAAGTGTAAAAGTATAATAAGACAGGCCAAGAAAGAATGTGAAGAGCAGCTAGTTAAGCACACAAAAACTAACACCAAATCTTATTAAGTACATCAAAAGCAGGAAGCTTGCCAAACAATCCATGGGGCAGTCAAAGTGCTAAAGGAGCACTCAGGGAAGACAAGGCTATTTGTAAGAAGCTATATGAATTCTTTGCAGTGGTCTTCATTTCACAGCTTCATTTCAAGCCATTCTTATAACTGACAAATCTGAGAAGCTCTTCCAGACTGAAGTGTCAAGAGAGGAGGTTATGGAACAAACTGATAAACTATAATACCGTATTTTCCGGCGTATAGGGCGACTGGGCGTATAAGACGACCCCCTATCTTTTTAATTAAAAGATAGGGTTTCATCTTATACCCCAGCGCCCCTCCGCCTCCTTTGCTCCCGGTGTCCCTGGTCTGCTGGAGATGGTCCCCAGCAGACCAGAGGCACCGGGAGCAAAGCTGCAGCAGCTTTGAAAGCCTCGGGGGAAGCCGGCGGCGGGGCATCCCAGGGGCATCCCTTTTTGACAGCAGCTGCACATTGCATGGAAGTTTTTAGAGAACTGTCCACGATAACTCCAAGATCTCTTTCCTGATTTGTCGTAGCCAAATTAGCCCCCATCATACTGTACGTATAGTTGGGGTTATTTTTCCCGATGTGCATTACTTTACACTTAACCACATTACATGTCATTTGCCATTTTGTTCCTGTAGTGGGCTTCCTGCTCCACCACAGCGCCCCCTGCCATCTGTTCGGGGAATTAGATCTGCCGGCAGGTGGCGCGGTCTTTCAGGACACTGCCCTCCGGCAATGTCCAAAATAGCCTGAGCTTTTCCCCCCTTCCGGGGGACGGTTAGTTGTAGGTTGGCAGGCCTTTAGGAGGCGGTTCCTCTGCCCTGGTACAATGGGTGGCTAGTCCGCCCTATGGCTCTACCGTGCCTTAAAATAGTCCGAGTCTATGAGTCTATCTCTGGCCTTATTTCAGGTCGGGATGAGAGACAATAGTTCAGGAGCCCGGCCTTGCTTCAGGCCCGGGCCATGGGGGAAGAAATTCTGCGTATATTCAAGTCTCTTAACTCAGCTAGGGGCAGGGCAACAGTCCTAGTCCTGGCCCTTTAAAAGGTCCGGTCCGGATCCTGGCCGGGTACCAAAGCCACCATACAGAGGCCCAGGCCCTCGAGCAGGGCAGGGCGGCAAAACACAGTAAGCCACAGTATACCACGAGGTATACCGGTAGTTCGGAATAGGAATCCTAGTTCGAACTACCTAGTTCGAGCCCCGTGTAGCCGCTCTGCACGGGGTTCGAACCAGCGGGGTTTTAAAAATGGCAGCTCCCCGCTTATGCAAATGAAGCCCGGGAAATTCAAATCCCGGGCTTCATTTGCAAGTGTGGTATGCCTACATTACCCTGCTAGTTCGAACTAGCGGGGTAGCGTAGACATACCCTCAGGGAGTCAAAGCGCTGTCGTCCCAGCAGTGTCCGGTCGGCCCAATCCAGGGGTTAAGGGGTTGGAACTCTGCAGCGTCACGCGGGCTCACCTGGCCCTGGCGTTCCAGTACCCATCGGGGTTCCAGCTGGTCCAGTGGCTCAGGCCAGTCCTCGGGGTCCACGGGAGGTTCGGCTGGCTGGCTTGGCCAGGCCTCCGTAGCCCTGGCGGGGAAGCCTTGGCTGGCCTCCGGGGAGGCCGGTCTAGGCCCGGTCTTAGTCTCCCCCGGCAGGAGCTCTGGACAGGCCTCCGTCTCCTTCAGAGGCTGGGCCCTCACTGAGCTCCCCGGCGGCCTTCTTATACTCCTAGCCCCGCCCTTTGACTTCCGGTCAGGTGAGAAGGCGGGGCTAGGCTGGGCCCAAAATGGCTCCCTCAGGGGTTTCTCCGCCTCCGGCTCAGTGGGGGGCCACTCTACCCCACTACAGTTCCGCAATCACTCAGTTCGGTGAGATCTTCTTGGAGTCCCTCACAGTCTGCATCTGTCTTGACTATCCTAAACAGTTTGGTATCATCTGAAAACTTTACTACCTCACTGCTTACCCCTTTCTCCAGATCATTTGTGAATAAGTTGAAAAGGATTGGTCCCAGGACTGACTCTTGGGGGACACCACTAGTTACCCCTCTCCAATCTGAAAATTTACCATTTATTCCTACCCTTTGTTTCCTGTCTTTTAACCAGTTCTCAATCCAAGAAAGGACCTTCCTTCTTATCCCATGGCCATGTAATTTACACAAGAGCCTTTGGTGAGGGACCTTGTCAAAGGCTTTCTGAAAATCCAAGTATACTATATCTACTGGATCCGCATGTTTGTTAACCCCTTCAAAGAACTCTTAGGGTATGTCTACACTACCCCGCTAGTTCGAACTAGCGGGGGTAATGTAGTCATCCGCAATTGCAAATGAAGCCCGGGATTTGAATTTCCCGAGCTTCATTTGCATGAAGCCGGCCGGCGCCATTTTTAAATGCCGGCTAGTTCGAATGAGGAGATAGCCTAATCCGAACTAGCTACTCCGTGCCGCGTGTAGCCACGTGGCACGGGGTTCGAACTAGCCGGCATTTAAAAATGGCACCGGCTTCATGTAAATGAAGCCCGGGAAATTCAAATCCCAGGCTTCATTTGCAATTGCGGATGACTACATTACCCCCGCTAGTTCAAACTAGCGGGGTAGTGTAGACATACCCTAAGGGTATGTCTACACTACCCCGCTAGTTCGAACTAGCGGGGTAATGTATGCATACCGCACTTGCTAATGAAGCCCGGGATTTGAATTTCCCGGGCTTCATTAGCATAAGCGGGGAGCCGCCATTTTTAAATCCCCGCTGCTTCGAACCCCGTGTAGCGCGGCTACACGGGGCTCGAACTAGGTAGTTCGGACTAGGGTCCTAGTCCGAACTACCGTTACTCCTCGTGAAACGAGGTGTACCGGTAGTTCGGAATAGGCACCCTAGTCCGAACTACCTAGTTCGAGCCCCGTGTAGCCGCGCTACACGGGGTTCGAAGCAGCGGGGATTTAAAAATGGCGGCTCCCCGCTTATGCTAATGAAGCCCGGGAAATTCAAATCCCGGGCTTCATTAGCAAGTGCGGTATGCATACATTACCCTCCTAGTTCGAACTAGGAGGGTAGTGTAGACATACCCTAATAGATTAGTAAAACAGGATTTCCCTTTACAGAAACCATGTTGACTTTTGTCCAACAAATTATGTTCTTCTACATGCCTCACAATTTTATTCTTTACTATTGATTACTAGATTAACATGATTTGTTAGGGAAGAATCACCATGGCATTTGTAAAGGCCAGTTAACCTCACCAATGTATTAGAATTATTTTGGGGAATTCAGAATCATGTTCAGAGGGCAATCCAGTGGATAGAGTGTACTTGGACTTTAAAAAGGCCTTTAACAAACTCTCTTCAAAGGCTCTTAAGCAAAGTAAACATCCAGGGGATAAGAGATTAGGTCCTGTCATGGATCAATGAATGACCAGTTAAAAGATATGAAACAAAAGGTAGGAATAAATGATCAGTTTTCACAATAAGGAGAGGAAAATAGCAGGGTCCCCAAGAATCGGAGTGTTGTTCAATATATTTATAAATGATCTGGAAAAGGTGGGTGCACAGTAAAGTGGCCACATTTTCAGACAACACAGATTTACTCAAGCTAGTTAAATCCATAAATAGTTACAAAGGGATCTTTCTAAATTGGGTTACTGAGCAACGAAAAGGGAAGATGAAATTCAGTGTTGATAAGCGCAAAGTAATGCACATTGGAAAACATAATCCCAATTATACTTGCAAAATGATGGTGTCTAAATTATCTCTTTCTGCTCAAGAAAAAGATGTTGGACTCATCATGAATAATTCTCTGAAAACATCCACTCAATGTGCAGAAGCAGTCAAAAATGCTAACAGAACGTTAGGAACCATTAGGAAAGGGATAGAAAATATTTAAAAAAAACATATAAATTCATGGCCTGCCCACACTTTGAATATTGTGTGAAGTTCTGGTCTCCCCTTCTCAAAAAAGAGATATTAGAACTGGAAAAGGGACAGAGAAGGGCAATGAAAATGACTGGGCCAGATTCCGTATGAGGAGAAATTAAAATGACTGGGATTGTTCAGCTTACAGAAGAGACTTCTAAGGGGAGGATATGAAGAAGACTATAAAATCATGAATGGCATGGAGAAAGTAATAGGAAAGTATTATTTACCCCCTCACGTAACACAAGAGGTCAGGGTCACCCAATTAAATGAACAGGCAGCATTTAACAGAAGGATGTACTTCTTCACACAACACATAGTCCACCTGTAGGACTCATTGCCAGGCATGTTGTGAAGGCCAAAAAGTATAACTGGGTTCAAAAAGACTTAGATATGTTCACACAGGACAAAGTACATCAATGGTAATTAGCCAAGATGGTCAGGGATACAACGCCATACTTTGGGTGTCCATAAATCTTGAACTATCAAAAGGTGGGAGTGGACAATAGGAAATAGTTCACTTGATCATTTGGCATTCCCTCTGGAGCATCTGGCACTGTGCACTTGCAGAAACAGGATACTGGGCTAGAAGGATTATTGGTCTGCCCCAGTATGCCTGCTCTAATGTAAGCACAGGTATAAATATTTGCAAGATTAGGAGGTTAGCAATAATACTACTTGAAGTCACTACCCTTTGAGGTAAACCCGATGGCTTAGCGCAGTGTCTCTCTCAGTTGGATGTTCTGACAAGGCACCAAGAGGTGCCAGATATTGAAAAATTTATTACAGTCTAAACCAAACACTGTCTACTGCCTGTACATACCCTTTCATGGTCAAGTATTTTTGTCAATCTTTTGGGGAAAATCCCTGATAAATTATGTGGATTTAGTTTTATCAATGCTATATTTTTTACACTTTTTGCATTAAATTTAGAGGGATTGTAAAAAGAAGTTATTTAAAGAAGGGGTCCCCAAAGTGGCATTGTTGAGCTGCGCTGACCAGGTAGATAGGACACAGCCCTAGGACTCAGGAAACCTGGATTTCTGTCCTGTCTTTGCCACATATTTCCTGTGTGACTTTATGCTGAGCAAGACATTTAACCTCCTCTGTGCCTCAGTTCCCACTTGTAAAATCATGGTTAAGACCTCCTTCTTCCCACAGATGTTGTGGGGAGAAAATCTGTCAGGTTATGTCTAGACTATATCCCTCTTTTGAAAGGGATGAGCCAGATCAAAAGTGCAAATGAAACGGGGATTTAAATATCCCGTGAGTCATTTGCATATTTGCGTCAGGTCACTGTTTTGATAACGAGAATTTCAAAAGTGAATCCACAGTCTAGACGTGGTTCTTTCGAAAAAAAACCCACCCTTTTTTTTCTGAAAGAACCACGTCTAGACTGCGGTTTCACTTTCGAAATACCCTTTTTCAAAACAGTGATCTGATGGGAATATTGAAATGAAGTGTGGGATATTTAAATCCATGCTTCATTTGCCCTTTCGATCTGGCTCATTTACATCCCTCTTTTAAAAGAGGGATGTAGTCTAGACGAGCCCTCAATGACTGTGAGGTGGGGATAACTTCTAGATAAATAGACAATCCAAGCTGCCCATCTGAAAAACAAACATTGCTCTTAAAGATGCATCTCATTTTGGATTTAGAATATTCTGAGAATGTGCTATTAGACTGAGACATGAAATAAAACCTAGATCTATGAATGCAGTATTTTAAATAGCCAACTGATCCTTTTCATATGGTGTTAGGAGCTATATACTGTCCACAGAAAATTGTAGGTACTCTTATACAAAAAGTACAGGCAACTTTCTGTTCCCCTCTATCTGAATTAGAAGCAATACCTCTAAACACCGTGAGGAGATGAGGAAATACTAGCATATAGGTGGGGAACTGAGGCATATCAATTAAATTACTTGTCCAAATTCACAGTCTGTGGGAAGGCAGGAAATTGAAAACAGATCTCCTAAGACTCAGTCCATTTCCAGAACCACAAGACTATCAATTTTTGCCCAGTATCTTGAGCCAGGCATAGATGAAAATTCTGCAGTTCACTGAGAACAGGATCACTTGCCTTCTAGAGCTCCAACCACCCTACAGAAGACAGAGAAGCAATTTAGGCATGGCTTTACCCCTTAAGGAATGATGCTGGATTAAACCATTGCAACAGGTTACCCAGGAATATGGTAAAATTCTGGGTGAGTTTCTCTAGTCTGGTACAATAGAAGTGGGACTAGATGGTTGAAATAGTTACTAATGGACTTAAAATCCATACAACTTATTAAATCAAAAGGGGGAAGGAAGTAAAACAAGCAAGTTCTGCATGACTTTCTGTGCAAATGGCATAATAGGTTTCCAGGGCTTTTCTCTCCATGCCTCCATGTCAAATTTATTGCGCTT
Organism: Pelodiscus sinensis; assembly: GCF_052426305.1. Classification (NCBI taxonomy): domain Eukaryota; kingdom Metazoa; phylum Chordata; order Testudines; family Trionychidae; genus Pelodiscus; species Pelodiscus sinensis. The sequence continues at coordinate 14,679,274 of NC_143053.1, read as the reverse complement.
GTAAATAAAAAGACTGGATTCTCTTTTTTTAAAATTGCCAACCCTGAAGACCCAACCTGAGATGTGAAAGTGAAACAGGGCTTTTTTTTTTTTGTTTCAGACTCTGTTCATGGTCCCACTTATTCCACTCCTAACTGGAGTAAAATCCACAACTAGCAGCTGTAGCTTCGTCTTCTATGCAAGGCCAAACCTTGCTTGCCTTATGCATGAGCAAAGAGGAATTATTTATGTGAAATGAAAAGGATTTCGCATACCCGGTGTAAAAGTTTTCTAACTAGGTAAGCATTTTTCAACATAATCCCCTTTCTGCACACACTTTAAAACATGGTCTGCATAAGAAGCTAGCAGCCAGTACGAGCTTAGCAAAAACATACAAGTGACGCTAATGTGCAGGCCACTGAGCTCCCACTGGTCGCTACAGTTCCTCCCAGGATGAAGTTTCCTCCTTTCCACAAGTTTAAAGAGTTTCATAGAAGTTTTGAAGATGAAAATTGCCTCTGGAATGGCAATTGCTATACCCAGACCTGCCCCATGTTACCCCAGTGCAAGTGTGGGTTTAATTAATTGCAGCCCAGTGAGAAGATAAAGGGCACTTTAGATACCCAGAAATACCTGTGCTATTTGACTTTTCCCCTTACTTTCTGATTGGCTTTTTTCCATGACAACCCCATGAGTTCTCCTAAACACTTCATAATAAAGCAGCCCCATCTACAGTGCATTGCTATACTCCTACTGCCTCTTTCCTCACAAAGCACCTGAGGTAAGGGATAATAGCTCATTACACCATAGGCTAATCCTCAGAAATAATCAGTTGGCTGGACTGGTCGATTAAGAATTCCTTGCCCTTGTAGTAGATACACAGTATATATCTTGGAATTTCAGAAGCTTGTTGTTCAGTGATAATAAGTAGTTCTAACAGCAGTGATTAGCATGGTGCAGCTCATGGGAGATTAGAATTAGTGCGTCTTATAGGTCAACATAAGGCCCTGAAAGAAGTGGAGTGGCTTGTATGGCTAGTAAATTAAGAACAGCAAAGTTTTCCTGCCACCAAAACATTTTGGATGTGTCTACATTGGCGTGATCTTGCGCCAAAGCAGCCACTTTTGCGCAAAAACATGCTGCCTGTCTACACTGGCGGGGAGTTCTTGCGCAAGAACACTGACATTCTAATGTGTGAAATCAGTGCTTCTTGCGCAAGAACTATGATGCTTCCACTCAGGAATAAGCCCTCTTGTGCAAGAGGCCAGTGTAGACAGGCAACATGAATTTCTTGCGCAAGAAAGCCTGATGGCTAAAATGGCCATCGGAGCTTTCTTGCACAAGAGATCATCTACACTGGCACAGATGCTCTTGCACAAAAGCACATCTCTTGTGCAAAGGCATGTGCCAGTGTAGACGCTCTCTTGAGAAAATACTTTAACGCAAGAACACAAAGAGTATTTGTGCAAGATCATGCCAATGTAGACACAGCCTTTCCCTCTGTTGTTTAGAGTTATTTACTTACACGTAACCTCCTTTGATAATGTCAAAATGTTTCATTTCCACTTAATTGTTTTGTTTTATTTTGTTTTAATTTTATATTATAATTTAGTATTACATTATATTTATGTGTTTAGTACTATTTCCACATTATTGAAACAGAATGTTTCAATATTTCTGAAATTAGGGTTGTGTTATTGTTTTAAAAATATCCATTCTGTGAAAAAATTCTAGAGTTCGACTTTTCATTTTCACGCAAAACTGAAAAAAACTGTAAAACATTAGAAAAACTTAAAAAAACAACCAATAGTCTAGTAGCACCTTAAAGATTAATAAAACATGTAGATGGTATCATGTGCTTTCGTAGGCATAACCCACTTCTTCAGATGACTGGAATATTAAAAGTACAGATCCAAGAATAAATAAGGGAAGGGGGGGAAAGATGGGGAAAAAAGGAGAAAAAAGACAGTGAATAGATTGTTCAAGTCATTACAAGAGCCTGATAAAACAATTAGCACCTCCATTTTTTGTTTAGTGATAGAGATGCAGCCATGTTAGTCTGGTCTAGCTGAAACAAAAGACAGGACTATGCAGCACTTTAAAGACTAACAAGATGGTTTATTAGGTGATGAGCTTTTGTGGGCCAGGCCCACTTCCTCAGATCGGTTTGTGGAAGAAAATTGGCACAACCATATATACCAAAGTGATACAATCAAAAAAAAGTGAACACATATAAAACTGACAAATCAGATTTTGGAACAGAGGGAGAGGGTGGGTCGTCTATAGCCAAGCCCTTAGATACAATCGCATCTGCTCTAATCCCACTGACAGAAACCAGAAACTTCAGGATCTCTACCAAGCATTTATAAACCTCAATTACCCACCCAGAGAAATAATAAACAAATTGAAAGAGCCAGATGAATACCCAGAAACCATCTACTTCAAGACAGACCCAAGAAAACCTACAATAGAACAGCACTTGTCATCACCTATAGCCCCCAACTTAAACCCGTCCAACGCATTATCAGTAAACTACAACCTATACTGGAACAGGATACTACCCTCCGAGAGGTTCAGGGAGACAGACCCATTGTCTCCTATAGACAATTGCCTAACCTCAGGATGATTCTTACCAACAACCACAGGACATACCACACTAATACCAACCCTGGAACTTTCCCTTGCAACAAACCCCGGTGCCAGCTTTTTTCACATATTTACTCTGCTGACACCATGATTGGACCTAACCATGCCAGTTACAAGATCAAAAACACATATTCCTGTTCATCCAGAAATATAATTTATGCCATCATGTGCCTAAAGTGTCCGTCTGCTATGTACATTGGACAAACTTCTCAGACACTTCGCCAAAGAATCAATGCACATAAAACAGATATCACGCTCTTTCACAGACAGACAGCTGTTGCTTGCCATTTTAACCAGACTGACCATTCTCTCAATGACCTTAAAACATGCATATTGCTTCAAAGAGATTTTGACTCCAGACTTCAAAGAGAAGCCTCAGAACTGTCCTTCATGCTTAAATTTGACACTTTACATATGGGTCTTAACAAAGATGCTAATTATCTCACCCATTACAAAGATAGCTTCCCAATTATCACCCCAATGTCATTACCTCACAGACACTAACCTTCCCCCCTCTCCACTCCATTCTAAAATCTTATTTGTCAATTTTATATGTGTTCACTTTTTTTTTTATTGTATCACTTTGGTATATATGGTCGTGCCAATTTTCTTCCACAAATTGATCTGAGGAAGTGGGTCTGACCCACAAAAGCTCATCACCTAATAAACCATCTTGTTAGTCTTTAAAGTGCTGCATAGTCCTGTCTTTTGTTTCATTTTTTGTTTGGTTGGCTAAGTCATTAGGATGTGGAAGGTAGTGTGAGAGCTAGCCGATTGTACTGTAGTGTCAAGGAAGTGGATCTCTCGTGGATTGATCCAGGCTGAAGTTGATGGTGGGGTGGAAGTTGTCTTGAAGAATTTCACAGGGATTTCAGCAACTTCCACCACACCATCAACCTCAGCCTGGATCAGTCCACTTGAGAAATCCACTTCCTTGACACTACCGTGCAATGAAATGATGGACAAATTTCCACCATGCTATACTGGAAACCTAATGACTGCTACATGTACCTTCATGCCTCTAGCTTCCATCCCAGACACATTTCTCAAACTACTATATACAGTAAACTTCCGATAATCCGGCACCTTTAGGACCCAGGGGGTGCTGGATTATCAGGTATGCCGGACTATCGGAAGGGGGGACTATGAGGGGTCTATGGTGGTGTGGGGAGGAGACCCCTCATAGCTCCCCCTTCCAATAGTCCAGCTCTGCCCCAGGCATCCCCGATTCAGCCGCTGCTGGTCAGTTTCAGCAGTAGCTGAATCGGGACGCCTGTGGAAGAGCAGCTGGGGTGCTGCCGGGTTGGTCCGGTAGCGCTGCCCCTTGGCGCTGCGAGATCAACCCGGCAGCACCCCAGCTGCTTTTGGGGAGGCCTGGGGCAGAGCAGCTGGGGTGCTACTGGGTTGGTCCCGCAGCGCCAAGGGGCGGCGCTACCAGACCAACCCGGCAGCATCCCAGCTGCTCTGCTCCAAGCATCCCCAAGACAGCCGCCGCTGAAACTGACCAGTGGCTGACTCAGGGACCTACCAGCAGTACTCCAGCTGCTCTGCCCCCAGCTTCTCTGATCAGCCGCTGGTCATTTACAGCAGCGGCTGAATCGGGGAAGCCAGGCACAGAGCAACTCCAATGGTCCTGCTCCCTGGAGCACTTCCGGGTTCCTGATGGTGCAGGACCATCAGGAGTTCTGGACCATCAGATGCCAGATCAATGGAGTTTTACTGTACAACCACGCCCTGAGATACAACCGGATTTGTTCTAATCCCACAGACAGAGACCAACACCTACATGATCTATATAGAGCATTAAAATTGAAATACCCACCCGGAAAAGTGAAAAAACAGATCGACAGAGCCAAACGAGTACCCAGACATGAACTACTTCAAGACAGGACAAGAAGAGAAGACAACAGAATTCCACTTGTCATCACCTACAGCCCACAACTTAAACCCCTCCAACGCATTATCAACAATCTACAACCTATCCTGGAAAATGACCCCTCACTCTCACAGGCCTTGCGGGGAAAGGCCAGTCCTCACCTAAGACAACCCACTAACCTCAAACAAATTCTTTCCAGTAACCACACAATACATCTCCATCATAATCATCCAGGAACCCACCCCTGCAAACAGCCCCGGTGCCAACTCTGCCCACACATCTACACACGCAATTTCATCACTGGACCCAACAACATCAGCCACCACATCAGGGGTTCATTTAACTGCACATCCACTAATGTGATCTATACTATCAAATGGCAGCAATGTCCCCTTGCCATGTATATTGACCAAACTGTACAGTCTCTATGGGAAAGCATTAATGGACACAAATCAGATATCCGAAAAGGCAACACACAGAAACCTGTTGGAGAACAGTTTAACCTGCCACTCATTAATGGATCTCCAAGTCACCCTGTTGTTTCAGGCCAATTCCACAAGCCAAATACACAGGGAAGGGTTGGAATTTAACTTCTTTTACAAGTACGATTCTTATCAGTATGGAATGAACAGGGATATCAGCTGGCTCGCACACTACCTTCCACATCTTAATGACTTAACCAACCAAACAAACAATGGAGGTGCTAATTGTTCTTATCAGCCTCTTGTAATTACTTGAACAATCTATTCACTGTATTTTTTCTTCTTCTTTTCCTCCTTTCTGCCCCCCACCACTTCCCTTATTTATTCTTGGACCTGGACTTTTAATACTCCAGTCATCTGAAGAAGTGGATTATGCCCATGAAAGCTCATGATACCATCTATGGCTACGTCTAGACTGGCATGATTTTCCGCAAATGCTTTTAACGGAAAAGTTTTCCGTTAAAAGCATTTGCGGAAAAGAGCATCTAGATTGGCAAGGACGCTTTTCCGCAAAAAAGCCCCGATCACCATTTTCGCGATTGGGGCTTTTTTGCGCAAAACAAATCTGAGCTGTCTACACTGGCCCTTTTGCGCAAAAACTTTGCGCAAATTGTCTTTTGCCGAACTGGAGCAGCATAGTATTTCCACAAGAAGCACTGATTTCAGACAGTAGGAAGTCAGTGTTCTTGCGGAAATTCAAGCGGCCAGTGTAGACAGCTGGCAAGTTTTTCTGCAAAAGCAACTGCTTTTGCAGAAAAACTTGCCAGTCTAGATACACCCTACATGTTTTGTTAGTCTTTAAGATGCTATTACACTATTGGTTGTTTTTAAAGTTTTTCTAGATACAGACTAACTCGGCTACTCCTCTGAAGCTGTAAAACATTAATATTTCCCACAGAAGGGCAATTCTATTTTCTGGCCAGCTTTCCATAGGTAGTTTTGATGAGTAAAAACCTACTCCATAGCATAGCTCATTCTCCAGACAGTACAGAATTGTGTAATTTGAGTTCTCTTGAATGCATAATGGCAGAGTTATGATGACTAGAGAGGTAAGTCTTTAATTTACTTTGTTCAATATGCATCATGCATGATGACCTTAACCATAAAGCATCAGATTTCAGAGACTTCTCTTTTTAAATAGGTCAATATTTTTTTATTAGATTCTACAGGACATGGTGATGTACTGGGCATAAAAGCATCCTATGTCAACAGGCTTTTAACATCTCCTGGTGCTACTCCTTAGGTAGTGGTGTCTCTGTATTGCCCTCAACACAAAGCAATGCTTAAGTGCCACAACTGTGAAATAAAGTAGAGCTCAGCATGAACATTGCCTGTAGAATCAGTCTCCAGGAGTTGGTGTGATTCTTAATGCTTTAGACCATGTTATCCTGATGGAAGGCAAAAGAGAAGACAAAGACAAAAAAAAAAAGCATTAGAATGAGCTAATTAAAACCACTGATAGGAAAGAGCTCTCTGAAGCCTGTGTGGTGAATGACCGGCAGGTGCCTTTATTATTTAAAGGACCGGTGACATGCTACATAGAAAATTGCAGGATAGCAAATTTAATTTCAGCTGCAAGGGAAGTCTTAATAGTGATCCAGGGAAGATGAGTGGGAGGACTGCTTAGGGAGGCACAGTCTGACAGCTTGATATATTGTTAGGACAGTTTCAGGAGAGGTAGGCTGGGCTTCTCCCAGTCTTAATGATCTTCTTTAAGAGAAGACGAGGGGAAAGAACAAAATATATGATTAGATTTTTTAAAAATAGTTGAATTAATCTAAAGGTCTAATAGATGTTACTGCAAAGATCTAGCGAATCTGATTCAAACCACACTGGAACATTCATTTCAGTGGAAATATTCCTGATTTATGCTCGTGCTATACCAAGAGGCAGAATTGAACCTGGGACCTTTAGAGCGCAAGCCTCTACTGCATGAGCTAAAAGCCAGCTCTAAGCTAAGGCTGTAGAGTACACTTATTCTCTCTGTGAGTCATCTCAGTGCCACAAGCAGTGTTCCCTCTAAGATTTTCCATCCATGAGTGGAGTGAATTTTATCATGTGCACCAATATTGAGGTCATGTGCACTTTTTCAGATGTGCGCCATCATGGCACCCAAGTTATTAACAAATATATAGCGAGAGATAGAGATAGAGAGAGAGAGAGAGAGAGAGAGAGAGATTTTAAAATGTAATGGAAAAAAAGAATACTAAAACAAGAGATAATTAACAAGATGCATGACTTTAAGTGTTTATTTAATATGAAGTCAAAGAAAAAGAAAATTAATACTGCAACATTTTAAGTAGCCAACTTCCTCTGTTTATAGCCCTCTCCCAGACCTTGCCCCAGCTGGACTAGATGATCTCTGAGGCTCCCTTGCAGTCTGATGATTATTGTAGGAATAGTATCATGTGATGGAAAGGAAACATAATACACAAAACCTGATATAAGAGCTTGGGGTATCTCCACACAACCATGGTGGGCATGGTGTGTATGAGAGAGAAAGCCAAAAAGGGCAAAATAAATATTTTAAATCTAGCTATAGGCTATGTATGGAGGAAAGGAATATGGAGTGTAAAATCAATAACTGGTCAAATAAATCAACACTTTCTCTAGTGGAAGTGGTAATATGTTTCACTTTTAATGTTTGTAACTGCGAGTCTATAATTTAAAATAAATAAGTGATTGCGGTGGGAATGGAGGAGGTATAATTTACTGGTCTGGATTTGTAATTATTTTTGCATTGCTCTTTTTAACTGATGGTGAAAGTGCTTAGAACCTAGGCTAGAATCTCATCTGCATGTTTAGTTAAATCCAAAGAAAGAAATAGCATGTCACGGTAATTAAGCTACGGCAAGTTATATATGTAACCTCTGGAAACATCTTAAAATGAGCATATAGGTTGATGTAAAATGTTAAAGAGACAAGGTCTTTATGTTTCACACCTGTGTTACGTGAGAGCAGAGGAAACACCTTCAGGAAATCAGCCAACCAGAACTGCCAGGTGAGGTCCTCTTGTTCATATTTGCAGGCAATGAAGCAACTGTGACTTGGGGATGAGAGAGCTGGAGGATTCTGAAGAGAGAGTAAAAAAGAAATGGAGAAAATTTTTAAGCTGCAAACTGGAACAACAGAAGTGGTTATGTGTCCTCATTTGACTTCTGTGAATTACGGTAAAAGCTGATCATTTTCTAAACCTCAGAGTACAGTTGGAGCCATATGTATGGTAATTGGAGGACCCGACTGCTCCTGAACACAGGCTGGTGTGTTCTACACAAAGAGGAACTCTGATTATTATTTTTACCTCTTTCACCCTGAGAGCCAGATTTAACATGCATCAGTCCTTGCACTCACTTTCCCTAATTACAGACTGTGTGTCTGCTACCTAGTCAAAACGGGTCATTGTAACCTTGCTAACCTCAAGCAGTGCAATTAAGCTGCCCTAAGCTGTCTTAGTTGTTCAGAATGGCATTATCTGTCATGGGAGTCAGAGCGTTCTGGTTCCCAATTCTACTGTCACTGAAATCAATTGGAGCTTTGCCATTGACTTTCATGGCAATAGGATTGCATAAGTTAGATCAGATTTTGGCAGGTGAAAAGCTTCTTGGTTCAATTTCCTATGCATTAGTATTGGAACTATTTACTATGCAATGCCTACTAAAGAAGCAATATCGAGAAACCATTATGTGTGAGGCACACTGAATAAAAAATGAGTGACATTTCCTCTGAGATAAGAGAATATGTACCAAGCATCACCATGTGCACTAAACACAAATGAGTTATTAACTCCATAAAAATAGGGATTCATATATGGAAATTACCACTGTACCTTAAAGTATGTGGACTACTCTGAAAAGAGTCCTGGCAAAGGCAGCATGGCTTCCATATTCCTTATCTCCCAAAGGATTCATTTAATTATCATGCCTGCAGACATAGCCAGAATTGTATGAGAGATGAGTGGACTTTTATTTCTCATACTTCAGTTATAAAGGCCCCCAGTGATAGCTGTGCAACACCACTTAGAACTTAGGGTGTGTATAGACTACATGACTCCGTCGACGGAGCCATGTAGATGAGTTTACTAGACATAGGAAAATGAAGCGGCAATTTAAATAATCGACACTTCATTTACATCAAAATGGCCACCGCACTGTGCCGATCAGCTATTTGGCAGCACAGCGGGGCAGTCTGGATGCACCGCAGATAACAAGGGAAGCCTTTGTCGACCTTGTGAAATGAGGTTTACCAGAGCGGTCGACAAAGGCTTCCCTTGTCGACCGTGGTGCATCCAGACTGCCCTGCTGTGCCGCCAAACAGCTGATCGGCACAGTGCGGTGGCCATTTTGATGTAAATGAAGTGTCGATTATTTAAATCGCCGCTTCATTTTCCTATGTCTAGTAAACTCATCTACATGACTCCGTCGACAGAGCCATGTAGTCTAGCCATACCCTTAGTAAACTCACACGGATGGTGATGCACAGGGCTCAACAATTAAGGCAATCTACTTGCTCGTGGCAAGTAGATTTTAGCCCAGCACAGCGCCGCAGCATGATCAGCACATGCGCGGTCTGCGCATGTGCAGCGTGTCAAATCGTGCGGCTGGCGAGAGGGGCTTGTCAAGCCCTGGTGATGCACAACAAGGAATAGACTCCAACTCAGTGAATTTTAGCTATGCCAGCTCTGTTGGGCTAACAGGAGTGCAAAGGAGGAGAGATATCTTTGTCACTGAGGTCAGCAGATCCTACCGAGAGTTCATCTGTTAAGGAAGAAAGTGACATTTCATAGAATCATAGAACACTAGAACTGGAAGGGGCCTCAAGAGGTCATCGAGTCCAGTCCCCTGCCCTCACAGCAGGACCAAACACCATCTAGATCATCCCTGATAGATGTCTATCTAATCTGCTTTTAAATATTTCCAGCAATGGAGATTCTACAACCTGACCATTAGGAACCTTTTCCTAATGTCCAGCCTAAACCTCCCTTGCTGCAATTTAAGCCTGTTGCTTCTTGTCCTATCCTCAGAGGTTAATGAGAACAATTTTTCTCCCTTCTCCTTGTAAAAAAGGCATGACCAGAAAGTGCACCTGAGGCTCTAAACTTTGAACTATGGAGTTTGTTTTTAGACACTGCTTTTTTAGTGTAAAATAGAACTATCATTTCTGATAGAGTGGTATTATATGTTCATTGAGTTTATTCTCTTGAAGCAGACTAACTATATTATCTGTTCAATGTAGTAAACATTTCAAAATAGTATATATATTCTCCAAAACCAGAATTTCAAAACTTTTGTTTGCTACAGAAAAGAAATGAGCATTCAGTAAATTATGAAATTAAAATGCATTAGCAAACAAATAGAGGCCAAACTGTTTTAAGATGGTTGGAACTTAACTTAATTTACAAGTTTGATTCCTATCACAGAGGTATGAATAAAGACATTGGCTGACTAGTACACTGCCTTCCACTTCCTAATGCCTTAACCAACTAAACAATGGTACTTTGTACCTTCTCTAATTGTTCTTATCAGCTTCTCATAACTTGAACACTCTAATTCACTATTTTCCCTTCTTCCCCCCCTCCCCCCGCTCCACCCACCTTCCCCTATATATTCTTGGATGTGGACTTTTAATACTCCATTCATCTGAAGAAGTGGGTTGTGCCCGCAAAAGCTCATGATACCATCTACATGTTTTGTTAGTCTTTAAGGTGCAGCTAGACTATTCATAGTTTTTTTTAAGTTTTTCCAGTTACAGACTAACTCAGCTACCCTTCTGAAGTTTTTGTTTTAACATAGGTCCTAAATTCATTTGATCTTAGTGCCTGATTCATTAAGATACTTAGGCACATGCTTAACTTTAAGCATGTAACCTAGTCCTATTGAATTCAAATGACGCATGTGCTTAAGTGCCATGCTGAGCTAGAGTCCTAATGGACAGTCCATCACTGTAATTTTTCCCTACAAAGAAACTAGAATTTTAAAATTTCAGAAGTCAAGAATTTTGGAATGGGTATTTCCCTGGGTTTTTGTGCTGCACTGATGGGTAAGTGTCTCTGAACATTATTAATCAGAAACTATTTAATTGATAAAAGAGCAGTTTTCTTTCTGCCACTGCCTCAAACATATCTCAGTTTTATAGACTTCATAAAAAGAGAGGAATGAAGAGGCACAAACAGTAGTTAAGTTTAATGTCAGTAAAAACCATACACCTGAATATATTCCTTGAAGAAATTTGATGCATACTTGGTTTAATTTATTTTCCTCTAAAACTAACCTCAGTGTAATAGCTATTAATTAGCAATGTTGATGTAACGTACAACTGAGGTGATGTATGGTTCATTATCTTGGCTGTTTTTTAAAGAAAGCTTGCTGCTATGTTGTAAAATAAATGCCATTTCAACTTCAAACTTTGGGTGTCAAGTAGTAAAACTTGTTCCATATAAAATGTTATTGCTCTTTAAAAAAAGAAAAAGAAAAGAAAGATCTTTGCAGTCTGTTGAGCTGAGATTTCAGTTACCCGAGGATGCTTCTGTACTTCTGAAATTGTCAGCTTGCAACATTCTTTGATTGGACTTTTTTTTTTTGCTGACAAAAGCAGGATATTTAATTCTTGCAAGAGGGAAAGAGGATTTCCTCTGACAATAACTATGGTTTCGTACTTTCATCTAAGAGTGTCAATATATTGCATAAATACTCATGGCATAAGCCTCACAATTTTTTCAGCATTTTGAATGGCCAAAAAATTGTTTTCAGGTCCAGGCAAGATGATTCTTGTCATTTTTTTGGAACTGACAAATTTGTTATTTACACAGTTCTATTCATATTAATATTTATTTTATTCTAAAATACTTTACCAATAGCACTGAAACCTGGCTCTTTCAAAATAAAACCAGTTTTCAAATCTGGCACTAATAGTCTTACATAGACTCCATATGTTTGTTTCTAAATACAGATTTAAGTTCTTACTTTAGTCACTCAGGTGTGTTAGCTGGGACCTTTGTTGTGAAAGGAGAGGCAGACTTTTCCCCATACCTAGCAAGAAAAGTGTGTTAATGCCGCAATCTCCTGACCAGGCTGCTAGGGGTTGTGAAGTAGGAGAGTTAAATGGGCTGGCCATGGACAGGTCACTTCTTCCTCCCAGGACACTATAAAACATGCCTGTGCTAAGCTTGGGGGCCTAAGTCTGGCAGAAAAAATAATTCAGGAAGAAGGTTGGAACTGAAGAATTTCCTGGACTTTTTTTTGGGGGGGGTGTTTTGTTTTTCTTCCTTGTAGGACATTAAATATTTCCTCCTATAGAGGCTGGAAAAACATTACTTGGTTGCTAGGCGTTGCAGAGCAACTGAAAGAAAGATTAAAGCACAGAGAATTACTTCCCTGGGATTTAGTTTAGAAGTTACAGTGTATGTGGGTAGTACATGTACTCAGCATGGAGAAGTACAACAAACCCACAAATAAATTTTAAAAGACCAAACCCTGACTGCATCAGACTAAATATTTGCCTAACATCCCCATTGGTAAGCCAGTGAGACCTCAGCACAAGTTGGGACCATTGTCACTGCTAAGATGAACTTCTACAAACAATTATAAAGAATAAGAATTGGATTAAGATAAAAAAGTCCAGGCAAATATTTTCTTTTCAATAGGTTGAAATAATAGTTTAAAAAAATCCATTGAAGTGAGGTTGTCTTTATGTCCCCCTGGTTTTATCATATTGGTAATTAATCTCTGGACAGCATAATGGAGTTAGTTTATAACCCAAGATTGTCCTCGGAATGCTTAATACAGAGCCAGCTAGCCATCATCCTCTGCCTGAGCAGTGCGTGTAAGATACATGCCACGGTGCCAGCATATTATAATTATATATTATTGGAATGGGGTCCAAACCATTTGAGTGCATAAATTGAAAACTCATTCTGAAGAATTGCATTGCTTCCCTAACTTAAGTAAATGGTAAAAACAGCCAAGCCGTTCAGGAGACTTATCTCTGGAAATGAATGTAATAATGTACCTCATGCTGTGTACGGCAGACTTTAGTCCTGATGGATGCTGTTCAGTTGATATTAAACTCTGATTTGCAGAGTAGGTTATTCCGTGAGGAAGGAAAGTCGCTTGCCAAAGCTGGCAATACGAGTGCACAGCAATTAACAATGTGCCAAATCATTTGGTAATAACTCAGGCAGTCAGCAAATATGGCCACCAGCTGGACTAAAAATATTGTGAAAACAGTTTATGAACCCCTCTAAATTTAAAGGGGAACTCTATATAATCTCTGGTCTTATAACCACATCTTTTCTTCAAGCTGTCTCTTAAAAACCAATGGCCCTCAGGTGAGTTGAGAGCTATTCTAACAGCTCTTCTGTTTCTAACAGGGAAAGGGGATCATCAATCCCAGCTACTGCAGGCATTCCAGGTAGGGCTGACTAGAAAACAAGGCTCCCTTTTCATGAAAAAGTTTGAGGTTTTGAAATTAGTTCACATTCCACAGTGAACTGTTTGTGGGAAAATGAAAGAGATCTGCAATGCTGATAGCCCCATGGTTAACACTTTTACCTCAGAGGAGGAATCCTGAGGAATCCTTGAGTGAATCCTGGCTCCACATCATGGAGAACAGGGACTTGATCCTGGACCTCTGGCTATTTTGCTTTGGATCTCTCATGTGTTGACCAGAGATTACAGTCTGAGCTTGAAAGTGTAGTTGAAACTGATACTTCTTAATGAAAAGTTTCAGTTTTGATGAAATTGGCATTTTTTTCAGTGAAAAAAAATCAGTTTATTTCTGTCACCATAGGAACAGCATAATCAGATAAGGTCCAATCCTGCACTCCCTTAACTCTTTTTTTCTTTTAATTTTTACTTGAGCAAATCTCTTATTAATTTCACTGAGATTTTTGTTTGTGTAAGGACTTTGGGATTTAGCTCATGCAGTGTAACCTTAATGCCACTATGCATTCTGTGCCGCCCTATGTTTTTCCCACTATATCTCTGGGCATTCCAGTATGAGCTAGACACAGGCCAATTTCACATCCCTCATGTAGTCTGAGAGTCGTGTAGTAAAGTCAGGAGAACAAGCGTCAGTAGAAGATTCACTCCTCAGAACTCTTCTTGGCCATAATGGCCTTCAAAAAACTCGGCACCAATTAAGTTGCTGGTGTGCGGAGACCACTGCTGATTATGATCTTTTCTTGCACTCTCCTATATTTCTCTATCTATCTGATGCCCCTTCTCTCAAATGAACATTCCTCTTTGTGGGGCAGGGACCGTTTTTTGTTGATTGTACAGCATCAAGCAGTCCCAAGTGCTGCTGCAATAGTAATAATAGAGAAGGAGATTAAACTGGGCTGACAAAAAGATGGTATAGATGCTTGTTTGCAGCAACACCTCGTAAGAGCTGATGCCGCTTCTGCATTACATTTCCCCTGGGAACACTTTCCCTGCTATGAATTTTCCATTTGGTAACAACAGAGCTGCCGCATAAAAACATTTATAGCATTGTGACATCATGTCATGGGGCAGACACTTGACGGGGGTGGCATGGGATTGGGGAGGGGGGGGACCAAATGAGGGGACATGTAGGAGCATTGTCCCCCAGTCTGCATTTTTCCATTTTTCCTGGGGCTCTTTCCGTCGGGGGCCAGTACTCACAGGGTGCATCTTTCCCCTCCCCTCCTCACAGCCAGCACCAGGCTAAACAATTGCTTAGGGCTCTAAGCAGTTCAAGGGCCCCCCTATCAGTTATTAGTATGTGTTGTGTGTGTATGTGGGGAATACTCCTGCTTAGGACCTGCAATGGGCTATCACTGCTTCTACCCCTCCCAACCCTGGCCCTTCAGCACAGCTCCAGGGTACACAGCCCTGTCCACCTGCTCTGTCTGACAGACCTTGTAGAAAAAGCATGTGTAGGGAGAAGTCTGGACGGAGGATCTGGACTTTGGGGAGGCACCGGGGTCAGGGAACCAGCAGCATGTCATAGCTCCTTTTCTCAGTGTGTGGCTTGCACACGTCAGGGGTGGCCGCTGCTATTTTGCTGTTGGAAGTATCATGTGATATTCTAATTTCTGGGCTTAGTGCCGATCACAGAAGAACTGAGCAGATTTTTCAGGCATTTGCAAACCATAATAGTTGTATCAATGCTTATCCTGCCCACTCCACCAATTGTTTTCTTGATAGAAAACCGGAAACATTTTTTAAAAGCATGTTCTCTAAACCAGGTTTATAATCTCAGCCACTGAAGTACCCACATGTGTGTGTGTGGGGGGGGGGAGGGATCAAAGAAAGCAACTGCCCCAGAGCCCCGTGATTTTAAAAGGCCCGGGGCTGTCAGCCATTGCTGGAGTGCTGCACAGAGTGTTCCGGGTAGCTCTGAGGATTGTGGGGAAGGAGCTGGTGTGCTCTGGGCAGCGCTAAGGGCTGACTGCCTCCAATCCCCACCCCTTCCTCTAGAGGCCTCATCCCTTCCGGAAGGATGCCCCACCCCCCCAGGCCTTGCTCAGGGGCCCAGCGTGGTTTTTGGCTCACCTGCCCACATAATATGTTACAGTGATGCATTGCACACGCTGTTTCTATCACCTCTAAAACAGATTTTTGATCCCATATTTCTTCAGCCCTTCATTTCCGGGAAAACTAGGTCCTAAACCAGAAACAAGAAAAAAATTTGGTTTTCCGCTGTTGAAGTTTGTCATTGCTTCAAATGTTCTAAAGAGGTAAGAGTTGGACTGATGCTGCATCTCCATACAGTGCCTTCCAGCACGAGGCCTTGATCCTTGACTAGCACAGGCAAGACTGTCATGCAAATAAGAATTTTAGCAACTCTTTTCACCTGGGAAAGAAAATCCAGAGATTTCATGTGGGCAATATAGTATAGGAAGGTTTTGACTCTTGCCAGTGAGGAGTTTGCTTGGGCAGTTCTTGGCACATTTTAGAGCAGCACAAAGCCTTCTTCACTTCTGATGCATGTATTTAATGAGCATACTTTTGAAAGTATCCTTCAGTTCATTATAGTGGATACCAGCTTCTTCACTATAGTGTGAGCACCTTGCTAAATTCCTTATTTTCTTGGAGTCCCCTAGGAACACATCTATACAGAAGGGCAAAAGTTGAATTAAGACTTAAATTCATAACTTCAGTTATGTTGATTGTGTAAGTGAAGTCAAAATAACTTAACTTGGCCTTTGGTGCTGTCTACACAGCAGGAAGTGAAAGGAAGAACACTCTTCCTTTGTGGGTACATCTAGATTGCAAGATTCTTTTGAAAGAAGCTGTTTTGAGAGAGCTCTTTCAAAAATGCTTCTTTCGAAAGAGAGCGTCCACACCTCAAAACTGGATGGAAAAAGCAATCTGCTTTTTTGAAAGACAGCATGCAGACTGCATGGATGATCTTTTGAAAGAAAGCCCTGATTGCTATTCACAGAATGGCCACCATGGCACCTGTGCTTTTTTCGATTGCCTCTTCTTTCGAAAAATGTTCCTGTTCTGCATCCACACATGCCTTTTTTCGAAAGAGCTCTTTCGAAAAAGGCATTCTTCCTTGTAATTTGAGGTTTAGAAGTGTCGAAAAACCCCTGCATTCTTTTGATTTAATTTCGAAGGAACGCGATTGCAGTGTGGATGCAGGTCACGTTTTTTCGAAAAAAGGGCAGTTTTTTTTAAAAAACAATGAAGTCTAGACATGCCCTAACTTCCCTTACTCTTTGTGGAATGAGGGTTACAGGAGTTGGAGTACGAAGTCCTCCATCTTGACATTATTTTGAAATAATGGCTTGAAGTGTAGATGCGCATTTTGTTATTTCAAAATAAAGTCAGTTATTCCAAAATAACGTTGCTGTGTAGATGTACCCCAAGGGAAGACCAACTAAGGCCTTAATGTCTCTGCCCTGTTTGGAACTGTCAGCTGAAAGAAGGAAGTTCTGTGCTAGTAGATGGGAATGGAACAGTGCTTAGCACTGGGATAAAGGTAAACTTATTTTAGTATGATTTTGTTTTCTCAGCTTCTAGAATGGAGATGTGCTCAAGGGGGTGCGGATGGGATGAGAGGACTGTCTGTAAATGTAGAACGGGTTGTGGGATTAGAGATTTAGGAGGAGAAAGTTTACATGTATTCTGAGCACTCCATCTTCTAAAGTTGATTTTATTTACTGGAGAAGATGGAAACTCGCAGTATTTGCATTTATCAAAATGCTGACTCTGCCACCGTACTGCACTCTGTCTTTATAGCTATCCACAACTCTTGGCTGTCTTTGGATCTTATTAGAGTGGCAGAAGAATTCTGCCCTGCTGAATGATTTTTTTTCAGTTGCAAGTGATTCTGTTACAACAGGAAATGCTGAATGTGATGGGTGTTTGAAGCGAAAAGCTGACTTAAATGCAGGAGTAACTCCATGGACATCAATGAACATACACCAATGAGAAGATCAGAATTGGGCCCGGAATGTTGAAACTACTATTTTTATAGTCCACTTTCATTTTAAAGCCTAAATATTCACTCTATTCTGGGACACGGTGAAATGAATGTAATAAGAGTTTTGCTGATTTATAAGATCCCTGGCTCGGTGGAAGCACTTTTCTTATGGCACTATAAATCCACGCATACATGTAGTGATGCCGTTGCCAGGAGATCAGCTCTAGAAATAGCAGGGAAAGTATGAGTTTCAATGTCATGCACCATTCCATACTGGGATAATATTTTGAAAAATAATTTGAAGTAGTAGATGAAAGGTGATTTTGATAAATTGCTGGTATTTTATGCGTTTGATGCAAAACATACATAACTGGAGAAGCACTGGGATCCCAAGTGTATGTGAAAGAATGAACTGGGTCCTTGCATTTCTGTGGTGATAGACACAATTTCTCTTTCATTGCTTAACTTACAGGAGCAGATGTTGCTCCCAACAGAATCACAAACTCCTTCCCTCCCTCTTTTTTTTCCTGCAGAGAAGTCACAGTGTGCTTTTTTACTGAGAACTCGATGCAAGGCCCTCTATAGTTTTTGATTTGACACAACTCATAGAGGTAAAACCCAGAAAGAGGGTGGGGTATAGAGTTGGCCTTGGTTAGCTACATGGAGGTAAATTCAATAGGAGTTTAGCTCTACATAGTTCTCACTTGAGAACATACAGCTTCTTTTACACTGAAGACAATACCATGTGCTGGCCCTTTAAGGGCAAAACCCCAGCCCTGAGTGAGGGCTGAGAGTGAAGCCCTGGCTAAGGCAGTTCTTGCTAATGAGGGCTCAGCTGCGGGCAGAGTTGGCTTTAGGAAGTGCAGGGCCCAATTTGAACAGTTTCGACTGGGCCCCAGCAGCCAGGATTTTTTGTTGAGCAAAAAAACAAAAACAAAAAAACCAACCCACCCCTCACGCAAAAAAAGAGTCACAGCCCCTTTGGATCCCCAGTGTGTGACTCAAACATGCGCGGGCAGTAAACGCTAATGTGAAATGATCCTGAATTAAATCATGAAATAAAACATCGCTGAATTAAATCATGAAATAAAAGTATAATTATTGTAGTAGAGAAAAAGAAAATAACTAAAAAACTAAATGTTTGGAAAAACAAACATAAGGGAGATAGGAGGCGCAACTTGATTTGTTAAAAAACAGGAAGTTGCTTTAGATCAGTGGTCTCCAACCTTTTTACATCCAAGACCACTTTTTAAATAACAGAACAAGCCAAGATCTATGGCCCCGCCCCTTCCGTGAAGCCCCGCCTTCTCTATTCTCCTCCTCTCCATCACTTGCTATTCCCAACACTTATACTCCTGCTTTTTCCCCCCAATTCTTCTGTAGGAAGAAATTTTTCCAATATTTGGCCTGTCTAGACTGGACCAAATGTCAGAAAAAAACACTTCTTTTGGAAGCCCCCTTATTCCTTGTAGAAAGAGGAATATAGGGGTGACTGAAAGATGTTTGCTCTTCCACTAAAAGAAGTGGAAGAACAAATGCATCCCTGGATGCAGAAGAGTTTTTCTAGGATATCTCCGGACTCCTGAAAAACTCCTGCAGTCTAGCCGTACCCTCGCTGGGTTGAGACAGGATGTGTGGGCTCTGGGGTAGAAATGAGGGATTTGGGTGTGGGAAGGGGTGAGCGGTGCAAGCTCTGGGAGGAAATCTGGATGCAGGAGGAGGTGGATAAAGGAACACTTGCTCAGGGAGGGGGCTCCAGGCTGGGCAGTGTTGGGGTCAGATGTAGGGTTAGGGTACTAAGCAAGCCACAGACTTCTGGATGTGAGGGTTCAGGAATTTGGGTTGGGGTATGTGAGGGGCTCAGGGCAGGGGGTTTCAGTGTATTGTGTTTTCTTCCACAGTATGATAGGCTCAGATGTAGGGTCTGGGGGAAAGGGGAGTGCAGGAGTGTTATAATGCTGTGGCCAGATGGGGGCTTGGCCCCAAATTGGGTTTTGTTGGCCAGGCTTCATTTTTAAATAAAATACTATGTCAAACTGTGACAGGGCAGCACCGCCCCGCACTCAAGCCCCGGGAAACCACCTGGCGCCTAAGGCCGGCCCTGGCTGCGGGCGATATAAAGAAGGAGAGGGAGGGAGAGGGAGAACTGACTGCTGCTCTGGCTAAAGAGCAGGAGGGACCTGGCAGCCTGGAAAGCAGGAGGGTGCCTGGAGGCAGAGCAGTGCTGGGGAAGGAAGGCAGGCAGGCAGGGCTGGGGAAGCTCTGGACCAGCAAGCCCCCAGGCTGCAAGGCCTGAAGCTACTGGGGCTGTGAGGGGCAGCCATGATAGGGAGGTGCAGCAGGTTCACACACCCTTGCCAGTGATGAGTGGCTATTACAGACGGCAGTTTGCCCCTGAGGCAGGGGCTAGATGAAGACTGGCAGTGGGTCACTGAGGCAAGGTGGGTACAGGGGACCTAGGTGTTCCCTCGGAGAAGAACTGGGGGGCTCCTGGAGTGCACAGTTGGGTAAACACCCCCTGGAAGAGGCTTAGAGAGACTGACGAGGGCCATGTCCAGAAGAGGATGCCATGGTTAAAGAGGAACACGGGGAGATACCAGCTAGAGAGAAGCATCCAAACAAGCTAATTCCCAGGACTGCCAGCTGGATGCGCCATGGTGGTGAGTCTGCCCCCTGACACACATCTGACAAAGTGGGTCTTTGCCCACGAACACTTATGCTCCAACACTTCGGTTAGTCTATAAGGTGCCACAGGACTCCTTGCCGCTTTTGCAGATTCAGACTAACACGGCTACCCCTCTGATCCCTGACACACAGTAACTGGTTAGGAAACACATTGGCACAGCACTGAATTATTTAAAAAACTCATCCGCTTCAGGTGTGGAATAAAGTTGATGACATGATTCTCCACTACCTTGCATCCCTGTTTAGAGTAAGTGTGCAAAGCTCCGTCAAATCCAAATGACTGTATTTTACATCCTGTGTGGGCAGGTATAAGTGTCGCCATAAAAAGTAAGGGAGTAGCAAACCAGGCCCTTGTGCATCTGTATGTGCATGTGTGTGTGTGTGTGCTGAATGTTCAGTCAGGCCTGGTTTACACTAGGGCTATGTCTATACTGCACCCGTTTTTCGCAAGAAATATGCAAATGAAGCTAAGCATGGAATATCACCGAGCCTCATTTGCATAATTAATGAGCACCCGCTTTTTGTGCAAGAGGCTTTTGCACAAAAAGGAGCCATCTAAATGGCTCCTTTTTGCACAAAAAAACCCCTCTTGAGTAAGAGCCGTTCTTCTGCATTTTTTTTTCAGAAAAACAGCTCTTGCGCAAGAGGGGCTTTTGCACAGAAAGGAGCTGTATAGATGCTGCCTTTTTGCACAAAAGCCTCTTGCGCAAAAAGTTGGCACTCTGATTATGCAAATGAGGCTTAGCGATATTCCACACTTAGCTTCATTTGCATATTTCTTGCGCAAAATGGGTGCAGTATATACATAGCCTAGGACTTTAGTCCAAAATATGCCTCACTCCGCAGTCAAATTTATAAGATATGCATCTACACTACCACGCCCATTATTGCAGAATAAGGGGCCATGGAATTTGAACTCTGTAGTCCTGCTTTTCATGAGGAATAATGCTATTCCTGAACATGTAAGTCCAAAATAACGTTAGTGTGGAGTTCCAGTGCCACTAATTCAAACTGATTGGCCTCTGGGAGTCCTCCCACAGCTCCCCAGGTTGTTTCCTGAGGCTGTCTGAGGTAGCACATCCACATTGATGGAGCCTACCTCAGACTACATTCGATTCTTCCCCATAGTGAGGACATGGAAGTTCAAATTTGTAAAATTGGGTGCCCAGAAGTCAAACTTAGTAAATTTGAAATAATCTTTGAGTGTAGACAAGGCCTACGTGAACAGCATATTGACCATTAAGATGACTAAATCTATTCTCTATAAAAGTGAAGACCGAGCAAATCTTTCATTACAGGATTCAGAGCCATCAGGCAAAGTTCTCTTTATGATTCTGAAAACATCTAGCTGCCACTGAAATCCTAAACGAAGCCCTGTATAAGGTATTCTTGTGTTAATATAAAACATCTCCTTTGCTTTCACATGCAGAAAATTTCTAGCTATCCCTCCAGCACAGATATACTGAGCTGTTCACCTCCAACAAGGTGGTGAAATATGTAATTATGTAAGAATTGCCTGTTAATCTCAGGAAAGAGTTTGCTCTGAATTTGAAGTTGCCATTACTTAGGTGAATTTATATAATCCATGTATTCTAGCTTCTTCTTCAGCTTGATTCTAGTAACAGAAACGTTTTGCTGCATGGAATGATTTGCATCATCTGATACCTGATTGAACAATGAAAATTGTAAAGACAAAGGCAAAGTGACTCATTCTGATCTCACTTTCACCAGTGCCGATCCAAAATAACTCCCTTGATATCAATGAGTTTGTTATAGATTTATAGCAGTATAACAGATATCAGAGTCTGGGCCCAGAGAGGATTTAGTGAAAGGAAAGGTCATTGTCAACTTTCAGTTTATGTCCACTGTGATGAATTATTGGCACAAACCCCAAGCATTTAACCTTCCAGCTGTCATCTCATAACACAACCCTTTATGGATTTCTCACCCTAACACTCATATGATGAAGGTCAGAGTTATACCAATTTTATAGACAAGGAGCCGAGCAGAGAGAAGCAAATACAAAGATATCCAAGTGTCCATTATGCATTTGAACCTTATACAGGATGAAAAATTAAAATTAATTAATAGTCATGTGCCTGAGATTTTAGCTACATGGATATGAAGTATATACAAAAATTCAGAAAATTAAAATCCTTCCAAATAGCACGGAAATAGGCTGGAGCCAATGAATCCAGATTCAACCTTCAAGCTCATTTTCTCCTGGTCTATGCTAAAAAACTGACAGCATAGTTACATTAGCTAGCCGTGTGAAAAAAAAAATCATATGCCACGGCACACAACTGTGCCAGCAAAATCTCCAGTGTAGTTTAATTATGCAGATATAAAAGCACTTCTGGTGGTGTAGATAATACTATTTGGAGAGTAACAGTATTATGCTGGCAAATCTATGGCTTTCATCATTGTATTCTGCGGCCAGATGTATACTAGGCCTAGATGTTTGGCTTAAGGTAGGCAACCCCAGCTATGTGGAATATGTAGCTGAAGTCGGCTTCCTTTAAGCCACGATTGGTGCCATCACCACAGTCGGAGGTTGACGGGAGCATTTGCTCCCATCGGCTTCCCTTGTTCCTTGCAAGAGCAGGAGTACTGGCTGCCAATAGGGCACCCTCTGAGTTCAATTTAATGAGTCTTAACTAGACTCGCTAAATCAAACTCAAGAAGATTAATTGCAGCAGCATTGCTCTTCCATGGAGTGAAAATGTGGCTAAATTTATGCTGTGGGGCTATGCCAGCATAGCTATGCTGACAGTCAAAACAGAAAGCTATAAAAAATAGTGGAGGAGATATATATAAGCCTCAGAGGGTATGCCAACAGAGGGATGCAAATTAGGTAGGTTGACATTGCAAATGAGGCAGGGATTTAAATATCCGGCACCTAATTTGCATAAAAATGGCTGCCACATTTTGCCAACTCAGCACTTTGTTGGCAAAAAGCAGCAGTCTAGAGGGGGATGTCGAGAAAGAAAGCCTTTTTCGACAGATCCCTTATGCTTCCTGCAAGGAGGTTTACAGGATTTGTCGAAAAAGGCTTTCTTTCTCGACAGATCCCCCTCTAGACTGCCACTTGTTGCTGAAAAAGTGCTGAGTTGGCAAAATGTGGCGGCCATTTTAATGCAAATTAGGTGCAGGATATTTAAATCCCTGCCTCATTTGCAATGTTGACCTGCTTAATATGCATCCCTCTGCTGACAGATGGTTGCAGTCTAGACATACCTAGACTTTTCCCAGAGTAACAGGGAGATTTAGAACCAGCAGTGGCACTCAGGGGCAGTGAAACACCTGGGGCTAATTGACCAGGCCTACAGAGTCAGGCCAGTCTAGTCTAATTAGGACACTTGGGGGGGAGAAGGGGATGCATCTACACTGCACCATTTTTCCAGAATAATGGCCATTATTTCACAAAAACAATACGTCTACGTCTACACTGGCATGAATTTCTGAAAATGGTTTTAAACTGAAAAGTTTTCCGTTAAAAGCATTTTCGGAAAAGCGCGTGTAGATTGGCAGGATGCTTTCATGCTATCATGTGCCGAAAGTGTCCGTCTGCTTTTTACATTGGACAAACATCTCAGACACTTCGCCAAAGGTTTAATGCCCACAAAACAGATATCAGACATGATCACAAAGAGAAAACAGTTTCTTGGCATTTCAACCAGAAAGGACACAGTCTTAATGACCTGCTAACCTGCATCCTACTTCAGAAGACATTCAAATCTGCACTTGAAAGGGAATCCTCTGAACTGGCATTCATGCTAAAATTCGACACCCTCCGCACCGGACTTAACAAAGACCCCAACTATCTTACACATTACAAAGATAGCTTCCCCAATTATCACCTCTAATACTATTAACTCACAGACATTTCCCCTTCCCCACCTCTAATATCATTAACTCACTGGCATTCACCTTCCTTCTCTCTCCCCCCCCCCCCCCCCCCGACATCCTCCTTCTGTTCTGTAATGTGATTTGTCCTTTTCATGTGTGTTCATTTTTTTTAAATTGTATCCTTTGGTATATATGGTTGTGACTGTTTTCTTCCATTATTTGATCTTAGTAAGTGGGTCTGGCCCACGAAAGCTCACCATCTAATAAACCACCTTGTTAGTCTTTAAAGAGCTACATTGTCCTGCATTTTGCTTATGCCATTGGAGTAATGCTGGTATAGGCTCAGCAGTATAGACATGGCTCTTAAGTTCCAAGAAGGATGGTCTTGTGGAAAAGGATCCACAACTAGAGCTGGATAAATAACAAATGTTTTGGTTTGCTGGCAATTACAAAAGCATTTACATTAAAAAATCATCAGGGGTCGTACCAAAACAATATTTCTAGAAACAACCAGCAAATCAAAAAGTCAAAACCATTTTATTCTGAGTCAAATGAAGCACTTTCTTTCAGAAAATCTATTTTTTTTAAATTTTCAAGCATTTTATAACATTTTTTATTGTTTTTAATCAAGTGAAAGAACATTTTGGAAACAAAAGAGTAATCCCCAACCAAAAAAATCAAAGCTGCTAATTTTCAAAGTATCAAAAGGAAACTTTAGATTTTCATTTTTTCTTAGTTTTTTCCCCAACCAAAATAATTTGGCAGAATCTACATAAGTTCACAATTAGGCTGATGTTTCTGAATCTGCATTTTCACCAAAATGCTGTATTCAGCTCTGTTTAGGGGATATGGGTTCACGAACTGGCTCTACTACAGACTCCCAGTGTGAATTTAGAATATAAGAATGGCCATGTCAGGCCAGAGAAATGGTCCAGCTAGCCCAGTATCCTGTCTTCTGATAGTGGAGAGTGCCAGTTGCTGCTTATTTGCCTTGTTATCTAAAGAACAGTTCCTTCAACTTGATTTCTCCTCATATGGAAGCTGATACCCCTAATAATTTTTGTTGCCCTTCTCTTTACTTTCTCTAATATCTTTGTTAAGATGGGGTGACTAGAATGGTATACAACATTGATGGTGCATGTATGCCATGAATTTATGTAGTGGCATTATGATATATTCTATTTTGTTGCCTAAAAGTTTTTTCACATTGCTTATTTGCCTGATGCTGCACATTAAACTGATATTTTCAGAGGACTATCCACAATGATTCCAAGATCATGTTGAGCGGTAACAGTTATTTTAGATCTCATCATTAGGCATGTATAGTTGGGATTTTTGTTTCCTATGCACATCCCTTTGCATTTACCATTTAATTTAAATTGCCATTTTGATACCAAATTTTGAGAGATCCCTTTGTAACTCTTTGCAGTCAGCTTTGGACTTAACTATCTTGAGTAATTTTTTGTGTCACTTGCAAATTTTTCCACCTCTCTGCATGCCCCTTTTTCCAGAACACTTATGAGTATGTTGAACAGCACAGACCCAAGAACAATTCTTTGGGGGCCCTCACTATTTACCTCTCCTCATTATGAAAACTGACCGTTTACCGCCATCCTGTGTTTCCTATGTTTTAACCAATAACTGATCCATGCAGGGATTGTGACAGACTTCACCATGCCCAAAGCAATATGGGGCGACTAGGCTCTGGGCCCCCTGGAAGAGGCAGGACCTCAAGTGGAAGGGGTGAGGCTATGGGCAGCCAGCTAGGCCTTAGTGCCATCTGGATCATGTCTCCCCCTCCAGGCCCTCATTGCCTCGACTGCACCTCATGGGGCTCCAGAGGTGATTTAAAAGACTCAGAGCCCCAGACCCTTTTAAATCACTGGGCCCCAGGGCAAATGGCTTCTGTGCCCAACACCACCACCTCTTCCCCTCTCCATAGGTGATCCTGGATCTTCACCTTCACCTGCCAAGGAATAAAGATGTCAACAAAATGTTTATTCCAGGATGGCTTCAGAAGACTTTTTTAGTACATTTTATTATTTAAATGTTTTATAATTATTTGTATTAAATATATAGGTTATAATGATTTTTATTTTTTGTTTTAATAATGTTTATTATTGGAAGTATTTACACTTCAGGCTGTTTATTAGATATTTTTCACAGAAATTAGAAAAACTACTAGTAGTTCTGACTTGCTTTTGACAGCCTGTCTTTAAATTCATCCTTAACTGTGTGGTGTTTTATTGGGTTAGTTTAGAGGGGCTGAATGTGCATAATATGACTGCAATTAGCTGGATCACATTTCGGGGTTTATACACTCCCTTTGATCCAAGACAACAATAGAACTTCCCCAAAGTAATTCTTAGAACAGATCTTTAAGAAAAACATCCAATCTGGCTGATAGTTCCGCAAATAAACCCTCCCTAAATTCCATGCATCCTAATTTAATACATGTAAAAAAAAGAATTGGCAAAGGTAGTTTAATGGATTACATCTTTTTTTAAACTACCTTTGTGTTCTACAAAACAGTTTCCCTGTGGTACAATAAAACCAAAGTCCTTCATATATATGTTATTGTCACAGCAAAATACATCTATATTTGATGTAATCAAGGGATAATTACTCCAGAGGGGAAAACTTTTCTCCCTCATATATTTTTTAAAATTCTCTAACAGAATTCTAACTAATACTTGATGTTTTGAATAGTTGACTACAGCCATATCCACTCTCTGAAAGGAGGATAAGAGGCACCTTCTGGCTTTTTTTTAGCAAGTCTTCAAAACACTTCAATGTGACCCCCCTTACCTCTTACCCTTGGGCTGGTGGCTGAGGAGGAATAGGGGGCAGGCCGGAGCTGCCACACCTCAGCCTGGACCTCCCCAGAGGCTGGGTGGGAAGACCTGGGGCTGCTTACCCCCAGAGATGAGGTGGGAGAGAGGTCGATGTGCATAGCGAGCAGGGGGCACTGCCCCTTAGTATAAATACAGTAAAGATCCTGTGGGGATGGAGGGGAAGGGGAGGTATATAGTAAAGAAAGAGTAGATTGTTCTGGTGCGGGATGGCACTATTTGTGAAAGAAAAGTAAACTAAAATATAATAGAAATCTTACATGAATCATATAGTTCTATAGAATCTCTAGGGACAGAAATTCCATGCTTCACTAATAAGAGTATAGCAGTTGAAATATATTATAGACCACCTGATCAGGATGGTGACAGTCCTTGTGACATGCTCAGGGACATCTGAGAGGCTATAACAACAGAAAACCTGATAGTAATGAGGGATTTCAACTGTTCCTGTTTTGACGGGGAGATGTCATTTTAGGACAGGATGCAGTGATCATTTTTCTAGACACCCTTAAGGATTTTATTTTGAAGCAGCTAATCTTGGAATCCATAAGGGGAGAGACCAGTCTCGATTTAATCCTAAGTGGAACACACAGAATCTGATCCAAAAAGTGAAGATAGTGCAGCGTTGTCAGGCAGAACCAAACCTGAGACCTCTGTAGCTTAGTGCATGAGCCTCTTCATCTTGAGCTCTCAGCTAAGGCCATAGAGGAAACCTCATTCTGTCTCTCTGTAAGTGATCTAAGTGCCACTACATGGAACAGTGAGCCATACCCAGCAAGTGTGTGGGTTACAATAACTGCTCAGTAATAGCAGTCACACTGTAATTACAGTAATTAAATTTAACATTCTTGTATTGGGGAAAATATCAAAGACCCCTCACTGCAGTAGCATTTAACTTCAAAAAGGGGAACTTCACAAAAATAAGGAGATTAGTTCAACAAAGTAAAAAGCATAGTTGCAGGAGTGAAATGCCTGAAAGAATCATAGACATTAAAAAAAACCCACACACACCAAAAATGGCACCATGGATAAATAATAGAGTAAAAGAGTTGGATATAGAAAGACAGACATCATTTAAAAATTGGAAGTCTGATCCTACAAAGGAAAATAAAAGGGAACATAGATTCTGGCAAGGCAAGTGTTAAAGCATAATTAGGTAGGTTAAAAAATAATTTGATGAGCAATTAGTAAGACACAAAAAAACTAACAGCAAAAATCGTTTTAAGTACATCAGATGCAGGAAGTCGAACAATCAGTGGAGCCACTGGATAAATGAGGGACTAAAAGGGAAGACAAAGCTTTTGCAGCAAAGCTAAATGAATTATTTACATTGGTCTTCAGTTTACAAGAGATAGGAAAAATCCCCACACCTGAGATATGCTTTTTAGGTGGCACATATGAGGAACAGTCCTAGACTGAGGTTTCCAAGAGGTGGTTTTGGAACAAATTGAGAAATTAAACTAATAAATCACCTTGACGAGATGATAGTAACCCAGGGGTTCTGAAGGAACTCAAATGTGAAATTGCCCAGTTACTACCTGTCATGTGTAACCAATTGCTTAAATCTGTCTCTGTACCAGGTGACTGGTAGATGGCTAATGTATCAGCAATTAAAAAAAAAAAAAAGCTCTAAAAGTGATCCTGCCAATTTCAGGTTGTAAATCTAATTTCATTTCAAACAAATTAGTTGAAATTATAGAAAAGAACAGAATTATGACATATGAACACTTTATGTTTGAGAAGAGTCAAGATGGCTTTTGCAAAGGGAATTCAACCTTACCAATCTATTAGAATTCTTTCCGGGAGTCAACAAGTGTAATTGGATTGATGGGGGTCATTGGACTTTCAGAAAGCCATTGACAAGATCCCTCACTGAAAGACTCTCAAGCTAAGTAAGGAATCATGGAATAAGAAGAAAGCTCCTCCCAGGCATCAATATCTGGTTAAAAGATGGGAATAAATGTTCACTTTTCACAGTGAAAAGTGGTAAACAGCAGGTCTCACAAGAATTGTAGACAATACAAAACTACTCAAGGTAGTTAAACCCAAAGCTGACTGCAGACAGTTACAAAGGGATCTCACTACACTTGGTGGCTGGGAAACATGGCAGTTGAAATTCATTGTTAAATGAAAAGTGATGTGCATAGAAAAAAACAGTCCCAACTGTACATAAAAAATGATGGGATGTAAATTGGTTGCTAACACTCAAGAAAGATCTTAGTGGCACTGTGGACAGTTCTTTAAAAACATATGCAGTGGCACTCAAAAAGCTAACAACATTAGGAAAAAATTAGAAAAAAGATAAGAACACAGAAAATATCATAATTCCTGTATATAAATCCATGGTATCTTGACCAATACATACAGTTCTGGACACCCCATTCAAAAAAGGGATATATTATAATTGGAAAAGGTGCAGAAAAGGGCAATATAGTGGTTAGGAATATGGTACAGCTTACACATTAGGGCCGTGTCCAGACTCAGGGATTTTTTCGGGAAAAGTAGCCTTTTCCCGAAAAAACTTCCCCTGCGTCCAGACTCAAGCCGTGTTCTTTCGAAATTATTTCGAAAGAACGCGGCTTTTCTTTCAATGGCGGTAAACCTCAATTTACGAGGAAGAACGCCTTCTTTCGAAAGTTCCTCTTTCGAAAGAAGGCGTTCTTCAATGTAAAGAGGCCGTCTTCGAAAGAGAGCATCCAGACTCGCTGGGTGCTCTCTTTCGAAAAAGCGGATTTCTCTTTCGAAAGATCCGCCTGCAGTCTAGACGCGATCTTTTGAAAGAGGCTCTTTCGAAAGATGCTTTCGAAAGAGCCTCTTTCGAAAGAAGCCTGCAGTCTAGACATAGCCTAGGAGAGAGAAAAAATAAGACACTTAAGTTTACAAAAGAGACAACTGAGAGGGGATTTGATAGAGGACTATAAAATCATGAATGGTGTGAAGGAAGTGAATAAAGAAATGTTTTTTACTTCTTCACGTAACACTAGAATGAGGATGTCATTAATGAACGACAGGTCTAAAATGAACAAGAGGAAGCTTTTCTTTATACAACTCATAGTTATCCTGTGGAACTCATTGCCATGGAATGTTGTGAAAGCCAAAACCATAAATGGTTTCAAAAAGATTAGATAATTTTATGGAGGATGGATTCACAATGACTATCAGCCAAGATGATCAGTGATGCATCCCCAAACTCTGATGGCCCTTAACTTTTGACTGCCAGATGCTGGGATTGGGCAATAAGGAATGGATGAGGTGACAATTGTCCTGTTCTGGGCTTTCCTTCAGAAGTATCTGGCATTGCTTACTGGAAGCCGAAAGGATACTAGGCTAGATGCCCAAACTGGTCTGACCCAGTGTGGCTGTTCTTATGTTCTTTTTATAAAGTGGACCACAGATGTAGAAAGGAAAGGAAGTTTGTGTGTTAAATGGTATTGCTTAGCTAGTTAGGGGGAAGTGGTTAATGGATGCAATCACAACACTAAAGGAAAACAAACATGAAAGCATATCTAAAGGTCTTGCAGTACAGAGATGGAAAAATCAGTTCCTATAAAATAAATGGTCTCAATAATACATTTTTCTGGCTATGAAAATATTAGTTGCCCCCAATTTCTCTCCTCCCTCCTCAAAATCCCTACCTCTCTGCTCCACCCACACCATTTTCTTTTCTTTTTCCTCTTGCCTGTGAACTTTCTTGGTTTAGCCTGGACTAGAAAAGGAAATGCCTGAAATACCAAGGCTGAGGTATTTCTGTCACCACTGGCAGCAAAAAAATCCTGTATGAGATTTCCAGCCCAACTTTGTACTCTATGCTTGTCTGAACAGAGCTGAATGTCCAAATCTTGGGAGGTTTGTATATCACTAGCACAAGGTCTGTCCTTGTGTAGCTCAGTCACAGTTGGATTAGGTTTGGTGTCTTCCCTAGGGGTGAGCACTGTGCCAAGGGATACAAAGTCCAGGCCTACTAATCAAAGCCAGGTTCCTTACAATACAACCTGCCAGCCACTAAGCTAGCTTCTTTCTTTAAGAGTAAGAAAGAAAAAGATCAGTATGCATAATTGATCCAGCCAGCTCCATACCAAAACCTGGGATCCAAGCAACCACAAAGCTCCAGGTGGTCATGTTTCTAACCTTGGACTCCATGCCCATGCAGCTAAGAATTATAAAAAGGTGAAATTCCTGCAGTGTAAGGTGCTGGAGGAAAAATTAGAGGTTTGGATTAGACAGGAGAGGCAGCATGGTCTAGTGGGTAGCACTGGACTGGACGGGTACATCTATACTATGGAGAAGATCGACCCTTCAGTGGTCAATCTTCTAGTGTTCGATTTAGCGGGTCTAGTATAGACTCCCCCCAAATGAAATGCTGAGGGCAGCCCCTGCTGGTGTCTGCTACTCCTCATTCTGTGAGGAGTAAGGAAAGCCAATGGGAGTGTTTGCTCCTGTCGGCCTCCCATAGCGTAGATGCTGCGGCAGCTCGGCTTAAGGTAAGCCGCATCCAGCTACACCAGTGTTTCTTAAACTTTTTAAGACTGAGGAACACCAAACAATTTTTTTTATAAGGAACACCAAGGGTTTTTTGATGAGCAAAAAACAACCACCCCTCCCCGCAACCAGGCGACACTTTTACTTCTGAAGACAACAGTCGCTCCCTGCCCAATGATGATAAGAATCTTTTAAAAGGTATCTTTTTAAAATCTAAGCATCCCAAATTATGTTACAATAACTTTAAATAGTATATTGTGGTATGTTTGTGAGTAGTCTTCACTATAAACAAACACACACACACACACAAATACACAAACAAAACCTGGCAATCGCTAACCATTCAAAAAAAAAGTTGTCAGGCAAACAAAAACAAAGAAGTAACATTGTGCCCCCCATTGTGGAAGCTTCTGATGCGACTCCAAGTTTTCCCGCCCTCTCCCCAGGCAGGGGCTAGGCTGGCATCACTCATAGCAGCCTGGGGCGGGGTTAATGACATCACTCCTCTTGCTTTCCCCACCTTCCCCCAATCACAAACTTATCCCCAGCTTTCATTTTTAAAGCTGAGCAGTCCAGTGCCAAGGGACAACTCCTGCTTTTTTAAAATTTTTCTGGGACCTTTGGGCCCGCCCCTAGAGCCGCCGGACAAATGCGGGCCACCTGACTCAGAGAAGAGCATGAGTTCTGAAGGTACAGAGAGTTGCTGGGGTAGGGGAAGGGAGGGCAGGAGGTGAGCGCGTCTCCCGGGGGCGAGGCTGGATGGCTATAAGTGGGAGGAGTCTCGCGCGGTTGCCATGGGCTGCGCTGGGTGCCGGCAGGGCAGAACAGAAGTGCAGGTATTCCCCTTTCGAGGCGGCTATCTTCTCCATGGCACACTTTAGACTGCCTCATGGCACACCGGTGTGTTACGAAACACAGTTTAAGAAACGCTGAGCTACACATTTTGCATAGCTGGATGGCGTATTTTAAGCCAACCTCCCTGGTCTAGTGTAGACCTAGCCAAAGTGAGGAGAATGGGCTGTTTCAAGCTCTGCCACTGACTTGCTGTGTTACTCAGGTAAGTCACTTTCCCTCTCTGCCTTTCATGCCTCTGCAGATGAGTGGGTCATTATTTGGTGTGCTCCATCATGGCTGGGCATAATGTAGCAAGCTCTCCATCTGGCACTCCCAGCCAAATGCTGTTCTGGCCCCAGAGTGCTTCTTTTTTTCTCCTGACTCAGCCCTTCAGTCAGTTCACTTAGACTCCCTGCTGTCATCTATTTTGGGAACAATCCAAGCCAGCAAACCAATGGCCTTATGGCATGTCTTTGATCAGAGTGCAGATGCCCTATACTTTCCACCCCTGGTCTCTAGGGTTTTCTCACCATCTTTATC
This sequence comes from Pelodiscus sinensis, assembly GCF_052426305.1. Taxonomy (NCBI): domain Eukaryota; kingdom Metazoa; phylum Chordata; order Testudines; family Trionychidae; genus Pelodiscus; species Pelodiscus sinensis. The sequence goes on along the minus strand of NC_143053.1, from coordinate 14,646,662 downwards.
AGTGTGTCTGCAGGGAAAGCAGGTCCTCCTGCTCCTCTTGGTTCTAGCTCAGGGACCCTGTGGTATGCCAGCATGGTCTTCCTCCTTGGGCTTCTTCTTACCTCAGCCTCTCTCCAGGCCTTTCTTATATTCTCTTCCTGGGCCTACAGCGTAACAGTATTTTGCTCAGGCTCCTTGACCTCTATTTCTCCAAGCTCTGGGGTCTCTGAAGGCTCATTCTCTCTGGAATACTGCAACAAGTTCAAATGAAAATATCAACTGAAATCATGCCTCCGCTCCTTGAACTCGAGCTTTTACCACTCCTCCCTTCCACCACCACTTAAGTTTCTCCTCTGCTCCATTCTTCAAGTGAAACACCTCCCAGGGCTTCCTCCCTGGAGGTTGGAATCCTGCCCCTTTGCCACGTCTCACTACTGGAGCTTCTCTAGACTCAACTGGCCTTTTCCAGAATTGCCTATTCGGGGGAGGAGCACAAGGCTAACTCTCCAATGGGCTTCCTCTTGCTCTCCCTGAAGGTCACTCCACTCTCTAGTTCCAAGAGAGTTCTATTCTTCACTCCCTGCAGACCCTTTCTTCTCTGATCTTCCTCTCCATATAGGAACCATATGGCTCTTCCCCTACAGCTGCCACTCAGTTATAACTGGGCCTAGCCTATCGGCAAGGTACAACCAGGTGGCTCCAAGCGAGAATGCGAGCCTCCCCTTAGTGTTTCAGGTCCAATGCCTGGTATATACTCCATCTCAGCTTCCCACTTTTCTCATGCATTTACAATTTAAGTTCTTTGGAGAAGAGACAACTGTACAACCCCTAGCATAGCGAGCCCAGCAATCTTGATCCAAGTTTCTAGGACATTAGCAAAAGATAAGCATAACAGAATAAATAATTAATAGGCAAATACTTCCTTCTGATGCTCCCAGGCCACCTTCTGTTGAATTCACTGGAAACTCTACATGCGCAAGCAAGAACAAATAATCCTCCTTTTATAAAGAACAGTAAAGTTAGAGCTGTGTCACTATGTCAATAACAAAAGCAATAGGGACAGGCTTGCAAAGAACTGACTCACTAGAGCACCGGGACTAAAAGGCTGCTGATACCAATGATTGTATTGGGGGGGGGGGATGGGTGCCAATTTTGCATTGCACTTCACCACCTGGGAAAGTGGACAGAAAATGCTACCAAATTGGAATGCTCTGCTAGCTTACCCAGGCTGCATCTACAATGCACAATTATTTCGGAATAAACTATTCCAGAAGAAATATTCCAAAATAGCTTATTTCAAAATAGCATGTCTACGCTACAAGGAAGCCTGGAAATTAGTTCAAGGCAGGCTCCCCTATTGTGGATGTGTTACCTCGATTTAGAGCCCCAGGAAGCACTGAGGAGTAATTACTTTGAATGTCCCGGGGGAGAAGCTATTTCAAAATTGTATCTGTGGAGTGTTCACACTACTGCTATTCCGAAATAGCTATTGCGGAAGAGGCGTTATTCCTCGTGGAATGAAATTTGAAAATGCCAAAATAAGCCGCCCATTATTTCAAAACTATTTTGATATAACAGGCTAGCTGTGTAGACGCTTGCATAGTTATTTCGGAATAACAGATGTTATTCCAAAATAACGCAGCTGTGTAGCTGTACCCCCAGAGGGTAACATTTTTTTTTCACTGGCATAGGTGTAAATGCTCACACATAGGCTATGTCTAGACTGCAAGCCTCTTTCGAAAGAGGCTTTTTCAAAAGATACTTTTGAAAGATACTTTCCAAAAAGCCTTTTTGAAAAAGAGCGTCTAGACTACAACCAGTACTTTCGAAAAAGCAAGCTGCTTTTTCGAAATAGAGCATCCAGGCAGTCTGGATGCTCTCTTTTGAAAAATCACAGTTTGCATTACATAGTGCCTTTTTTCAAAAGAGCACTTTCGAAAAAAGGTGTTCTGCCTCTTAAAACAAGGTTTTCCGAGGTCAAAAACTGCCATGTTCTTTCAATTTACTTTCGAAAGAATGGGGTAGCAGTCTAGATGCAGGGGAAGTTTTTTTGAAAAAAGGCTACTTTTTTCGAAAAAAACCCTGTAGGCTAGACACACCCATAGTGCATAGTCTAAAAGAACCCGCCAAGGGTGTCCACTTAACATTGCTTATGAAATACATGAAAATTCATGGTATGCTATTCACATGCTCCATGCAAATCAGTGTGTACATGAAACCAACAAGCAGGAAGATGTTCAATGATGTTCAGCAATAAAAAATGCTATTAATATAAAAGGGCTAGAGCTTTAGTAATCACAGCCATAAACAGCCAATATGAGCAATCCCTTCCCTTAAAAGGAAAATCTTGATAGCCTAACCACAGCAAAATCTTTAACCTTTTTCCTTTTCAAAAGAAGTCGGATGTTCATAGTTTACTTAGGCATATCTGAGCACAAAGAAAGCCTGTTTTTCAATCTAACATGAGCTTGTTTTATTACCCAGTTAAACTGCACAATAAACAATTTAACTACAATTGTGACTGCTCCATATCATTAGTTGACAGTTCAGACAGAGTAAGGTCTATATTGTCCTGGCATATATTATAATTGTGTGACTGAAACACCCCAAATAACTACACAGAAACATGTGTATTTCAAACCAAGCCAGGATCAACCACTAAAAATGAAAGTGACAATTAACCTGTGGATTTTTAATAAACTTATAATTCATTTGTTTTGCAGTAGTCCCCAGGGGCATCAACCATGGTCACGTTGTGCTAGGTGCTGTACAAATACTTACAAGGTATTAAGAGCTTACAAGTATAAAATCATCCTTTTCTTTGCTATTGAGTGGTACCTGGTTTTCTGTTTAAATCTCTCTCCCCCCACTATTAAGAATCATCCTAGTTATGACTATTAACGATTTAGAGGAGAGTGCAGAGATCATGTAGGAGCTTGAAGGAGGCCATATTCATACAGCAGGTTAATAAAATGGTAAATTAGGAATAGAGGACACAGCAACCAACAGAGAATAATACAGAGTTGGTAAGTTAGGTGTGTAAAAGCAGAAATAAAAATCATTCCAATCTTATACAACTAACAAGGTGAAAAGGGAAACACATCATATTGTACAAAAAGGGTAATTCTTGAGGTGTTTGTACTAGTATGTCTGTAATTCATTCTGATAACCAGGTTTCTTTCTTCCCTCCATTGTATCTATTTTGTTACATGATTATGAAAAGTTTATTAGACAAACTAAATATATATTATCTGTATGCCACATCTGGTAAAAACTCCCACTGTCTGGCACAGTGCAAATGTAGAAGTTAAGGGATTTTTTCAGGGTAGTGGCATTGCACTGCTACTCTGGATTTTGGAAACAAAGTTAAAGGAAGATACCAAGTGTTAGGAACAGAGAGATAAGAACTTGGCACTTCTGACACAGTGAAATGCTGATTGCTATAGTATACAGTACAATGATGGTCACTTGGACCTGGATGGTCAAGGAATTATTTTGCTATTTGATGGGATAGTGATGGAGAAAATGGGAAGGAGAGATAGCAGAGGTACTAGATTACTACAACATGGCCAAGTTAATGATCTTACTCAACCTTTAATGTCAACATCTCTTGACTTTTTTTTTAATTTAGCCATCTACATCATACGTTATATTAACACAGGCAATTCCTAACATTCCCCCCATGTGTTATTCCTTTAATAATCAGTACTGTGCAATAGCACATGTTTGAAGAATATTGAGATTTTACATTACACAGACACAGCACAGCTGCAATACAACATAGCTTACAAGATGTCCATTAGTTAGCATACACTTACTGAGATTTTCCTATAATTGAGCATATGTCCAACTTTATTAATCAGAAATCATGCATACAGCATGGCAAATTTATATCTAAGCCTTGCAACTGTGTCCAAATCCTGCTCACTTTGTTCATGAAATAAATCTAAATGCTTTACTCACGCAAGTAAAACAAGAAAAATGTCACCTTTCAAGCAAGTCAGTCACTTCCTTGAACAACCTGTAGTCCATGTACATTTCTCAATATAGATTCTCTTTGGAAATTCTAGGAAGGCAAAATCAAATTAAAACTAGAGTCTATTAAAGTTATTTATGCTCCATTTGATGGAGACAGGAAGAATTCTTTTCTGCATGTCATTCAGGGAACTGAGTCTAGACAAGAGTAAATGAGTTATTTGGACTGCTGAGTTACATTCTCCCTTAAGTTCTGTTTCACTGGGGAGTTAACTTTGTTTTGTTCCACCCACAATGTCTGTTATTTTGCAGGCAAACACAAAAGCAGGCTCAGAAAGCCAAATAAGGTTAGCTCAAGGATGAAACCTTGTTCGAGATCATCTATTTTCTTTACAAAGAGCCATCTACAAGGTTGTGCAATGTTGTGACTGTAATGAGCTGTCATGTCACAGCAAGTTAAATATAGTTCAGGAACTGGGAGGTTCTCCTGGAGAACTGGCAGCTGGAGCCCCAGAGAGTCTCTCTCTTGGGACATAGGGAACACTGCGTGTTTATACTACAAACTTAATATGTGATAACATGAAACACTGTTTTACTATATTCAGGGTCTCATGACCCATCAAAGCACCTGCCTTCTCCAGGGGATGCTTTGCAAGGTAACTACATTCATTAACAGGAAGATCTCTCTGCCTCCTGTGTGTAAAAAGGAGCAACAGTTTCTATGGTGATAGGTGCAATATGATAAGCAAAATGAGGTAAATATAAGGTAAATAAGAGAAAGAAGAGATCAGATAGCTAATTCTACCTGCTCTGCTGTGTAAATGCCATTGAGCTACTGGGGTAGAGTGGGGAAAGACACACCTTTCTCCCCGTGCAAGTGGAATTCTAAGACTAAGACATTAGATACTGCACTTTAAGCTTTTTAAAGAGGCCTGCAATATATTAAATTATATGAATCCAACTGACTGACTACCTGACAATGCTTAGACCACTGGTGTGCTGAGATCACTGCCCATCATGCTGACTAGCAATATGTCATTGTTTTTAGCTCTTGCCTCTTCTCTTATGCTGTATACATTGTGGGGCAGGTCCTGTCTTTTAGTTTTGTTTCTGCATGACCTAGGGGACAATGGGCCATGGGCAGTGACTAGGGCTTCTGAGTGCTACTTTAAAACCATAACAACAATAACAATTATAATTAATTAAAATGCCACCTACTCGTTTTTGTGGGCTCATTTTCGGACACAATAATGAAGGCTTCTAATCATAATCTAGAGAAGAAAGTTCATTAATGAACTAGAAAATAAAGCATACAACATAGCAGTGAAATAGTTAAGGGGCATCAAGTCTGAAGAAGCTGTAGACACTTGTGAGTGTAGTAAAATAAATGAAAGGGACCAAAAACCATTAGAAACTTATGAGGAAAATGACAGCCAAGTGGTAGTAAGACAGTGGTGTGCAACCAGTGCCCGCATGCCACACACGGTTCATCAGGGTAAGCTCCTGGTGGGCCCCCATATAGTTTGTTTATTTTGTACCCATAGGTATAGCTACCGGTAGCTCCTATTGGCTGTGATTTATTGTTATTGGCCAATGGAAGCTGCAGGGTGCAGTGTCCAGCAAATCCCTGCATTTTACCCTGATGAACGAACCACATGCGGCCTGCAGGCTGCAAGTTGCCCACCAATGTGGTTTTCTTCCCATTCATGCAGCTCATTTCAACTTTTCATCAAGACAAATTCAGCCAAAACTTTTTTTGGGTGACAATGAGTGAATGTATTTAAACTAAATGGAAGGGTAAACAAAAATAGGTCTGCAGTTAGTGCCCTTGATTTCAGAAGGGCAAATGATAAAATTTAAGGGAGTTAGCAAGGGAAGTGGACTCAGAACTCGATGGTCTGAATGTGGAGGAGGCTTGGAATTACTTTGTCCATGTTGCAGAAGCCACCTGAAGTCCTGAATCCCAAGCAAGGGGAACAAACTCATAGGAAGGATCACACTGGAACAGCAAGCTATTAAAAGAAAGTAGAAAACCTGTACAGAATGGAAGAAGGGATTTACCAGAAAAGAAAGCTGAGGTTGGAAAGTTTATTGGAAAAGTCAGAATTGACAAAGGCCAAGCTAAGTTGGATCTTGCAAATGAATTTAAAATCAAACTAAAAGGCTCTTTAGACATATTAATAAAGAGAAAACAAGGGAAAAGGCGGGACTGATAATCACTAAGAAGATGGTGAAGACTAAACATATTCTAGGTGTGGCCCAACACCTAAACAAATACTTTGCCTCTATTTTCAAAGCAGGTAACGAGGAGTTTGGAGGTGCTCATAGGGTGGATACAGGAACAAGGACATGTAAGTTGTAATTACTAGGGATGTAAAAGTTCAACTGGTTAACTGATTATGCACTAAGCTCCAGCTTATGGTTACTGGAACTGGCTAAATTCTTCACAGAGAACTAGGACAGCCCTGTTGAACTGGGAGCACTGGCTCTGGTAGTCTTCTGGGGCTGGGACCTGTGGCAGCTCCCCCTCCCCAGGTGCCCCAGTTAACCATGTAACTGATTGGAGGATTGAATTAAAATGTAAAATGATCTGAACAAACCGGAGAAACAGTTTGAAGAAAGGAGGGTAATAGTCAGTAAGAACAAATGCAAACACTCCACTTAGGAAGGGACAATCAGTCACACACATGCAAAATGGGAAATTACTACCTAGCAAGGAGTACTGCAGAAAGGAATATATAAGTCATAGTGGATTATAAGCTAAATATGATTCAACAGAGTAACACTAATGAAGGGGGAAAAAAAAGCAAATGTAATCCCAACAGGCGGAATCGAATCTTAGACTTCTGGACTCTTAGACTTTTTTTAGAAATAAAATATATTTATTTATATTGGAGCTTTGTGCATGATCCTCTACTGCGTGAGCTAAGTCATCTGTCTCTCAGCTAAGGGTATAGAGCAGACTCATTATTTTCTCTAAGTGTCTTCAGTGCCACTAGATGTGACAGTACACAGTACTCAGAAGGTGTGTAGGTTACACAAACATTCTGTGTTGTATTATCAGACAAGCAAGACATGAGTAATTCTTGAGTGCTGATTAGGCCTCAGTTGGAGCATGGTGTCTAGTTTTGTGTAACCCATTTTGGGAAAGACGTGGACAAATTGGAAAAAGTCCAGAGAACAACAAAAATGATTAAAGGTTTAGAAAACATGGCCTATGACTTTTGGGGCTGCCGGGCACCCGGGAGCGGGGCCACCCATGCACCGGGCTCTTGGGGGCGGGGCCATCCATATGTTAGGTGCCCGGTGCCGGCGCCACCCATGTGCCTCACTCCTGGGACCGGCTCCACTCCTGTGCCACATGCCCAGGGGTGGGGCTGCCCATACGCCACATGCCCGGGGCTGGCACCGTTCCTGTCGCGTGCCCAGTGGCGGGGCTTCCCATATGCTGTGCACCCGGGGCCGGCATACGCTGCATGCCCGGGGCCGGCGCCGGCGCCGCTCTTGTGCCGCATGCTCAGGGGCACGGATGCCCATACGCCGCACACTCAGGAGCTGGCAGCGCCCATGCACCGTGCACCTGTGCCAAGGGCGGGGCTGCCCATATGCTGTGGGCCCGGGGGTGGCTATTGGTGCGGCCAGGGGCTGGCACCGCCCATACGCCACATGCCCGGGGCCGGCACAGCTCTTGCACCGTGCACCCAGGGGCAGGGCCACCTATATACTGCACACCCAAGGGCCGGCACTGCTCATGTGCCCTGGGGTGCGGCCGGCCCCGATCACTCGGCGGGCGCACAGAAATGGCCCGGCGGGCACCATGGCGTCTGAGGGCACCACGTTGGGAACTACTGACCTATGAGAAAAGATTGAAACAACTGGGTTTGTTTGGTCTGGAGAAAAGAAGACCAAGAGGGGACATGCTAATAGTTTTCAAGTATCTAAAAAGTTGTTACCAAGAAGAGGGAGAAAAATTGTTCTCTCTAACTTAAGTGGATGGGACAAGAAGCAATGGACTTAAATTGAATCCAGGGCAGTTTAAATTGGAAATTGGGGGGGGGGGGGGAATTGTCAGGGTGGTTAAGTACTGGAATAATTTGGCCAGGGAGGTTGTGTCATTGGAGGTTTCTAAGAGCAGGATGGGCAAAAACCTATTGGGGTGGTCTAGAATGATAATACTCACTCCTGCTATGAATGCAGAGGACTGGACCCGATAACCTCTCCAGGTCCCTCCAGTCCTATGATTTTATAATCTAAGAAAGGGAAAAGATGGTGAACTGGAAAACTACAAGGCTATTGGACTGACCTCAATTGTATGCAAAATCTTAGAATAAATTTTGAAAGAGTCATTAAAGACAAGGAGGTAAAAGGTAATTGGGATAAAATGTAAAATAGTTTTACAAAAGGTATCTCATGCCAAACCAACCTGATCTTTCTTTGAGAAAGTAATTGATTTTTTCTTTTAGGCAACAGAAATGCAGGAGATCTAACCAACCTAGATTTTAGTAAAGTATTTAAAATAGCTCCACACAGGAATGCATTAGTTATATTGGAGAAGGTGGGGGATTAATACGAGAATTAAGAGGTGGGTAAAGATCTGGTTAAAGGAGAGATTACAATGGGAGATGCTGAAAGATGATCCATCAAGCTTTGAGAGAGGTTAGTAGTGTTGTTCCTCAAGGATCAGTCTTAGAACCAATCTTCTATCATTTCCATTAAGGACCTTGACATAAAAAGTGGGAGTTTGCTAATAAGTTTTGAGGATGACAAAGTTGGGAGCTCTTGCCAGTCCCGAAGAGGAACAATAAGACCATACAAAAATATTTGGACCTCCTTGAAAACTGGCATCACAGAAATGGAATGAAAGCAATGCAAAGTGCAATCTCATGCACTTACATACTGACAACAAAAAATATTTGCTCCAGGCTGAGGATTTATCAGTTGGAATCAAACCTGACTCATTGACACAGGATGACTCAGAGCCTCCGAGGTGAAGCAGCTAATGAATTCTAAGATGCGTTAGGTGAGCTATTTTCAGTAGGTGCAGGAAAGTGTTATTAGCATAGTACAAGGCAATGGAGTGACCCTATCTGACATACGGTGTGCAACTCCAGTCTTCCAGTTTGAGATGATTTCAAACTGGAACAGATATTAGAGTGATCTGAGGAATGGAGAACCTACCTTGCAAGAGGGGATTTAAGGAACTTGACTTCAAAAAGAAAAGCTAGGGGAGATACGAATGCTCTCTGTAAATAAATCCGAGGGATATACACCAAAGAGAGAGAAGGGTTATTTAAGCTAAGGGCAATGTTGGCACAACAAAAAATGGACATCAATATAAACTGGCCACCCATAGCCTTAAAATTAGTCAAAGGATTCAAACCATCAGAAGAGTGAAATTCTGGAGCAGCGTTCCAAAGGCAGTAAGGGCAAAAAAATTAACTTGTTTTAAGACTTATTTTGAAAATTGTAGGGAGGTGTTATAATGAGATTGTCTATAGTGGCCATCCACAACTGCTGTTAGCAAATATCTCCAATGGCCAGAAATGAGACACTAGATATGAAAGGCTCTGAGATAATTATTTCCTAGGTATCTGGCTTGTGGGTCTCAGCCACATGTCTAAAGACCAACTGACTGACATATTTGAGGACAGGAAGGAGTTTTCTCCCAAGTCAGATTTTGGCAGAGACCTTAGGGTTCTTTTTTCTTTCTTTCTCTACACCACGGGTATGGGTCGCATGTTGGTTTGCATTAGAGTAAATGATGGATTCTTTGTATGTTGAAGACTTTAAAACAATGTCTGAGGACTCCAGTAACTCAATGGGCCTGCAATGTGCAAGAGATCAGAGTAGATGATGATGATGGTTCTTTCAGGCCTTAAAATCTATGAGTTTGAGACCGAATGGAAGTGATGTTATGCCTGTCTTACAAATGGGCAACTCAGGTGCAGAGAGATTGTGACTTACCCAAAGTCAAATTTTGGAAGCAAACACATCTCTCCTGGGTCTTAACCCAATGGGTTCACCACCCCTCTTCTCTACAATGTGTGTTTTCAGTGCCTAGCACAATGGAACTCTGATCTCACTAGGCCTTACTAGGTGTAGGGCTAAAGTTAAATACTGTTGAAGGTAATGGGAGTTTTGAATGAGCGGGAACTGAGAAATTTAGCCCTCTGCCACTGAGATCTCACAGTTACTCTTGCCCTACTGGAGCGAAGTGGAGCTAAGCCACTGCTATCCCCTCCAAAAAAGAAAAGGGAGCTTTTAACTGTAGATTTTTTTCCTCCCACAGACTATCAGACTCTAAGGGTGCATCTACACTGCAGGGCTTAACTTGAAATAAGCTACACAAATTGAGTTACGTCAATTGTGTATCTTATTTCAAAATAGCTTGTTTTGAAATAGGGAGCATCTACATATCACTTATTTAGAAATAGAGCACTCTTCCTCTGACTTCCCTTATTCCTCATACAATGAGGTGTCAGCCGACGGTCAGGGCAGTGTGTGTGTGTATGTTTCCGAGAAAAGGTTTAACGTCCGTGTCTTTACTGCTAGGACCGGGGTCCCATCACAGAGGGTGGCCAGCAGGCCAACAGACGCCCCATTATATAGGAAGAGCTTATTACACCTTAGATTTTAACTGCTAGAACACAAAGTTCCTTCGCAGCGGGCAGCCTGGGAAAGGCTGGAAAGGTGCCCCAACGGATCTTGTCACCTGGGAGTGACACAGATCCAAACGCCCAAGCTCTCCCTATGTCTGTCCCTTTATGACCGGCTGAAGTTCTTTTAAATTGTGCTTGGTTCTGTTACAGCAACTGAAGGAGTCAGGTTAAAACTTAAACAGTTACAGGTTTATTAAAAGACTTATAAAAGCATATGGTTACAATGGCTATTGCTCTATTTCTTAAATGCTAACAAATACAGATTTTAAAAATGGTTACAAAGAAAATAAAGATAGAAAATAGAAATAATGGTACCAAGTGACAGCTTAATCTTTAAAGAGCTCTAAGTCTATGTATATATATACTTAAACAAAGGACCACATCCAGGTACAATTTTTACCCCTTTCTGTGCCTCTCGACTCCAGCGTGTCAGGCCAGGGCCGGTCTCTCAATTCCTAGGAAAGACGAATACGAGGTGGGCGTCCCATTGGAACCTCGGGAGATCAAACACCTAACCCGACCAGCAGATAGATGGTAGATTGACACTCAGAGAAAATGCGCTGCTGGACCTATCTTTATACCCCTGGGGGCCCGTATTCTCTTTCTTATCTAAGATGCCGAATTGTACTGGTCTGTTTTGTGGTGCCAGTTCTTACAAGCAAGTTTCAAGTTAATTTACACTTGCAAGAGAGATAACTAAATTGTGAGCACTAGACATTTTTTACTGGGCGAGAGATTCCTCCCCCCGTGGATGGATGTGTGTTCGTATCAATATGGGTTTCAGTCAAGGGCACTCCTTGGCAGCCTCTTGGTCAGCAATTGGCGTATCTCTGTTTACAGCCATTCACGGTCACAGCAGCCTGGGCCTTCTGCTCTGTGTGCCCTGTATGCTCCAGGCAAGCAAAAATGGATGTTACAAGGGGGGGTTCCTGTCTGGCTTCATGAGGGTTACAGGACTTGGAGTAAGAAGTCCTCCAGCTTGACAGTATTTTGACCCTATTTCAAAAATAACTGCTTGCTGTGCAGACGTAAATTATTTCGGAATAGCGCTAGTTATTTCGAAATAGTGTTGCAGTGTAGATGTACCCTAAGTCATCAATACAGGCAGCTTTTGGGCTAGTTCTTTAATCCAGAGTGGTCAAGGGAGTGCAGCATTTTTCACAAGCTTTTCCAAGGAAGCCTAGAGAGTTTCACATGAGTTCAAATTTGAGTCACTCAAGATAACACAATGGCAAAAGAATTTCAGCACAAGTCTCAAGGGATGACATTAGGATGTCATGGCAATGGCCAAGTGTCATCAAGTGATCTGGAGAGAGCCCTGCCTGTGTTGACAGGTTGCAAAAATCTGTTGGTAGGAGTTGCAGAAATTTTAAAAAAAACCAACAACCCTCAAGCCACTTAAATGCTAAGGGCCATATTTTCAGCTAGACATAAGGACGGAAGGTGAGAAAGGAAGTGTGTAGGAGTCCTTTGTGCCTTCTAATGCTAAACTTAGTTCTTTATCAACCAACTCCCCGCATGGATAAGAACAAGGTGTGCGGTTCCAAGGAACTAGGGTATGGACTGCAGCGAGAGCTGTGTACTTCTAGCAGGTCACAGGTTTCTAGAAACATAGTCTATTTTAAGGTAACTATATTACACTTTACCTGCTTGTGCAATGCATTAGGTTCCTGAGCCAGGCCAGGGGAAATTGGATAAGAATATAACAAAATAAATTCTAATAGTACTAGTAAGGCTATCAAGCAATTAAAAATAATCATGATTAATCGCACGAGTAGGGGACAGGAGTGGAGGGCAGAGGGTTGGGGAAGGGAGGGACTGAAGTGCCAGAGATAGGCTCTGCCAGGAGACTTACCAGACAGCAGTGGTTCCTGAATCAGTCTCCCTGCCTGCTCTGCCCCCGCACGGGCTGCAGCCATATGCTCTGGAACTGCTTGTGCTTCATGGCTGCCTGTTATTGAAACATGTAGCTCCTGGCCAGAAACCAGCCAATGGGATTGTGCTGGGGGCGGGAGCAGCTCCTAAAGCTTCACCCTCACCTCTGGACTCACCAACACCTTCAGTTTTTAAAGAAAAACTGCCCTACAGCTATGTTTCTGAGTGGCGTGATGATAGGGCGAGGCAAGGGGGAGCCTGCCTGAGGATCCCTGAAGCATCTGCAGTCTGGATCTGGTGGTTGGTGGGCCAGATCTGGTGGCTTGGCAGGCTGAATCGACATATTTTGCCCAGGCCTGGTACAGGCACATTGGGTTGAAAGGCTAGACAAGGGGTCAGACTTGCATTTTAGCATCCATGTGATTTACTATAAGAAGGGCCCTACTAAATTTATGTCTATGAAAAATGGATCATTGACTGTGAATAAGCCCTGCCCTGTGAAATTTAGCTATTGGAGAGTTGGGGAGTGGGAGAGGCAGAGCTGGGGATGCCCCAGCCAGGGGCTGCTACCATTCCATGGACTCCGGCAGCTAATTCCCAGACTGGGGAGGGACAGGACTTATTGAGCTCTCGGGGGGACACTAGAGCCACCTCTAAATACCTCCACTTGCTCCAGGAAGCTCTATGGTGGGGCAACATCCCTGGAGTAGCAGCCACAGGAAGTTCCCGGAGGTGGAGGTGGGTCTGATCTTCCATGTTCCTGTGGGAGCGCCTTACTCTTAGCTGCTAGCCCTAGCCACACAGGGGCAAGACAGGACAGTTCTTGCCTGGCACAGCTGCTATCAGAGGGAGATCAGACCCACCTCCCCATACCACCTCCTGCTGCCTGAAGCCCCAGTATTAGCCTCTAGCTGTGGTACTCCCAGCAGCATAGGGGAGATCAGACCCATATCCACCTCCAGGAACCTCCTGGAGCTTCAGGCAGCTCAGTGGCTGCTGCTTACAGAGCCCAGCTCTAAAATCAGCACATAAATGTGGGTGGCAACCCCATGGCCTCCCTACAACAGCTCTGCAACCTGCCCCCCTCTCCCGTTTTGGACACCCTTGGTTACATCCCCATGAAACTTCCAATGTAAACATCCAAATTGGTGAAACAGACCAGTTTTCAAATCCCATGGCCATGAATTTGCACTGAATGGGCTGTGGATTTGGTCAGACCCTTATTATAAGAGCTCTGTGTAAACTCAGAGGCTACGTCTAGACTGCAATCCTCTTTCGAAAGAGTCTTTTTCAAAAGATACTTTCAAAAAAAGCCTCTTTCGAAAAAGAGCATCTAGACTACAACCAGTACTTTCGAAAAAGCAAGCTGCTTTTTCGAAAGAGAGCGCCCCAGCAATCTGTATGCTCTCTTTCGAAAAAGTACCATTTGTATTACATAGCGCCTTTTTTTGAAATAGCTTTCAAAAAAAGGCGTTCTTCCTCGTAAAATGAGGTTTTCCGCAGTTGAAAAATCTGTCGCATTCTTTTGATTTACTTTCGAAAGAACGCGGAAGCAGTCTAGACGCAGGGGAGAGTTTGGTTTTTTTTTCAAAAAAAGGCTACTTTAAAAAAAAATCCTGTAGTCTAGACACACCCTAAAGCTTGTCACTCTCACCAACAGAAGTTGGTCTAATAAACAGTATTATCTCACTCAGCTTCTCCCCTTAATATCCTGAGGCTAACGTGGCTACAACAGGACAGCATGAGTTGAAAAAAAAATAAATTGAAATTCTGAGTTCCCAAGGTTATGGTTAATTTCTTTGGGGTTAATGTGTGTATATATACACAGCACACTCCCTTTTTACTGGGAAAAGAGATGAACTGACAACCCATTCTTCATGCTTGAGGCCAATCCACCAGCCGTGGGGATAGATGTGGCTTACTAAATGTTCAGTCATCACCAGTTTGTGTTTTGTCTGCTAAATGAACTGACAGCCACTTCCCTGGTTTGCAACAGCTCGGGCACTTCAAAAATTCATTAAAGAGAACACATTTCATTCCTTATTCACTGCATCACTTTGTTCCACTGTGCAATGCAACATAACAAACTAGTTTGCTGAAGTGATGTCTGCTGACCATTGAAAGCAACATGCTGTGTGCATTTAAGTGACTCAAGTCATGTTTCCACTAAATCAGTGGCAAAATTCCCATTTACTTCAATGAGAACAAGACTGAGCCCTAATTGTTGCCTAGGAAAGAGGTGCTTTCAATTTAATTTGTCTTCCCAACAGGAAAAGATAATGTCAATGTGAGTGAATTTATCTGCTGCTATAATCAGAGCTTTGCAACAGGTTGGGATGAGCTGTTTAGGCCCTCTCTCCTTCCTGGATAAAAGTACCATGATTAAACCTGGTACAGAAGCAGAGGAATTGCTATCCCAAATCAAACTGGGGCTATGTCTAGACTGCAGAGTTTTTCCGGGATACCAGAGGTTTCTGGAAAAATGCTGCTGCATCCAGGGAATGCATCCACTTTTTCGGAACAGCTTCTGAAAAAGCGTGCGTGTTCTTTCAGGATCTCTGTATTCCTCATTTTATGAGGAATAAGGGCTCTTCTAAAAGAGGAAGTTTTTTCAACATTTGATCCCATGTAGATGGGCCAAATGTCAGAAAAGCCTCTTCCGAAAAAAGAATCGGAAAAATTCTTTGCAGTTTGCAATTTGCATATCTTTTCCTGTAAAAAACCCAGCAATGTAGACATAGCCTGGAAGTCCACGTGATCCAGTCTCTAGCAGTGAGCAGTAGCAATGTCTTCTGAGGAAGCTGCAAGAAACTGTACAATGGTCTATTAGGGTACGTCTATACTACAACACTATTGTTATCCCAAAATGACAATCCTGTGTCTTCACAGCAAGCCCATTATTTCAGGCTTGCTATTCTGACGTCCCTGTAAACTTCATTCTATGAGGAGAAAGGGATGTTTAAGAATAGCGCTTTATTTTGAAATTTGCTGTTGTGTAGACAGCGCCAAATGATGAAATGAGCTATTTCAAAACAGCATTGAAATAAGATACGCAACTTGCATAGCTCCAGTTGTGTATCTTATTTCGAGTTACAGTGCAGTGTAGACACACCCTGATAGAGCTGTTCAGAAAATTGCATTTTTTGTGGAAAATTTTAAAAGCAATGCAAAATGTAATATTTTTTCCTTAACTTATTTCACAGAAGTGTTCTGCTTGTTCTGTGAGAAAAGTATATTTTAGGTTTAAAAAAAACCAACCAAACTGGGGGTGGTTTTTGGGTTGTTTTTCATCAATAAATAGAAAATGTCACAAAGCTTTTCCACAAAAATTATTTTTTTAAGAACCATTTTTCATCCAATTTTTGACTGAATATTTTTGACTCACTCTAGTGTATTTGTCCTTTTCATATTTGTTCATTTTTTTAATTGTATCCTTTGGTATATATGGTTGTGACTACTTTCTTCCACTATTTGATCTGAGGAAGTGGGTCTGGCCCACGAAAGCTCATCATCTAATAAACCATCTTGTTAGTCTTTAAAGTGCTACATCGTCCTGCATTTTGCTTCAACTACCCCAGACTAACACGGCTACATTTCTATCACTATTCTAGTGTATTATGGAATTGTTTCCTCTGGGGAAATTCTAAACTCTCCCCATTCGGTGGCTATCACACACTGAAGGATGGAGAAACACCAATACCACCTGTAGCAAAAAGAGAAGTTGTTATGGTGGGGAAGAAGGAGAGTAAAGGGCACATGTCTGGGGCAAGAAGACATGGTCTTGAATACTAGTGAGGTGGATGCTAGAGTTTCATTAGAATTACAGCCACTGCCTCACTCATTTGCCCTTGCGAAAGTGTTATTTTTAATTAGAAATAGCACTTCTGAATCTCCTCATCCAGTTAATTATACAAACCCATTGTCACGAGGTAGCAGACAGCATATAATGTATTCATGGTGCATTGTGTGCACTCCAGCTTAGTTCAGTACTTTCTTTGGCTATGGAGTGTAATTGCCATGGTGTATTGAATATCCTATCTGTTCAGATGAATAGATAAGGGATGTCAGTGATGAAAATGAGGGCACTTGTGAGAGAAACCAAGGGTGACCTCTCCACATGAAAGCCAATTCTTTGTGTTGAAATGCTCTTGAGGAAGGCACATGCATGTGGCTGCTGATTGTGCATCAAGGCAGACGGGCACTGGAGAAGAGAAAAAGAGCGGCTGTTAAATGTTCAGCCCAACTGGACATGAGTGACCCTTCCTCTTGGACAGATGAGGAAACTGTTTGCAACTTGATTCGCTCCACTGAGGTGTCTTTATCTACCTTGGTCCTGTTTTAGCCACATACATGCAGTTTGATTTCTGGTTACTATTGGTGTAAGAGCGAAGAGGGGCAAGCATTCCTATTGTATAGTGCAGGGGTTCCCAAACTTTTTGACACGGGGACCAGTAAATCCATTCACGAACTTTTGGAGGACTGGTAATGTTCATTTGCATATTTGCATATTCATTAATCAAATGATGAATATTCAAATAAGTTGTTTCTGGTCCTCCCAAAACCCCGAGTGCCAGCTTTAGCAAAGCTTTTGATATGGTCACCCACAAAATTCTTGCCAGCAAGTTAAGGAATATGAATTGGATAAATGGACTGTAAGACAGACAGAAAGCTGGTTAGACTAGGGTTTCCCAAACTTTTTACTTTAGTTGGAACCCTTTTTTTTCAGTACTGCTTTTTGCAGCCCAAAAATATAAACACATAAAAAGCAAACAGAGAAAATACCAGACATATAACATGTCTGGTATTTTCTCATTAGGTAAGTTGTATTATTACTAGATGTATCAGTTCATAGTTTCGAACTGCCTGGCTGGTAAATGTGCTCAGGCTGCATGAGAGTGTCTACCAGCCAGCCAGTTTGCAACTACTCGAGTGGTGTGTGTGTGTGTGGGGGGGGGGGGACAATAGAATCCCCGGGCCGGACTAACTCATGCTTTGTGCTTTGCGGGAGGGAGGGGGGAACAGGGCAGTACCCCAAGATCTACATATGGCTGGGTCAGTCTCACTTCCCGCAGGCTGATTCATTCCTCCCCCCTGCTACCCCTGCTGTGTCTCTGGCCAGCCCCACTTCCCCCAACTCCCTCCTGGGCAGCCAGTTCTCCCCCACTTCTTCTCCCAATCTCCCTTGGCCAGCCCCGCTGCCCGCGTCCAGCCCTCCTTCTGGCGGCTGCTTCTCCACCTCCCGCAGCCTTCCCCGGCCAGCTCCCTGCCCCCAACCTCGCACCCCCAGCAGCCCTGCTTCCACCAGCCTCCCAGTCTCCCCAGCTTGCCCCAATTCCCCCTTCCAGTGCTGCTTCCGGAGGCCAGCTCTCCCCTCCTCCTCACTCCAGAATCCCCTGGCACCTGCACCTTCCCTTAGCCCTGCACCCGCCTGGTCCCTCCCCCTTCCTTTACTGCCCCTGCCCCCTTTGCTCTCTTTTTCCCTAATATCCACCCCCTCACTACTCTCTGCCCCATTCGCCTCCTGTCCCTCTGTGCCCTCACACATGACTTGCTCCATCCCCACCTTTCTCATGCCCACCCCTTCTTTCAAGCCTTCTCCCAGCACCTCCTCCTCTAGCCCCCAATGCCCTCCTCTCCTCTCCTCTCCTCTCCTCTCCTCTCCCAGCATTGCCATGTCCCTCCTCCCACTGACACCTCCCCTCCTGCCCTTTCCCTCATTGTCTGCACTTGTCACCCTGGCATTTGTCTCTCTCTCCTGCACCCCGTCCCTTGGTGCCTTCCCCACCCCCACGGCCGCCTCCTCACCTCCGCTCAAGCCCGCCGCCGCCGCCTCCTCACCCAAGCCCGTTCTCTACCTTCTGCCTTCCACATTGCGGGGCTGGAGGCCACGCTCAGGCCCTGGAGGCAGCGTGGCCCCACCACGTGCCTCCAAGGAGTTTTAAAATCCCGGGTCGTGACGTCATGTCACACCCGGGCGTCCTCCCCACCCACATGCAACGCTGCACATGGGCAGCAGCAGGCAGTGAGGAGGAGCCGCGCACGGCGGGGACGCTCTGGGGGCGGGTTGGGAGGACGCGCGGGGGCCTACGTCCAGGCCCACTACAGGCAGAGCTGGGGGAGAGACCCAGCTCCACATATTGGTGGAGCAGGGCCCCTGGCTCTGTAACTCGCCGGCACTTCCGGGTTCAGGGGCGCGGGACCCGGGGCCCGAATCAGCCTAAGGCCGGCCCTGCTGGCAGCCACCAGCCATGCTGAGGTCCAGTATTTTTTTCCTGCGGCCCAGTACCGACCCATAGTTTGGGAAACGCTGTCATACAGGATTTTTTTGCTTCCAGTGGTGACAGAAATACCTCAGCCATGGTATTTCAGGCATTTCCTTTTCTAGTCCAGGCTAAACCAAGAAAGTTCACAGGTAAGAGGAAAAAGAAAAAAAAATGGTGTGGGTGGAGCAGAGAGGTAGGGATTTTGAGGAGGGAGGAGAGAAATTGGGGGCGACTAATATTTTCATAGCCAGAAAAATGTATTATTGAGATCATTTATTTTATAGGAACTGATTTGTCCATCTCTGTACTGTAAGACCTTTAGATATGCTTTCAGGTTTGTTTTCCTTTAGTGTTGTGATTGCATCCATTAACCACTTCCCCCTAACTAGCTAAGCAATACCATTTAACACACAAACTTCCTTTCCTTTCTACATCTGTGGTCCACTTTATAAAAAGAACATAAGAACAGCCGCACTGGGTCAGACCAGTTTGGGCATCTAGCCTAGTATCCTTTCGGCTTCCAGTAAGCAATGCCAGATACTTCTGAAGGAAAGCCCAGAACAGGACAATTGTCAGCTCATCCATTCCTTATTGCTGATAGCCATTGTGAATCCATCCTCCATAAAATTATCTAATCTTTTTGAAATCATTTATGGTTTTGGCTTTCACAACATTCCATGGCAATGAGTTCCACAGGTTAACTATGAGTTGTATAAAGAAAAGCTTCCTCTTGTTCGTTTTAGACCTGTCGTCCATTAATGACATCCTCATTCTAGTGTTACGTGAAGAAGTAAAAAACATTTCTTTATTCACTTCCTTCACAGCATTCATGATTTTATAGTCCTCTATCAAATCCCCTCTCAGTTGTCTCTTTTGTAAACTTAAGTGTCCCAGTCCTGCAGTTTGTTTTTTATTTCTCACCTTCCTATACCCTTTCTCTTCCCACCTCTTGCTGAAATTAGCAGAATTAGCAGATTGCTTTTTTGATGTGCTTTGGCAATGTGGACACTCTCTTTTGGAAGAAATTTTTCCAGAAGGTCTCTTCTGGAAATCTTCTTCCGAAAGGGGGGCGGGGAGGGGAGAGAGAGAGAGAGCGATTCCTCCTTTATCACTTATTTCAGCATTAGCATGCTCATAAAAGACATTGGAAGGATTCGATTTTTAGTGATAAGTGTTGGTAAACGTCAATTTCCCTGCACACGCACACATACGCTGACAAAAACATATTTGTATCAATAATAATTGAAATGTATAGTCAGGCAAAGTAAGAAAGCCTCTGCTTGAGACCTGAAGTCTGATTTAGGGATGTTTGTATATTTTGACATGTGAGGTTGACAACTGGTGTTTTAACTATGATAAATCTTTAATTGTTTGAATCTCAAACATCTATCTTTATTAAATAACTATTGTCTGATCCCTTACAATTGTCTGATCTCACTTCACCAAATCAAATTGTGCCATGGGGAATCATAAACCACTAAGGGGCAGAAATCTGTAGGAAAGCCCTGCATTGTCTATTAAATACCATGCTGCATGTTAAGGAACTAGTATGTGTTGGAACTGGGCCACGGCTCACTAAGCCTCAACACTTCAAAGAGGACCCAGTATGGCTCATGGTGGGAGTTCAGATGAAAAGAAAATGGGCCCCTCTTATTTTGGCAGCTGCCTTCCTAAACTGGAAATAGTTCAAGAGTTAGATTCAACTCAGGCACATAATGATACCAAGATTTGTTAGATCCTGGATTCTATGAGCTCCTGGTGTGAGTGGAGAAGGCTAATAAACCCCAGGATCTGCTTTTGAAATTCACAACAGAATTTGTTACTGTGACATTGAGCCAGGAAGAGTTAAGGAACTGGCAGGTTAAATGATCCAAATTTAACCCTTAATGGCATTTCAGGAAAATATGTGAATGGTAGTTGGGGTCATTCCATGTTAGATGGAGTAGAGCTTTGAAATGCAAACCTGTAGTGTTAGAGAATTAGAGGTAATTTTAAATGTATGTGTTTGCTTTTATCTTGTTAGCTGTTCACCATGTAAACAGGCGGTTCCTGTCTGTTACTATATTGTATTAATTCAGAGATCAAAAGAGAATATTAACATTTTGACAAAGTTATGGTTGTAACAATATCACTGTCTTCATTTCTCTTTGGAGTATATAGTAAACCACCTGTATATGGCAGGAGATGGGCAGTTGCTTTATAGTAATTCATGCATCTAATTACTGGTGATACATAGGAAAGAGGAAGTTCTACTTCAAGCCAGAGAACTATAAAAAGAATTATTGGGCCTGATTCTGTACCTTAGACCTGCTTAAGGTTTGTCAGGGGAAATTTGAGTCTCAAGACTGAGGTCTCCTGCTCCAGTCTGGTTCACCCTGATACTGGACATTGGATTATGACCTATGGAATGAATTTAGAAAAAAAACTCTGCAACTCCTAAGTTCACCATCCCTACTGTGAAACTGACCTAAGAACTCTATTCATATTTGTATATACAGCTGGTCCCCAAGTTACAAATGGGTTACGGACCAAACACTTGGCGGTAACTCGAAGTGTTCGTAAGTCAGACCCCATTGAGTTACATTGTGACCGTGCTGTTCGTAAGCTCAGGTCACATTCATAACTCGGGGACTGCCTTTACAACCGCTTAATGGGAAGTTTGGTTGTAAATGCGAATGATTGTCAATCGACCGTTTGTAAGCTGGGGACCGGATGCATAATACATCTTTTAATCTATGCTCTCTCTTTTCTTTTTAAATACATTTTAGTTTAATTCATAACCGTATATTTGGGTAAGATCTGAAATATTCATTGACCTGGTGAGCAATTTGTCTGATCCTTTGGGATAAGTGGAACATATATGAGGCACAAGATTTTCAGTAAACCTTGTCATAATTGACTTTGCTCTCTGGATTGTTCTAAGGAAACTGTGTTTTGGGCTCCTGGATAACCCGTAAAATACTGTAGAAGTTGTTTTGACGCTGGATTGGTGACCCGAATGATTAGAAATAACCTCCAGTTTTGGGGATCACCTGCCCAATTCATTGCAGTTTGCCTTAACTGAGCAATCTGAATATGTCCTCGCCCTCAGGATCTCCGTCACAGTTACCACTTGCATGCATTTCTCATACCACTGAGTTAATGGGCTGAGTTTATTCAGACCTAATCTTCCTCACTCCTCCCTCTTCCTTCTTTCAAACTTGTTTTATAGAGCATTGAGTTGAATGAGTTTGTATAGAAGAGGAAATTAATTCAAAGCTGAACTGAATTTGATCTTATTTTGAGATTTGTAAATAAAAACCCACACCCCACATGAACATAGCTATTCCAACAAAAATCCCCTTAGATTTTAGATAGACACAATGCTTCTGTTAATGTGCCTGAAGTTGTTCCTAGGCTGATTCCCCTTTGTTGGTGTAGGCTTGTGTCTATGCTATGGGCCCATAGCTGGCATAGTCATATGAACATAAGAACATAAGAACGGCCATACTGGGTCAGACCAAAGGTTCATTTAGCCCAGCATCCTGTCTTCTGACAGTGGCCAATGCCAGATGCCCCAGAGGGAGTAAATAGAACGGCTGTGTCTACATTGGCACCCTTTTCCGGAAAAGGGATGCTAATGAGACACTTCGGAATTGCAAATGCCGCGGGGGATTTAAATATTCCTTTTTGAAAGAAGGAATAAGGGATCTTGTGGAAAAGGGCTTATTTTCCGCAAGATCCCATCTAGACTGGCGCTTTTCTCCGGCAAAACCCCGAGCCGGAAAAAAGCGGCAGCCATGTTCATGCAAATGCTGCGGGGGATATTTAAATCCCCCGTGGCATTTGCAATTCCGAAGTGTCTCATTAGCATCCCTTTTCCGGAAAAGGGTGCCAATGTAGACACAGCCAACAGGTAATCAAGGACAGGAATCAAGTGATTCCTCTCCTGTCATCCATTTCCAGCCTCCGGCAAACAGACATAACTTATAATTGAAGACCAGCACTTCATCCCAAACTTGTTGCCAGAACAACCCTGTTTTAGTGAACAATTTCCTTCTGGGGCTCCAGACACCATGGAAGAGACCAATTTGAAGAGCAAAATGTCATCCTCTGCACAGCTTGACCTTGTAAATACGGTGCAAAATGGTGTTCTCTATGAATTGTGTCCTCAAACGCATCATGTATGCGAGGTCATGTTTTTGAAGAGCAGAATGGCATTCTCCACAAATTAAAGCTGCCATGACCCATCAGCTCATGGCATAATACCATTGGAGTAGTGACTCACATGACGTGGACCAATCTTAAGACGTTTGCCTGCAGTCACACACGAAACTCGATTCTGATTCTTTCTAGTCCTAACCACTATGCCATACTTCCTTTTTGATGGGACTCTTATCTTGACTGGGTCTCTTGGATGCTACTGCAATGAATATTTCATAATAGTCACATGGAACCTTTCATTAGATTGCCTCAAAGGTCTTTAATAAGATTTTAACAGATAAGCAAATGAGTTAGGTTATGTGACTTGCCCAGGGACACACAGCAAGTCATGTGGTAGAACCCACTAAATGTCACTGCCTGTGTCTCAGACTTAATGGGAAAATCACAAAAAAGCCTATTATTGTGAGATTTCTAACTCAGTTTCTGGACCCCAATCTTTAGAATGCTTAGCCAAACCAAACAGAACTTCCAGATGTCTTAGCATTCACTCAGCATTATTTTAATTTAAAGGTTGACTCCCTATGGCATATAAGTGACACGGGGTATCCATCATTATGGATAGTAGCTGTGCTTTACACGTCTGTCAGTATTTTTATCATAGAATCGCAGGACTGTAAGGGTATGTCTACACTAGCTCGTTAGTTCAAGCTAGGTAGGCAAATGAGGGCAACCGGAGTTGCAAATGAAGCCCGGGATTTAAATATCCCGGGCTTCATTTGCATGTTCCCGGGCGCCGCCATTTTTAAATCCCCCTTAGTCCGAACTCCGTGCCCACGGCTACATGCGGCACGGAGTAGGTAGTTCGAATTAGAGATCCTAATTCGAATTATCATTACTCCTCGTGGAATGTGGAAAGAGGAGTCACGGTAGTTCAAATTAGGATCTCTAATTCGAATTACCTACTCCATACCGCATGTAGCCGTGGGCACGGAGTTCAGACTAAGGGGGATTCATTTGCGGTTGCCCTCATTTGCCTACCTAGCTCGAACTAATGAGCTAGTGTAGACATACCCTAAGGGACCTCGGGAGGCAGGGACATCCTTACCCACATAAAGAATATGTAGCTACACAGAGCACTTGAAAATTTGGGCACTACTGAATCTTAATGGCCACCACCCACTCTGCCCATTCCTGGTCTGCCACACAATGAAAGCTGTAAGTAGCTCCATAAATCGAGCTTGTCAAAGAGAAGGCTAAGAGGCAATTATGTAATTTCAAAATACCAACACAGATGAAAGATACTTGATATACTACAGGGTTCTTTAACATTTAATAGACCAAAGAATTACAAAATCCAGTGATTGGAAGATTAAGTTAGAAAAATTCAAACTTAGGTGCATTTTTTAACAATAAGGGTAGTCAGCTATTGGCACACCAAGCCAAGAGAAGCACTACGTTCATCATCACATGGAGGTTTGTAAAACTGGGATTGGATGTTTTCCTGAAAGATTCGTATTAACTTTCCTGAGGATTTGTCTGCACTTAAACTATTTCAGCGATGCAACTGCATCGCTGTAGAGCATCAGTTAAAATGCTGTCTATGCCAAAGGGAGGCGTTCTCCTGTTGGTGTAGATACTCCACTTCCTCAAGAGGCAGTGTCTAAGACAATGGGAGAATTCTCCTGTTGCCCTAGCATTATCTGCATTGGAGAGGGGGGGGGGGGGGCCGGAGTCAGATTAATAGCATCACTCAGAGTGTGGATTTTCTATAGCCCAGAGCAAGGTTGTGTCCAGACTCAGGGGTTTTTTCGGGAAAAGTAGCCTTTTCCCGAAAAAACTTCCCCTGCGTCCAGACTCAAGCCGCGTTCTTTCGAAATAATTTCGAAAGAACACGGCTTTTCTTTCGATGGCGGTAAACCTCGTTTCATGAGGAAGAACGCCTTCTTTCGAAAGTTCCTCTTTCGAAAGAAGGTGTTCTTCAATGTAAATAGGGCTTCCTCGAAAGAGAGCATCCAGACTCACTGGGTGCTCTCTTTCGAAAAAGCGGATTGCTCTTTCGAAAGATCCGCCTGCAGTCTAGATGCGATCTTTCGAAAGAGGCTCTTTTGAAAGATGCTTTCGAAAGAGCATCTTTCGAAAGAAGCCTGCAGTCTAGACATAGCCCAACATAGTTAGATCAACGTAATTTCCTAGTGTAGACAAGGCCTGAGTGTCCTTTGGTCAACTAGTCCTGTGAAACATTATGCATT
This sequence comes from Pelodiscus sinensis, assembly GCF_052426305.1. NCBI lineage: Eukaryota > Metazoa > Chordata > Testudines > Trionychidae > Pelodiscus > Pelodiscus sinensis. Next base: position 14,621,519 of record NC_143053.1, on the reverse strand, counting down.
GAGAATACCAGCATTGGAGAAAGCACAAGTGAGGAGTACAGGCAGTCCCCGGGTTACGTACAAGATAGGGACTGTAGGTTTGTTCTTAAGTTGAATTTGTATGTAAGTCGGAACTGGTACATATTGTAGGGGAAACTCTAGCCAAACATTTCTCCAGAGCTCAGTTTTATTCTCCCACCCCTCACTTCCCTCAGTCCTTTATTCTCAAGCTGAGGTGTCTGCTGAGAAAAGCCGCTCCGCATCTTCCTGGTCTGCTGGGGGGGGGGGGGGGGAGGCTAGCTTTGCGTCTCCCTGGTCTGCTGGGAGGAAGCAGCTAGTGCGGGGTTGCCTCACCCCGTTTGTAAGTAGGGATCCGATGTAAGTCGGATCCATGTAACCCGGGGACTGCCTGTAAAACCAAACTCAGAGCAGTGCTTGTAAAAGAAGCATCTTCCTAATTCATTATAAGCACCTTGTGACACAGTTACGTTAATAGTTTTATGATACACTGGGACACAGAATTGCTTAGATTATACAGTGGCAAAAGAAAATAGTCTGCATCCTATGAGGATCAGTCAGTCAGGTCATTCTTAAAAAATCTGAGAAACACATAGACATCTTTACAGAATCATAGAATCCTAGGGTTAGAAGAGACCTCAGGAGGTCATCGAGTCCAGCCCCCTGCCCAAAGCAGGACCAACCCCAACTAAATCATCCCAGCCAGGGCTTTATCTAGCTGGGACTTAAAAACCTTGATGGATGGAGATTCCACCATCTCCCAAGGGTGCAGATGAACTAACAGAAAGCATAAGCAGTGTGCATTATAGTTACATAACACTTAAGTGTGTAGGTGGAATACAACATGCCAAAAAGAAAAAGAAATGCTCTTTCAAATACTCTATTTTTTAGGTTTCACCACAATTTTCTATGTACTGGGACTTCTTTCTGACTTTCAAATGCCAAAAATTGTAAATGGAAAGGCTCCCTAGAAGTTTATATCTTTGCAACTGCAGCTTGATAAATACATACTTCCTCTTTCATAGGTTTGACTGCCATGTCAAAACAGATGTAAAATGTTAGAGAGAGAAGCTAGAATTATACCACCTCTTCTGGCTTGTTGTGTGCTGCTGCACTGAAGTCTAGGCCATGAAGATCCTGGATGTTGTTCTGTATCTCGCAACATAGGTTTTCAGTTGTTTGTGAGAAGGGCCTTTGTTGTTTGGCGATGTAGCACCTGTATATTTAAAATGTGGTGGCAAGCTGTAAGGTAAGCTTTAAAAATAGCAGCATGAATCTCAGTAAGGATGACGCATCAGACGTGCTGAATTTACACATTACAGCAGTTTATTTCATACCTAAAAATGTGGCATACTGAGCCTGGGAGCTGAAAGCTGGACTGAGCTTTGTTCTTCTCACACAATATCATCACCAATTAAAAGTTTTAAAGACCAAATCCTGCTCTCAGATACCACTGTGCAGGCCCATTGTTTCCTTTTGGGTTGCATCAGCTTATTTGTATAATCATCCCTTTCCTTTCATTCACAGGACACACATAGAACCCTGATTGTCTGCAAGCAACCTGTGGACAGAGAATATCTTATTGCCTCCGTATAAAACCATGGTACGCTCACATCTTGAATACTGCATACTGATGTGGTCGCCTCATCTCAAAAAGATATATTGGAATTGGTAAAGGGCAACAAAAATGAATAGGGGTTTGGAACGGGTTCCATCTGAAGAGAGTTTAAAAAGAGTTGGAGTTTTAAGCTTAGAAAAGAGGAGACTAAGAGGGGATATGATAGAGGTCTATACAGTCATGACTGGTGTGGAAAAAGTGAATATGGAAAAATTATTTACTTGTTCTCACAATATAAGAATTAGGGGTCACCAAATGAAATTAATAGGTAGCAGGTTTAAAACAAATAAACAAGGAAGTTTTTCTTCACTCAGCACACAGTCAACCTCTGGAACTCCTTGCCAGAGGATGTGGTGAAGGCTAGGACTTTAACAGGGTTCAAAAAAGAGCTAGATAGATTCATGGAGGTTAGGTCCATCAATGGGTATTAACCAGGATGGATAGGAATGGTGTCCCTAGCCTCTGTTTGTCTGGAAATGGGTGACAAGAGAGGGCTTACATGAGGATTATCTATTATGTTCCCTTCCTCTGGGGCATCTGGTATTGGCCAGTTGGCAGACAGGATACTGGGCTAGATGGACCTTTGGTCTGACCCAGTACGGCCGTTCTTATGTTCTTATGATTGTAGGTTGACCACCGTTGCCCAGTGATTCCATCACTTGATGGAATCCAGTGATTCCATCACTTTATCTCCAACACTTCTCTTCTCCGCCAAAATTTTTCTGCAGTCCAAGAGAAATAAGCAACTTGGCAGGAAGTTTTCATAATCTGATACCAATAAAGGATAGAGCTAAAATTCAGAGGAATCTGCATAAACTGGGGAACTGAGATACAGACAAGAAAATGAAATTTTGACAAAGGAAGAAAAAGCAAATGCAGAAATACATAATGGCAGATAGCCGGCTTGGCAGCAGCACAGCTAAAAGAGATCTGGAAGTTGTGGTGGAGCACAATCTCAATAATGAGTCAGCAAAATGATGCTGTAGCAAACAAACAAAATGTAATGTTAGGTTTTATTAATAGAGGTATAGCATGCAAGTCACAGGAGACAATAGTGCTGCTGTACTCAGCACTGGTCAGGCCTTAGGTGGAACACTGTGTTCAGTTTTGGTCACCAACATATAAAAGGGATATAGAGAAACTGGAAAGGATCCAGAGGTGAGCAACAAAAATGATCAAAGGCATGGAATGCAAGCCATCCGAGCAAAGGCTGAATAAACTGAGTATGTTTCATTTTGAACAGAGGAGATTAAGGGAAGACAAGATAGAGGGATGATCTTCAAATACTGGAAGGACTGCCTTGAACAAGTTAGAGAAAAAGTTGTTCTTTCTTGCCACAAAAGGGGATGGGTTGAAATTCAACCTAGCAGATTAGATTAAATCTCAGGAAAAACTCCCTATTGTATGAGCCATAGGATAATAGTACAGACTGCCTCAGGAGACTGTGGAAATTTCTTCTCTGGAGATTTCCAAAAGAAGGCTGGGGAGCCATTTGTCTTGGATAGTGTAGACACAACAAATCCTGCATCTTGGCAGAGGGTTAGAATAGATGACCCTTGAGGTCCCTTCTAACTCTATGATTCCACGATTTTAAATTCTCTAAACCAGATCCCACCCCCACTGAAATCAGTGGAAGTGTTGATGTTGAAGTGAAATCAGGTACCTAATATAGGGAGCCATGAAGAGAAGAGTATTGTGCGGGTTGTTAATATTAGCTAGCAGTTATTGTGGCTCATGTACAAGTCCTATGGGATTTCTCACTGATGACGCTATCCTATTTGCCACAAGTCATGATTTCCCAGTGTTGGACTATACATTCATCCAAACTATAGCACAGTTTAGCAGAGGGACTTTCAACCTCATCAAACTCCAAGAGCTAAGAAGACATAAGTACCTACAGCTGTGTAATGTGAACTTCACGTTGAAACCAAAGATCCCAACCATAGAATATTTGAGTCACCTGCTGAAAAAAGGAGAATAAGGGTTGATAAAGTGTTATCTTAGCCTGTTGTGTAGGGTTTTTTTTTTTCAATTTATCTTATCTTAGGCTACGTCTAGACTGCAAGCCTCTTTCGAAAAAGGCTTTTTCGAAAGATTCTTTCGAAAAAGCCTCTTTCAAAAAAGGGCATCTAGACTACAAACAGATTTTTTGAAAAAGCGAGCCACTTTTTTGAAAGAGAGCCTAGATGCTCTCTTTCGAAAAAGCACAGTTTGCATTCAATAGCACCTTTTTTCAAAAAAGTACTTTCTAAAAAAGGCATTATTTCTCATAAAATGAGGCTTGCTGTGATCAAAAAAACTGCCGCATTCTTTCGATTTACTTTTTTCGAAAAAAACCCCTGTAGTCTAGACATACCCTTACTGTCTATGTATGTTGAACACATTATTCTCCTTGCATCACAAGAGAGTCCATGCATACACAACCCCTTGACATACTTTGCATCGTGAAAAATACTTATGCTGGGACCAATTACGCTTTAGATAATTCAAAGAGTGTTGACAGGAAATAAGTAACATCTAATGAAAAAGAGGGCATTTCCCAGCAGAATGCTTTGTCACTCCACTTCCAGGAATGTCCTACTTCTGGGTCTTCCCCTTTGCCATGCTATGAAGGATTTATTTAATTTCATTTATTTTCCCAAACTAAAAGTTCAGGGCCATTAAGGAACTGCAGTTCATCTTTAAAATAAATTACAAAACAGCTGCACAGTATTTCACAATAATGATCCAGTGGCTACTGAATGGCATATAGAAAAACAGAATATTGGTTCTCGTGCTGCCGACTACCACGAAGTAATGTGATGTTAAATAGGAATAATTATAAACATAACATTGTTTAGTGGATTTGTTTATCTGAAGCTGCTTACCAGATGTGTATGAAACTGTTATGACCCTGACTGGCCAATAATTGGAAGTTTTACTCTTCTGAGCTTTGTGACTAGCTCATCATACATTGTATTGTATATGGTATATATTGTATTGTATATTGTATATTTAAATATACATCACATGTTATATATTTTTCTGTCTCCTACTTGGATGATTTAAACTTTACAAATGACTTCTACTTCTGATGAATTTGGTACTTTGGTTACTAACGGGTATGCACAGTGGATAATAGCACTGTACCTATTGGGCTGAAATTGTGTTTCAAAAAGCGAAAACTGTTAGCGAATAGGTTTTAGGCTATTTGACCAACTCTAATGAGCAATGATTGTTTGCTCCCTTGTGTCCCTTGTGCTTGTGTCAAGAGGTGCAAAATACATTAGAAATGAAATATTAGTATTGTTGAGATAAAATTTTGGTCACACCATTAGACTCACTGACCGGTGTAGATCTGCAAAGTACCATTGATATTGGACTCAGACTCAGCTATTCAGCTGCCCCTTTTGTTTCTGACCAAAGAACTGAGATAAGCATATGGTGCTAAATACTGTAGAACATGAAAAGAATAAAAACCTTTTTTGGTGGTGGAGGAGGAGATCATATTCACTTTTTCTATTTATTTTGCTTTTTTTTTTTTTTTACTGAATCATTCTTTCAAACGACAAACATACAAAGTATATTATGACTCTGTTTTGTACTCTTAGTACAGAAGAACATCAATGGTCCTGTAGAACTTTAGGCTATGTCTAGACTGCAAGTCTCTTTCGAAAGAGGCTTTTTCGAAAGATACTTTCCAAAAAGCCTCTTTTGAAAAAGAGCATCTAGACTACAACCAGTACTTTCGAAAAAGCAAGCCGCTTTTTCGAAAGAGAACACCCAGGCAGTCTGAATGCTCTCTTTCGAAAAAGCACAATTTGCATTACATAGCGCCTTTTTTTGAAAGAGCACTTTCAAAAAAAGGCGTTCTTCCTTGTAAAACGAGGTTTTCCATGGTCGAAAAAACTTCTGTGTTCTTTCGATTTACTTTCAAAAGAACGCGGCAGCAGTCTAGACGCAGGGGAAGTTTTTTTTAAAAAGGGCCACTTTTTTTGAAAAAATCCTGTAGTCTAGACACACCCTATTAGAGACTAACAAAAATATATAAATAGAATCATGAGCTTTCATGGGTACAACCCACTTTTTCAGATGACAAATATGAAGCAAGAGGCACAGATTTTTAAATATAAAGCAGAAAAAGAGGGGAGAAGAGCGAGGAGCAAGCAAGCAAGAAACAAACAACAAAAACCCCTGTCAATTAAAGTGTCTATGCTAAATGAGGCTAATGGAGTAGGCTGTACATGTCTGATACTTACCCTTTGATGTCATTTAGATTTTGAATATTATGGCCCAACACCCAAAGGAAAGCAAAGGCTAAGTATCAGACACTTACAGTTTACTCTATTAGCCTCATTTAGCATGGACACTTCTTCTTTTTTGGTTGGTTGATTTCTTTTTCTCCATCCCGTTTTCCCCTTTTTTCTTCTTTGTATTTAAAAATCTGTGCCCCTTGCTCCATATTTGTCATCTGAAGAAGTGAGTTGTGCTCACTAAAGCTCATGATGCTCTTTATATATTTTTGTTAGTCCCTAAGGGCATGTCTACAGCAGGACTAAAGCCAAAATAAGCTATGCAACCTGAGCTACATCTATTGTGTAGCTGAAATCGAAATAGCTTAATTCAGCTTTTGGTGCAGTCTAAACAGCAGGAAATCCGAGGAAGAGTGCTTTTCCTCTGACTTCCTTTACTCCTCCTAAAATGAGGGTTACAGGAGTTGGAGTAAGAAGTTTGCCAGCTCAACATTATTTTGACATTATGTCAAAATAACTGCTTGCTGTGTAGACGCAGACTTTGGTATTTCAGAATAACCTCAGTTATTCCGACACAACACTGCTGTGTAGACGTACCCTAAGGTGCTACAGGACCATTGTTATTTTTTGTGTTTTTCAGTTGCAGACTAACACGGTTACCCCTCTGAGACCTTTAGTACAGGAGGTTATGAAACAATACTGAGCTAATAAGAAACTAAAGAGAAAAATCTGAAATTAACTTCTGCACTTTTCTCTGTCAGCTGGAAGAGAAGTGAAGCACATGGAGTGTCCTGGAGGAAGATTGTTAGTGAGGATCCCTTTTCATCTGCCACAGGGGTTTGACAACCCTGGAATGAGCTGCAGAGCTAAATCCAAAAGTCTGTAGAGCCTCCCAATAATACATGTGGATCTCAGAGGTTTCTCATTGGCCAGGATTAGCTGCCTGTATAACCCATACGCATGCTGGGTTCACTGTCCCATATAGTGGCCCTTAGACCACTTGCAGAGAAAGAGAATAAGGGAGCTCTAGGTTTGGTTCTGCCTGTTGGAGTTACACCTGGAAGCTCTATGGCTCTTCACCATGGCATTCTCTCAGTCGTATGCACTGCTTTTTGGGAGGAGGAATCTGATAAAACAGCATAATCAGAAATGCCCCAAAGGCACAGCAGCTTCTAGGACCCACCTTTAAGGGGACTCCCCAACATAAAAGTGACTTCAGCAATTTTCATAGGACAAGGAGAGAATTTTCTTAAAGGAAGGTTACAGCAGAATGTAAAATAGTTCTAAGATCCTGTGAAAAAATACGACAATCCAAATAAGTGTTTCTCCAGAAACTACATAAATTCTCTAGTGCCTACATTGACTGATGTGTTCATCAAATTGTTTTAGCCATCGCAGGTTTGCTTTAGTGTGATTAAATCTCTGAGTGCTGTCACCTAACTCTGCAATGGTGTTGTGCAGCCCATGAATTATTCTCCCACAATTCACTAAGTGAAACCTTTATTCCTCCTCACACAGCCCCGCTGCCCTTATTTATTATGGGTTTTCTATTACTTTGTCCTGTCTTCTGACAGAAACAGAGCTTACCATCCCCTTTCAAAGCAAATGCCTAAAGGCCACTCCCATCTAAAATGATTGACACTCACTGCAAACCAAACTTCCTCTGATCTGGGGAGTAGGATTCAAAATCTGTTTCTGAATGTGGCTTTTCCTCACATCACACGGCATTCCTCACATCACCAAGCCAAATGGAGTATTCTGAATGTGTTGCTGGAGGCCAAGAAAGGTCTAACTGCTGTTAAGTCTTCCAAAGAGGCACCTCAGGACAAGTCTACATTAGACTCAGCAGCTCAGCTTAAGGTGCACAACACCAGCTCAGTAAAATACGTAGCTGGAGTCACCTTATCTTAACCTGAGTTTGGCAGCATCCCCACAGTGGGATGCCAATGGGAGCAAACGCTTCCATCACTTTCCCTGTTATTCTTTGCAACAGGAGGAGTACTGGACACTGGCAGGGGTGCCCTCTTAACTAGAATCATAGAATCATAGAATCATAGGACTGGAAGGGACCTCGAGAGGTCATCGAGTCCAGCCCCCCGCCCTCAAGGCAGGACCAAGCTCCACCTACACCATCCCTGACAGATATCTATCTAACCTGTTCTTAAATATCTCCAGAGAGGGAGATTCCACCACCTCCCTTGGCAATTTATTCCAATATTTGACCACCCTGACAGTTAGGAATTTTTTCCTAATGTCCAATCTAAACCTCCCCTCCTGCACTTTAAGCCCATTACTCCTTGTCCTGTCCTCAGAAACCAAGAGGAACAAATTTTCTCCTTCCTCCTTGTGACATCCTTTTAGATATTTGAAAACCGCTATCATGTCCCCCCTTAATCTTCTTTTTTCCAAACTAAACAAGCCCAGTTCATGAAGCCTGGCTTCATAGGTCATGTTCTCTAAACCTTTAATCATTCTTGTCGCTCTTCTCTGTACCCTTGCCAATTTCTCCACATCTTTCTTGAAATGTGGCGCCCAGAACTGGACACAGTACTCCAGCTGAGGCCTAACTAGTGCAGAGTAGAGCGGCAGAATGACTTCACAAGTTTTGCTTACAACACACCTGTTGATACAACCTAGAATCATATTTGCTTTTTTTGCAACAGCATCACACTGTTGACTCATATTCAACTTGTGGTCCACTATGACCCCTAGATCCCTTTCTGCCATGCTCCTTCCTAGACAGTCGCTTCCCATCTTGTATGTATGGAACTGATTGTTCCTTCCTAAGTGGAGCACTTTGCATTTCTCTTTATTAAACCTCATCCTGTTTACCTCTGACCATTTCTCTAACTTGCTAAGGTCATTTTGAATTATGTCCCTATCCTCCAAAGAAGTCGCAACCCCACCCAGTTTGGTATCATCTGCAAACTTAATAAGCGTACTCTCTATCCCAATATCTACATCATTGATGAAGATATTGAATAGTACGGGTCCCAAAACAGACCCTTGAGGAACTCCACTTCTTATCCCTTTCCAGCAGGATTTAGAACCGTTAACAACCACTCTCTGACTACGGTTATCCAGCCAATTATGCACCCACCTTATCGTGGCCCTATCTAAGTTATATTTGCCTAGTTTATCAATAAGAATATCATGCGAGACCGTATCAAATGCCTTTCTAAAGTCTAGGTGTATGGCATCCGCCGCTTCTCCCTTATCCACAAGGCTCGTTATCTTATCAAAGAAAGCTATCAGATTAGTTTGGCATGACTTGTTCTTCACAAACCCATGCTGGCTATTCCCTATCACTTTATTACTTTCCAAGTGTTTGCATATGATTTCCTTAATTACCTGCTCCATTATCTTCCCTGGGACAGACGTTAAACTGACCGGTCTATAGTTTCCTGGGTTGTTCTTATTCCCCTTTTTATAGATGGGCACAATATTTGCCCTTTTCCAGTCTTCTGGAATCTCCCCTGTCTGCCATGATTTTTCAAAGATCATAGCTAAAGGCTCAGATACCTCCTCTATCAGCTCCTTGAGTATCCTGGGATGCACTAAACTCACTAAATCAAACTCTGGAAGATCGATTGCAGCAGAGGGGATCTTCCATGTAGTGAAGACAAGCCCTCAGAGTTCCCAGTAGGCATTCCAGGAAAACACTGCAAAACTCAGCCACCACACTGATATTTGTCAGACTGTAGAGGTTACTCTTTAAACTCCCCCTTCCCAGGTGATTGAAAGGAGATGAGACCAGCAGGTATAGAAAGAGAAGAGTCATGAGCATGAGTCAAAACAGCAAAATAAGGCTTGTTCACAGTCAGAAATGAAAAGTGATCTACCAGTTACTTCTCTTTTCAACTGGGGAGCTGTCATGCTTCAAGAGCTGCATTAAATGTCAATTATTCCTGTCAGTTCTCATTTTTCTAGGCCAAATCTTTTTTGGATAGTGTCTCTATAACTCTTGTTGACTTTTATGAAGGGCATCCCACTACAATCTGTTTATTGTCAAGTGGGAAGGCCAGTAACTCTGAGGAATAATAAGGAATAGAGGAGTTTGAATATCTCTTGGCACTTGACTAATGCCATTCAGTCAGAGCCAAAGGGGGACAAGTAGAAAATGCCAAAGAAATATTCTTAAAGTGAGTAGGCCGAAATCATTGCTGGCTATACGCTAATAATTTCTATGGCCCTGAAGCAGGGGTGGATATAGCACTTTAACGCAAAAAGCTGCTGTTAATGTGAGGCAAACTTCAAACCTCCAAAGGGAAATAATGGTTGTGAAGAGGAGCATGGCAGAGCAACAGAATGATGTGCTCTCTCAAAGGGTTTTGTGATTCAGAAAAGGCCCAGGAGTTTGCGTTTGTTGTCAATAACTAGAAAGGAGATGTGTGGAGCTTATTTACAGTTTGTAAAGTATTAAAGGGATTCAGTAACACTTCCCACTAACTAAATAACACTGCAAAAGGAGGTGAATAATTTAAATGGAGATAAGGTAAAACTAGAAAGGAAGTCTAGTGCCATATGAAGAGAGATTAAAAAGACTGGGACTTTTCAGCTTAGAAAAGAGGAGACTAAGGGGGGATATGACAGCGGTCTATAAAATCATGACAGGTATGGAGAAAGTGAATAAGAAAAAGTTATTTACTTGTTCCCATAACATAAGAACTAAGGGTCACCTAGGGTATGTCTAGACTACATCCCTCTGTCGCCCAAGGGATGTAAATTAGACATACTGAAATTGCTAATGAAGCGGGGATTTAAATATCATACACTTCTTTAGAATAAAAATGGCCGCCGCTTTTTGCCGATGCGGCACTTTGTCGGCAACAAGTGGCAGTCTAGACGGGGATCGGTCGAAAAGGAAAGCCTTTTCTGACCGATCCTTTATGCCTCATGCAATGAGGTTTACAGGATCAGTTGGAAAAGGCTTTCTTTGTCGACCGATCCCCATCTAGACTGCCGCTTATTGTCGGCAAATTGCCACAAGTGGTGGCCATTTCTATTCTAAGGAAGCATGGGATATTTAAATCCCTGCTTCATTAGCAATTAAGGCATGTCTAATTTACATCCCTCTGGCAACAGAGGGATGTAGTCTAGAAATACCATACATGAAATTAGTAGGTAGCAGGTTTAAAACAAACAAAAGGAAGTTTTTCTTCATGCAGTTCACAGTCAACCTGTGCAACTCTTTGCCAGAGGATGTTGTAAAGACCAGGAGTTTAATAGGGTACAAAAAAGAGCTAGATAAATTCATGGAGGTTAGATCCATCAATACTTATTAGCCAGAATGGGTAGGAATGGTGGAACCTGTCCATTGTCAGGGGCTGGCAATGGATGACAGGGGATGGATCGTTTAATGATTACCTGTTTCTGTTCACTCCCTCTGGGGCATCTGGCATTGGCCCCTGTTGGCAGACATGATACTGGGCTAGATGGACCTTTGGTCTGACCTAGTATGGCCATTCTTATGTTCTGATGAAGTCCTGTCTTGTGATGAACTGGAACTCAGACTAGTATCAGGTAAGTGAGATGGGCAAATGGCTTAATCACTCTGGGCTTCAGTTCTCCACCTGTGAAATGGGGGATACTAATATCTCCCAACTTTGCCCATGCCTTCTGAAAGGGGCTGCCTCTGATATGCATGGTGTGATAACAAAAGGCCCTGATATTTCTTGAGAGCTTGAGACTCATTTACATAGGAAGATGCTCATGGTAGGCAAAACTCTCACGTGTTTTGAGAAGGAAAAAGGGTGCTTTCTCTGCAGACATTGGGCTATCAACAGCTTATGGGCATGTATGTGCTCTGTGGAGGCTAACAGTGAAGCTTTGTGGCCCTGAGAGATGTATGCAGTTGACTTATGGGTATGGCCATGTTACAGCAGCGGTGTCTGAAGGGAGGTCAGTTCCCCTTTTCTGGAGCAGCCATAAGAGACTAGAAAAAAGGCAAGAGTGTCTTTTCCTTAGTTTCCCTCCAATTATGTCTTCATAGAGGTTTACTCTGGAGGGTATTATCATGTCCCAGCAGTAATTCAAACCTGGTGTAAGCAGTTGTGATTCCACTGAGTTTAATGGGGCTAAGTTCAAGCTCGGTATGACGTGAGATGTGGCCCAATCAGAGGAAAAATCCAAGTACTACTCCTGGGGGAATTCTATGCACAGCACATGTTCAGAACCATGTACCACAGAGATAATTTTTCCTCTACCAAAAACATATTGTGCTGGTGATGCACTGCAGTTACATCTTTTACCCATTAGAAGCTGCTGTCACCAGAATTCAGGGCAATTGGCTCAGCCCACTGCAGACAGAAAGGTGGAGAGGCTGCTTTTCTCACAGCATCCTGCCTGCAGGGTTATATAAGGAGACTTGAGATATGAGGGGAATGGACAGAGTGGAGCACATGCGGCTGCTGGACATAGACTGGGGTTCAGAAGAGCTAGTGGGAGACAGACTGGGGCACTAAGACAGGGGATTGGGGGTTCAGGGACATGCGGGGCTGGAGAAGAGGCCAGGCTGAATGGGATGCAGGCACAGTAGTGGAGGAGGCATTTAGAACCACATGGGCATGGAGGAGGAAGGGTTTGGGACCATATGGGTAGTATAGGGGAGGTGCAGGTACACAAGGGGATTGGGGAGGAGAGTGGGCTGAATTGAGGTGCTGGGACATGTAAGGACTGAGGAAGAAGGGTGTCAGAGTGGTAGGGAAGGACACATGGGCACAAGTGAAGATGTGCTTGACTGAATGAGAGAGGCTAGGAGCCAGCCAGTGTCTGCATGGGGGATGCTCCCCAACTCCCTAACAATCCCTCACCCCACCCAAAAAACTGTTCCATATGTCTCCAACCCACAACTAACAACCCTCCCTGATCACTCCAAAGCTCCTTCTCAGCAAATACTTCCCTTTGCCTCAGCTCCTTTGGTACCTCGGATTCCCCCAAGCCTTTGCAATGGTTGTGAGGGATGCGGGAAATACATTTTTGTATAATAGTTTAAATGAATTATTACTCAGAAGTCCTGTACAAATAGGCCTTGTCATGGCTCCTTCCCCACTCTGGCATGATAAATGCAGAAGTGGGGGCCAGCAAGTGTAACCCAAAGCCTTATCTACCAGGCTTTGGTATAAAACTTCCCCCAAGATATTAAAAACCTAGATCTTTGGAATAAAACTTCTGCTGCCACCACCCAAATGTTGATAAAGAAATCAGGGGAAAGATCATTTGGGAAATCTCACCCCTAAAATAAAAATCAAGGCACACACTTAACCACTGCTAGATTAATAAAAAGAAAAGAAAGAACTTTTATTATTACAACAAGATTCCTATTGCAACCATAATGACTAGATAGGGAGGTAACAAAATATACTCATGGAGAAGCTCCATGGGCCTAGAACTTAGTTACAAAGAAAAGCCAAAACATCTTTTAAACAGTGCCAGATCTCAGATCCCATACCCAATCCATAAAACAATAAAACCTAACGAAACTACCTAAACTTTACCCTACTTACAGAAAATGAAGGATGGTGTCTTGGAGAGAGAGAGACATGCTTGTCCCTCTCTGTAGCTGCAGAGAACTCTCCCAGAGCGACAAAAAGGGAGAAAAAAAGAAAAAACCCAAATTCCTTTGTCCCAGTTTGAAAAGTCCCACCTACATTCCTATTGGTCACTCCACCTGGCTAGGTGTAGTTAACCCCTTAATCCCCAGGCTGCTGGCTAACCCTCATAATCATGACAGGCCTACTCAGGAATCTACTTGTCAGAACACATTTCCTGAATCTCTTGTGTGGTCTACATAGTTACAGTCACACTTGCCGACAGGTATTTTGAAATAAATTACCAAAAATAACGGAATCTGCCATGATTATATTGTTTGACAAATAAAATATGGAGTATTTTATAATGTGGTGCACAGAGTTTTTAATTTTTTGTGGCAGAATTCCCTCTTCCCCACCCAAATAAAGTATGCTGCTTCCATGCAAGCGATCATACTTACAAACAATGGAATAAAAATACAGAAACTGAGACATAGCTAGAGAATCATTTCAGAGTGCAACAGGAGACCTCTGGGAGTGTTCAGTTTTGTACACTTATAGTAATATGGGAGGTGGGTTACCCAGCTTCACAACAGTATTTTTGTATTTCACAAATAATTTCCTGCTTAATATAGGACCGTTTTGCAAAGGAGATTACATTCTAGAACAGAGTGGGCAAAATATGGTCCATGGGCCAGATCCAGCCCATCAAAATTCAGATCCAGTATATCCATACTTTGGGCCACCAATGTCTTGCAGCCCGGCAGGACTCTTGGGCAGCTCCCTGCCTGCTGCCCTCCCCTCCCATACACACACACACCACTTAGAGTGGCTGACTGCTTGGGTCAGCGTGTGCATCTCTGTGCCACGTGCCCCTTGACTTCTGGCCAATAGGCACTACCTGGGATGTGCTTGCAGGTGCAGGCAGATCGCAGAGCTCCCCTCCCCCAATGGCGAGTGCTGTGCCCTGGGTTAGCGAATCCTGGTCAGAGGCTGGTGAGCAGGGCAAGCAGTGGGTCATGAAGAGAGCCATGGAAGTCTGCAGAGATGGGCCTGAATGCAAAGTAGGTAGGCCATGGCCTACTCAGTCCCACCCGTGGCTATGCCCCGACCTGCACTCCCTCCTGTACCGGGTCATGACTCACATCCCAAACTCTCTGCACCTCCTTCTGCACTCTGGCCCCAATCACAACTCCTTCCCCATCCCTTCACTCCCTCCTGCATCACGATCCCTTACCCCATGCTCCCTTCTGAACCCACCCTCCATCCCAGACCCACCTCCCCCATTAATATCATGGAAGAGCGTGGCTCTTGACCACTTACTAAATCTTTGGTATGCCCCCCCATATCAAAAATTATCACACCCCTACCCCAATTTACTGAATATTTCTAACTAAATGAAAGCCCATGTGTGTTTTTTCTTGACATGTTATTTTCTGTAATGATGTAAAAGAGTTGAGCCCATGGGTTTAGGTACAAACCCTCCAAAGCCAGACTTAGTGTGGGAAACCCTTCCCAGGGAAACTGAGCCGGTAATGAGCATTTCTTTGGCACAGCTAAAATGGGCTCTGGCCTAGGATCTTCTTGGAACAGTGGGTAAATAGCACAGCTAGCTAAACAGTTTGTAGGCCAAGACTTGGCTGCTGAATGTGGACTGACACTGGTACAGTTTAGGGTAGCTAAAATCTCTAGGATGGCCCAGGACTCTGCTGAGAGCAGGGAACCTGAGGCACAGCTGGACAATATGGTGAACCAAAAACTGCTGGATGCCTTGAGTCCCTCATACAGCTAGGAAATAGCTGTGGGCCAGGAATCCACGGACAGCAGTGAAATACTGTTTAGTGAGCAGACACTGGAATAGCTAAGTGTAATGCTGGGCCAGAACTGTGCTGAGTTGAGAACAGGGCAGACTTAAGGTGATGAGTAGTCTGGTTTCATGCCAGATCCCTTCTCTGGCTTGGGTGACCCTGTGTCACACCTGCCTCCTGAATACTTTTGCATTTGCACAGTTGCCTTCTGACAAGTCTCATGCTGCTTCGTCATTTTGTGAAAATGTTTAGCCCCATGAGAAACTCTACTTACGTAAAGAGTTTAAAATTACATTTCTAGTCTCCTGCTTCTCAGTTTTGGGGAAAGTGTGAATAATCCTTTCTGCAAATGCCAGATATATAAAATCCCCATGAGTAGCTAGACGTGTGATGTGCTTGGGCTATTAGCGGTCTTGTGTCTCTGGGAACTGGAAGTAGTATTGCTGGCCACAATATACATTACAAACAAAAACAAAAACAGGCCAAATTGTTTTACAGCTGCGTACATAATAGCAATGCAGAACAGGTTAAAGCAAGGTGGGCAAGATTTTCCCAATGTGTGTACTGGTAAAAATCAGGAGTAACACAACTGAAGGCAAAAGATTTACACCAGTGCAGTGGTGAAAGTAACTTAAAATTTCTTATAGGTACAGTTCTATCCCTGCCCGAGATCTGAACAAGCCCTGCTTTTTGCAGTGGGAGCCCAACTTTCCAGCTCAGACTCACCTCTAAGTTTCTATGTAGATGATAAATAACTAACCCTATAAAAAGTCAATGGCACATAGGATGCTGCAGGAGTGACTTCTTAAGCCTTATTTGTATCCAGAAGTGCAGATAAAATAAACCTCAATTAACCAGGTCTGACTATAATCCCTCCCAGTGGGTATTTGACCTACTTAAAATGAGGTAACACTGTTCACTTATTAATTTAGTTAAAGCATCGTAATAATTCTTTCTGCATAATAAGACAAAACAGGGAGGAATAATTGCTCCTGTGTGTTACCTGAAACCTGCCAGGAGCCCTTAGGGCATTCAGCAATACCACCTCATTTCATATTTCCGTGTCAGCTACTAGAATCAGATCTATTTAATCAGTGAGCTTTAGAACCTGACATCCAGCTTTTGAAATTGGAATGATTTCACAGAGACGGACTTTTGTTTTTGTCAGGGGATGTTTCACCCTGCTCCCACCTGGCCTTTCCCCCTCCCCACCCACCCACCACTCACTCCTCTCCATCTCCAAGGCTCCCCCACTTGCTCATTCCTCACTGCCCCTGAGGTCCCCCCTACCCACAATACCTTGCTCATTTTCATCCCTCCACCTGCTCCTCTCCACCCACTTCCCTGAGGCTTTCACCACCCACCACTCACTCCTTTGTGCCTCTTGCTGCCTTAAGGGGAGAGTCTCAGGAGGAGAGGGCAGAGAGGAGCGAATGGGTGGAGCCTCAGGGAAAGAGGCGGAGTGAAGGCAGGAAGAGGCATAGAGAAGAGGCCAAGTGCAAGAGGCCGGGGAGAAGAGGCCAAGTGCAGAGTGGGGCCTCGACGTGACATGTGGGCGGGGCCATAGTCCATGGGTGCTGAGCACCCTTGGTTTTTTTCTCCTGACTGCTTTAGCCTCAAGGGCACTCTCAGAGTTGATACCGCGGAGTGGTTGTGTCGATGCTGAACATTTCCTTTGCTTTTGTGCACTTTGATGGAAGTGAATACCCCAAATACCTCAGCTGTGTCTAGACTGGCAAGTTTTTCTGCAAAAGCGACCACTTTTGTGGAAAAACTTGCCAGCTGTCTACACTGGCTGCTTGAATTTGCGCAAGAACATTGACGATCTGATATAAGATTATCAGTGTTTGTTTGCATCTACACAGCAGCGTTATTTTGGAATAATGGCCATTATTCCAAAATAACAATACGAGCACCCACACAGCAATTCTGTTACTTCAAAATACATTTGAAATAATGGACAGCTTATTCCGATTTCGGTAAACATCATTCCACGAGGAATAAAACCTATTCCGGAATAGCAGTAGTGTGGACGCTCCACTGCTACTATTTTGAAATAGCTCCTTCCCACGCCCATTCAAAATAATTACTCCCCAGTGCCTCCTGGGGCTCTATATTGAGGTAGGACGCCTACATTAGGGTAGCCCGCCTTGGACTAATTTTCAGGCTTCCATGTAGTGCTGACTCACTATTTTGAAGTAAGCTATTTTGGAGTATTTCTTCCGGAATAGCTTATTTCAAAATAAGTGTGCAGTGTAGACATACCCTTTGAGAGATTGCTAGAAAGTTTTTTTTTCTGATGATCAAATTATCTAACACTGATTTTGTTTAATTAAAGAAGGCCAATTTTTTTTATACCATGCAATCCAGTCAATGTAATTGAAAAAAACATTTGGCTTGATTAAACTATCCCCTAATAACAACTGTATTTCATAATTCTATTAATTCCCTCATTGCTGCAGCACCTCCAGATGGATTTAAATGGTTCTGTAAACATCCTCCACTTTAAAATAGAAGAATTGTTTCTCAAAGTTCATTTTTAAAACCACATAACTAAAAGCATTCCATTTGCAGTTCCTATCTGTTGCCTCACAGCAGAATTTCTGTGCGAATAATAAAGCCCAAAGGGATTTAATTTAATATCATCCACATCAATTTGAAGTTGATTTGCCTGGAGGTCTATGACAGATATAGCTATCTCTCACTGAGTAGTGAAGTTTTATGAGTAAATTCTGGGGGTAGAAATAGCTATTTTAAGCACCATTTATGTTTTATTGGGGTCTAGGGCTGCTTTTTATGAAGGGGAAGGAATTATGATTCTTGGTAATTGCAAGAGTTTACTTTTAAGACACAACTGTAATGTTAACTTGGGCAGCTTTGAATTTTAGAGTTATTCAGCAGTAACTGTTCTTGCATTCTTCTGTGCTTTTAATTCTGGGTACCAAAAATTATTTACGAGACATCAGTAAGCTACGGATGTTATTTAAACATCTAGAAAAGGGCCCGTTCTGATCTCATTCCAGTATAAATTAGGAACACCTCTGGTTGAAGCCAAAGGAATTACAACCTGTTGGAAGTGGGTGTGAGTACATTCAGTATGCCTTTTTTTAATGCATGGTGCTAAAGTATGGGAACATTCTTAATATATGTTTGGGATTACCATTCATCTAAGCACTGTGACTCATGGCTCCATTAAATGTGTTTTCTTCCATCCTTCTCCCAGATTTATTTCTATTTGCTTATTTTTTTATAAAGACAAACGGGCCATTTCAATGGAAATTACCTCATGAATAAGAGGAAAGACAGCCTTAGCAGACATATTCGGGGCAGAACGAGGGACAGAGTTTTGTCTGACTCACCCTGTCTAACCCTCACAGGGTATAAAGAAGCCCAGAATCTAGCCCCTTATGAAGATCATTTTATTTTGTAGCCCACATGACTCGATACCTGCTACCGCTTCTAAGGTGCTACAGGACTATTTGACGTTTTTTAAGTTTTTGCTACTATGTCAGGTACATTTAAATGGAACCCGGGGTTCAATAATGGCCCAGTCAATGGATGGACAGCACACACTGCATAGTCTACTGTGATGTCCATAGCAGACACACACAGGCACAAAGACTATTGTGTCCTCCAAAGGTGAGCATATTTTCTACCTCATTCTCTACTGCATACAGGGAGAAATGGGGCAGGGAGGGCTTGGTGTGGTATACAAGTGGATATGGCATGGGTTCATAGACTCTAAGCCCAAAAAGGCCCACTATGATGTCTAGGATGTTTCAGTCTGTGGATCAGGACCCAAAATTGGGTCACCTGAATGTTTCAGAGGACTGTGAGATAGTGCCTCCCTGTTCCAGGCTCTCTGGCATCCCAGTGCCACTAAAATTTGGCCCAAACACCATGGTGATGGGAGTCCAGGTAGGCTAATTTTGTGTGAGTGGCACTGCCTCTCTGAGCCAGGTCACAACTCCACTCACACAAATTTGGTCCAGTCAGAGGGTCTGGGGCCTAATCTCAGTGACACCAAAACTCCAGAGGTTGCAATGCCTGGAGCAAAAAGCCAAGTCTGGCCAAGCCCACAGCACAGACATGGCAGGAGCCACCTGTGTCAGGGCTGTACCCAGGTCAGGGCAAGTGGGGAAGCTGCCCAGGGTGCAAAGCCACATGGGTGGAAAAATGGGAGACGGTCCGGCTGGCCCCACACAGCAAGTCTCAGAGATGGAGGGCTACTTCTGCCCTCTACTCACCCAGCAGACCACCTAACCTGTCTGCATTGAGGAGGGCAACGAAAAAATCTGGGGAGGACACATGACCCTGCATCCCCCATATGCATGCTCTAGGGGCAGAAAAATAATAGGGGGAAAAGGTGGGGGACGCCAATATGCTCGCTTGGCCCAGGCACTAAAATGCCTAGTTATGGCTCTAGGGCTACGTCTAGACTGCAAGCCTCTTTCAAAAGAGGCTTTTTCAAAAGATACTTTTGAAAAAGCCTCTTTCGAAAAAGAGTGCCTAGACTGCAAGCAGTACTTTCGAAAAAGCAAGCCGCTTTTTCGAAAGAGAGCACCGAGGCAGTCTGGTTGCTCTCTTTCGAAAAAGCCCTGTTTGCATTCAAGAACGCCTTTTTTCAAAAGAGCACTTTCGAAAAAAGGCGTTCTTCCTCGTGAAATTAGGTTTTCCGCCGTCGAAAGAAAAGCCGCGTTCTTTCGATTTAATTTCGAAAGAATGCAGCTGTAGTCTAGACGCAGGAGAAGTTTTTTTGAAAAAAGGCTACTTTTTTTCGAAAAAACCCTCGAGTCTGGACACAGCCTAAGTGCCCGCAGGATCCAACCTTTCAGGGGAGGAGGGAGGGCAGGGTAGGTATAAATGAGTCTTGAACCCAAAAAGAGGTTGAGAACTGCCAGTCCACCCTAATAGCATATTCAGGCTCTTGAATTTTTCCCAGATGCTGGATTAAAGTATACTTTTTGGAAAATACCTCATCTCAGTTTGACTCAAAGCAATGGTAGGTCCACCACCACCCCTATTATGTTGTTCCAATGTGTAATTATCCTGACTGCTTAGAAATGGCACCTCATTTAAGGGTTGAATGTGTCTATCTGCAGCTTCCAGCCACTGGATCTTGTTGTGCCTTTGTCTTTAAAATTGCAAAGCTCCCCAGTGCCAGGTATCTTTCCTGTGTGCAAGGACTTCTCCATGGAGATCGAGTCACCTCTCAATGTCTCTTCAGAAAGCTGAATAGATTGAACTCCTGAAGCTCATGTCATACGGCTTGCTTGCCATTTCTGTGACCATTTTCCAGGCCCTCCTCTGGACTCTCTCCACATCCTGACCAAACTGAGCCCACCAGCATTGGACAAGGTTTTCCAGCACCCTTACCGTTTACAAAGGCAACATCATTTCCCTATTTCTACTCGAGAGTCCCCTTTTTACACATCCAGGGTGCCATAAGCCCCCAACTCCTTCTTTGAGGCTCTGCTTTCCAAGGCAGTGCTGCAGGTCAAACCTGCACTCTTTGTTGCTCGACGTGGTACGCTACATTTGGTTGCATTAAAACACAGCTTGCTGGGTTGTGACCATTTAATCAGGGAGTTCAAATCATTCTGTAACAATAACCTGCCCATCCATCTTCAAACTTAAAGGCCTGTTTTTTTATATGATCACCTAGATCGCTGATAAAAATATTGACTATAGCTGGACCAACACCTAAATCCCTCGTAAAAGCCCTGGTTACGAATGTCTCTCAATTAATAACTACATTTTGAGATGTGTCAGTGAGACAGTTTTTACTCTATCTAATGCCTACCCTGTTAATTCCATATTATGCAAGATAGCACGTTGTAGTAAGTCAAACGCTTTGGATGATTCCAAGTATACGATAGAGAGACCTTTGCCTTGTCAGCCAGACTGGTGATCTTGTCAATATAAGGGAACAAGTTTGTTTGATAAGATCTGCTTTCCATGAAATGATGTTGATTGGCATTAATTAATCATTTTAGCCAAATTAACCATTCCATTATTTTACTGGGACCGGTGTCATGCTAGCTAGTCTATAGTTACGAAGACCATTCACTTTATGCTATTTAAATATTAGAATTCTGTTAGCTATCCTCCAATCCTTTGGAATTTCCCCAGTTTTTCAAGATTTGTTATTTTGTAAATTAACGTAAGTGGGTCAGAGAGCATCTCAGCTACTCCCTTAAGACTTTCGGGTATGAATTGTTGGGGCTTGGCTTCCAGCCCTCATGGGGAGCTAAAATTTGTGATTTCTACCAAAAGGAAGCGTTATTCTGAAGATTTTTTTTTCCAAATGAAATTTAATTAAAACCCAGGCATTCCTGTGGAAAGAAATTGCATTTTCCAAATGAAACAAACATTTCTTCAGGACATTTGTGACTTGCACTAGTAAAAGCTACATTGTTTTAGAATAGTTGCATCAGGCAAAATAGCCAGGAGTAAGCAAAACCACACAGTGATAACTGCTTACATTAATGTCTCTATCATTGCCAAAGATCCCAAAATCTTTGGTTATCCACAGACATCCAAACTGTGAGTATGATATTGCTGAGCTGATTTCTCTCTGCTCCTGTCTCTAAGACAACCCTGTCCTCATAGCCTGTCCACTACAATTTAGACAAATATCTCCTTGACATGCTCTAAGACCAGGACTGGGGTTGTATTCACCATTTTCTTCCCTGTGTATTTTTATCAGGAGCAACCAAGAGCCTCTACCTCTTGCCCTGAAAGGCAGAGCTGTCCACTCTGGAGAATCTGTACTGGTTCTCTACTATAGTTGCACAATCGATTGATATCAGCATGCTAAAAGAGATGTGCGGTACAATCATACGACACATCCTACCAGACTAGTTTAATGGTCTGTTTAGACCAGCCCTCCATTTCCTAGGCTTAAGGTAAACATAAGAACATAAGAATGGCCACACTCTGTCAGACCAAGGGTATGTCTAGACTATATGCCTCTGCTGACAGAGGCATGTAAAATAGGCTACCCAACATAGTCAATGAAGCTGGGATTTAAATATCCCCAGCTTCATTAAAATAAAAATGGACGCCGCACTGTGCCGGCTCCGCTGATCATTGGCACAGCGCGCAAGTCAAGATGCGGATCGGTCAACAAGGGAAGCCTTTGTCGACCACTCCCTTATGCCTCGTGAAAAGAGATTTACAGGAGCGGTTGACAAAGGCTTCCCTTGTCGACCGATCTGCGTCTTGACTCGTGCGCTGTGCCGACCATCAGCTGAGCCGGCACAGCACAGCGGCCATTTTTATTTTAATGAAGCCAGGGATATTTAAATCCCAGCTTCACTGACTATGTCAGGTAGCCTATTTTATATGCCTCTGTCAGCAGAGGCATGTAGTCTAGACATACCCTAAGATATTCAATAAGGTAGGATTAAAATTGCACAGGATCAGATTTTACAACGATAAAATAAGCATGAGGGATGAGGAAAGAAATTATGACCACTAGCCTGTTCTAGCTTTTCCTGGACTGGTTGGTTCCTAATTTGGTTCATGAGCCAATAGTGAAAAAAATTTAACAGCTTTTTTTTAAAAAAAAATCCTATTTTCCTCACATTTCAGTTGTATTGCAATGTTCTCTTCACTCTATCCTCAGTTACATTGTGCAATAGAGCTGGTTGTATTTTTAAATTTCAATTTTCTAACCTTTTTAAAATGTTAATGGAATAACAATGAAAAAATTGTTTTTAACTAGAGAATTTTAGAAATCTATTTTGCAATTTCAAACAGTAACACATTGATTTTTTTTTTTTAGTTTTCCACCAGCTCTAATCTCTGAAATGGCAAATTGTATAAAATAAAGGAAACCAGGTTTTAGAAAAAGAGCTTTCTGACAAAAGACTGCAAGAGAAAAAAATATCTGCTATGCTAATTTACAGGTATAGAATTTTAAAAGTCTTACAGACTACTACCATATATTTGAAATGCATTTTCCAGTATAGTTTCAAATATCTAATCAATTTCATTGCAAAACTATTTCACAGTATAATAAATCTCACTGTTAGGATGTTCTACTTGATATTCAACCTCTTTTTCCTTTCAGTTTTATCCCTATGATTTCTATATATACCTGCACGTACCATGATATCTGAGTGATCTTTTACTTTATACTCTTCAAATACATATGGCTCGTTAAGACTCCTGCTTCTTGGCCCTTAGTCAAGCTATATTTCTCTCTTTGAAACTTTCTTTCTAAATTGGTCTCTCTCCAACATCTTAATCATTTTTGTTGCCCTTTCCTGAACTTTGTCAATAGCTTTTTGATAATGAGGTGATCAGAACTGCACACTCTAATCCAGGTCCAGGTAGGGTCTCATTATAGAGTCATATAGAAAGAAATTATCCTGGCCCTTCCTCTAGGATTTGATGCTTCTAGATATACCACCAAATCTTTTGTGAAAATGTCCCCAGTGGTCTTTTGGGCAGGATAATTATTGCCCCCTTTATTTGTTTTATTGCTATATTCCATTGCAAACACACATCTAATGTGCTGTCATCTATCCCACCAAAATCTCTTTCAGCAACGTGACTTCATCAACTTTCTCCCTCTGGGGCAATATCTATTTCAGATTTTTCTCAGATGAAGTCATTTGCATTGTTTTTAGAGTGGAATCTCATCTGACTATTTTTGAACCATGTTTCTGACCTTTCCACATGTGTCTGTATCATTCCTCTGTCTTCTTGGGTGTGTTTTCAAGACCTCTCAGTTTGGCATTGTCTGTGAATTCCATCATTATACAGCTGTTTACTCACCCTTCCACTGCACTAAAGATGTTAAATCAGGCTTACAATGAAAATTCTGCAGCCCCCTATACTTTTCTCCCCAGGACTGCATGTAGAGATTCATTAATAGATTTGTTAATGGCCCCAATTTGACATTTTAATTTTCAAAATGAAGGGTGAAATTTCATGGCTTAACAATTTTACAAAATTCAACCAGTTTTGCAAAAATCAGAACAAAATCCCCAAATCTTCAATCCTGTTTTTCTAATTTTATTTTTAACTAGTTCCACAATGTAAGGTGAGGCTTGGGCTTTGTCTACACTGCAGGATTTTTGTGCAAGCAGCTTTTTGTGGAAGAGATCCTCCGCAAAAACTTCTTGCGCAAAAGCACGTCCACACCTTAAAAGCGCACCACAAAAGCTTTTGCGGAAGAGAGCGTCCACACTGCGTGGTCACTCTTGCACAAGAAAGTTCTGATCGCCATTCACAGAATGGCCATCAAAGCACCTATGCTTTTTGTGATAGGCTCTTTTTGCACATGAAACCCCTGTTGAGCATCCACACACACCTTTTTGTGCAAGAACTCTTGTGCAAAAAGGAGTTATTCCTCAGGGGGAGAGGAATAACTCTACCGGCAAAAGCCCTCTGTCCTGTCAATTTACTGTTTTGGGGGTTTTTGGGGGGTTTTTTTTGCACCAAGATGAGCTTGAGGTGTGGACACTTCGCATGTTTTTGTGCAAAAATGACTGTTTTTGCGCAAAACCCCTGTAGTGTAGACATAGCCTTGCAAAATAACTTTGCCCCCTTTGTTTTCATTCTCTCTCTCTCTGCTGGAGGGGTAGCGCCAAACTGTGTACCAAGGAGTAGGACCAGGTCTGGATGAGCTGGTCTTTTCTCTGTGGCTGTGTCTAGACTGGCAAGTTTTTCTGCAAAATCATCTGCTTTTGTGGAAAAACTTGCCAGCTGTCTACACTGGCCGCTTGAATTTCCGCAAAAGCACTGACGATTTCATGGAAGATTGTCAGTGCTTTTGCGGAAATACTATGCTGCTCCCGTTCGGGCAAAAGTCTTTTTCCGAAAAACTTTTGCGCAAAAGGGCCAGTGTAGACAGCAGAGATTTGTTTTCCGCAAAAAAGCCCCGATCACGAAAATGGCGATTGGGGCTTTTTTGCAGAAAAGCACGTCTAGATTGGCCACGGACGCTTTTCCGCAAAAAGTGCTTTTGCGGAAAAGCGTCCTGCCAATCTAGACGCGCTTTTCCGAAAATGCTTTTAACGGAAAAGTTTTCCGTTAAAAGCATTTCTGGAAAATCATGCCAGTCTAGACGTAGCCTGTAAGTTCTGCAGCACCATCAGAGCTGGGCCACCCAGTCCTCCTTTTCTGTCCTGCATCTCAGACGTTTATTTGCTCTGTCATTCTGAACTGAGCCAAATGATCCTGCTAAGGTCTCTTTCCCTCAAAGAGCAGGTCGTCCGCATCATTTGAAGTGGGACAGGCCAAACTCTTCCCTCTCAGACTCTATGGATTGAGCAAAGCCGTATGAAATGTCCAGTCTAACCAAGTCCCTATGGCTAGATAAAGCCCATCTTAAAGGGACCCCTTGTGGCTTGGAAGTCTGGGGGCCTGCAAATGGAGCCTGACTTGGGCCAGCCCCACTACTGCTCCAGCCTGGCTCATCATGCCTCTCCCAAGGGGCCAAAGCAATCCCCAGCCCTGGCTATTCTGCCGGCTTGGCCCAGCTGATACAGGCATGTCCCAGTAGAGAGAGTGATTGTGTCGGGGGGGGAGGAGGGGGCAGCTCACTCTATTGTTGGATGGACACTCACAGCGGCTCAGGACTCTGGGGGCTCAGAGCTCCAGGGTTATTTCACCATGTATGGCAGATGGGAGCTACAGGGTGCCCCCCACTGCCCATGGCAGCTTAGAGACCCCCCACCACCTGCAGTCTCTGGGCGCTCCGTGGTACCTATCACCCAGTGGCAGCTGGGAGCTGCGGGGTACCCTCACCTCCCACAGCAGCTCAAAGCTCCAATCCACAATGGGCAGCAGGGGGTATCCCTCCCCTTTTAACTTTTAGGCACCCGCCACACAGCCCTACCCCACCATGGCAATTGCTCAGTGCCCCATCTAGACCCTCCACCCCACTTCCTAGTGCCCCAACACATACAGACCTCCACTGCCTGGCACTCCCCACAAACCCTGTACTGCTCAGCACCCCCATCCCCTCACTGCCCAAAGGCTGGGCACAAACTATCCCAGGTACCCACTCTTCTGTGCTCTGCCCTCCGACCACAATCACTGTCTCTGAATCTCAGATAGTCCTCTCTTGAACAGAGGAGGAGCTGAACCGAAGTTGCTGGGATTTGATGATGTGGCTGTTTTCAAGTATCATAATCCTTGTCAACATCACATCATCATCTCAGACCTTTCTCTTCCACCATGAATCCTTCCCCTCCCGCATATGTATCCATCCACAGCTTATTATTCAGACTGCCTGGTCCGTGATCTGCCTGATTTCAAGATAAAGGCTTCTCCTTTCTCTCATTGATGACCAGCCGGGGAATAGCTTAGATACTCATTATAGGCTTCCTCTAGTTATAGCCTATCTTTGAAAACAGCATGAAAAATGATGCAATTGACATATTTTTTATAAAGACAATAAGCAGCACGCGACTGGAAATGCTAACATCTGATGGGAGAGGCCAATCTAACCATTTTAGCTTGTTGATTCAGTGCAAGTCTAGTACAAATTTTATTAAAGCTAATGTTTCAAATAAAATTTAGAAGATACAAGTTAAAAAGGGCCTGCTGCCCGCTGTATGGCTGGGGTCAAGCTTGGGTTATGAGGAAATACAAATGTCAGTTTCCACGGTCAATGAGACACATAGGTTGCATAACCAGCATTGTCCTGAAATAAGGTGGGTGAGTTTTTTTGAAGTGTCAGTAAATAAGTGTCCTTGGGAACACCACCCATATAGGGTATAAAGTCAGAGTCTGTGTCAGGTAAGCACATAGGTACACGGGTGGACCACATCTCTCAGTTGAGTGTGTCCTTTGGTCTGTCAGGGTCTTGTGGGTCTTCAGTGAAAAGGTAAAGAGTCCATCAGGGAAGGAAGTGGGTGCTTTCCCTGACCATGTCTCTCGTCGGTGGTCTCATTCACTTATCCGTGTCCCATGTTGGTGTTCCACACTTGATCTTAGCCAAAAGGCCGAGAAGCCTTTTTGATTTCCTCAAAGTTTCCATTTTGATTTCCTCAAAATTAATCACCCTCCCTTCATTTTAAAATCCCCCGCCCCAGATTTACAAAGTGAAGTTTCAATTTATTTGATGCAAGACTGAACTTAATTTTATGATCAAAACAAGCACTGTACTGTAGTATGACATAAATTGTCATGGATTAAATAGGTTTACACTTCACAGAGAGCAAAGTGTCCAAGTCATTCAAGTATAAAAGAGATGAATAGCATTAAGCCCATCGTGGCATGTAAACCTGTCAGCTGCAATTGTTTATGTGGCATTCTGGATAAGCAGAAGAATTAAAATCCGCAAATCACAGAGGATCCGATCGTGTGCTACGTTTGCTCCTCTGTTGTTTGCTGTTGCACTTGTTTTATAGCAGCCTTTAAAATGTTTCCCACAGCACTGTTCATTTGCATCAGAAAACTCTCTCTACATCATTATAATTACTGTTATACAGTGCACAACCTCCGAGAAAAATATATGTCTTGATACTGGAAGAATAAATTGGGAAGAACAAAAACCTGGACTGTCAGCAGCTGCAACAACAAGCATTTCAAAATGCTTTATGATCCTACTGTTTCACTCAGCAAACCCTTTCCTGAATAAGCAGTTCTTCCAAAGTGAATAGGCTGATTCAGTGAAGAAGGTTTTGCAGAATCTGGCCCCAAATGCACATCTTGGTATATATTTTTAAAAACGCGATGGACAAGTTGTCCATAAAACACAAACTAATCCCACTAACGGATACCACGGTTAGCAGACACAGTAGAGAAACCCAGGGAACAGAGAATGAACTTGAATGAGAGAAGTCCTTCTAGCCCTAGTATGCCTGAGACAGATGGGCTGGAAGTTTCTGAACCACGGTTGTCTCCTTCATGGTTGGGCAATTTGGTCTCTGGGCCAAGCAGTTTTTGTAAACCCTAAAATATACCAATTCTCACTTTAAAGTGTCCTTTACTTGCACATTAAAGGCTTGCTCCCCTGTTACTGCTGAAATAGCAGTACCGCTTGAGAAACATATGAATGTGTGAAGATCCCATCATGACTCTGTCCTAGGGTACCTGAACTGTACCCCCAATGCATTGATTTGGTCAGGGTTCCTGCACCAGCCACTATTAAGGTGGAGTGAAGCCCCTACGAAGAAGTTAAGGACAACTGTCAGCTCTTTGAGGCATTTGCAAGGGTCATGGGGTTTGGGGTTGAGTTGTAGAACTTTTTAAAGACACAGAACTGTTCTTAGCTGGGCTTTCAGTTACCCCAGAAGGGATAAAACCAAGCATGACTTTCCTGGAGGACTAAGTCACAACAAGAGGCAAAGCACAGTAGGACTGGATGGACTATCAGTAGGGGATGCTACAGAGAGGAGGGCCTACTTCACCATGTCCAGTTCTGGGCCCCCCACTACAAAAAGGATGTGGACACATTGGAGAGGGTCGAGCGGAGGGCAACCAAAATGATTAAGGGGCTGAAGCATATGACTTATGAGGAGAGGCTGAGGGACTTGGGTCTGTTTAGTCTGCAGAAGCGAAGAGTGAGGGGGGATTTGATAGCAGCCTTCAACTTCCTGAAGGGAGGTTCCAAAGAGGATGGAGAGAGGCTGTTCTCGGTAGTGACAGATGACAGAACAAGGAGCAATGGTCTCAAGTTGTGGTGGGAGAGATTCAGGTTGGATATTAGGAAAAACTATTTCACTAGGAGGGTAGTGAAGCACTGGAATGGGTTACCTAGGGAAGTAGTGGAGTCTCCATCCCTAGAAGTGTTTAAGTCTCAGCTTGAGAAAGCCCTGGCCAGGTTGATTTAGTTGGGATTGGTCCTGCCTAGAGCAGGGGGCTGGACTTGATGGCCTTCTGAGGTCTCTTCCAGGTCTATGATTCTATGCCCCACCACAAGTGGGTATATGCCAGCGGTGAGTCAACTCTTCTACAACACGGCACGATTCATTCAGCTGTTGTAGCAGTAGGCACTCCCTGAATGGTAGGTGCTCTCAAAAGGCCACGCACAGATACACTAAAGTCAGAGAATGATTCTAACTGATTGCATGTGCCCGTGTGCATGCTTCCTAGTAACAGCCAGCAGGACTCGTCGCCTTTGACGGTGGAAAAGATGTGCTGGGGGCTACAGATTCAAATCTTGTTTGAAGTGCTTAAATGTTGTTTATTTGGTTTAATCTTTAGCTATGAGTGCTCCCTTTGCCCATATGAGGGCAGCAGCGTGGTGATGGGGAGGAGGTGCTTGGTCAGAAGTCAACAACTCAAAGAAAATTCCAGTGTGATGAACATTGAATCACATTTTAAGAGAGCACGAGGCTTATGCGCTACTTCAGCTCCCACTTTAGATTCTAAGTGATGCATCTGCCTATGTGCTGACCTTTTGTGCAGGGGTAGATTTCACTCGTTGGGAGCCAATGCCTACTGCCAAGTACCAGTTCAGACCTAATGGAATGACTATAAAGATTTCGATGTGACGGTTCCTTCCCTGTACCACACTGTTAGAGCTTTTGGCAGGATATCCAACAGCATATATCTGTCCCTGCCATTGTTCAAAAAATACAAGTCTCACGGCTTTGCATACAAAAGGGCGTATTGGAGATCTATGATGTGGAGCAGGCATGAACTTTGCAACTTCATCCTGGATGCTGTTGTCCTTTCTTCTTCAACAGCCCAGTTACCAGTCAGTAGCCTTCCCCACTCCATGCAATAATCTGTGTCCTCTCAATGTGATTACAGTCCATTTAATTCTATAATAGGGTTCTTTTATTATTCCCTCAGGCATGCAAATCACATTTTACTCAGTCTCAAAATCTTTGTTCTACAAAGGATGTTGGCATTGAGTGCAATGAAAAAGTAGCTTTGCTGTGTTAATAGAACTTCTCTCCCCTCCTGCCCCTGCCCTCCCATTGAAGATGTTTACTGTCAAAGTTCATTTGCTTCCGCAGAAAGGCAGTTGTGTGTCTTAAGGGAAAGTGTACAATAAAAGCAGACAGATTGTTCTGCAATTATACCTATATCTGTCTAAACGTTTAATTAGATGAGCTGGTGCACAAACAGAAATTGTTTCATCATCCATCTTCCCAGTTTATTATTGTTGTAAATACAATCGATGGCTTGGCAAATTTGTTAAAAATGGCCAAAATTAAAATGTTGTTGACCATTTAAGTGCATTCCAGAGAACAAGCCCATTGTGAGTCCTTCTTTTTTCAGGAGGACTGCCATTGGTCAGGCCTAGTGCCTATATCAAAGGATGGGATTGGCCAGCTTGAACACAGCTATCCAATAGGAATTGGCGGCAGTTTGTCTGGCCAGTTTCTTACCTCATTTGAGTTTCTTCTTGTTCCCTGTAGTTCCTTTAAAAAAGAAAAAAAGGGGGGGGGGTAATGATTATTTACCCTAGACACACTGGATGTATTATCATTTGTTTGCTCATGCTATTCACAGCGAGTGAGGACTACAGCCCCCAGACTACTGCTGGAGAAGATTCAGATGATAGATCATGTCTTCTTTTTTCCTTCCTCCCAGGGCTCCTCAGTGATTTTGAACTGTTTGTCTTCACTTTTGAAGTCTTCCATTGTTATGATATGGCCATGCCCATGTGATGCTTTGGCTGATGCATCCTTTAGGTGCTTGGGTTGATGCAGCCTTTACATCCTGAGTTGTTACTTGGCCAATTAGGCTACAGTTACTGGTCCATTGTCTCAGTGTGCATTGCCAACAGCTACCTGGGGATCTTTCAAGATATTTCATACAGGATTTGGTTTATCAGAAAGCAGGGCACCACCAACACAATCATGTAACTGACCGTGAATGTAAATAGCTTAGCTTCACCAGCTATGATAACACAGTTAAAGGAACTGGCAAATAGGGCTGTGTCCAGACTCCATGCCTCCGTCGACGGAGGCATGTAGATTAGCCAGCTCGGAAGAGGGAAATGAAGCCGCGATTAAAATAATCGCGGCTTCATTTAAATTTAAATGGCTGCCCCGATCTGCCGATCAGCTGTTTGTCGGCAGATCGGGAGAGTCTGGACGCGATGCCCCGACAAAGAAGCCTTTCTTCATCGACACAGGTAAACCTGGTTTCACGAGGCTTACCTGTGTCGATGAAGAAAGGCTTCTTTGTCGGGGCATCGCGTCCAGACTCTCCCGATCTGCCGACAAACAGCTGATCGGCAGATCGGGGCAGCCATTTAAATTTAAATGAAGCCGCGATTATTTTAATCGCGGCTTCATTTCCCTCTTCCGAGCTGGCTAATCTACATGCCTCCGTCGACGGAGGCATGGAGTCTGGACACAGCCTAGGTGTGGAAAGTTGAAAAGCTGTCATGCTCCTCTCATGCTGATACCTATAAATGACCACAACTAGACACAGACATCTCCAGCACATTTGATTTTCTGGAAGACTCTGACAAGGTTTATATGTTGGTAATGTCTAGAGACCTCTGCCAGTTGGAGTAGCTAGGCACTGTGTAGACATAAAATAAATCATAGTCCCTTGCCCAAAGAGTTTGTAGTCTAAAAGACTGGACATTACCCAGGAATGAGAAACAAAGGGACAAGGGTGAAGAGGAAGACAAATACCATAGGCTGTTTTATCTCAGATGAATTGTGTGACCTAGCCTTAGCCATTCAGGAGCAGTAATCACAAGAGATCAGAGAGGATGTAGATTTCTGGATAACTGTAACTATGATGCTTTTAGGGACTCCTCTTCTGATACCCAGTTTCATCCGGGTTTTGCTATGTACATGAACAGAGCTTGTGCTTTCTCTGACAGCTGGAACAGTAGGTGATAACGAGTCATAGTAAGGATGTTACTCTTCTAGAATTCTGCCCCTTATCTATTTGAGGTTCAAAGGCCCCCATTACCATAGTATCTAAGCACCTCAACATTTTGAATGTATTTATCCACACAACACCCCTTATGTTATGTAGGGATGTATTATTATCCCCATTTCACAGACTAGGAACTGAGGCACTTATGGGAAGTCTGTAGCAGAAAAAGGAAATTTACCCTGATTGCCAGGCTAATGCCCTATCCATTTCCCATCCTTCTTCACGTATGCTGCAAAAATACAATTGCTCCATTTTTAATAGCAGTTTCTATCTTTCCTGCATGAGCAGCTTTTTATGAGGGCTCAGTAGAAAACAATCAGCTAAATATTTATCTTTTATTTGCAGGCCCCAAAGCTAGAGGGCTTCCAGGGAAAGAAGCGTTGTGCTCCCACCATCAGAGAAATGGGAAAAACTAGCTCTGGCAGGTTTATTTTCCCTATTTGACTTTATCCCACATGCAGCTCTGTACTGTGTTTTTAAGGTTGCATTCATGACAGAGTGGGAATGTTCTGTAATATTGTGCATGAATACTGTGTGTTTCCTCATGTGCTGCATGGTTAGCTAGGTGGTGGGAAAATACTGTTTACTCTCCACAGAAACCCACAAAGGTGTGACTGGTGCCGAGCTGTCTGAGACCTGGACTCCATGTCCATGGACAGTCCAAGAGGAGAATTGCCACTTGAATTGCTTGGATATTTGGTAACAAGCAACTAATGACCATGGATGGACCATTTCTTTGCAGCAAGGCAGCCGTATTTGGCAAGCTGTAGGAAGGCAGGACAAGAGCCAGGATGTCAGTCTTTGCCCAGGAATAAAAATAAAGAACTGAGGAGAGGTCAGATGAAGGGTTATTAAGAGTAGGCTGCTGGAAGCTTGAGCGTCTTCTGAACTGGGAAAAGAGGGGAAGCAGAGGGCTCCAGATTCAGGGCTGATCAAAATGGACCATACTGTAACTTTCTGCTCTCTCTGCTAACCTAAGGACTTGCTATGCAGTGTGCCTACTGATTAATAAACCCTTCTGTTTTACGGCACTGGCTAAGAGTCACTGCAGATGCTGAAGAGGGGTGCATTGCGCCCTTTGGATGTGCACAGTCAGGTGTCCAACTGTAGTAGACTTGTGAAAAGAAACTCATGATCTGAAGCAGGCGTGAAGGCTTCAAACTGCAGTTTAAGGAAGAGATGAAACCATGCATCTGACCAAAGTGAAAGAGTGAGACCTGAAGGAGGACTGGCATGTGGGAGGGGTCCTTCCAAGGACTGTTTCAAAGCTGTACAAAAGAACTGGATTTGTGGATCCATGACAATATTATTAGGCTTTTTCCCCCCTGGCTTTTAAAATTATGTTAAATGGTGCGTGAAATTGATTTTTTAAATAACTGTGGATAACCTGTGAAAGAGAATGGGGAAAGCAGGTCACCCTAAGCTGATGCTGGGTGCCAACCTGAATCCAACAGATGAGATGAAGTCAGAGGGTTTATCTGTATCTCAGGTTCACAATCTGTGAGATTCATATAATAATTCTCCCTCTCTCTCTCAGGGGTGTGGTAAAGTTCAGTTCATCCATGTGTGCAAAGTGTTCTCAGATTGTCTTGTGATAAGCACTTCATATATGCAAATGAGTAACAGAAATATGTAAGATATTTGCACAGAAAGCTACAGGCTTGAAATTCAGATGATGCCTGCAGATAAATTAAGTAATGAATCCCACCTAAAATGTGGCTTTGTGTCAAAATAATCAAAAACTGGAGTTTCCAAGGGTTCTGCCTTAATTTTACTTTGGGAGTCATCTGACCCTAACACTAAGATGCATGAACCCATCTCGTTGAGGAATTGTTGTTGTTTTTATTATTACTTGTTTCACCAATCAAGAAAAGGAAGATGATCTGCCATAAGGCAGTGGGCAAGCAACCAAGGAGCTTGCGAACAGGTGAGTGCTAACAGGGAGTTTTGAGAGGGAGTTCTCCAGGTGAAGGAGAAGCAGATACAGGACTCTTGAGGCAAGTGTGTTTTGTTATTGGGGCTTTCTTACTGTGTGCTGAGCTTGTGTTTGTTTGGTGTGTGGTGGTGTTGGTTTTTTTCTTCTTTCCCTGTTTGAGTGAGGCTTTAGAGAGGGAGTTCTCCAGGTAGAGGAGAAGCTGATACAGGAGTCTTGAGGGAAGTGGGTGTTGTGTATGGGGCTTTCTTGCTGTGTGCTGAGCTTCTGTTTGTGAGTGAGGGTTGGTATGTGTTCTTTTTTGTTTTTTGTTTATTTATTTATTTATTTATTTATTTATTTATTTATTTATTTTCCCCCGTGTTTGAGAGTGAGGCTTTTTTTTCCCACCTCCCCCTCCCCTTGATGGAGTTTGTGCTGTGACTGGCAGGTGGAAACTGTTGGCTGCTAAATAAAGTTTGAATTCTAGAAGCCTCTGCTGATTGGCTGAGCCTTGGTAGGGGGAGGGGCTTTATAAGGCAGTGGGCAAGCGACCAAGGAGCTTGCGAACAGGTGAGTGCTAACAGGGCATTTTGAGAGGGAGTTGGGAAGGGGAGAGGGAAGGGCACGAGGTTCTCTTGCCTTTCTTTTTAAATCCCTTTTCCAGGACAGCAGCGATGGTTGGTGATGGGTCTGCTGTTGTTACCTGCACAGTGTGTGCCATGTTTGTCTTCCTCCCGGAAGAAAGAATGGATTTCATCTGCACCAAGTGCAAGCTGGTCGACATTTTGGAAGAAAAAATTAGAGGACTGGAGGCCCAAGTGTCGACCCTATGGTTGATCAGAGAGGATGAAGACTTCCTCGATAGAAGGCAGCATTTAATCCTTTCAGCATGGCAGGCAGAAGAGCCAGAGAGGGCAGTACGTGACCAAGAAGAGAACTGGCAGCATGTAACTTCTAGAAGGGGAAAAAGGCCAGCACGGAAATCCCCCAATGCTATAGAGGTAAGCAATCGCTTTCAAGCTCTCTCCACAGGCTCTGCAGTGCTGAAAGCTCTGGAAGGGACCTCACAAGGAAGAAACCAGAAGGGAACACCATCTACTGGAAGGCATGGGATGCGTAGTCCTACGGATGGGGGTTCCATGGCCACCACGCCCAAAAGGAAACGACGGGTCGTGGTGGTCGGGCACTCCCTCCTAAGAGGGACTGAGCCATCCCTCTGCTGTCCGGACCTGGAATCTCGAGAGGTGTGCTGCTTACCGGGAGCTCGCATTCAGGATGTCACTGAGAGGCTTACCAAGCTGATCAAACCTTCGGATCGCTACCCCTTCCTGCTTCTCCACGTGGGAACTAATGATACGGCCAAGAATGATCTTGAGCGTGTTACTGCGGATTATGTAGCGCTAGGAAGAAGGATGCAAGAATTTGGAGCGCAAAAGGGAAAGGACTGGGCAGGGATCGTCGAATTGAGGACGTAAATGCGTGGTTGCGCAGATGGTGTCGCAGAGAGGACTTTGGTTCCTTTGACCATGGGACTCTGTTCCGGGCGCAAGGATTGTTAGGAAGAGATGGGATCCACCTAACGAAGAGAGGAAGGAGCATCTTCGCGGGCAGGCTTGCAAACCTAGTGAGGAGGGCTTTAAACTAGGTTCGTCGGGGGATGGTGACCAAAACCCTGAGGGGAGTGGGAAAGTCGGATACCAGGAAGAAATGCAGAGAGGAAGGGGCAAGAAAGGAGCACCCATGTTTCGAATGGAGAAGATAGGACGATCAACTAGTTACCTGAAGTGTTTGTACACTAATGCGAGAAGCCTGGGCAACAAACAGGAAGAACTGGAGGCCCTGGCCCGGACCAAGAAATATGATTTAATTGGGATAACAGAGACTTGGTGGGATGACTTGCATGACTGGAGCGCTGTCATGGAAGGGTATAGACTGTTCAGGAACAACAGGCAGGGGAGAAAAGGAGGAGTTGCACTATATGTAAGAGAGCACTACGATTGCTCTGAACTCCAGTATAAAGAGGGAGAAAAACCTGTTGAGAGTCTATGAGTTAAGTTTAAAGGAGCAAACAACAGCATTGATGTTGTGGTTGGTGTTTGCTACAGGCCACCGAATCAGGTGGATGAAGTAGATGAGGCTTTCTTCGGACAACTGAGCGAAGCTTCCAGATCGCAGGCCCTGGTTCTCGTGGGGGACTTTAATCACCCTGACATCTGCTGGGAAACCTATACGGCAGTACACAGGCAATCCAGGAAGTTTTTGGAGAATGTTGGGGATAACTTCTTGACACAGGTGCTGAAGGATCCAACCAGGGGCCGTGCGCAGCTTGACCTTCTGCTCACAAACAGGGAGGAACTAATAGGGGAAGTGGAGGTGGGTGACAACCTGGAAGCAGTGATCATGAGATGGTAGATTTCAGGATCCTGACCAAAGGAAGAAAAGAGAGTAGTAAAATACACACCTTGGACTTCAAAAAAGCAGATTTTTTACTCGCTCCGAGATCTGATGGGCAGAATCCCCTGGGATGTTAACATGAAGGGGAAAGGAGTCCAGGACAGCTGGCAGTATTTTAAAGAAGCCTTATTCAAGGCACAGAAAGAAACCATCCTGACGCGTAGCAAGAGAGGTAAACATGGTAGGAGACCGGACTGGCTTACAGGGGAAATCCTTGGTGAACTTAAGCACAAAAAGGAAGCTTACAAAGAGTGGAAACTTGGACAAATGACCAGGGAGGAGTTTAAATGTATAGCTCGAGAATGCTGGGGGGTTATCAGGAAGGCGAAAGCGCAAATGGAATTGCGACTGGCTAAAGATGTGAAGGATAACAAGAAAGGTTTCTACATGCATGTTAACAAGAAGAAGGTGATCAGAGAGGGTTTGCGGCCCCTAATGGATGAAGGAGGTAACCTAGTGACAGATGATGTGGGGAAAGCTGAAGTACTCAAGGCTTTCTTTGCCTCTGTATTCACGGACAAGGTCGGCTCCTGAACTTCTGCGCCAAGTGACGCAATATGGGATGAAGATGGACAGCCTGTGGTGGGTAAAGAACAGGTTAGGAACTATTTAGAAAAGGTAAACGTACATAAATCCATGGGTCCGGACTTAGTGCATCCGAGGGTACTGAGGGAGTTGGCAAATGTCATTGTGGAGCCTTTGGCTATTATCTTTGAAAAGTCGTGGAGATCGGGAGAAATCCTGGATGACTGGAAAAAGGCAAATGTAGTGCCCATCTTCAAAAAAGGGAAGAAGGATGATCCAGGGAACTATAGGCCGGTCAGTCTTACCTCGGTTCCTGGAAAAATCATGGAAGGGATCCTTAAGGAATCCATTTTGAGGCACTTGGATGAGAGGAAAGTGATTAGGAATAGTCAGCATGGATTCACAAAGGGCAAATCGTGCCTGACCAATCTGATTAGCTTCTATGATGAGGTAACTGGCTCGGTGGACATGGGAAAGTCAGTGGATGTTATATACCTTGACTTTAGCAAGGCTTTTGATACGGTCTCCCACAATATTCTTGCCAGCAAGTTAAGGGATTGTGGATTGGATAAATGGACGGTAAGATGGATAGAAAGATGGCTAGAAGGCCGGGCCCAGCGGGTAGTGATCAATGGCTCGATGTCAGGATGGCGGTCGGTTTCTAGCGGAGTGCCCCAAGGTTCGGTTCTAGGACTGGTTTTGTTCAATATCTTTATTAATGATCTGGATGAGGGGATGGATTGCACCCTCAGCAAGTTTGCGGATGACACTAAGCTGGGGGGAGAGGTAGATATGCTTAAGGGTAGAGATAGGGTACAGAATGACTTAGACAAATTGGAGGATTGGGCCACAAGAAATCTGATGAGGTTCAACAAGGACAAGTGTAGAGTCCTGCACTTGGGACGGAAGAATCCCAAGCATAGTTACAAGCTGGGGACCAACCGGTTAAGTAGTAATTCTGCAGAAAAGGACCTGGGGGTTACAGTGGTTGAGAAGCTAGATATGAGTCAACAGTGTGCCCTTGTAGCCAAGAAAGCTAATGGCATATTAGGTTGCATTAAGAGGAGCATTGCCAGCAGATCCAGAGATGTCATCATTCCCCTTTATTCGGCTTTGGTGAGGCCGCATCTGGAGTATTGTGTCCAGTTCTGGGCCCCCCACTACAAAAAGGATGTGGACGCATTGGAGAGGGTCCAGCGGAGGGCAACCAAAATGATTAGGGGGCTGGAGTATATGACTTATGAGGAGAGGCTGAGGGACTTGGGTCTGTTTAGTCTGCAGAAGTAAACAGTGAGGGGGGATTTGATAGCAGCCTTCAACTTCCTGAAGGGAGGTTCCAAAGAGGATGGAGAGAGGCTGTTCTCGGTAGTGACAGATGGCAGAACAAGGAGCAATGGTCTCAAGTTGTGGTGGGAGAGGTCCAGGTTGGATATTAGGAAAAATTATTTCACTAGGAGGGTGGTAAAGAACTGGAATGGGTTACCTAGAGAAGCACTGGAGTGGGTTACCTAGAGTCTCCATCCCTAGAGGTGTTTAAGTCTCGGCTTGAGAAAGCCCTGGCCAGGTTGATTTAGTTGGACTTGGTCCTGCCTAGAGCAGGGGGCTGGACTTGATGACCTTCTGAGGTCTCTTCCAGTTCTACGATTCTATGATTCTATTATTCTAATTTTTCCTTAATCCAGATCTGTTCTTATCTGTTTGCCTAAATCCGTTGAACATGAGAGTATTTAAAAGATTACCCCTTTTCTTAGACTAACTTTGGAAAAAGTCTTCCTTTGCGTTGTCATAGAGCCAAACCACTTTTTTAAAAAAAACCCATCAGAAGAGTGATTTCTCCCCCCGTCCCCCACATGATCTGCTTTTGCAAATGTTTCTTCACTTTACAAGAGACAAATGCCATTGTAAATCAGGGTGTGTATTTGCAGGGTGGAATGATGTTCCCAAAGGTGGAGGAGCACTAAATTCAGACAGAATAACAAAACTGTAATTTAGCAAGCAGACAAATGAATGCGAGTACTTTGCTTGCCTTAGGCTCATTTCCTTTTATTTCTAGAAGAAAGTTACTGAAATATTTGCTCTGTTTCTTTCTTGTTCTTTGTCTCTCCATATATACACTACCAAGTTCTTCTCCTTGAACCGTATCTTCATCTGAACTTTAATGTCACACTATAGACACAATATACTAAAGTTGATTTTTTTTTTCTAGTGGCTCTCCACTTGACCTCTTTTTCTCTCTGCCAATCCTGTAATTTTAGCCTTCCTAACCTCTTTCTTTCCCTACAGAGCATTAGTGTTGCAATTTCAATCACTGCAGCTCTATTGTAAAAGCTGAAGTAATATATAACCAGGATGGAAAAGTAGCAGTAGTTTCATATGCCTGTAGCCTTGCACAAAGAAGAAGACAAACTGCAAAGTATGTTTCACCTACAGGCACAAGACATTCTGGTTCTAATTAACTGTGGTGGTTGCTATGGCAGTATATAGTTATATATGTATGCTCATGTAGTCAAGTTCTTTCCTGTTGTATAGAACTTTGGTCCAAAAGCAATAACATCCACATGTGCAGCAAAGCACTTCAAAAGTCAACTATCATCAGGATCAGTTTGACTTAATTAGACTCGGATGAATTCAAAATAGGGATCCCTTAATCCACAGTGGTACTCTGATATTTCTAGCTTCAGAGACTGGAGATAAATTAGGAAATTAAAACAAGTCAAGCCATAATGTTTGCATAGAGCAAGTGAGGGCTGGCCAAAATTATTTTATTGAAAAAATATTGTGATGAAACGTGGCTTTTCCAATACTACACAAACATTTTCAAATCATTGTCATGTTTGAAATATTCTGACTTTTCCATGAAATGACTCAAAATAAAAACTTTAACTTTGATTGATCCTAAATGAATTTTTCTTTGGTTTTGATTCCAGTCAAGTGGAAGTGAAATTCATTTTTATAGTCAGCTTTTTGTATTCCAAACCCCTCTCAAAAAATCACCACAAAACAAAACAAAAAACACAAAAAACACACCAAAACAGAATGAAAGGTTAATTTTAAAATTACTCAGATAATTTAGTTAGATTATTTTATTATGATTTCATTTTATATTTTGTTTGTTTTATTTTACATTTTATAATTAGGCTTTAATTATTTTAAAATTATTTATCAATTAAAATTAACATATTGGTATGATTTCCTCCTCTAATTAGTCTGGGAATTGGTATTAAGTTTGCTTATTGTTAATTGGTATTCTCTCTGGTCATTTGAAACTGATATTTTAACTCGTGTCTTATAAAGATCAAAATATAAACATAATATAAAATTTTTAAAAAGTCAAAAAGTCATTTCAAAACATTCCATTTTGAATTTTTTGTCTAAGCTAAACTGTGTCAAAATATATGTTCTTATGTAAACTTCTGATGAATTGGTATTTTCTGACAAATGCTCCCCTGGAAAATTTACAACTAGCTCTACTTTGTATGAATATAGTGTGGAAATTAAGCACCTGAGAGAGTTTTTCAAGGGTTAGACCCTGGGCTGCAAGGTCTTTACCTAGTAGTCTGCCTTCTGCGAGCTTGCTATCTGAGGAGCAGCTGAATGAACAAGGATCAGAAGATGTTATCCAGGTTCACCGACCACTATTTATCTGAGGGGTCTGCTCAGAGTTTGGCAAGGAAAATGCCTGTCCTTTTATTTGGGTGACAGACAATCCAACAGCCTAAATATTTGCTCAAAAAACTTGAATATTTTCATGCTCAGATGTCAAATTAATTTCAGTTTCAGATAAGTACAATATTGACTCCATCTGAAATAGCCAGAAACTTTTATTTAGTCGTATATTGGCTGCAAATCTAGGTAGATACACACAAAGAGTGCACACAGGTGAGGCTGGACAGCGTCTTCTGATCCTTGTCCATTTAGCTGCTCACAGACAGCAAGCTCACAGAACTTGGACTAGATAAAGGAAAAATCTCCACGTAAGGACACACATTCCAAATCCATATAATAAGCTATCCTTTTTCTTGGCTGAAAATAATTTTGTTAAAATAGGTCAGCAATAATACTTCGCTCTTATGCTATACTTTCCCCCACAAGAATCTCAGGATGTTTTATAAAGAGGGTACCGGATAGCAATGGCCATTTTCTAGAACGAAACCTGGAACATGGAGTTGGGGAGTGACTTGCACAGTGACTCAATAAGCTAATGGCAGAGGCAGGAATTAAACCCAAATTTCTTGATTCCCACTGTGTCACAACCCACTATCTTTGCTTTGAAAGAGGTGGCTAAACCAATATTTTTAAATAAACATAAACCAAAAAAATTGTATTAAAAATCTATTTAAAATGCATATTTTATTTGAAGTAAAAGAGACAAAAGTTAATTTAGCTCTCAGCTTCATTAGGAAAATTAATTTTCCTTTTGTGACTGTTTAAAGACCATTGTCTGGAGGAGCTCTCTCTGTCACCTCTTGATGTACTGGGAAAAAAGACCTCAGGAGCGGATGTATTTGCATGGACACACCTACTGTACCTAGGTGACCTGCTTTTCCAAAGAGATCAGTTATGGCTGTTTGGGATTAACAATTTCTTTTGTCTTGGATGCAGGGGTTATCCTTATTTTGAGTAAAAGACAGCAGGGCAACATTTAATATGCCCTACCAAGAGGGTGACCCAAATTGTAACCTCACTTGCTAAGAGAAGTGTGGGGATGCCAAACACAACTGGAGCCCAGAAGGGATGGGTGACAAGTATTTCTACCTGGTGGTGTGGGCTCTGTTTAAGAGTCCTAGAATCTTTAACCCTCCCCTTCCTGTAATCAAAAACAGAGCTGATCTGTCTTAGTTGCCGGTACTTGTGTCTTCTCAGTGACGACTACAGCTGAAAACACTGATGAGCAGATGCAGGGGATGGTGCGGAAAGTTTTGGAGTGAGAGGGAACCAGCCGAATGTGCTCCTGAATTCTGGCACTTTGCTGACAGATGCCAACCAACAGTGAGTGGGGGGAAAGTTCATCTGCAGAAGTGAGTTTGGCCCATGAGACTCATATACTATAGGGCTATGTCCACACTGCGCTGTTTTGCGCAAGAAATATGCAAATGAAGCAAAGTGTGGAATATTGCCGTGCCTCATTTGCATAATTAATGAGCAGCCGCTTTTTGCAGAAGAGGCTTTTGCACAAAAAGGAGCCATCTACGCGGCTTGCGCAAGAGCTGTTTTTCCTGAAAAAAGGTGGCAGAACGGGTCTTGCACAAAAGTGGGTTTTTGCACAAAAAGGAACCATGTAGATGGCTTCTTTTTGCGCAAAAGCCCCTTGCACAAAAATGGCAGCTCATTAACTATGCAAATGAGGCGCAGCCATATTCACCACTTTGCCTCATTTGCATATTTTCTTGGGCAAGAGAGGGCAGTGTAGATGTAGATGAGGAGTATGCTATGCTCATGGTACTATCTATAGAGAGAGAGAGAGGGAGGGAGACATATTTATTAGTCTCTAAGGTGCCATAGAAATACTTGTTGTTTCTAAATCGTCAAAGATTAAATTACGTTCAGTACAGTTTTAGTGGTAAGTGCAATTTAATGTTCTGGGTTGTGGTGAGGACCCCTCTAACCCTTGCCAGACTCTGCTCTTCTCCCCTTGGCCAGAAGGGCCTCAGGCAAAGTAGCCACTGTCTGACACATCAGGGCAGTCAGCCCTCCTGGCAGTCTGTCCCTGGAGGGAGAGAAGGGAGCCCAGCTGCTGCTCCTGGACCTCCCTGCTCCCTATTCCCCTCCAGTTTCTCACACTGTAACTACGTCTACACTGCCTAGTCTTGTGCAAGAACATATGCAAATGAGGCACGGCAATATTCATTTGCATACTTAATGAGCTGCCATTTTTGCACAAGGGGCTTTTGTGCAAGAAGGAGCAGTCTACACTGCTCCTTTTTGTGCAAAAAAACCCTCTTGCACAAGAGCCGCTGATTTTCAGCTGTCTCAGCTGATCCCTGATCCTCCTGAGCAAGCACCTTGTCAGCTGCTTCTAACTGACCCGCTCCTCATTAACAAGTGAGTTGTGGTATTCCTTCCTCCTAGTGCTGTCTTTCTCCCTCTCATGCAGTCCTCTGAGCTATCTTTGTCACATGGTGTAGGCCAGGTATTGCCTATAGTGATATTTAGTGTCATAAAATAATCTCCTTTGTAGAAAACTGTACCTATACACACCAAAGTGCTTCAAAAAACCAACCACTCTGCAATGCAGTACTACTAGCACTGTCCTGACTCCTGCATCTCCCACGCCACCAGATCCCTACCTGGAAGGACCCACAGAAAGCTAGGTAAATCATCCAGTTGACTATAATTCTGGGGTATAGTGGGTATTCTCTGAGCTCAGGCTGGGATCTCAAGGCAATTTTATTTTGCAATTGTTTATTGTTTGCCTTCTGAGCGTGCTATTTGTGGTCTTGTTATTTCCACGACTACACAATAGAAGAAACAGGTTTTATTGATGTTAGTGTGATACAAAATGTGTACTGAAGTTCTGTAGTGCATTGGGAATAGCAGGGAGGTGAAATGCAGCATCAAAGGAGTAAGACCAGTTCAGAAGCTTTAAATCTTTTACCTTAGATCAACTGCACTTTAGAACTAGGGTTGCTTGAAGGCTGGTTTCTTTCAGTTACTTTCATATTGGCAAAAAGTGCTAAAGTATTTACTCTGGGACTGAAGTTTTCCATTTAGCCACAGGCCAGGTACAGCACAGGTATTCCCCAAAAAGGAAAAATGGTCCAGTTTGGTCACTAGGCTCAGGCTCAGGCATTCTGGTTAAATTCTCTGCTCTGTCACAGACCTCCTGTGTGGCTTTGGGCAAGTCCCTTAGCTTGTCTGTGCCTGTTACCCATCTATAAAATGGGGATAATAGCAGTGTCGTACTGCACAGAGGTGTTGTGAGAATAAATACTCTAAAGATTGTGAGGTGGTTCAGTATATAATTGTGTGGTTTGGCATATAAGCTTTGTACAGCCTGTCCAGCAAAATGACCACAACTCTTGTTATGCTTATAAGATGCACATGGGATCTTTTTCAAGGGAAAGGGCAATACACCATGGCTACATCTACACTGGCCCCTTTTCCGGAAGGGGCATGTAAATTTCACTAGTCGTCGTAGGGAAATCCGCGGGGGATTTAAATATCCCCCGCGGCATTTAAATAAAAATGTCCGCCGCTTTTTTCCGGCTTTTAAAAAAGCCGGAAAAGAGCGTCTAGACTGGCCCCGATCCTCCAGAAAAAGGGCACTTTGAAGTAGGAATAAGAGCCTCCGGAAAAGGGCACTTTTTCCAGAGGATCGGGGCCAGTCTAGATGCTCTTTTCCGGCTTTTTTAAAAGCCGGAAAAAAGCGGCGGACATTTTTATTTAAATGCCGCGGGGGATATTTAAATCCCCCGCGGATTTCCCTACGACGACTAGTGAAATTTACATGCCCCTTCCGGAAAAGGGGCCAGTGTAGACGTAGCCCATGTGTATTGCAAATACAACATGAAAAGCAGCATATGCATTCATTCATTCACACATCCGTCCTGTGCGTGGTCTATTGTTGCCAATCTGTTGTGGCTCGAGTCAATCTAGTGGCCAGTTAGACTGAACTTGAGAGAGGACCTGGATGCTGCAAGTCTCTGTAGGACTGAACCCAGAATTCTATGGCAAAAACACCCCATCTTTATCCCTGTACATTTCCATTTGAGTCTAAGGGGTTTTCCATGTCATGCTACAATCGTTAATTCTTAAGTGGTGTTAATCTTGGGGTTTTTGCACAGTTATTCATTGATGGTTATTGTTGGGCTTCCTATGATTCTCTCTTGTTTGTTGTCTCTCCTGTTGA
This sequence comes from Pelodiscus sinensis, assembly GCF_052426305.1. Lineage (NCBI taxonomy): Eukaryota > Metazoa > Chordata > Testudines > Trionychidae > Pelodiscus > Pelodiscus sinensis. The sequence continues at coordinate 14,576,768 of NC_143053.1, read as the reverse complement.
ATTGTCTTCCTGTCACCAAAATTGTCAATTCTGCTAATTTGTTTAGGTTTGGGCACAATAGATGTTTTCTGATTACAGGCAGTCCCCGGGTTACATGGATCCAACATCTATCGGATCCCTACTTACAAACGGGGTGAGGCAACCCCGCACTAGCTGCTTTCCCCCAGCAGACCAGGGAGATGCGAAGCTAGCGTCCCCCTCTCCCGCCAGCAGACCAGGGAGACACGGAGCGGCTTTTCTCAGCAGACACCTCAGCTTGAGAATAAAGGACTGAGGGAAGTGAGGGATGGGAGAATAAAACTGAGCTCTGGAGAAATGTTTGGCTAGAGTTTCCCCTACAATATGTACCAGTTCCGACTTACATACAAATTCAACTTAAGAACAAACCTACAGTCCCTATCTTGTACATAACCGGGGGACTGCCTGTATCTCCAAGGCTGTCTCTACACCGGCACGATCTCACGCAAAAGCGGCCACTGTTGCGCAAAAATGTGCTGCCTGTCTACACTGGCTGCGTGTTCTTGCGCAAGTAAACTGACATTCTAATGTATGAAATCAGGGCTTCTTGCGCCAGAATTCTGACGCTTCCACTCAGGAATAAGCCCTTTTGTGCAACTGTTCTTGTGCAAGAAGCCAGTGTAGACAGGCAACATGAATTTCTTGCACAAGAAAGCCCTTTGGTTAAAATGGCCATCAGAGCTTTCTTGCACAAGAGAGCATCTACACTGGCATGGATGCTCTTGTGCAAAAGCACATCTCTTGCGCAAAAGCAGATGCCAGTGTAGAAGCTCTGTTGCACAACTACTTTAACGCAAGAACTCTTGCACTAAAGAGTTTTTGCACAAGATTGTGCCAGTGTAGACACAGCCCAGGTGTCTCACTTCTTGACCATCTGGACCTTTGCAATGTCTTTCACACATATCCTTAACTATGCACACATCCTTCACTCACACCAAACAATTTTACAGAGCATTGCATCTGGGATTACGCTTAGAAGGATGACATAGTTACTAAAGGAATAACAAAAGAACCTTGCACAGCTTAGTCTGCATGCAGACAAGAAGCAAGACCTTAGGGTTACCATATTTGAACTTTCAAAAAAGAGGACACTCTTGAAAGGGAGTGCATCTGTATCAGTATCTATCAGCTCACATTGTATTAATGTATTATATGTGTTACTCTGAGGAGTGTTTTTTGAAAGTTCCTCTTTTTTGAAAGTTCAAATATAGTAACCCTATAATAGCAAACATTGGAATATGTCCTAAAATAAAGAAAGATTCAAAAAAGTTATGTTCTCTTCCTGCTTTAACACTGGGGTATGTACTTACCAGTTTACCTGATGTGTATCTACTAATAGCACAGGCCGTTCCTTCCTTTTAATCATGAAGGGTGTCTGGCAGGGTGAAACAGAAGCATATAGATCTTATAAGCAAAACATTATGTAGAGCTTATTACCTTCATTATACTTGTTATATTCTTATACAAACATTAAAATACACTTGGCTACACTCTGGGGATAAGTCTAGACTGCATCCCTCTGTTGGCATCCCTCTGTTGGCAGAGGGATACAGATTAGGCAGGTCAACATTGCAAATGAGGCAGGGATTTAAATATCCTGTGCCTAATTTGCATAAAAATGGTCGCCACATTTTGCTGACTCAGCACTTTGTTGGCAAAAAGCGGCAATCTAGAGGGGGATCTGTCGAGAAAGAAAGCCTTTTTCGACAGATCACCTATGCCTCCTGTAAGGCTTTCTTTCTCGACAGATCCCTCTCTACACTGCCTCTTTTTGCAGACAAAGTGCTGAGTCGGCAAAACACAGTGGCCATTTTTATGCAAATTAGGCGCAGGATATTTAAATTCCTGCCTCATTTGCAATGTCGACCTGCCAAATCTGCATCCCTCTGCTGACAGTGGGACGCAGTCTAGACATACCCTGAGGTGGCAATACAATAGAAAGAGGTGTGAGGCCCTCTCAGTCTTTGGTCTCTGTGCTGAAACTGCCAAAAACGTGTCCAGAAAAGCTAATTATGAGGGTGGTTTTCCTTGAATATTGTGCTAGGGGATTCAGCTGAGTTACCCCTCCTACCTCAGTCGTGGAGGAGCTGAGCTGAAGATGGACTGAGCTTCCCTTGGAGTCCAGATCTTACAACATAGTCCTCTGCCTCCATCATTGACAGCAGTTGTGTGCTCAATTGCTGTCTGCTTCTTAGCAGGTTTTTCTGGGAAGGAATTTTCACACTGCTGGGAATTGGCACTAAAGGCCCCAATTCCAAGGCTGCCAGGGTTCTCTACCTCACTGGGCAAAGCATGTGAGGCCTTGCTCAGCCTACCACTTACACTGCTTCCATCAGTGTGTGGCCTGCCTGTTGGTCTTCTCTCCATGGGCCCCGCTGGGGCTGGAGTTATTGTAGTCTAGCCAATATCCCCTTTTATGTGGAACAAGGGCAGTTGCCTTGATCCTCTTTCCCGAATAGCAAAGTCAGCAAGAATAAAAGATCAGTGCTGAAAGAGCAAAGATCCAGGTTGTGGCTGTTCTCCTAGAAATGCAGCAAGCCCAGCGTCTGAGCATGGCACTGAACCACTTCTGAGAGGGAAATGGGCCGAATTGTCTTCCAGTCACGGCATCTGCATCCAAACCAGTGGAGTCCTAGCCTCAGGGAGCATTTAAATTGTATTTAGACCAGATTAATCACCTGAGACAGGGTCTATGAGTCCTCCAAGGCAGGAGCATCAGTGTGCTAGAGACTAATTTCTTCTTGTCAGCATTTACCCAGTGCAACCTCCCCGTGCATAGCAACGTGCTGGTGCAGTCTGGCCTCCACAGCCAGCTTTCAGACGAGCACAAGATTAGCAGGGAGAGAGCACAACAGGATGGAGCCACATAAAAATGCATAGTGCAAGGGAAGGAGATTTGACTGCTCCATCTCACTCCTCTCCTGCAGAGGCAGCCGCTATATGGGAACACTAGTCTTGATTCTACACTGCCTTCACCGTGGCCAGCATTTTATAGCTCTCAGTAAGTGCACTGGGTGCACGGCCATGGTGAATTCCATTGTACAGGCGTTTCCAGTGCCAATCTAGCCACAGGAATGTCTCCAGTTTGCCAGCACATTCTCAATGGGAGGTGTAGTTCTTCAGATTGCTTTCAGAATCTGAAAGTGGAGTTAGTTAGCCAAGTCTTTCCTTAATCCTATGGCACTTCTCAAAAGAAACCCTTAGAGCAAAGGATTCAGGGGGCTTATTTGCTCTATCTCTCAGGGTCTCCCTTTCTTGCTCAAAGGCTAACAGAAAGAGAACCTGGCCATTCAGTATAGGTCATTTTCATCCTCTATATTTCTTTTATCTGTCTGATTCCTCAATTCCTTGTACAAAGGGGAAAAAATCAAAAAATAGAAAACCCTGAACCTTTTGTGAATTGCTGCTTTTTTTCTTTTCTTTCTAACTTTTTTTTGGGGTTGGCCTGGTGGTCGAAGCATTAGATGGGCTTATCAAAAAAAGCAGCCAAAAATCTATTTCCAGGCAGTAGGGCAAGTACAGATTAATCTATTAGAGGAAAATTGTATAAAATACCCATATGTTTTGAATCCTTTTTGTGGTTAAAACAGTCACTGCACAGGTTCTCAAGCTGTAGTAGTTCATGGAACCCTAGCAGGTGGTCTGCAAACAGCTGCCGTATTATATGGTGCTGGATCCTCCTCTTTTTAAGCTGCCAAATTCCATTAAAGAAGCACAAAATCTGTGGAAGGCTTTCCTAATGTGACTTCTCTGTGTAACTATTATGATGCTAGAGTATAGAAACACGAGTCCTAGATAACGGCCCCTTATACTAGGCATTGCACACACACATAACAAAGCAATGGTCCCGGCCCCCACAAGCTTGTAGTTAAGGTGACAGAACTCAGCGAATACTTGTTTGGGAGCCTAAGGAACCGGTGAGACTAGAGCGGGTCCAAATTATTTATTCCCTTTTTTTATTCCTAATGTTTTCTGATTCTTACAGTTTTTTCAGGTTGTTCCCCTCCTCTCCTTTCTTTCCACCCTCTCCTCCCACCACTATTGTTTTCCTTCTTCCATTTTATCACTGGAAAAAGGGGGTGCATGTGTGGGGGTGGGGTATTTCTGCATTTCGAGCTGGGAGGGGAGATGCCCAGCTCAGGGAAACATACACACACCAGAGCTCCCCTAGGTGGCACCTAACTGAGACAGTTCGCCTTTCCTCCCGCTTGCTTGAGGAGAATTAGCACTAGTATGTTTCCTGGAAGGGGAATCATGCCCTGGCTCATAGTATAGGCACACTCTGGAGGGGGAGGGGAAAGCAGGATAACAGGAAGAGAGAAAGGTGTGGAAGAACTGAAAATGTAGTTGTCTTTTGTAAAAAATATTGGGAAATATTGAAATTTTTCAGGATGAGCATTTTTGACAAAGTTAATTCGGTGTCAGCTTTTCACGAAATGCACTCTTACCAGTTCGGATCAGCTCTCAGTTGATAGATAATCTAGTTACTGTAATAAGCAGCTGTCAAACTAGCTGCTTTCCCATTGTGGAATGTTTTGTTAATGTGAGGGCTGCCATCTTGGCCAATATACTGGGACCGAACCAAATATCGGCAGAACGAATAGCATGAACTTCTCCAGTGTGAAGGAAAGATGCAAGGCTTTCTGTCTGGAGCTGTAACAGACTCATGTCCTCTATAGATTAGATATAGAGGGACAGCTGTGATGATGCCCGTGTAAACCACTGGTGAGTAAACAAGGCAGGTGTGGGATATTGTGGGGAATGGATTTTTAGTTTTATTTTGTTTTTAAGAAGATAAATAAGAGACTCTGTGAATTGTTATAGGCAGCTCCTGTGATATATCTGAAAAATCTCTTAAAATTGTAGGATGTCACTTTATATTTCTGGATTTTTTTTTTCTTGGTCTTGCCAGTGGACTAGTTCTGTGGGGAAGTACAGGACTGAGCCTCTCAGGCAGTCTGCTACTAGACCACCCAGGGTAAGATGGTGTGAGCAGTGCTTCTTTGCCCTAGAGAGTAGTCTGCTTTCTCTCTCTCTCTTTCTCTCTCTGTTTTTGTGTGTTGTGAATTCTAAGAATAAAAATAGTATTACATTACAATCAGCAAATATAGTTGTTTCCATCTAACTACTCTGTGTGTGCTGTGAACATAACAGTTCCACCATGCATTGGAGACATCATAGGCAAACGTGCAATTGCAAATTAACGGCTGTCAAAGCCACATGGATGTTCATGGTAGAGCTGGGGGATTTTTTTTTCAGCAATAGAATTTTCACATACAAATGAATTTCGAAGTGCTGAAACTATTCACAAATTCACATTAAACAAGAAATTGTGACTAAAAACCTTTTTTAAAAAAATAAAAAGCCTAAATGTTTTGTTTTGACCATTTTGAAAGATTTCCCTTTGACATTACATTTTGAAACTGCATTTCACTTTCAAATATGGCCTTTTTTTTTAAACAGTACAAAGGGTGGAAAAAAACCCAAAGCAGTTAAGCCCCTTTCCCTTCCCCCCCTCCCCCCCCCCCCCGATAAAACATCTGAACAAATAACAGTTCAGAGTTGAAAAATATTTCGGTTGACTCAAACTGAATTGAAAAATGAAATAATCTTTGTCAACCTGAAATATTTTATTAATTTCAAACTCTTTTTAGTTTTTTGATTCAATGGAAAAATATTAAAAATGAGTTTCTGCTTAAATGAAACTGAATTTTGGAGTAACATTTTTCAGTTCAGCCCCTCAATTAAAAAAATGTCATTCTCTCAGCTATACAAATGAATGGAGCAATGGTCAATGTGGTGGTAAATGGGGTTGTGTCTCTTAAGAAATGGTCAACACTGCACAAAAGTTTGAGCCCCCTATGCTTTGGTTTGTATAGTTACTGGCAAGATTGCTTTAGCTAGAGAAAAGGCTCGTTATCCTGAACAGATAAAACTAAAGCTCTAAAATAAATAGATCTCATCAATCTCTTTTAGTCTGGCTTATCCTTAGTTCTTTGCCTGAGTGACATGATTAGACTCTCTTCAAGTTCTTAATTCTGCAGAGCTTTTAGAGCTCATCGAAACTTCTGGCTGAAGGCCCTGGACACAATTGGAGTTCTGGGGTGTAACTTCTACAAATGCCTTTTGATGAGATAAGAATTTTTGGCAAGTTATTAGAGAAACATCTTAAGGACTCTACTGAACTCAGAGTTCCCTCTGGGAGTGACCCAGATACAGATGCCAGAAGGCAACACAGGCACAGATGTTACACTAGTGATTAAAAACCAGGGTTCAGCCAGACAATTTTTACTTTCTATGAAGCTCTTTCCAAATCTCCCTGTCTCATCCAAGGGACAGCAGAATTGCTGATAATACCTTTGGCTCGTTTTTATCATCCAGTTGCTAACTCTGGGCCAAACCCAGCCCTATGCGTGGACTGCGGCTGGCAGAGCAAGAGACTGAAGGGAGCTGGCTTGTGCCACTCTAATTACAGGACTGCTGGGGACTGTTTCCTATCATAAGTCAGGACCCTAAATTACGCCCTGCGTACTATGTGCTTGTAACATGCTGGGGTGCAGTCCAGACCAGTGAAGACCCATCTTCCACCCTGTAACCCCAAGTGCCTTATAATGCTGCGCCACTGTGTGCTGTCTTCCTGGGATGCCCATGGAAAGCAACTAGCTTGCATTGTGGGCTAGTCTGCATAAGAAGTGGTACATCTATATGCTGCACCAATGCAGCTGCACTGCTCTAGCACATCCTGGATCTCAGTCTGTGTATTGGACAGCCTGGTCCAATGTTTTGAATCTTGGAGCCTGCCTGCAATACCTCACGTTTCCAGCAGCTTCCACCAGCCAGCTTGTACGGTGACTCCACTCTCTTCCCCAACAGCAGATTTTCCCAAATTATGTGTTCTGAAATGTCCAGGAACAATTAGAGGACTATTAAGGTTCACTGCCCCTTGAAGGAGTCAATATTCAACAGTTTGCTGCTTTAATAAGAGCCACCAAACAGATCAGTTCACCAACCAAACTGGATTGGTTTATGTTAAAAATAAAGCACATTTATTAGCCAAAGGTTATAAGATTTTAAGTGAGTTCAGGTATAAGAGAGCATGTAGAAAGGGTAACCAGAAAATGAAAACTATGCATCTAAAAGTCAAAAGCTTAATCTAGCCAGTTTTGGTTCAAGGCTTTGTTTAAGCCAACCAGTCTCCACTGCTGCAGTTGGGAACAGCAGAGCTAAGACAGCCCTGGCCATGCCTCCTACTAGCTCTCCACTCCATTCTCTCACACTGGGAGGCCCTAGTTCTATCTAGAATCACATGTTCTACACCAAGAACAATGCAACAGTGAGGCTGTATCATCTTTGTGCAACTGACACAGAAGGGACAGAGGGCTGTGAGTTTCCTCCATAGTATTGGAATCGGTCGCTCACCTACATACTCCTGTGTATACAGGTTTGTTGTAATGAGAGTAGGACAAAACAGATTTCTCAGTTTGCTGGCAATTCAGAAGGCTTTTTTTAACTGAGAGTTGAACCAAAAATGAATCTGGAAATTTTTCATTGAATTGAAAAGTTTCATAAAACTTTTTCTTGGGTCAATGGAAATGTTTTGTTTTGGCAAACTTGAAGCATTTTGGTTCAGTTTTAACAGTTTTAAAAACATTCTGATTTGCCAAAATCAAATGGCGTTTGGAAGTGAAATGCCATTTTGAAAAGGAAAAATTAAAATGTTTTGACTATTTCAGTTTTCTGGGCTTGTTGGTTTGTTTTTTACCCAAACAATTTGGTGAAGTCTACGTGAATTTGTGGAACATTCTGGGGTCACCAAATCTGCATGTCTTCCTGAACAGAGCTTGAGCTGGACACTTTTTCTCCCACTCCAGCTCTGAGAAGTAATGAGTGTAGTGTATGGGAAGCAGAGCTGATAGTAAGTGGCTAGTGTCAGGGTAATTGCTTAATCTGTTCCTGGTGACCTAGTTGTGACATGACTAGGTCACCAGCCTGACCTCATGGAGCACGTTCGGGTGCCTAAGTAAATCATCCAAGCCTTTAACATCCCCACTGTCTTAGTGAGTTCAGCCCCAGAGTGCTCACAGGGGTTACTTAGATAGAAATAGGAATATGCTCTGAAAATACCCTGACCTTCAAACCTTCTCTGAGCCTAATGTTCAGTATGTTACAAGCCATTTCTCCCATGTCAGCTTTTGAAAATCCTGGCATCCATGTCCGTGTTCCAGTGTCCCCACCTGCTACATGGGGACGTTGATCATTCAACCTTCTTGGAAAACTGCTTAGAGATCTATGGGTGAAAAACTCAATAAGTGCTAAGGCTTTTGATACTATTTGTAGTTGGGTTTTTATTTTCTTATAGATTCTTGATTAGTAGAACATGGAGAGGAGGGAGTAAGAATCCTTATATCAGAGATGTTTATAAGGACCCAATGTGATGTCTTATGAAGCCAAATACTGACACGTAAACTAAATGGCGTGTGGTCTTTGTAAGTGGAATGCTTCATGTGCTGTTCAGCAGGTTGTTTCAAAGGTTGAGAAATATGAGGCACTAGATGCAATTTTCAAAAGCACGTAAGTCCTATTTTCAAAAGAGACTTAGGTGCATAGAAGCCTCATAATTAGGAGCCTCTCATATTTAGGCACCCAGCTTCTGTAGATATTAATGGGAGTTATTGAAGATCATTATGTACGTTAACTGAGAGAAGTTAACCAGTTCAGACTGCAGAATGGGGAGAGGGTTTTCCCCCCACCACCTCTGTGGTATAAATGAAAAGCTAAATTGACTTATGTTATTTAAATGTAAGTTACTGCACTGTTCAAATTTTTGTTTATGTGAACTGTCAATTGATTCCCCTCCCCCCAAAAATGCACACACACACACACACACACACACACACACACTTCCCCTATCATTCCAGCTGCTTTATTCGTAACAAGCTATATTTTTGTCTGGAGGGTGCAAAATATGCTGTTTAACTTTTTAGCAATAGCAACAGCATGGGGAATAAAACGAAGGCACTTCAACAAGATCAAAGAAAGCAACTTACACATTCTCTCCCTTCTCTTTCCACAAGAAAGGGAGAGTCATTAGGCACTGGATAAACATTGGTAAACTTCTACCAAAAAGCAGCTCTTGCCTTGGGAAACGAATCATGATTCTAAACTAGAACTTTCACTGTCTGAAATGCAGCATGTTTTCCTTGTGACATACTGAGTCCTGACTGAGCAAGGAAGAGTTATAACTTCTGGTCCCTGGAAAAGATTGCTTAGAGGAAAACCACTTGTTCTCTGCAGATGAACTTCACATCTCAGTTCTCATCATGAGAGTAGGTGACACAGTCATTTACTAGGGCACAAGCCTCCCGATAGCAATCCACACATTCTGTGTCAGTTAACATTGAAATGCTCCAAATCTAGACGATTATTTTTTTCTTTTGGGTTGTGTCTGAAAACTTAACTTAAATCATTGATGCCACTTTGAAAGGCTTCTCCTCTCACTAAATCTCTTGAAAGGTAAGGCTGTTTTCTTTCTCTCTGTCTGAGTGTGTGTTAAATATTTAGTCCCCTTTAAAAATCAATGCATTGTTCTCTGACATAGTAATACCATGTCTACTCTTGCATTGTAAGATCACCTAGAAGCTGTAGCCAAGGTCAGGGTCCTGTTGTGTTAAGTGCTGTACTTGTCGAGAGATTGTGTGTGCTTCAAAGAGTTATGAATCTAAATAGCAATTATTATCCTCATTTTACATAGGGGGAATTGAGGCACATAAAGAGGAAATGTTTTGCCCAATGTCCCATGGTAAGCCTGTGGCAGCACCTGGAACTGACCCTAGGTCTCCTGGGTTCCAGTCCAGTGTCTTACCAACAGCCTTCTTCTCAATACCGCTGAAAGGTAGAGGAGAGGAAAATCTAGTGGGATATTTTCTATCTGACCCAGGTGTGTGAGCTGAACAGGACAGGGTGTGGAGGGCTTCTATCTCTATGTAACTTTCCTCATGTCTTAAAAATCCTGGGTATAAATCTTTAAAACTTTTTCAGATTTATCAAGGTCTCGTATCTTCAGGCACAAGACAAAATATGTCTTCTTAAAGTAATGAATGTATGACTGCAATTTGCAGATTTTTTTTAAAGACATTACATTCCAACCCAGCAAGGAGACATGCACTTGGAAGAAGCAGACTTATTTGCAATATTCTAAAGTCTGTACAGGAGATGGAAATCTGCTCTTTCCAGACTTCATCCCTGTAATTTTTGCAGTGCTGCAGTAGAGATAAGAGGAGAGTGTTTAAAACAACTTTTGAACTGGCAAAATGACATTAATTTGAAAATAACATTTCTTACTGGGGAAATGAAAAGTGTGAGTCATGCATATTTGCCATTTGTTCCTGATTCACATTTCTAGCACAGCACAGTTGTGAGATGATGAAACTTTCTCTGCAGAGCTTCGTTGTCGGGAAGGGGGGGCAGTAGTACTGAGAGCCATCAATCAGTCTCTGCTGCACCTGTCTAGATCTTGCTATTCTGGTGGTTTGGAAGGATACGTCACAAAGAAATTGGCCGTTTGTGCTACAATATGCAACTGTTCTAATATGCAATATGCAAATGTTCTAATAACTGTCTCTTGCTTTCCAATAAATCAGAACTTGGTCATGGAAGATTGATTTCCAGAAGGTTGTGTTAAACAGGTAAGAGAATGCTTGACTTAGAGAGGCCAGGATATTCACAATGCAAAGGGCTAGTGTGACCCATCACATAAGTGGGTGTTCGTTCAGTATTCAAACTGCTGTAGACCTCAGTGGTCAGGATGAGCTTCCATTATGCAGGGGAAATATGTAGCCCAGTGCTCAACGTATGTTATCTGTCCTCCACTGTTTGTTGCAGCTTCCTACCACAGATGCTGGCACGTTAGGCCAAACAGTAAAAGTTTATTCTTTTAACTCTGAACAGCTCAGGTTCAATCTGTATTGGTGGCCATCCCCTGGCAGCCAACTGACTAGAAACGTTTGAAATGATGAGGGGGCTGGAGCACATGACCTGCAAGGAGAGGTTGAGGGATTTGGGCTTATTTAGTCTGCAGAAGAAAAGAGTGGGGAGAAGGGAGGTTGATAGCAGACTTCAACTTCCTGAAGGGAGGTTCCAAAGAGGATGGAGAGAGGCTGTTCTCAGTGGTGACAGATGACAGAACAAGGAGCAATGGTCTCATGTTGCAGTGGGGGAGGTCTAGGTTGGCTATTAGGAAAAACTGTTTCACTAGGAGGGTGGTGAAACACTGGAATGGGTTATGGGGGGGGGGGTGGAATCTCCATCCCTAAAGTTTTTTAAGTCCCAGCCTGACAAAGCCCTGGCTGGGAGGATTTATCTGGGGCTGGTCCTGTTTGGGCAGGGGGCTGAACTCAATGACCTGAGTCTCTTCCAGCCCCAGGATTCTAGCAGTAAGTGAAGTCAATCGGAGCATTTCTCCCATTGACCTCCCACTGTGGGGACAGCAGCAAAGTTCGGATTAAGGTATGTCAACTCCAGCTATGCAATTAATGTAACTGGTGCTACGTATCTTAATTCAAACGTATCCCCTACTGGAGACTTGGCCTAAATCTTGGCTTCACATTGGTAAACGGGGGTAATAATACTTCCTTCCAAACACTCTCTATTTAGATTATAAACTTCTCAAGACATAGAGCTCCCTCTTATAATGCCTGTCAAGCTGTCTAGAGTGACTCATGAATACAAGTGCCAGCCTCAGGGCAAATGATGAAGAAGCAGGACACAAACCCCAAACTGGCTGTGAGTTCTACACTGAGCTCTCTTAAACCAAGTACCCAGTGTATGCACCCTAAGCACTCTAACTGCCTTGACATGCAATCACAGTGAGACCCCTAGGAACTCCAGGTCTTATTGTGCCACCCAGGTGAGACTGCTTAGTGGGAGATGGCTCCTTCTTCTGAAAATCACATCAATAGTCAAGCAAAATGCAGGACAATGTAGCACTTTAAAGACTAACAAGATGGTTTATTAGATGATGAGCTTTCGTGGGCCAGACCCACTTCCTCAGATCAAATAGTGGAAGAAAATAGTCACAACCATATATACCAAAGGATACAATTAAAAAAATGAACACATATGAAAAGGACAAATCACATTTCAGAACAGGAGGGGGACACGGGGGGGGGGGGGAGGAAGGTAAGTGTCTGTGAATTGATGATATTAGAGGTGGGGAGAGTGGGATGTTTGTGAGCTAATGGTATTAGAGGTGATAATTGGGGAACCATCTTGTTAGTCTTTAAAGTGCTACATTGTCCTGCATTTTGCTTCAGCTACCCCAGACTAACACGGCTACATTTCTATCAATAGTCAAGTTACTTCCAATCCCAAGGGACCAGTCACTTATCCCAAGTCAATTGCGCCTCAGATCCAACGCCAGAGACAAGGCTTGTGGCATATAATAAACGAACAAATGATTTTTTACGAATAAAAGAGAAAGAGTTTTAACATGCACACACAGCACATAAACATACACACACACATGCATTACATCTTAAGTTTCAAAAAGTAATCGAAGCTGCTGCTGTACCCAAGCTTTCTCTATCCTTTAGAGCTAACCAGGGGTGTGTCTAGACTACAGGGTTTTGTCAACAAAAGTGGACTTTTGTCGACAAAATGATACCTGTGTCTACACTGTCGCTGAGTTCTGTCAACATAACGTCAACAGAATTCAGCAGTTTTGTTAATGGATGTAAACCTCATTCTGTGAGGAATAACACCTTTTGACAAAAGAATTCTGTCAACAGAAGGCTTTAGTGCAGCTACACTGTCCTTTGAGTCTACGCTGTTATGTCAACAAAGCGGCTTGCTTTGTCGACAGAACTGGATGTAGTCTAGACACTCTTTGCCAACAGAAGCTTTGTCGACAGTCTCTGTCGACAAAACTTCTGTCGACAAAAGCCTGTAGTCTAGACATAGCCTAAGAGTCTGGGATCACTTGCTTATGCTTAGAAATCTTGTCCTCTCCAAATTCCAAGTAGCATCATGATGACATTTTCTTCTTGATAGGGATTTTTATTTCCTTCCCTCAGAGTTCAAGTTGTGATGGGACGTGTCCACCTGTGCATCTCTTTTCATGCATGTGGGGGATGGAGCGGGCGCAGGAAGAGCAACTGACAAAGTCTTTGTTCTTTGTTTCATGTTGGTTTGTCTGGTGTCTATAGGCCTTCTTTTGCTGGGCAGGGGATGACACTTCTTGTGGTAAATTAGTATTTCACACTATTCTCTCCTGAGTGGAGGGGTTTCCAGGTTCATAGCAAACACTTTTATAATTACAAAACAAACATTTAAATATTGTCTTAAAACATGGGATGCAGATATTATAACTGAGATTAACATGTGCAGCAACCAACAAGCATTTCAGCTGCCTTTTGAGCTGGGCTGCCAGCCAGCAGCCACTGCTCTCCAGACACCAGGTCTGACGGGCAAAGCAGTGGCACTCTGCTCTAAAGGCAGTGCCGTCAGCAGCAGCTGTGCAAAAGGGAGCCATAGCATGGTATTGACACCCTTGCTTCCACATTGCTGCTGGCAGCAATGCTGCCATCAGAGATGGATGGCCAGAGGGTGGGGAGTGCTGGCCAGAGGCCCAGATCTGAAGACAGCATGACTCCTAGCAGTAGCCCAGAAGGTAGAAGGGGAGGGGGATTCATCAGAGTCTGAAATATTTTTAAAAGGGGTCTCAACAAAAAAAGTTTGAAAGCCCCTGGTCTATGTCATGCAACTTGACAGACACTTTCAATCAACTACTTACACTGCAGTGTTATCGGATGATTATGCTCAACTTTTTGCATTATGGTAACCACAGAACTTTCGCCGCATGTTTTAGTAAAAATATACCTTTATTTTGATTGATTTTTGCCAATGATCCTGTATTTCCGGATTTCCGGGAAATAGTGAACTAATTAGGCACCTAAATATAAGTAATATTTGTGCACAGATGTGAAGAATTAGATAGCTTGCGAAGCAGCGAAGAATTGGGCCCCAAGTTAGAGTTAGAGGAGACATTAAATGGTGAGGTCCTGCCATCACTGTTTGTGATTTGCAAATGAACTGAACTAAAATGTTTTTTATTCTGAGTGTTTCCTGGTTGATGTTTTCATTGATTTCACCCTTTTGAAAAAAAAATTATTAGGCTGAATATTTTGACGTGTAAATGTGCAGAAAATGTTGTGTAAAATGGAAGACTCATAAAATTTCAAGCAAAAGAACAGGCAATGTTTTCTTGTGTTGGAAAAGGAAAAGATGGATGATAAAGTGAGAAAATTGTGCTAATACATATATGCATACAAAATGAAGTGCACAGACATAGTTATTTTGTGATGGAGCAGAGCAGGATAGGAAAAGAACTGATTGTAGCTGTCAGCAAATACAGAATGAGAATTGGGATGTTATGCTAACTGATTACAGTTTGGAAAGGTATTTAAGGACAGATCTAACTTTTAATACAGAAGTAGTTTCATTGACTGACTTCACTGCTCAAGGTATTACAATTAGATATGTGCCTACCTACCTTGCTGAATTGGGACCCATTGCAAGGACATAAGTGTGATGGACTGGGCCGGGTCTGGGCACAGCTGAGGGCGTCCCCTCAGGGTGAATTGCTTAAAACCAGGGCTCCTTACAGCCCCAGACTGGAGGCCTTTCCCAAATAGGCCACAAACCAGTCTCACAGAGCAATCTGGCCAGCAGGAAGCCTCATGAGCAAAACCCCTCAGATACCCCAGCTCTCCCTGTGCCACAATCAGCCCTGGGCCTAACACACAGGTGAAGAGTTATAGGACCCAATCTCACCTTCCCCGAATGGATCATCCCGGTCCCAAAGAACCAGCCATAGATTCCCAGTCAGTTTACACTTTGGCTCTTACCCACAAGACCACACTGGGTCAATCCTTTAGAATCTATTATCTAAAGGTTTATTAATAAAGGAAAGAAAAGGCAGAGAGTAAGGTTATTAAGGAGAATATATTACATGCACCAATCACTAAGTTCTTGATGCAGGCTCTCAGCAGAGATGTTATAAACTGCTATCTTAAAAGTCTCTGGTGTATATCCTATGTCAGGATGGGTCCACAATCCTTCCCAGCTCTTTGTTCCTTGCAAGGCTGCATCTAGGACCAGTAGCAGAATCGAAGACAAGATGGAGTCCATCTCATGGCACTTATATCTCTCTCCTGGCGTCTCCCTAGCCAGAGCAGGTCACATGGTCAAGTGACCTGTCTGTGTTTCACATGCTGGCAGCTACTATGCCCTGGCTGTTTGCATGTTTCCAGACGCATTCCTCAGGTGTGTATTGGCCTCTCTGAGAGCCATTGTCCCTGGAACTGTGCTAGTTAGCATAGTCGTTGACTGAACAATTGTTCTTTACAACAGGCAGTCCAGGCCAGAATCAGCATAGAGTCCATATTCATAACTCCACAGACAGACATCATACGCGTGTATGAATAGCATACATAGACTCAGTAGAACATAAGCTTTCATTTGACACCTCACAGATCCCGCCTTTGTACAGATTTTGGGACTAACACCCCTCCCCCTCATGGACGCAGCAGTGATCTGGCTGCTCCCCTTGAAATCCAATAACGTGACAATAAGTGATGTTCCAGGATCATGTGTTAGGACCATGGCAATGTGGATGCACCTTAACTTCACTGACAGATGCACTCAACTCATACACTACCCAGATAAGAGTGCCAACAGCCCGACATGGCAGCAGGTGAATATGAACTCTGCCTATGGTGAAGGAGAAGCAAGTGGCAGTGGCAGAGCAAAGTTAATCCATTCCTCCCAGTCGGGGTCCATTCCCACTCTAGTTGAATCTATAACCATATCTCCAGAAGCTAGCTGAAAATTTCTCAGAGTATATCCCCACTGGAGCTGGCAGGTGTAAAGAGCTCTCTTAGCTTTGCTCATAGTGCATAAAAATATTAACGTAGAGGCAGCAGCGTGAGCAGCAGGAGGGGCTAGCTGCCCAAATACAATCTTGCCTGAAACCATAGATACATACACAGTGTTGAGAGATGTGGCTGGGAAGTGGGGGAGTGGAGTAGGTGGGAGGGGAAGACATTCCTGCCAGAGCAGAGGCCAAGCAGCTCTCAAGGGCCTTTCAGCAGCTGCATACAGCTGCCATCCGGCAGGCCCATTGGGAGCTGTGCGCATCCAGGAGGCCCTGAGGGATAGCATATGAGACTCTCCCCTGGGCTTCCCCACAAGGAGCCTCTGCATAGCCCCTCCGTGCCTTTCCTCCCGCATCCCTCCCTTCCTCTGACCTTCCTTTTCCCCATCCCTTGCAGATACAATAAACCAGACTTTGTTATGAACCAATTAACTGGTTGTAATATTTTTTAATTTGGGGTAAATATAACTGGGGCAGGATGGAGGAAAGAAGCTGAGAGGAGGAAAGAAGGAGGAAGGGCTCAGGGATGGGACTGGGACTGGTGCCTGCCTCAGGTGGTCCCACCACCTCGTATGTAGGGCTCTCAGCAGCCATGGGGGAGATTAGGGAGAGAAGCCGGAAGGGCGTGAGCAGAAGCTGGAGCAGCAGCAGGGGTGGGGAGGGTGGCAGTTGCTGGACTGCTGGGTGGTGGCCAACAGGCAATCAGCAGTGGCAGTATATGCTGCTGCGACAGCGCCTGACACATAGAATCATAGAATCATAGGACTGGAAGGGACCTCGAGAGGTCATCGAGTCCAGCCCCCCACCCTCAAGGCAGGACCAAGCTCCGTCTACACCATCCCTGACAGATGTCTATCTAACCTGTTCTTAAATATCTCCAGAGAGGGAGATTCCACCACCTCCCTTGGCAATTTATTCCAATATTTGACCACCCTGACAGTTAGGAATTTTTTCCTAATGTCCAATCTAAACCTCCCCTGCTGCACTTTATGCCCATTACTCCTTGTCCTGTCCTCAGAAACCAAGAGGAACAAATTTTCTCCTTCCTCCTTGTGACACCCTTTTAGATATTTGAAAACTGCTATCATGTCCCTCCTTAATCTTCTTTTTTCCAAACTAAACAAGCCCAGTTCATGAAGCCTGGCTTCATAGGTCATGTTCTCTAAACCATTAATCATTCTTGTCGCTCTTCTCTGTACTCTTTCCAATTTCTCCACATCTTTCTTGAAATGTGGCGCCCAGAACTGGACAAGGTACTCCAGCTGAGGCCTAACGAGCGCAGAGTAGAGCGGCAGAATGATTTCACGAGTTTTGCTTACAACACACCTGTTGATACAACCTAGAATCATATTTGCTTTTTTGCTAACAGCATCACACTGTTGACTCATATTCAACTTGTGGTCCACTATGACCCCTAGATCTCTTTCCGCCATGCTCCTTCCTAGACAATCGCTTCCCATCTTGTATGTATGGAACTGATTGTTCCTTCCTAAGTGGAGCACTTTGCATTTCTCTTTATTAAACCTCATCCTGTTTACCTCTGACCATTTCTCTAACTTGCTAAGGTCATTTTGAATTATGTGCCTATCCTCCAAAGAAGTCGCAACCCCACCCGGTTTGGTATCATCTGCAAATGATGATGATGTGCTTCGAGCAAGGCCATCTATGGCCTCGACTGCGGGCATTTTCCTACAGCAGCACAGATGTCTCAGAGGAGCCTTGTTACCCCACATCCCCAGGACAAGCAGGAATTGGAAGGTGCCAGCCAGGCCAGAAGCCTGCAGGCTGGCAGTGGCGGTATGCACAGGGAGAGGACTTGGATCCCTGGTCGCTGGAGGCTAAGGGGAGAGAGAATGTTGGGGGACCTGTGTGTGAGCTGGGGAACCTGTGAACTGTTACTGGGGTCCCCTCCTCTTTTTCCCCCCAAGCAGGCTTCCTCAAGGCCTCGGCATCCTCTACTTCGCTACATTTTCCCAGGAGCGGATGCTACTCCAGGAGTGCAGGCATGACCGTGTGCTATCATGGAATCATAGAACACTAGGACTGGAAGGGACCTTGAGAGGTCATCAAGTCCAGTCCCCTGCCCTCATGGCAGGACCAAATACTGTCTAGACCATCCCTGATAGACATTTATCTAACCTACTCTTAAATATCTCCACAGATGGGGATTCCACAACCTCACTGGGCAATTTATTCCAGTGTTTGACTACTCTGAAAGTTAGGAACTTTTTCCTAATGTCCAACCTAAACCTCCCTTGCTGCAGTTTAAGCCCATTGCTTCTTGTTCTATTCTCAGAGGCCAATATGAACATGTTTTCTCCCTCCTCCTTATGACACCCCTTTAGATATCTGAAAACTGCTATCAGGTCCCCCCTCAATCTTCTCTTTTCTAAACTAAACAAACCCAATTCCTTCAGCCTTCCCTCATAGGTCATGTACTCTAGACCTTTAATCATTCTTGTTGCTCTTCTCTGGACCCTCTCCAATTTCTCCACATCTTTCTTGAAATGTGGTGCCCAGAACGGGACACAATACTCCAACTGAGGCCTAACCAGCGCAGAGTAGAGCGGAAAAATGACTTCTCGTGTCTTGCTCATAACACACCTGTTAATACATCCCAGAATCATGTTTGCTTTTTTTGCCACAGCATCACCCTTTTGACTCATATTCATATGTGTAGTACTGCTGTGTGTGTGTCCATGACACCAGCCTCCTTAGTGGTGGCTTGTGGTGGGAAGGTGTCCCACCACGGGGTCAGGAGTAAGGCAGGCCTGTGCAGGAACCCTGTGAGCAGGAGCACAAGATTCCTGTGTGGAAGTCTCATTGCAGCTCTCTGCTCCATGCACAGGCGATGCCCAGGCCGAGAAGGCCGGGCGAAGCGTGTGCAGCCACTCACCACCTCCCCCCATGTGTGTCTAGGGAAAGTAATGGAACTTGCCTGACAGGCTTTCTCTGGCCTCCTCCAAGACCTGGGTGACATCCTGGGAAGGGGGGTACTGGCTCTAGGGACAGGCTGACCTCCTAGTTGGTGAGCATGGTGTCAGTGCTGGCTGCTTCCTCCTCCTCCTTTTGTTTCCCCCTCCTCATCCTCCTACCCCATGGGCCTGCCCTCCAGGAAGCTGAGGATGGGCACCTCCAG
This sequence comes from Pelodiscus sinensis, assembly GCF_052426305.1. Taxonomy (NCBI): domain Eukaryota; kingdom Metazoa; phylum Chordata; order Testudines; family Trionychidae; genus Pelodiscus; species Pelodiscus sinensis. Next base: position 14,557,680 of record NC_143053.1, on the reverse strand, counting down.
CCCAGAGTCCACAAAGGGGGGCAGGGAGGGACTGACCCTACCTGCCCCAGGATGCAGTGGAGCTGTTCATAATAGGGGCAGGACTGGGGTGCTGCCCCTGAGGAGGAGCTCCACTCCCTGGCTTCATGTATACCTGCCTTAGCTCCTTGACTTTCATGTGAACCTGCGCCTGGGTGCGTATGTGGCTCTTCTGACCCAGGCTGTCGCCCATCCAGCTGTAGATGTTGGCATTCCTGAGCCTGGTGCGGAGATCCTGGAGGTTTGCTTCCTCTCCCCAGACCTCAATGAGATCCAGGATGTCTGCACCAGACCAGAGTGGGGCCCTCCTCTTCTGCCCCTGGTAAGGGCTTGGGCGCTGCTGTGTGGCATGGTGCTAGCAGGGCTTGCGTTGTGGCACAAACAGATTCCCCTGTGGCTGCACCTTTAAAGGCTGCAGGGGAACGGGAACTATAGAGTTGTGATGAGTGTGGACAGAGTGGCCACCAGGGCAGATGTGAGATGCCCTGGAGGCCACTTATTTTGAAATAAACACGGCTGCACTGTTTACCCACACCGTATTCCAAAATAGCTACATTGAAATAGGCATTATTCCTTGTGAAATGAGGGTTACTGAATTGGGAATAAGAATCCCATTGTTTCAAAATTATTTTGAAATCACGAGCTTGCTGTGTAGACACTCACCTTGTTATCTCGAAATAACGTGAGTTCTTTTGAAATAACGCTGCAGTGTAGACATGCCCTTTGTTCTGAAACCTCCTGTTAACCTGAAGGAAGATCTGGTGAGAGAGACACATTTTTAGAGCTGTGCCCACCTTGTAGGTGCTAGCTGATAATAGACAAATTGGAATTCTGATCAATCAGACACAGAGATAGTATTGGTATGGTACCTGTGAACCAGTATAAGACTATTACGATGTCCACATCTGGAATTTGGCCCGAGTCCACATAAAACACTTGTATTTTCTGTCAATTCCCAAAAGAGGCGAGTTTTCATCAACAAATTGTAAATTAATCATAAACCAAATAATAACTAGTTGAATACAATACTTTCCTCTGCAGCCTCAGACATTAGATGCAATCAGTTGCTAAATTTCAAATAATATTTACCATGTCAGAGGTTCTGAAACTGACAGTATATGTTTTTTCATTGCCCAATATATCCCTGCTAGGTTTTTTAAATATGTGTATCTATTGAAGTGCTCTGTCTGTGTCATCAGCACAGTGCTGACTTCTCATTATTAACCTCTCATAATTCACCTCAGCAGTTCACACTGCATTTCTCAAATCAAAGCCTTGCTAACAAAGCCATTACATCAAGAAGAGATGTGATGCGTTTCTGCTAGAAGATATTGGCTTGGGATTGTATGTTTATTTTCCACACTTCACCTTACTCTTCTATTTAGAAAGGTGGCTGTGTTTGTCATAGCAGTTGCCTTGTAGCAATTGCTGTAGTGTAGGTTACATCAGGAAATACCAAACATTTTTCTACAAGCATAAATGTCAGGGATGGAAAAGACAGTCTAGCCCATTTCCCTGACAGGGAAAGGATGTTTCTGCCCAGCCATAAAACATGGGACTTTCATTATGGAAAGTTTAAAGTTGTCTTGTCATATTACAGTGCCAATATATTACCCATTTCATGTATAAAACAACTTTGTCAAAACTAGTTATATAGGTTGCAAAGTCGCATCTTCAAAAGTTAGGAAATAACTGATTTATAGATACCCATGCAACCTTTATTTCACTCCCTTAGCCATATTGTGCTCTGAATGAAGCCAGGTGCACTGAGAAAAACATAAGATATCATCATATAATTAAAGACTGATGTATATACTCTTAGTGGTCAGCTTATGTCCTGAAACACGGGGGTCAATATCACACAGACATTTTATTGCAGTTTGTGCAACTGGTGTTTCCATTCTTACTGTCTAATTAATGCCAAAGCTTTTTTAACATCCTGCTAAGCTGCTTGCTACAATGATACCATGTGGCAAGCTCATCCATGGGTAAATTATACATTACACAGGTTTCTTTTGATTGGTTTTGAACTGTTGCCATTCAGCTTAATGGAAAGTCCCCTTGTATTATTAGTGACCTTTTCACTGCTCATTATTTTATACACTTTTTTCATGCCCTATTTTTTGACTCTTCTCCAAATGAAATAGTGTTCATCATTTTAATCTCTTAATGATAATGGGCAGATCTATAGGTTTTGCAGGAACACCCAAAGGCTTCAGTGTAGCCCCACTGGCCGAGGCTCTGTACATATGTGCAGGTAAATGCTGTCCTTACTCAGAAGACTTACAAATGTAATTGAAACAAGAGTCAACAAACAAATGTGACAAAGACCATTTGTACACCACTTAGCACAATGGGGTCCTGGACAACAACTAGTGCTCGAAGATGCTACAGCACTATAAATACCTAGTAGATTTTCCCAGCATTGCTCAGGTCTTAAAGCAAACTAATGATTTGGGGAGGAGTTGGAAAATGTATTGCTTTATTTAAATGATTATAGTTTTCAAAAATGAAGGAAAAAAGAAGTCTGCATTAATAAAAGCAGGAAAGTGATTCAAACAATGGATAGTTTGTTGGTAGACAATATTTGCAGTTTTTCTGGCTTGCTAGAATAAGGCTACGTCTACGCTGCAGGAATTTGTCGGCAGAGGCAATGCAAATGAAGTGCTCATTAGCATTTCTCGCGCTCTCATTTGCATAGTCTCTTCCAATCCTTTTTGCAGAAGAGGTTTTTGCAGGAAACCGCAGTGTAGATTGGGCAAACCTCCTTTTGCACAAGATCCTGTATACCTTCTTTTTTGCGGAATAAGGGTTCTTGTGCAAAAGGGTTTTTTTGTGCAAAATGGTTCCGTGTACACTGTGGTTTTTGCACAAAAACCTCTTCCATAAAAAGGATCAGAAGAGATTATGCAAATGAGAGCATGAGACATGCTAATGAGTGCTTCATTTGCATTGCTTCTGCCAACAAATTCCTGAAGTATAGATGTATCCAAAAATGGGGGTGGGGTACAGGAGTAAGGGCAGGGAGCTGGGAAGTTGGAAGGCCTGGGAGCTGAGGGCACTGGGTTCCAGTGGGGGGGGGAGGGGGGCAGGGCTGAGGGCAGGACCTTGGGGGGGGAGGCTGGAGCCAGGGCAGGAGGTGGGCTCCTTCAAATATGTTCTAGGCATCTGTGAGATGCCTTTCTGCAGGGCACGGAGATGCATTAAAAAGTCACCTCCCTATTTGTAATGGCTGAATGAGAGCCTCTCACATTAACCGTCTCTGTGCTCTGGGGTGTGCCAGGACTGCTTGTTCCTCCTCCCCTCTGCAAAGAAAACACCAAAAAAGGGGGAGGGCCTTGGAGGAGGTAGGCTTATACCCTTGCACATTAATGGAAGCAATCGCAGCATCTTGTCACATAGATGGGGCCTCAAACTGAGTTGGGAACTCTAGCTTAAGGTAGTTATTTATATATTGTTTTTCTTTGCAATGCTCCTTAGAAAGAACATCCAGGATTCCAGGCAGCACCCAGGAATAGACCATACAAATGTATACTGTGATCTGCCATGAGTAAAAAATAAAATGCTAATTCAATATGGTTATTAGCATACCCCTGATACCAAACCACAAGTACAATTCTGGCTGTTTAAAAAAGAAAGAAAATAGTTTCAATTTTAAACCTAAATAAAGGTTTTAGGATTTGTGATTTTACAGCACCAAGAATTCATAATGACAAAGCATCAGTAGCTGCTGAAAGAGGCTGTTGAGAATTAAAGTAGGGCACTTGTAATTTTATAAGATAATTATTTTTGTGATAAGATCTGCCATGTAAGAGACTTAGTACATTGTGGCCTTTGGATTCTTGCACAGATACATGGCTTTCATTTTATTTTCTAATTATACAGTTATGCAATTTACAAAGTCGTTTTATTTTTATCGTCGCTTTCGTGCACATCATACCCCCAAATACTTTACGCAGAGTAAATAATAGAAGAGACACTGTTTATAAAAGGTGGAAAGATATTAGGCATGATTCATTTACTGCAGTTTGCCAGCAGAATTAGGCAGCAGACCTCCAGCAGCCAACAACTAAAACAAGCTATATGAAGTGAGTGGGGCTATCCAGAAAGAGATGGACCTGTGGCAACTAGAACATATGTTAATTCAGCATATTTCTCAAACAGCAGCACTGGTGGAATCCAGCAGATGATTTCTAGCACTGCTAGCTTCATTTTTTGGCTATTTTTGTGTAGCCCAAGGCCTAGTGTGCTTCAGGAGCAGCCCTGGGAACTACAAGTTGTGCGCTACAAACTGCGGCATGATGGGAGAACTTCCTGGTTCCTGCCAGGATGTACCCTCTGTCCCCAGCAGAGTCTCAGCACTGACTGAGCTGGGAGTATGTAGGCTGCAAGCACAGAGGAGGCTGCTGAACTCTACTCCTGTTGTGTGTTCTTTACAGAATAAAGGCTGTCCCTGGGGCTGTGTCTAGACTGGCCAGTTTTTCCGGAAAATCAGCCGCTTTTCCGGAAAAACTTGCCAGCTGTCTACACTGGCTGCTTGAATTTCCGCAAAAGCACTGACTTCCTACTGTAAGAAATCCGTGCTTCTTGCAGAAATACTATTCTGCTCCCGTTCAGGCAAAAGTCCCTTTTGCACAAAGCTTTTGCGCAAAAGGGCCAGTGTAGACAGCTCAGATTTGTTTTCCGCAAAAAAGCCCCGATTGCGAAAATGGCGATCAGGGCTTTTTTGCTGAAAAGCACGTCTAGATTGGCATGGACACTTTTCCGCAAAAAGTGCTTTTGCGGAAAAGTGTCCATGCCAATCTAGACGCTCTGTTCCAAAAATGCTTTTAACGGAAAACTTTTCCGTTAAAAGCATTTTCGGAAAATCATGCCAATCTAGACGTAACCTGGTGGTTTGACTGAGTGGGTCTGCTCTGAGGTGCACACAAAGGAGCCTCAGGTCTAGTCTCACAGTTGAGTAAAGTCACAAGGCTTCCTCTATGTTAAATAACCTCATACATGGCTAGTGAACAGGAGGGGCTACATTTGCAAAAGGCAAATTCTTCATATTGACTCTCTTCTTTGGGGGATTCCAATACATAATAGCACCTTTTTGACTCAAGCAGCTAGTCAGTGCCCAGGACCCTGCAAACCATTCTAGTTAGGAGAAAAAACTGATGATGGAGTCCGGTACCATTGATGCAGCCGTTTAGTGACAAACACAGCTCTGTTTTTCTGAACACAGGAGGAACCAAACAGGAAGGGATAATTTCTTGATTAAGCCAGAACCCAAAGCCACCACTCTAAGCTTTCCTAGAACCACACACTCAAGGCTTGTTCAGGCTGCCTCTGGCTTTTTTCTCACCTCTGTGTCTGTCTCTGTGCTGTCTCTTCCCCCTCACACCACACATTACTTCAGACATACCCAGCGGAGCCCTGCACCTTTTAATTTTGATTCCTGGATGGTGTAGGTTAGTGGTTACCCCCACCCGCTTTAATGAGGCTTTGCTCATTATTTAAAAGATAATATTTTTTTAAACTTTCTTGTGAGTTTGGGAAAAAAATTCTCAGATGCTCATGGGCTGTCTCCCCAGAATGGGAAGAGTCCTGTCACCATTTTAAAGAGCTAGGCAGATAACTGTTGATAAAGTGACTCCTTATTTGGAGGTAAAGGGGCGGTCCATAGTAGGGAAAAAGGAAGCAGCAGGTGACTCTTGTGCCTCAGCTCTGGGTTCTGCTGTGACACCCGTGTTCTAGCTCTTAGGAGTATAGGAGCCACAAAGCCAGTGCGCCACTCTCTGCCCATGCATGCTCTGGGAATACCCCCAACATGAGAGGGATTTCCTGATGGCATAGAGCCAGCAAAATGGCTGATACAACAGTTTCTCAATCCCTGGAAGAGTCCAAGGGGCATGAAAGTGTGGCCTAGAGAAAGAGCACCCTGTGCGTCAACTACTGCAAGATGGCACCATAGGGAACTGCTGAAGGCATGGGAGCCAACAGGATTGTGCTCCGTGCTCCTGAAAGGGGTGGAGCTTGAGTCAGCAGGAAATGTAGGCAAGGGGCTGCATTGCCTTCCCAAACATGCCTATACTCCACGGCAGCCAGGGAAAACCGGGGCCATGGCATGGCAACCTGGTTCCCTGGCCACCAAGGAAGGCAGGGGCTGCAACACGGCAGCCTGGCTCCATGGCTGCTGGGGAAGGCTGGGGCTGTGGCACAGCAGCCCCAGCCCTCTATGTGGCCAGGAAGGATAGGACTGGGTTGAGTGGTACTTGGCTTCACAGGGGGAGGGATGGGGCCTTGGCAGGAAGGGATGGGTTGGAGCTTGCCTTCCCCAGCTGGGCCTTCACTTACTGCCCATGGGCAAGGTCTTGGGTTGAAGGGGTGGAGAGACAACCTCTAGCACCACCAAGCCAGCCCAGTGCCTCTCCCACTGGCCCTCTGAGCTGGCCAGAGCATGCAGCACAGGGCTCTGGAGCATGCCGCCTGGTGCTTAGGCCACAATTCTAAAGGACCTGGGGTAGCTGCGATGGTGGCTGGAAGAGTTGTGCCCTTTAGAATCTCCAGGACAATTGCCCCCTCTATTGTCACTGGGCCTGGCTGAAGGCCATACAGCTTCTCTGGCTCACACCAGTCACTACTGGTGTCCTCAGTTGCCTCTATTACCCAGGGGGCACAAAGACCGTGCACAGCCTCCTTTCTTCCCCTTGCTCCCAGGGTGTGCCACGCTCAGCTCTGCCCCTGCCCAGAACCAAGGCTCTTGTTTCTGTTTCTGGGTAGGAGTATGGGCAAGTTATTAGAACAGGGGGACTTGGAGACAGGACGGCTTGGTTCACGCGATAGGGTTTCAAGTCTCCAGGGAGGAGATGCGTTGGGTCAATAGGTGTAATTTTAATATTGCCAATCGGCTGTCACCACAATTTAAAGATGATGAGCCTCAGTCTAGTGTGTCCATTAAAAATGTATGAAACAGCTGGTATGTTGGACCTAAGCTTCTCCAAGGTTAGAGAGGAGGAGGGAGGTCCGGAGCTTGGGTTACAGGCTGGCTTAGCCCCATCACACAGTGCCACAATCAGTGAGCTAAATCCTGGCCCCACTGAAGTCAGTTGAAATTTTGCTATTGACATCAGCACAGCGGGGATGTCACCCCTGTCTGGAGCTGTGCATCCCACAGGACTACGAGGTTTCATCTCTGAGGGATGGGTTTGGACCTGTCTCTCCAGACTAAACATTCACTAGGACTCTCTCGTGGTCAACTGAAACTGAGTAGCTGAAAACAGGGATGTGACGGATTAGTCAATTTAATTTAGCATGCTCTCTTTGTGTACAGTAACGATTTCCGAAAATCCCTGCCTGCTGGTCTTGAAGCCTCAGAGGGAACAAAGCTGCATAGGAGCAAGGAGAGAATTTTTAGTTAACAGTTGAACTTTGTAAATGCCCTCTCCTGAAACAACACACTCCCATGACCTACACAATGAACCAACACGTACGTTTCCCAACATCCTGGATTCCTAAATGGCAACAAACTATAAAAATGTTAAGAATGTATTTTACGGCTTCAGAATTTTATTACTACTGAAAGCATCATTAAGTTTAAATTGATTGCATTAAAGACTGCATTAATTAGGAGAGAAATGTTGAATATACCGATATCTAGCTGACGTCATGTCTCTTACAGAAAATAACAGCTTTCTTAGGAACAGCTGCATTGTTTCTACTTCAGAAAGGCCTCAAGAGCATGGGATGGGTTGGCTCAGTGGAGTGTGAGGCTGCATGCCACTAGAGTTTGAATATGAGTTTGAATTTTATTTGTAGTAGTGGCTGTCTGCATTCCCTGTAAGCTGTGCACTTGGGTGACCACCTGGGAGAGATTCAGATGCTGCCCAGCTGATTAGCAGAGTGGTGGTGCACATCTGCACATGCCCTTGGTGCACATAACAAAATTTATTTTGCCACAAGAATGGAAAAAGTGAGAGGGAACATTGATTGCTGCTATGTATTGGGGTGCGATCCAGACCAGGACAGGTTGTATCACTGCATGCCTTGCAATCTTGGGTGCCTCACAAGACTGGGTGTAGCTCCCAGTCTGGGCTCCTCACAACCAGCCAATTGAGTGTTTGTGCACCTGACCACCCTCGTACAGCCGTTCTGACCCCAGGAGCCTGACTATAGCCAGTGAGTAAGGTCTTTGAATAGAAGGACAGGGCCAGGCACATAGACTGGGGGGAGCCTGCCTATAGACCCATGCTGGCTTCCACCTGCCGGTGTTACTACTTGAGGGTGCTCTCAACACACACTCAGTCTTGCAAAGCTAGTGTGGATCTGCCTATCTGAGCTAGGAAGGATGTTCTCAGTCAGGCAACTACCCTTCATATTATTCCTGTTGGATTAGGGTGTGGTAGGTTATTCAGTAGCCCACATAGCGGGAGAGGAAGTGGAGTGGGAGGGAGCAACTATCCTCGACTCTTTAGAAGAGCCTGGAAGAGCCATGGAACTGTGGTACTCAACCTATGTAACCAGCATGCTAAAAATGACAGTGTGGACACTGTTCAGGTCAGGCAAGCTTGCCCATGCCACTGTGTGTGTGTGCAACAACATCCACGCATGCTAAAAATAGCTGTCAGCTCCACCAGAGCTAGTGCATGCCTGTCGGCCTGGGCTGGGAGACAGACTCCCAGCTGCAGCGTAGACATAACGGTGGGGGCCAGTTTATCCTCGCTGCAACTTCCAGATCAAATAGGATTTATTTATAAGCAAAAGCAATGGTTTTTCTAACTGTAAATGTAGTGCCGACAGGCAGAACTGAACTTGGGATCTCTGGAATTTAGTGCTTACGCTGCTACCATATGTGCTAAAAGCCAGCTAGCTGATAGCTAAGGCTGTAGAGCAGACTCATTATTCTCTCTGTAAGTGGGTTCACTGCCACTAGATGGGACAGTGCGCCACACCCAGAAGGTATGTGGGTTACATAAGCAGGTAACATGCCGAGACCTCCATGTAAAACTGAGCTTATTCTGCCTTATTGCCAGCAGTAAAATTAGTATTTATTGTATTTTATTTCTGATATTGATTTGTATTTCCATAGCACCTAGGAACCTGATCATGGACCAGAATCCATGGAAAAGCAGAATAAAAAGATAGTCCCAGCCCCAAAAGGCTTAAAAATGAAATAAGCCCGGCACCAGCACTTCACAGAAGTTTTTGCTGATGGTATATGAAGACCAGGATCCAGCAGTAGCCACTGCTCTGCAGTGCTACTGTTAGCAAACAAAACTTGCTCTCAGTAAAGCGGGGATGAGTCAGACCCAGAGAGGAGATATGCTGAGTAAAGAGGTGCAGTTTTAGCATCACCAATCGGCTGTCACCACAATTTAAACAGGATGAGCCTAGGTCTAGTGTGTCTATTAAAAATTTATGAAACAGCTGGCAAGCTGTCCCTAAAGCAACCACAGACACTGTCCCAGCTGATGCACTGTTAGTTCCACCTTCACTTCCTTTTTTTGGCAATAGCCCTTTATAGCACACAATTAATCACTTTTGGAAGCACTTAATCCATGACGTTCAAAACTGCAGAAGCAGAACAAGTTATGCATTTAGCTGTGGTCCAGACAGCAATATAGCACCGTGTTACATTTTCACTGACCCAGGAATAGCGCCACACCCAATAAACTGGGTTTTCACAAATAGCCTTTGTCGTCTCCTGGTTGTGGCTCCCATCTCTGAGCTGATGGATGTGCTGAGGATGTGTGTCTCCATTCCTTGCCAACCTCACTTTGTCTGACTCTCACAATGGCTGTATGGCAGCTAAGTAAATGGTGGAAATGGGTACCACTTTGTATACTAACAGCGTAGGTTCTTCTACAGAGCCTGGTGATTTCTGAGTGCTTTGCTAAATTATAAATGATGCACACTGCTATATACGCAAATCTGGAAGTCTCCACCCTCCCCCCCACCCCGCCAATAACCCATGTCTCTCAAAATATCTAACATAAATTAAAACTAACACTGTATGAAAACTTGGGTTCTAATCCTGAAGTGTCTCAAAGATCATGTCTACATAAAGCTCCTTGAAGTTCAGGGATTTCTGTCTGAGCTACTTATATGACCCTATCCCACTAGTGTCTGAGCACCCTGCAATAAACTCTTTCTTTCTCTCTCTGGTATCTAGATGAGCCCTATCACCACCATAATATTTGAGCACCTCACAATCATTGACCTATTTAGCCTCACAAAAACCCTGTTAGGTAGGGCTGTGATTGTTATCACTGCTTGGCAAAGGTACAGAGACTCAGGCTGGGAACAACAGAAGCTGGGAATGAGTGATACAGAATGGATCACTTGATGATTGCCTGCTCTGTTCATTCCCTCTAGCATTGGCTACTGTTGGAAGACAGGATACTGGACTAGATGAACCTTTGGTCTGATCCAATGTGGCTATTCTTATGTACTAAGTATGTTAGCAAGCATGTGAACCTCAAGGGAGCAAAGAAAATGTATCAAATGCTTCAGAGGAGTAGCCGAGTTAGTCTGTAACTGGAAAAACTTTAAAAAACAACGAATAGTCTAGCAGCACCTTAAAGACTAACAAAATGTAGATGGCATGTAGGGTAAACTGAGGCAGTCCATGGTATCCCAACATGGTATCATGAGTTTCGTGGGTACAATCCTTCTGATTCATCAGAAGAAGTGGGTTGTACCCATGATAGCTCATGATACCATCTACATGTTTTGCTAGTCTGTAAGGTGCTGCTAGAGTATTAGTTGTTTTTTAAGGAAATGTATGTGATCCAAGGAGATAATGGGATGAAAAATGCAGGGAAATGGACTCACTCAGGAAAACCTTACAGTAAGGTCTTTGAAATAGTTTTCAAGGGAAAGAGAGGTAGTCATGTACTTTGAACCTTTGGAAATTAAACTGGATAAAGTATCAGAACTATAGGCTACGTCTACACTGGCATGATTTTCTGAAAATGCTTTTAACGGAAAAGTTTTCCGTTAAAAGCATTTTCGGAAAAGTGCGTCTAGATTGGCAGGATGCTTTTCCGCAAAAGCACTTTTTGCGGCAAAGCGTCCGTGGCCAATCTAGACGCGGTTTTTCGCAAAAAAGCCCCGATCACCATTTTCGCGATCAGGGATTTTTTGCGGAAAACAGTACTGTGCTGTCTACACTGGCCCTTTTGCGCAAAAGTCCTTTGGAAAAAGACTTTTGCCTGAACGGGAGCAGCATAGTATTTCCGGAAAAGCACTGACAATCTTACATGAGATTGTCAGTGCTTTTCCGGAAATTCAAGCGGCCAGTGTAGACAGCTGGCAAGTTATTCCACAAAAGCAGATGGTTTTGCGGAAAAACTTGCCAGTCTAGACACAGCCATAGTGTAAGGAACAATTCTGTAGCAGTGGGGATTGAGTTAGATGGTGCTTTCCTGTAGACCCAAAGCATGCTAGTTGCTGTGCCAAGAAGATGGCATAATTCCTACCAGGTAGAGTTTTCAAACAAGTAAAAACAGAATTTAAAAAAATGGATAGCAGGTAGGGAGAAACATGTATACCATTATGTTAACAAGTGTGTGTGTACATATCTATATATATTTGAGAGAGTTTGTGCAGCTGTCTGTCTGTGAATCTGTTTGTTCAAAAACTCCTCCTAAATGGTGAGAGCCAGGACCTCCAAATTTGGTATGCAGTATCCTCTTCTCCTAACTGAAAGTAAGGTAAGGGTTTGGTTGTACCAGGAAAATGGGATGTGCCTAGATCTCTATGGCCTAATATGCAGTGGGGTGGTGAGAATAGATCACTAGATTGGGACTCAGAAGGCCTACTTTCTATTCCCAGTTTTGCCATGGACTGCCTGGATGACCACTTGGGAAACTAAGGCACACAGTAACTAATCTATAAAAAGGGCATATGATACTCCCCTCCTTTGTACATCACTTTAGGCTCTTCTGATGAAAAGCACTGTATTATTAATAGCTCTTTTATCTAACCAATCTTGCTCCCTGGAAGCCAAGAAATGCCTTGTAGTTAATAACTATACAACAGTTTTTTGCCTCAAATTGTAATACTTAGTGTTCTATTACAGTAATCCTAAGAATATGACTTTCTTGGCACAGATAATTTCATTTCATTCATTACTGACAACAGATGTCGAGCTGGGAAAGTTTCACTCCTGTGTGGGGAGGGCTGTATAATTTTTGACTGAATCCACTAAAAGCTTTTAGCTTCAGGTGCTCAAAGAATACAAGCAAATTATCACTGAGAAATCTCTCTTATATGAAACCCTTTTTTTCCAGCAAGCAATTCCTTTAATAGAGCTGTTTCTTTCTACAGATGCTAGCCATGAAGTCAATAGTCCCCTCTTTGTTCTCCAAGATTTAGCCCCTCTCATTAAAACATACAAAAATGTTCACAGTTCTACTCCATTGATGGTCTTTGTTCATATTTTTAAAAAGTCTGTTTGTAAGTAGCTGGCAGTTACCAAGGAGAATACTCACTTGGTGAAGGAATAGTCCTAAAAGCAGCTTCAGGTAAATTAAAACTGCTTTTTGCCCCTGTAGGTTTTTGTCTTTCTTTTTTTTTTTTTTTTTTTTAACAGAGTTAAATACCTCAGTACAGATTTCCTTTGGTAACCCTTTCTTGTTTTTAGTAGGACAAATCTAGTGTCCTTGGTCTGAACGCCCATACTCCTTTGGAATAGCCTTCTCTCCCATGGGGTTTCAACAACACTGTACACTCCAAGGTACAGCATGTAGCTCTGTCACCCTTTTGCTCCAGAGTGAAAAGTAAGTTATTTCAGTTACAGGTTGAACCCCTCTACTCTGGCACACTCATGTCTGTCAACAACCATGGTCCGGCAAGATTTTAGTTAGCCGGATGTCATGGGCGTGGCCACGTTTCCCACAATCCCATAAAGTTTGTTTACAGCCACCAGTCCTGGTTCTCACTGTTCGTCAGCTCTAATTTACTCCTAAATGTTTTCTAAGAGCCCAGTAAGCAATGAAGTATTAGTAATGCTACTAGATGATGTTGACTTCCTGTGGTCCAGCAAATTCTCTGGTTCAGCACTGGTCAGGTCCCAAGGGTGCTGGGTTCAACACCTGTACTGTTGAGGTTCAACCTGTACTGAAAAAGATGACATATTCTAACCTTTGTACTCCACCAGTTCTTCTGGCTGTTGCACTGGGAAATGGGAGACCCCCCTCCTAGGCTATTTTGCTCACAGTAGGATGATGCACCAGATGCACTGCACAGAGGACTGGCTGTGTAGTGTCAAGGAGCTCTAAAATATCCATTTGGGGCACTTCCTCCCTGCTACACATCTGGGTAGCCATTGTAGGGCTAGCCATAATCTAGTCCAGGAATAGTGGCCTGGGGGTTTGGATCACTGCACATTCATTTCTTTTTTATTGTTGATACCTTTATTTTTCCTGCTGAGCTGCAGCTTTTCAGGGCCCTGCCCTGCAATTCGTAGTGATGGTTGCTTGATTAACTGGCACGGATACTCATGTAGGATGCAAACCTCTTCCTAAACCTGCAGGTCAGAGAGCTCTGCTTTTGCAGATCTTGGGAAAGATGCGCCGTAAATTATAACCTTTGATGTCCAGAAAGAACATGTTATAATATAATCAGGCACAATGTGACAGTAAGAAGGCATCCAACTGTATCGGATTTTTATTGAAACACCAAATGGTATCTGAAGTCTCATATCACCAGGGGTATCTTTCAGACAAAAATACATGCTCCAGCCTGTACAAATTAAGCTAGTCATTATAAACATAATCCGCAGTCTGAATGGTGAAATTGAAAAGCACTCAAGCGTTAAACTGCACTTCTAAAGGTAAAATAATAAAGCAATATGGGGAATGTATAAATCACCATAAAGATTGCTGGCAGCAAGCACAGCAGGGCTGAACAGTTCAGCAGAAATTGGAACATATTATGACCCTTAGCGAGCTAAAATGTCTCCAATGGCTTGCTTTCTTTTTGTCACAAACTGGTTTGCAGACACCCTTGTCCAGGTGGAGAATCTTATGCTTGAAATCTGCTTATATTTTCAAAGACAATGAGATAGCTTATTCTATTTAAGGTGCTATTTGGCAACATGTTGTTATTATCAAATCATGTGTAAAATCTTGCAGCCTGCTCTACGTCAAACTTAATTGATGTACGGTAGTAAACTTTCCCATTTCTGTCAATCAAAGGTCTTTATTTCACCAAGTGAAAATCCATTGTAATTGTGTTCTCTTATATGAAGAGACCAAGAAGGAGCAATAGGAGCAAACAGATAAGGAGAATAAAAATAATAATGTCTGTTCTCTTGTGTGGCACCAGAAGGCTCCTAAAGTCTGAACACAAAATGCCACAATAATTTGTAAACTTTAAATTCAGCTTTGTGCCACCTTGTCATTTCATTGTGCTGCAACTGGTGTAAGTATTTCCAACTCATTTTGTCACATCCTTAGAGAGGGTTTGATCTTGCTCCGATTAAAGTCAATAGGAAAAAATGCTGATTCATCAAAGAACCTGATCACTTGCTTAATTTTATCTTTGACTGCAGTGGGGCTACTTGTATGTTCCACATTAAGTGCAGGCTTAAGATCTATGCTGAAATGCAGCCTAAATATTATAACCAGGACACCCTGGAAGACTGCTTGTGATCCTGATTATGGGCCAATTTCTGATACTCTTGTTTGAATCATACCTTACTTCATAATGGTTTCAAATCAGTGGGACCACTTGTGTATTAAGGTGCTGTCCCGCATGAGTAATCTATTCATTTATCCAGGTATTTAAAGGGCCCTGATTGCCACCTTATTTGTAGCCCCAGTTCATCAAAGCATTTAAGGAAGTGCTTAAGTTACTTTGCTAAATAGTGTTGATTTAATCATTTGCATGAAGTCAAGGAGATAAGCTTAAATGTAAGCATGTTTTTAAGAGCTTTGATGAATAAGGATGAATTGCACAATTGGGTCCTGAATAAGGGCATCAGAACCTTGCTCTACATGGTCACCACAACAAAAAGTAGTTTTGCCTTTATATTTTGTGGATTTTCCATCCAGAGACCTCAAAGCACTTTACAAAGGTAAGAAAGCATCAGATGGGGAAACAAATGCAGAGAGGTTAAACAAGTGAGTGAGGGCACACGAAGTTCACAGCAGTACTGTGATTAGAATCAGGGTTCCTGACTTCCAGCTTTAGTAAATAAACCATGCTGCTATGCTGACACCAAAAGCAGTTGAAAATAAAAGTGCATGAATAATATAATTGTTTGCACTTACACAGCACTTTCCAACTGAGTGTCTCAAAGGCTTTTTCAACATTAATGAATGGAGTTTCACAGTCTCCCTCTGATGTCACTGTCCCACTTAATAAGAATGAGAAGCTAAGAACCAGAATGATTTAAGGCTAAATTTTCAAAAGCTGTGAGCTCATGTTGGGCATTTCAGCTTTTAGCTGACCAATTTCAGATTCCCTGGGTCTGGTATTCAGAGGTGGTAAGCACCCACATTCTAGCGAAGTGCACTGGAGTTGCAGATGTTCAGTGTCTCTGAAATACAAACATTAGCTGTCTCAAGTTTTTAACTCCTCCCACCCCCAAAAATGGAGGCATAGAAAACTAAGTGGATGCTTTTGAAAAAATCAGCCTAAAAGTGACACAAGCTGTCTGTAGCAGACAGGTGGATAGAACTCATAGTTCCTGTGCTGGAACTAAACATTTGCTGTGTTTTTCATCGCTAGGTAAATGATATTTTATATATGTCACCTTCATTTGACCTGCTTGTCTGTGTTGGTCTACCCCTTCCTGCTAAATTTTAGTGAGAAGGTGCTAACCCAAAATCTCAAAGCCAAGCTATGTCAGTCTCCAAGTGTCACCGGTGTCAGGAGACAGGGCTTGCGGCATAGCCAGTTTCGGGGCACCCAGTGAGTCCAGTTGGTCTCAGTAGGCTGCCTGATTGGCTACATCACTTCATTAGTGGGAAGAATCATCAGACCAGTTCTTAGGCCCAGCAGCAGGCGCACCTAGCTGTTAGTGAAGGTATTTGTGCCTGGTGTGGTAGTGTTTTTGCTGTTTTTTGTCCACTCCCTCACTCTAGGTCACTCAACTTTGACCCTTGATTTGAAGTCTCAACTTCTGGTTTTGGCCTCTGACTCTGATTCTGACCTTCAGCTCTGAATATGGACTCTGGGCTCCTATTCTCGATGACTGTCTCCTGCTCTAACCATTAGGTATGACTGCTGACGTACTGGTGTTTGACAGTCAGCTTTGGCATCACATCATGTGAAACTATAGGTAAGCATCTTTCATTCATTTATTGCTAAATTAGAAACTGCCCCGGGTTCATGCAGAAGGTTGATGACCCTGCATGAACTTTTCAGTTTACTTCCTCTCAGTTTTGAGTCTTTAGCACAACTTCAGATCAGATAAGTTTCCTGTGATTTTTGGATTTTACAATGAATATTCTTCTCAGTTCTCTTTTTTTTTTTTTTTTTTTTTGCTAGCCGCAGACATCCTCCAGTTAACTGGAATTTATGCTAATGCTGTCCTAATTAAGTAGCAATCGTTGCCATTCATTATCATTACATTCAATTGATTCCTTGGGAGGTATCCTGATAAAGTAATCATGCCAATTAAGAAGAATTCACCGTAATGAGATCTCTATGAACAGAGGTGGGTGACAATCCTTTAATGGACAGTGTTTCCACAAGTGTCAATAAAAAGTTGATTAATACTTTTTCCCAGAGATTTCACAACAGCTTTTGAAAAGGATGCCCATCTAAATTCCCTTGTGATGTTTATTTATATTAACATAGAACCCAGCTGTCAGGGTTCCATTCTGTGAGGTACCCTACACTGTACCGTGAGCCTCTGAAAATGAGGTGAAGAGTTTTCCTGTGTGAGGACAGGAAGCAAGGACGCAGTGGAATGGGCTTGGAAATGGCTCTGGAGAAATATAAGGGGCAGCTGCACATTGGAAGGGCTAGCCAGGGAGGGGCTTGTATGAAGGAGAATGGAAGAAGAAATCATATGTAGCCTTCTGGAAACTTATAGTCTTCCTTGCCTTTTAAAGAGTAAGCTCTTGGGCAGAGACTGTCTTGTTTGATGTTTGTACAGTTCATAGATAGAGTATTGTGTCCAGTTGTGGGCTTCACATTTCAAGAAAGATGTGGAGAAATTGGAGAAGGTCCAGAGTAGAGCAACAAATATGATTCAAGGTATAGAGAACATGACCT
The DNA here is from genome assembly GCF_052426305.1 of Pelodiscus sinensis. Taxonomy (NCBI): domain Eukaryota; kingdom Metazoa; phylum Chordata; order Testudines; family Trionychidae; genus Pelodiscus; species Pelodiscus sinensis. The sequence goes on along the minus strand of NC_143053.1, from coordinate 14,540,448 downwards.
ATAAGGGAAGACTGAAAGAACTGGGTTTGTTTAGTTTAGAAAAGAGAAGACAGAGAAGGGACATGATAGCGGTTTTAAAGTACCTAAAATGGTGTTACAAAGAGAAGGGAGAAAAATTGTTCTCCTTGACCTCTGAGGATAGGACAAGAATCAATGGGCTTAAATTGCAGCAGGGGAGGTTTAGGTTGAACATCAGGAAAAACTTCCTGTCAGGGTGGTTAAACACTGGAATAAAATGCCTAGGGAGGTTGTGGAATCTCCATTACTGGAGATATTTAAGAGCAGGTTAGACAGACATCTTTCAGGGATGATCTAGATGGTGCTTGGTCCTGCCGTGAGGGCAGGGGACTGGGCCTGATGACCCTTTGAGGTCCCTTCCAGTTCTAATATTCTAGGATTCTGTGATAACACAGTTGGGTCTCAGACTTTCAGACCTGGCTGGGGCAGGTAGTCAATGCTGGAATATAGAAAATGATCTAGGAAAGAGAACCCCAGTCCTGAAGGCCTTACAAGCTAAGGCTGCAACCTCATAGCAAAAGCTGGGCACAGGCTAAGCAACCTGAGCCAGCTGGCATCCAGGCAAGTGAAGTATGAGCATTAGAGTAGGCTCGCGAGGGCTGGAAGTGCTTGGGGTCCATGCTGGGCTTGTACCAAATGCTCTGAAGCCTCCACTCTTGCCCATGTTCACTGAATTCAAATTAGCTTGGCAGGCTAGTCCATGCACAGCTTCAGTAAATAGATGTGAGGTGGCTTAGTATATAGATGACTAGTGGCTAAAATTGATGGAAGAGTGTAAGGAAACACTGAGAGGGTGCTGCTCAGCATTAACACAGCACACCAGCTGGCTGAGCATTGGAGAGTGCTTTCCTAATGTGTTTTTAATGTCAGTCTCATGTGATTGAGAGCCTGATCTTGCTCCCATTAACTGGCGAATTGGCTCTGTAATTCCCATTGATTTCAATGGCGCGGGAGCAGGTTCCTTATTTAGTTAACACGTCATTATTGTTGAAATGGGCAAATAGGTACCACACATTCAGGAGAGTGGTGAAGAAGGTCAGTGTTTGCCACAGCAATGGATGGCTGTGTGCTCCGGACACTGAACAGTGTGGCTGCGGTGGTCAGGAGATTATAAAAACACCTGAGTCATGCCATAACCCCCTGCATACATGGGGGGCTGAGTGCAATCAGATGGATGTGCTGGGCAGCAGTTAAGAGACTGAGAACTCAACTGGGGCTTAACAAAAAAGGCTCAGAAGCCCCAATGTACTCAACCAGGCTGCAGGTTTAGCTGTGTGCTGTCAACTTGCAGGTCTCCGTGTAAACACCACAGATGCAGACCCCATTCCAAATTGGACTGAACAGACTCAAACATGACAGACAGCTGGAAAGAGCAAGCAGTAGCTAGGGGGAGCTTAGGGTCTAGGGCAGGGCAGTTATAAAGAACATGATGGGGATCCAGGGCCAGGTGCAAGTAGGGCAATGCAATTCAGGGGGAAATTGTACCGGCTACTGGCTGTAGCACAGTCACCATGTGAGCATGGCGGGGATATAAAGTGTCAAGTCGTGGCCAGTCTTTGCTCAGAGCCCAGACAATATGAACTTACACTCAGAGGCTACGTCTACACTGGCATGGTTTTCCGAAAATGCTTTTAACGGAAAACTTTTCCGTTAAAAGCATTTTCAGAAAAGCACGTCTAGATTGGCAGGATGCTTTCCCGCAAAAGCACTTTTTGCGGAAAAGTGTCCGTGGCCAATCTAGACGTGGTTTTCCACAAAAAAGCCCCGATCGCCATTTTCGCTATCGGGGCTTTTTTGCGGAAAACAGTACTATGCTGTCTACACTGGCCCTTTTGCGCAAAAGTCTTTCAGGAGCAGCATAGTATTTCCAGAAAAGCACTGACGATCTTACATGAGATCGTCAGTGCTTTTTCCGGAAATTCAAGCAGCCAGTGTAGACAGCAGGCAAGTTTTTCTGCAAAAGCAGATGATTTGCCGAAAAACTTGCCAGTCTAGACACAGCCAGAGAGAATCTACAACAGCGATAGGCAATCTAAGCTAGTAAGTGGGTCACATGAGTGGCCCTCCATCTCAGTGGGCCACAGGATTGTTGTAACCAAGACGGTCTCCCGGGACAGGGTAGTTTTGCTAATTGCGCTTGCACACCTGGAATTTGCAGGGTATGCTGATTCAACTGAAGAGCACTTTGATTGGATACAGGGAGAGTGAACGGTGCTTACAGTCAATGTTTGAGTACAATCAGCACACACCTCACTTCACGTACCCTTGCTTTACGTGTGTGTCACTTTAGTAATACCAGTTGGGGGAAAAAATGACACTGACAGAAACCAGTGATATCTGGAAACCTTGTTCATGAGCAATGGTAAACAAAGTGTCTTGCAGACCACACACAGACCCCTGTCCCACCACACAGCTTGCTTTACAGGCCAAGGAGGACCTCATGGGGCTGGCAGGCAAGGTTTCCTCTAAGCAGCCCCACAACTGTTTAATCAGCTCCACCCAGTCAGGGGCGCAGGTCTCTGCATACCGAGCTGCCTGATTGGGTGGGGCTAATTAAGCAGTTGTGGGACCATGCTGCCACACAGCTTAGAAAGAACCTTGCAAAGAACACCCAAAGTACATACTCATCCCTCAAACATCAGACACTTCTCTCATGAGCTGGGGGGAGGGAAAGAGCAGAGGCTGGCAAAGTACAGCTACACTCGGTTTCTGTCACCATCACCGCCTCATTAGCCTCTTGCTCGCCTGCCTGTGGGCTTTGTGTGTGTGTGTGTGAGAGAGAGAAAGAGCTGTTATCTGGAGTATGGTTAGCAGCTTGCTAGTGTTGTTTTATATTTTCTCAAAAGCACGGATAATTTTGTGTTGGAGGGCTGTATTTTTCATAGCATTGATTCTGACTGTTGGATTTGTGTAACGGCATATGGCAGCATTGGGGGGATTGTGTGGTAGTTTTGGGAAGGGTCACAGAGGTGATAAATCTGCTGCCTTTGAGATTTTTACATCTGGTTTTAGCAGCCTGGAGGTGGCAGACCCAGCAGGCGCTCACCTCCTGTGCAATCCTCAGTCCCTGCACATACGGAATTGCATTCAGCGAGGGAGTGAGTTAGAATCAGACATTCCCTGGGATGTTTCCTGTCAGATGGCCTCGCCCGCTGGTAAACTACTGGAGGGGAGGATTACTCTTAAATTAGCAGCAGAAACCCCCTGTGACGCTGAAGATGAGGATAAAGTTTCTTCTTTTGAAAGAAGCTGCAGACTCTGGCTTGGCACTATACTGTCAGCCGAGAAGAGGAAGTGCTCAAACAGCTACAGCCCAATAAAAGAAAATGGCTCTTGCTAACAGAACGAAAACAAAGTCCGAGGATTCAGTCCTGCTCCTGCCCCTGGAACTCACTGACAACTTCCACTGACGGCAATGGGAACAGGACTGGGAACTAACAGCAAGCATGACATTCTCAGGAATGAGCACCCAACCCCAGTCTCATATGTAACCTACAGGCACTGACATGGGAGAGTCAAGTCAGGTCTGCAGCCTAAGTTGAGAGCCAGGTGGCCTTTAGCTTATGCAGTATAGTCTCATGGGGTTAGCCCCTAACATCCCAGGTTCAATCCCAGCTGTTGATGATCCTGGTTTGTTGGCTTTACACAAAGATGTACCTGAGACCCGGAATTTAGTCTCATTCTGGGAACAGCTACTCACTCCAACCCTCATTAACTTCAGCAAAAGACAGGATTGAAGAGTCCCATCATTCTGAAGGTGATACTTCAGTAAATTAGCATCATCAGCCCCTGGAAGAGACATCTGCACCAGTGAAACTTCAAGTGCCCTTGTACTCTGACTTGGATGTATCTTTTCCAAACTAGAGCTAGAAGGGAAATGGTTTTGCTGTACCATGAACTTCTTTGACTATTTATTGCAAACCGGGATGGAGTTTTTCCAATAGCTCAATCTAATATTCACAAAGCAATCTGGGTCAATTGCAACATTTAGTTTCAGCAATTTTGAAATGTTGTAATTGACCTGAAATGTTGAAATGGTTCAGTTTCAGCTTTTTATATTTGTAAAGGTTCATTGTAATCATCTTAAATTTCAAAGTAATATTATTTCAATCTAGAAAAGTGAACTTTTCATTTTGAAAATATGGAAACAAAAGTTTCTTAAAACCTCTTATGCTCTTTTTGTCAGATCCTTTTTAAATTGAAAAACTAATTGAAAATGACCCTTTTCCATAAGAAGTTTGTTCTGACAAATTATTTTTTCCAGTGAAAAAATGTTTTTGACAAAATAATCCTTCTTAGCATCATTCCAACCCCCTGTGATTCCTAAAGGAACAGTGAATGGATACTCTTTGGAGATTTATAGAACCACATGTGGATTGTTTCTCTCATCTTTTCTTTTGATACTGATTTGACTGACCCAAAGGGTTTTTAAACAAAGTCTTATCTTTCAGTCCTAGCTCTTTCTTTCTAAATACCAAATCACAAACAAATCTTCTTACAGTAGCATGTTCTCAAACAGATGGAAAATGTCCTAGTTTTCACCAATGAAACTCCAGATCATTTTAGCTGTGGCCATGTTTGAATGAATGTTAGCTTCTGATATTATATCGAGTTAGGCTTATTTTTCTTTGTACTAAGAGGATTACACTTCAAAAACTGGGAACAGAGCTAGATGCTTCCACAATGAGAGATGCTGGTCAGTAGGTGGTTTTGTTTAGAAGATTTGATAGAGTGTAGGAGGAAATGCTGGACTTTCCTTGACATGGTTTTATCCTCTGAAGGACTGTTATTTCTGGTAATGCCCAGAATGTTCTAGGCTCTGTATAACTGTAAAAAGGCATGCTCCTTGCCCTGAAAATCTGGCCTATTCTCTAATGACTGATTCTCAGATTCACTGAATGTTACCACTTTCTCTTTGATTTACAATTATGACTTTGCAGACAGTGCTGAGTAGTTGTTGGGGTTTTTTTTTCTCTTTCTCAGATTTCTGCTTTCACTAAAGTCCCTAGAGATGATGCTCTGCAAGTTCCCATTAAAGTCAATAAAGGGAAATACAATATTGATGTTAAGGCATTGAACCAGGACTCAAGCCATCTCCCAGTTCAATTGCTAGTACTGCCACGGCTTCTGGGATGACCTCAAGTAAATCTTGTAATTTCTCAATTCCTCATCTATAAAATGAGGACAATAGTAACTGAGGGTATGTCTACATTGCATTCCTCCTTTGAGAGAGGAATGCAAATGCAGACAAACAAAATTGCAAATGAAGCGCAGATTTGAATTTCCCACACTTCATTTGCATAGTTGCAGCTGGCCGCTTTTCCAAAATAGTGTATTTTGAGAAAAAAAAGGGGTTATTTCGAAAAGAAACCCTTTCTTCAAAATAACCCTTACTCCTAAAAAATGAGGAAGGGTTTCTTTTTGAAATAACCCCATTTTTTTCTCGAAATACGCTATTTCGGAAAAGCAGCCGGCCGCCATTATGTAAATGAAGCACGGGAAATTCAAATCTGCGCTTCATTTGCAATTTCGTTTGTCTGCATTTGAATTCCTCTCTCGAAGTAGGAATGCAATGTAGACATACCCCGAGTAACATTCAAAGGCCTGTTATAGTACAGGAGACCAGAATCAGTAACTTAGACTATGTCTACACTATAAGGTTATTTTAAAATAATAACTCCCAAAATAACAGTTTCAAAATAGGCATTATTCCTCATCAGAACCAGAGGTTATTATTTCAAAATAACAAGCCTGTTATTTCAAAATAATTTCAAAATAGCAAACTTGCTATGTGGATGCACGCCTTGTTATTTCAAAATAAGGGGAGTTGTTTGGGAATAACAACTCCGCGGCGTATACATGGCCTTAAACTCAATGAAGTAATATTACTGTTTCTTCCAACCTTTGTCTTCGCTAGTATGAATGTAAGATCATCAGCAGGGTTCAACAAACTGCGGCGAGAGCTACTCGCCAGCCCCGCACCGCGCATGTGCCAGACTGGCACTGCATGTGCGCGCAGTGCCGGTGAATGGGGTGCACGGAGTGACCAGTTGAAATCTACTTGCCACAGGCGAGTAGAAACAACAGTTTGTCGAGCCCTGATCACCAGTGCCAGGACTGTTTCTTATTCTGTGTTTGTACAACATATAAACACAAGAGACTGCTAATCATAGAAGATTAGGGTAGGAAGAGACCTCAGAAGGTCATCTAATCTAACTCCCTGCTCAAAACAGGACCAACCCCACCTAAATCATTCCAGTCAGGGCTTTGTCAAGCCTGGCCTTAAAAATCTTAAAAAGCTCAGCAATACTGTAATACAAATAATAGCGATGACTTGGGATCAGGCCATAAGCAAGTAATATTTGAAGTCTCTCTCATTCATCTTAATTAAATGTAGGTACTTGTTCTGAGACTGATGTTGTACTATGCTTTTTTTCATATGACACTTTACCTGCACTGCCATTTTCTGTATGTTCCAAAGCATGCAATCAGTGAAAGAAAAGCTTAGTACCAATCTTTTATCAAGATTCAGTTTAAGAATTTAGTGACTACAAACAAAATTGAAAGATGTGTGAACAACGTTCCCATTAAATGACACAGGGGGATGTACCCAGAGGTGCATTACGGGAAGTGGAAAAGATAGTCATGTGCAATAGGTAGCTAGGAATAGCCTCTGGTATTAAAAATTTAAGTCTGCAACTTGTCACAGCTGCACAACTGTGTGTACGTGGAGAGAAACAACACAAGCGCAGCATAGATTAGCAAAACTAGGCAGGATGAAGAGAAAGTTTAACCCTGTATTTCCTTAGTGAAAGTGAGCATGTGATCCAATAGTATAAAAGAGGGGGAAGGAGTATAAGCTGTGGAGAGCTCTTACAATCTAATTTGAAAACCAAATGTAACAAGAAGGTATTGTGAACAAATGGAGGGAATGAAGTGGTGATGGCGGAGCAGGGAGTGGGAGAGACAGCAAGAATAACAGGAGCATTAACAGGTTTTGATTATTTGTAATCTAATGCCTCGCATGATATTCTTGTCAATAAACTAGGTAAAAACAACTTAGATGGGGCTACTATAAGGTGGGTGCATAACTGGCTGGATAACCATACTCAGAGAGTAGTTATTAATGGTTCACAATCTTGCTGGAAAGGCATAACAAGTGGGATTCCACAGGGGTCTGTTTTGGGACCGGCTATGTTCAATATCTTCATCAACGATTTAGATATTGGCATAGAAAGTACGCTTATTAAGTTTGCAGATGATACCAAGCTGGGAGGGGTTGTGACAGCTCTGGAGGATAGGGTCATAATTCAAAATGACCTGGACAAATTGGAGAAATGGTCTGAGATAAACAGGATGAAGTTTAATAAAGACAAATGCAAAGTGCTCCACTTAGGAAGGAACAATCAGTTGCACACATACAGAATGGGAAGCGACGGTCTGGGAAGGAGTACGGCAGAAAGGAATCTAGGGGTTATAGTGGACTACAAGTTAAAGATGAGTCAGCAGTGTGATGCTGTTGCAAAGAAAGCAAACATGATTCTGGGATGTATTAACAGGTGTGTTGTGAGCAAGACATGAGAAGTCATTCTTCTGCTCTACTCTGAGCCGGTTAGGCCTCAGTTGGAGTATTGTGTCCAGTTCTGGGCACCTCATTTCAAGAAAGATGTGGAAAAATTGGAGAGGGTCCAGAGAAGAGCAACGAGAATGATTAAAGGTCTAGAGAACATGACCTATGAGGGAAGGCTGCAGGAATTGAGTTTGTTTAGTTTAGAAAAGAGAAGATTGAGGGGGAACATGATAGCAGTTTTCAGGTATCTAAAAGGGTGTCATAAGGAGGAGGGAGAAAACTTGTTCATCTTGGCCTCTGAGGATAGAACAAGAAGCAATGGGCTTAAACTGCAACAAGGGAGGTTTAGATTGGACATAGGAAAAAGTTCCCAACTGTCAGGGTGGTCAAACACTGGAATAAATTGCCCAGGGAGGTTGTGGAATCCCCACCTCTGGAGATATTTAAGAGTAGGTTAGATAAATGTCTATCAGGGACAGTCTAGACAATATTCGGTCCTGCCATGAGGGCAGGGGATTGGACTCGATGACCTCTCGAGGTCCCTTCCAGTTCTAGTATTCTATGATTCTATGCCCAACCACTTAGCAGCTGGCCATTTCCTGCAGGCCTTGCTGGACAAGTGGATCTGGAGGGATTTGAAGAAGACCAGATAATGAGTTTTTGCAGGCCTGCCAAATGGGGAGGGCAAAGGAGGCAGTTGCCTCAGGACCCGGTGTTCAAAAGGGCCCAGGGCTCCTAGCCACTGCTGCTATGGCAGTGGTTGGAGCCTCTGGCCCTTTAAATCGCCGCTAGAGTGCCACACTGCATGCTGTGTGTGGCTCTGAAGGCTGAGGGCAGGGAAGGAAGGCTGGAGGAAGAAGCAGACAAATGGGTGATTGTCCCGTTCTAAGATGCAGTTCAGACCAGTGAGGCATTGTTACCACCTTCTCTGAAACCTTGAGTGCCTCACAACATTTTGCTGTTGTAGCTCCCTACCTGGGCTGTTCACAAACACCCTAACAGCATGCAAGTTACACCCTGAGTATCACTGAAGTCTTGCTCCACCAATTCTGACCCCAGCAGCTTGTTAGCAACACTCTGATTTCCAGCAGACTGGGTTACTGCTTGCCAGGTGACCCCATACATGTCCAGACAAACTGTCCCCCAAAACGTGTTCTGAACTGTTCAAGAGAGGGCTGGACAGTGCAGATATTAAGTCAGTTGCTCCTGTAATATACACAATGTGCTGCATTAACTGTAGTTATCCAAACACATCACTGGATTAGCTTTGATTAAAAAGTAAAAGTGTATTTAGCTACAAAGAGGCTTTGAATACATGCATATGGTATTAAAGTCCAGAAATGGTTACAAGAAAAGATAAAACATTTCATAGTAACCAAAGCTGAAGAAGCTAAACTTGGTTCAAGGTAAAAAAGCCTTTCCATGTGTTCCTAATGACACCACTCCCCACAGTCTCAAGACAAGTTCCCTCCCCAAAATCAAAGGGCTAGTTTCTTTATGATCTTAAGTGAAAGTGTGTGTGAGAGGGAGGGGAAGAAAGAAAAAGGCCTTGGAGTGCTTTTGCCCTTCACTTTTATAGTCTAGTTACCCTTTGAAATGCATTTTCCTTAGGGTTACTCTTAGAAGTTCCTTCTGTGTGAGGATGGAGACATGAAGTCTCATGGTGAAAGAGGTTCCATGTTGTTGATTGTCAAAGTGCCCATTCCTGTTCCTGATCCCATTGTTGCCAAAGAATGGCTATTTGATTGGTGATTGTTAATCAACTTTGACACCTGGCTGGAGGTGTTAGCTTGTCCTATGTCATAAACATATGCTGGAATAATGATTGAACTCTGTAGCTTTTCCTATATTGCTACACACCGCACATTTCTCAATGCTATTAGTTCTCAAATGATATCTCAAGGAATATTTTTACAAAGGTTAGCAGGGTGCAAATACAGGATGTTTTGGTAGAGGAGAGGAGGGGGGTATTATCATGTCTATTTTACAGTTCAGGAAGCTGCAGACAAATGGCTTAGTTAAGATCCCTGGGGAAGTTTGTGGTGGAGGCAGGTAATCCTACTATCTCGTATATTGCACAGCAAAAAAGTTCATGAGCTCAACACCATTCAAAAGGTTTGCAAAGCTTTGTACTCCACAAGGTTTTCCCATCCCTTATTTTCTCTCTTTCTCCTTTTACATTTCATGGTATTTTCATCTAAATAATATTTCTAAAGTCTGGCTATATTTTGTAAGTCATCACTCTATTATATTATGTAAGAGTGAAGCACTTTTTTTTTTTGCTGGGTGGGCATCAGCACTTGCTTCTCTGTTTGCAGTTGACACTTGATCTATTTCCTTATGAGCAGAAGCTATTAAAGTTATTGAAGTGTGCTTGATTCTTTGGCTTCTATCTGAATACAAGTACTTATATGACTGATGTCAACAAGTTGAGTAGGATTCCACAGTTGCACTCCATCTTTAGGATAAATATAAGGGCTAGCATGAATTTTTATATCCAGTCACTAATTAGCTGGGTTAGCAGACACAGGATCTTCTGAAATCTCTAGTATTGATCACCATCAGACACAGAATAGCATGTCATGTCATTCCTGTTTTCCTCTGCCTTTCAGAGGAAGGCACCTTTTGATTCCACTGCACGAAAAAATCAGAGTAAGATAGGAGAAGCACCGAGGAGAAACAGGGGATGCATGGGAAATTGTAGGGCCCATTTGGGGTTGTAGTAAAAGACACTTCCTATAATACCTGTCTTTTAAAACTTTTCTTGAAAACCTCTTACTTTTTGCATCCAGAACATGACTGTAATGTTTTACTGTGTTCTTCAACTCTCTCTGAGTGGGATGTAGCTTGTGATAATGTCAATACGATATTTTGAGCATGCGCAGAGATATTGTTAATGACTTTTGTTACAAACGGGATGCACTTCTCTCAACAGAGCCACCGGCCTTTGAAGGAAATATATCAAAACGAGACAAAGTGGATACAAAGACCTGAATGCATTAGAGAAAGAGGCATTACCTAATAAGTTGCCAGACAGTCTCTCAGTTTAACAGAAAAGTCACTGAGACAGAAGTGGATCACACACCACAGATGTCAATGTTCAGAAACCAACAGGCAATGTTCACCCACACCGACAATTAAGGAGCTGGCAACTATTAAGTTTCAGTTTGCATACGTTCATGAAAGAAAGATAACTGAAAGATTCCCACTATTCAGAGTGTATTGAGGGCAGAGACTGGGCAACATCTTAATTTCTTAGGCCATTCATGCTGCCGCAGTCAATCTTCCGAGGTTCAAATGAGTGGGTCTAGTGAAAACCCTTTAATTCATACTGAGAGGGTTCCCCCATCACTTCTGGTCATCCTGCTCCTCACGAGGAGTAAGGGAAGCTGACAGTAGCGTTTGCTCCCATCAACTTCCCGCTGTGTGGATGGTGCGAAAAAGTGATTTAAGATACATCGACTCCAGCTATGTTGCTTATCTTAAGTCAACCTTCCCCTTTAGTGTAGATGTGCTCTTAGATCAGTTGAAATCCAGAGTAACTCAGCTGGAGTTAGTGGAAGTGCACTGGTTTAAATGAGATAAATGAACCTTAAATGAGATCAGAATCAGGCCCACTAGTCTCCAGTCAAATTTGCTGTCCAAATATACATGCTGCTAGTGAATCAAAGGGAGCTGAAATGAAGCCTGAAACGAGCAGAGATGGAATGCTGTGTGCATTACTTGCCTGTGATTCAATATCAGTTGAAGACATTGAGTGTTCTCAGAACTATTTTAGTGCCTATTCTGCAAACACCAAGTACACTCAACTCCCTTTTAATTCAGTTGTGGGTGCTTATACAATCAAGTCCTTTATTCGTCCTTTTCTTTGAGTGCCTCATCCTCACGGGCAGGCCTAGCATTTAAACTTTATTACTTTTAATATAGGTGGATATCTGGTTTAGACTGAAACTCTCAAAAGTTGTTTGAGACGTGGCCATACAATTCCCATTGACTTTTAAATAAGTTCAGAATGTCCAAGTTTCTTGCATGACTTTAGGAAATCTCACCTTTATTTATGATTAAAAATGAAAGGGCCTGATCCCATTCAATGAAGTCAAAGCAAGTTTTGCTATTGACTTCAATGAGAGCAGCCTGGTCCGTAAAGCTGATCTCAAAGGATTTCTAAGAACCCCGCCTCCCCTTGTCTCTAGTTGAAGGTGGGCTTGTGCCCTTTTGCTCCTTCCCCATTCTTAAAGAATACAGTTTTAAATATTTTTCCTGCTTTTTGTATTATTATTTTTACCTTTGAAAAATCAGTCATGCCAAGTCTGTTGTCCCTGGCCTTCTAGAGCTCTCTGAGCCGGTTCAGGGTAATTTTCAAGACCTTACCTGAATGCACAAAAGGATTTAACTTAACAAAGATCTGCCACACTCAAAGGCTGTGTCTAGACTGCATCCCTTTTCCTTAAAAGGGATGCAACTTAGACACATCGCACTTGCAAATGAAGTGGGGATTTAAATCCCCCCTGCTTCATTTTCATAAAAATGGCTGCCGCTTTTTTCCGGCTCGGGGCTTTGCCGGAAAAAAGCGCCAGTCTAGACGGGGATCTTTCGGAAAATAAAGCCTTTTCCGAAAGATCCCTTATTCCTCTTAAAAAAAGGAATAAAGGATCTTTCAGAAAAGGCTTTATTCTTAAAAAGCCTGAGGGCTATGCTTAAAGGGACCCGACCCCCACCCCGGACAGACAGTTCTCAGGGTTCCCCACTTGCTTGTCTACCTCGATAAGGGACAGCAAAGCAGTCCTGTCTTGGAGTGCCCTGAGTGCCCACACTCGGCACATCACAGCACTTGCCCATCAGCCCGGCTGTACTTGCCGCAGGCTGACATCCAGGGAGGTCAATCGGGGGGGCTGTCAGGATCCAGGAGGCCCTGCAGAAGAGCTTCCACCCTGAGGAGCCCGCAGAGCCACCCCAGTCCTCCCCATCGGGGGCTCATGCCCCATTCCTCCCTCACCTCCTTTCACTTACCCCTCCCTAGCCCCCCTTCCTTATGTAAAAAATAAAGGGCACGTGTGTTCAAAAATAGAAACTCTTTATTTAACAAAACTGGGGGGGGGGAGGGAATTAACCTCTGGGGAGACTGGAAAAAGGAGGTGGGAGAGGGGAAGAGAGAGGGTTGGAGAGGGGAGGGGAAAACCTAGGAGGAGGGAGCTGGAAGGGGGAAGCCAGGGGAAGAAGGAGGAGGGGAAGTATAAAACTATGGTACGCCATATCTTCAATACTGTGTACAGATGTGGTCTCCTCACCTCAAAAAAGATATTTTGGCCTTGGAAAGGGTTCAGAAAAGGGCAACTAAAATGATTAGGGGTTTGGAACAGGTCCCATATGAAGAGAGGCTAAAGAGACTGGGACTTTTCAGCTTAGAAAAGAGGAGACTGAGGGGGGATAGGATAGAGGTCTATAAAATCATAAGTGGTGTGGAGAGGGGGTATGTCTACACTACCCCGCTAGTTCGAACTAGCGGGGTAATGTATGCATACCGAACTTGCTAATGAAGCCCGTGATTTGAATTTCCCGGGCTTCATTAGCATAAAGCTGGCGCCGCCATTTTTAAAAGCCGGCTAGTGTGAACCCCCCGAACTACGTAGCCATTCCGAACTATCTAGCCCGTGCTGCGTGTAGCCGCGCGGCACGGGGTTCGCACTAGCCAGCTTTTAAAAATGGCGGCGCCGGCTTTATGCTAATGAAGCCCGGGAAATTCAAATCCCGGGCTTCATTAGCAAGTTCGGTATGCATACATTACCCCGCTAGTTCGAACTAGCGGGGTAGTGTAGACATACCCAGGGTGAATAAAGAAAAGTTCTTCATTAGTTCCCATAATAGAAGGACTAGAGGACACCAAATGAAATGAATGGACAGCAGGTTTAAATCTAATAAGCGAAAGTTCTTCTTCACACAGCACATAGTCAACCTGTGGAACTCCTTGCCACAGGAGGCTGTGGAGGCTAGAACTATAACAGAGTTTAAAGAGAAGTTAGATAAATTCATGGAGGATGGGTCCATGGAGTGCTATTAGCCATGGGGTAGGAATGGTATCCCTGGCCTCTGTTTGTGGAAAGCTGGAGATGGATGGCACGAGACAAATGGCTTTGTCATTGTCTTCGGTCCATCCCCCTCCGGGGTACCTGGTGTTGGCCGCTGTTGGCAGACAGGCTACTGGGCTAGATGGACCTTTGGTCTGACCCAGTACGGCCATTCTTATGTTCTTATGTTCTAAGCTCAGGGCTCAGGGTTGGGGGTCTCACTGGACCAACTTGATTTTCATGCAAACCTGCTCCTGGGTTTGCATGTGGCCTTTGGTGGCCAGGCTGGCAGCTATTCTGCTCTAGACATCTGCATTCCTGTGCCTAGTGTGGAGGTCTTGGACATTGGAGGCCTCCCCCGAAACCTTGACGAGGTCCACAATCTCCGCACTAGAGCAGGCGGGCACCCGACTCTTGCATCCCCGGGCAGGCTCCTGGGAGCCGCCAGCCTGGTCCTGGGAAGAGGCGGAGGGCTGGGTGGCAGCAGGTGGCTGGCTCATGCCAGGTGCAGGGTCTACTGGCTGGGTGCTGGCAGGCTTGCAAATGGAACGAGCACTGTAGCCAGACCGTGCCCCTTTAAGGGCTCTGGGGCTGGGAGGGGGGCAGAAGAGTTTCCCTGGTGTGGCCCAAAGTGGCCACCAGAGCAACCTGGGGAGGGCTAGCCTCCAACTAGTTCGAATTAAGTGGCTACACAGCCCTTAATTCGAACTACTTAATTCGAACTAGGCTTAGTCCTCGTAGAATGAGGTTTACCTAGTTCGAATTAAGCGCTCCACTAGTTCGATTTAAATTCGAACTAGCGGTTTGTATGTGTAGCCGCTATTAAAGTTAATTCAAACTAACGGCTGTTAGTTCAAATTAACTTTGTAGTGTAGACATACCCTCATAGAATTGGAAGGGACCTTAAGAGGTCATCAAGTCCAGTTCCCTGCCTTCATGGCAGGACCAAGTACCATCCCTGACAGATTTACTGCAGACCCCTAAATGGCCCCCTCAAAGAGTGAGCTCACAAGCCTGAGTTTTGCAGGCCAGTGCGCAAACCACTGAGTTATCCCTTCCTTAAATGAGGCAAAGGACATTTCCCAGCACACTGTGTGGTCGGGTTTGCATGTGGTTATTTGCTCTCCAGTGGGGCTGTGGGTTTTTTTTCCCTCTTTTCCCCACATTAAGGGTACGTCTAAACTACAGGGCTCCGTCGACGGAACCCATGTAGATTTGTTTGTTCAGCAAAGGGAAATGAAGCCACGATTTAAATAATCGCAGCTTCATTTAAATTTAAATGGCTGCCCCGCTCTGCCGATCAGCTGTTTGTCGGCAGATCGGGGCAGTCTGGATGCTCCCCTGCTGACATGAAAGCCCTTTATCGACCTCCCCGGTAAACCTCATCCTACGAGGCATAATGGGGAAGTCAATAAAGGGCTTTCAGGTCGGCGCAGGAGCATCCAGACTAGCGCGATGAGCTGACAAACAGCTGATTAGCTGTTTGTCGGCTCAGCACGGCAGCCATTTAAATTTAAATGAAGCCGCGATTATTTAAATCGCGGCTTCATTTCCCTTTGCCGATCAGCCTAATCTACATGGCTCCATCGATGGGGCCATGTAGTTTAGAGACACCCTAATATTGGTTTCTCTTTCCCTTTTTTATTAAAGTTCTGTTGGGTTATACACAGGCTTAGTGCTTATGAGTGAGAAGGTTAACACCCCCAAGCAGCGCCCACATTACCAGAGAGAGACTGGGAGGAGCTCAAGTCAGTTGTGTTTTGCATTGTTCAATATCTAGGAGTGCCACTTCACCTGGTTCCTGTTACTATTGAATCCCCATGGCAGAAGGGTTGCCCATAAAAATGGGGCCAAAGTCTGTTCTTGGTGACTGTGATGCCCCGTGCCGCCCCGCGGCGTCTCACCTAGAATCTCTCCCCTAACACCCTGAATCAATCCTTTCAGTCTCCTCTCAGACGTCTCTGTCTTCTGTTTCCCACTCCCTAGTGAGGCGGGAGGGGAAGGGGGGCCCGGGCCCACCCACTCTCACAGGCCCCAGCCCAGGGCCCTAAGGGTTCGGGCTCAATTGGGGCCCGACCCGGCTGACGGGGGGTGAACCCTTAACGCGTCAGCCCACCAGTCAATTCCCGACTCTGCCCTGGGCTGCTTCCTCCCCTTCCCGCGTCGGCACTACTTGGCACCCGGCCGTACCGATCGGGTCGCTCACCGTAGATGCCCGGCGTCTCCTCGGGGGGGAGGGGAAGATCAGGGTACCGGTCTGCCGCGTACTCCTCCGGCTGTTGCCCTTCGTCAGGGGCGATCGCCTCCTCTCTCCCTCCCGCGCTCCTCGGCCGGGCCATTTTAAACTGGCGCCGAGGCCGTACCCCCGGCCTCTCCCAGCGGCCCCGCCTCCCGTGTCCGGACAGCCTCCCGTTGCCGCGGCGCCGTGTCCCACGGCCCAGCGGGCTCCAGCTGACGTCACCCGCCGCGCCAAAGACCAGAGTGTCCTGCGCGGCTGCCGAGCAGGCTGGGCAGAGCCGGCTGGCGCCTGACACCCCGCCGTACAGTGCCGTGCGGGGGGGCGCCTCCGCTCGTTGCGGGTCTGTCCCGTCACAGTGACACTACTGCAAATCTGCAAGTAATGACTTTGACTTCAGACAAGTTATTACTGGATTTACAGGGCTGTATCGTAGAGTCAGCATTGGCTGAAAATTATCTTTTCATGGATCCAAATGCCAGAAGCTTCACCATTTGGGTCTGAATCTGATTTTTTTGCATAACAACTTTTATAGTGATGCAACTTCTTTGACTTTAGTAGAGCTAATTTAATATGGTGATAATGAGAGCATTTGTCAGGCAAGAAAGACTCCTCTACGCTTCCAAATGGATCGCTTCCTTGCCTAGCCTATGGTTTAATGTTGCACTGTTTGCACAGTTACCTAGTTATTATGAATATATTCTCCCCTACAGCTGTCTGCCTTTCATCAGTGGGTGGCGTGATTCCTCAGCAGCTTGTATATCTAGACAAGGGCCTTCATGCCTCACTAGGAAAAATGATTGCATTCAGAGAGGGGGTTTTGTCTGAGTTACACATGCAGCATCCAGTCCTCAGACTGTTGCAATTGTGTGTCTAAAAAAAATTAGAAACCTTTACAATAAAAAGAACTAGAAGTGCATAATGGGTGAATTTCACTCCAAGGGTTGAGCACCACTTAACTCTGTTTTGAGGGCTAAATTAGGTGTAAATGATGCATACGCTTTTTGCTGGCAAGCTGCAGAAGGGTGACATGCGCTGAATACCATCACCTCTCTATTGTCCTCTCTTAGATGTCATTGGCATGGCACACATACCTGAAGTGGAAGGAAAACTGAATTTGTTTTCATCTCTGGGCCGGATCCTGCTTTCCTTGGATGCCAAAAACAGCCTATATTTATGGTTGTGAGTGCATGTTGAATGTCCTCCTTGATGAAACAAAAGACAGGACTATGTAGCACTTTAAAGACTAACAAGATGGTTTATTAGATGATGAGCTTTCGTGGGCCAGACCCACTCGATGATGACTGTCCCCACACCAATATTTCAATCCGCATCAATACTGTATGTACTGCATTTGGATACAAGCTAAGATGAGGAGTTGGATAGGGCTTTCTTTTCCCTAGTTTTTGTTAAGACTTGCTTGCTATTCCACTTCCAGAAATTCTAATGACAATATTCATTAAGTCCAGCCCTGCCATAAAGCTAAATACAAGAATAGACATGTCAGAATTAAGAAAAAGGAAGATAAATCACACAAACTCTGATATGCACAGCATTCTAAAACAAGGAAAGTAAATCATATCCAGCTTCACATTTAATTCTTCAGAATTGATTTATGTTTACTTTAATACATATGTGATTTTATTTAAAATGGCACATCTCTTCTACCTGCAAATGCTATTGGAAAAAGTTTATTTTTAAGTTTGTAGGACTTTCAGAATTGGATAGAACTATTACTTTAGTCCTCAAACAGGCCACTTGCAATAAGACGGAAAAGTGAATTCTTTGTGCTCAGCTGATGAAAGTAAAGTGAAACTTAAAGCAGAATATATTTTACCCAAAATAACAAATACCATCTGGGTTTAAAAATATTGTAGGACATGAGGCATATAGCTTTATATTAGGGAAGGAACTGCAATATTTAATGTATTCAGTATAGTTGTAGCTGTGCTGATTCCAGGATATTACACAGACAAGGTGAGTGATATCATATCTTTTATTGGACTAACTTTTGTTAGCAAGAGGCAAGCTTTCCAGCCACATAGAACTCTCTTCTTCAGGGCTAGAGAAGATACCCTGAGTCCCAGCTAAATGAAAGGTGACACAGACTGTTTAGCATAAGTAGTCAGCACATTCCTACAGACCATTCACGATAGACCCTGAGAGCTTAAATTCATAACTCTGCTAGTCACTAAAAATCATGGACTGAACAGAGGCACTGGATTTATGGCTTATTACAACAATCTGTTCCACTTGGCATTTAGCTGTGACACTAGAGTGCCTTCCCCAGAGCTGGAGAAGAGCTCTGTGTAAGCTTGAAAACTTGCCTCTTTCATCAACAGAAGTTGGGCCAATAAAATATATTACCTCACCAACTTTCTCTCCATGATATTTAATAGCATTTATGCATCTGCTTCCCTTGCCCTCTGATGATTATATTACAGTGACATATTACAGTGGTTCTCAAACTTGTTTGATCAGCCCCCTCCTGCTGGTGTCTGACTCTTTATGCTCCTTCTCTCCAATTATATATACTGCTGCTCTCTTGGAGGGCAGAGAGGAGAGCAGGGGTTGCTGGTCAGGCACCCAGCTCTGAAGGCAGCTGAGTCACACCAGTAACAGCATAGAAGCGAGGGTTATTATTTTGAGTACGTTATTTTGCAATAATTTCCTAGAGTAGACACGTCCTTAGAAATGAGAAGTCTGAGGCAGAAAGATTCAAACATTGCCTTTAATAGATGTTTAAAGCTGTTTGTCGTGTTGATTTAGCTTCCAAACTCTTGGGCAGTGAATGTATTTCCTCTAAGTTCTGTGGGCCACCTGTTAGACTTGGGGGGAGGGGAGAAAGATAGATAATAAAAGAAGAAAAGCCAAAATTGGGGGTAGGTCTACAGAACTGAAGTTGGCACTAAGAATTCATGGCCCTCCATCCCTGGATCATACAAATTTGTGATGCAATTAAATAACTAGTTGTTCCTTATTACAGAAACATCATCAATTTTAATGTAGCCCATTTTAAGAGGGTTAAAAGTGGCTTCAAGGAATTGAACCTCACTGAGTTTGGAGTGATATTGCAAGCATATTTCCCTGTGTTTAAAATATGTTTTCCCTCTTCCTCTTCTTGATATATGTGAAAGACTCACATGGTGCTTTGGAAAGGATTTAAAACCTTATACTTCAGTATTCAAACCAATATAAGAGTATGTCTACACTGCCACCCTAGTTCGAACTAGGGTGGCTAATGTAGGCATTCAAACTTGCAAATGAAGAGGAGTAATGGTAGTTCAAATGAGGAGCTTTAATTCAAACTACCTAGTCCGTGCCGTGTGTAGCCGCGGGCAGGTGGTTCGAACTACGGGGCATTTAAAAATGGCGGCACCCGGGAACATGCAAATAAAGCTTCATTTGCAAGTTCAAATGCCTACATTAGCCACCCTAGTTCGAACTAGGGTGGCAATGTAGACATACCCTAAGAGATTTGGATGAGGCCTTCAAAGGTGCATATCAACCCCACTCCTTCCCTCTCCGCCAGCCATCTACCCACTGTGAAATCTTTTGCACCATCCTCTGATACTGGCTGCTGTCACCCATGGGACAAAGGACAAGACAGTCCTCAGGTTGGGGTCTGTATGGCAATGCCTATGTTCCACACAAATGGGAAATTCACTGCCTGAATCTCAAGTGGAACAGTACAATTGACTATGAGCCAAATGATTTAAGTGGGTGCTAGGATCAGTTATTTGAATGCAACCCTTCTGCCAGGTGGAGCCAGCAGCAGCCAGGGCCAGGTTCAATATCTATGGGTTCCTGGCCATCCATCCAACACAGAACTGGCTCAAGCCCCACCCAATAACCTAGGAAATCCACACAACACCCCAGGGGTGTGTACCTCTGGAAGGCAATGCTTCCCCGCTCACAAGCACAGAGTCTGAGTGTAGAAAAGAAAACTTTAATAAAAGGTGAGGGAAGTAAGGTGGAAATTAATTTGGGAAAACACCACAGATAGAGTTCATAACCAAAACCACGAATAAACGTCCCAGCTCAAGTAGTTTGGCTGATGTCCTTCTTTGCTCAGGATCTTAAGTCCAGCAATGTAAATGTCCCCTTCACATGCCCAACCCTTCTCTGCCCCCCGTTCACAATTGCTGACTTTGGTCAGGGTAGGCCCAAAGTTCAGAGAGGCATCTGCAGAGTTTACCTCCCATCTTGAGTGGTGGGGGAGGAGTCATTTCACCCATTCCGCTGGTCACTCGCCATCTGCTGCTCGCTTCTCTTGGGTGCTGCTCTGCTGGCCAGTTGTCGCCCCTCGCTTCCACTGCTCTGCTGGCTGTTCCTCCCGCCTTTCCATCGCCGCCCTGCTGGCGGCTCATCATGCTGCTCATTGCATCTTCCGCTGGCTTGTGGTGGATTTGGCTCTGGGCCAAACCTAGTGATCTCAACTCTTAGTGATTTCATCTCTTAGCCCAAAGCACAGTCCAGCCACAAAAGCTTCCAGCAGTCACTGGAGTAAATTTACATTCAAAAGAGACTCCTTATGGGGCCTTTCTTTACCTCTATCATTGAAACAGTGCAGGGAAACAGGCTGAACCAGTCTTACAGCTTACGCCTAGAGGGCATGCAGCCTGCTGACTCAGAGTCCTCCCTCCCCAGATTAATCTCATAGGGCTCCGGAAGGCCTCTGTCCATCCAAGTGTATTCACACTGACAGGGTGTCTCCTTTTGAACTGAGTAAAACACAGGCCGACTTTCCTGCATTCCCACAATAACTGCAAGCATTTGTGATCATGTCACAATTCCTACATTTAATGTTAACACAATTTGTGTCCCCACAACAACCAACTTGGTTACAATGGCAAAACACCATTGTACCAGTTGAATATCTAGCAGGCCTAAGAAAACTGAATTAACTGTATTAACATGCACATGCCCAGAATCTTCTTCTTTAAACTGAGAGTTTGTGCCGGATTAAGCATAGACTTTCTTCTTTTGTATTCCCCTAATAATTACAGGTATTGCAATTAGTATTAACACAATTTGCAACCCAACACCAGCCAAGCTGATTAGAATGAGCAAAACACCATTGCAACAGCTGAATATCTAACACATCTAAGGGAAACAGGGGCAAAACGCATTTACATAAACACACCCAAGATTTCTTTCCCATTTCAGCTGGCTCTAATGGAACCATTAACTCAGACCCTGCTTACATAAGTAATTATTTCACTAGAAGGGTGGTGAATCACTGGAATGGGTTACCTAGGGAGGTAGTGGAATCTCCATCCTTAGAGGTTTTTTTAAGTCCTGACTTGAGAAAGCCCTGGCTGGGATATTTAGTTGGAATTAGTTTTTATCAGGGGATTGGATTCAATGACCTCTTGAGGTCTCTTCCAGCTCTATGATTCTATGAATGTGAGTCTTTCCATTGACTTCAGTGGGTACTGGATTGCATCTCAAAGTGCTGTGAAATGCACAAAAGCTGTGATCCTGTATCCACGGATGAACAGCAAAGCTCCCCTTGAATTCATTAGTGCCCAGTCAGACCCAGAGTGATCAGTCTGAGAAGAATCAGATGCCAGTCCTGCCAAAAAAGCAATGTGTGTATATGTGGGAGAGGGTGCTGACAACTATTGAACCAAACAGTGAACCCTGTATATGAGGGAAACCCCTTCAGCCACGGCAATTCCAGCACCTACCCACACAGATGTCTCTATGGAGCCCTAGTGAAGTCAATGGGACTTAGTGGGTATAGAAGTCTGCCTGGATGGGTCTCTTTGAAGGGTCTTTGGTGTGACTTTTTTACCTTATTATAACACATAGACTTGGATTTTAAATGAACACCTCAGTATTAAAAAGCCTATCCAGGTAAATATCAATGTGAATGGCACTCCTTGGTGTAGTTCTGAATGGAACTAATTGGCGTCTTTCTGTGCCTTAGAGAGGGGCAGGCAAATGTAATTGGAATACCTAGTTGTGATATGTATTGTGAATTAATCATATATATATATAGTGTGTGTGTGTGTGTGTGTGTGTGTGTGTGTGTGTGTGTATTCATAGACCTACATCTCTGGTTTTCCCCTCCTTGGACACCATAGATGTGAATCCCCAGAGCCCTGTTCCTCCTAGTTTGACAAGAAAAACACATTCCACAGACAACATCCCAAAACCTTCCTTTGTGACAGCAGCATTTCACACCAGTTAAGTTGCTCTGTGTGTGAAATACTGCTGCAGGTGGCTCCTTGCAGATGTCTGTGACAGTGATGGATTAAGAGCTTTGGTATCAAATGAGCCTTGGCTATGCCTCCTGTTAAGTAGGAGCCTAAACAGCAGGATTCAAAAGAGCAGAATTGGGACAGCGAGCTGTGTATGACTTCATTTAACTCTCAATCCAGCTGAAGTGAAGGAGGGATGTGCCTGCTGAGTCCATCTAAAAATCAAGCCACTTGGTTAGAGGGCTGAATTTAGGCCCCTCCGGGCTTCTGGCCAAAGTACTTGTGTCTGCACAATGAGTCTATTGCAGAAGGGGTGATCTCAAAAGCCCTGACTGACAATGCCATGTGCCTAACCAGAGCTCCTTGGGGACAGGCATGAAACAGACAAGGAAAAGCCTTTCTGGGCCTGAAGGGCATATTTCTATGAGTAATAATACAACTCCAGTTTGAGCCAGATGGAAGAGAGATGGTATTTCTACCCTTTTTTCCAACTTCACAAGAAACATGGCAGGCAAATAGAAATCATCTTAGCAGACCAACATAACAGTGGCTAGTAATGTAATTCCAGGGAGAAAGAGAGCGCTAACAGAAGTTACAAATTCCATCAAAGAGTTGATGGTTGAGTCCATGAACATAAAACAGACAACACTTGAGATGAACAGATGAAACAAGGCCATAGAAAGATGCCAACATTCTTTCACAATGAAGACTGAACTCAAAGTTCTGCTGAGAGGGGGAAAAAAGCTTGAAGTGATGTAATCAAATTTAATATTCCTTTGCTGTCAGTAAATGGGATTGTTTTTCTGTAGTTAGTAAGCAGAACAACCACTGACTGAGAGGTTTTTTGTGTGCTGTTAAATAGCAGCTGCTTTGCGCCCCACAGGATGCTAATGTCGTGTGTGTTTGTGAATAGAAAAGCACATGGCATTGGGTTGGAACTGTGGGTAGCTGGATTCTAATCTGGTTCTGCCAATGATCTACAGTGTGACTTTGAGCAAGTCACTTCCTGTCAAGGCTAATTCCCCATTCTGGCACGATGAATGCAAAAGCAACCCCAAAACTTTCTTTCCAGGCTTTGGTACAAAAACTCACCCCAAAATCCTAATACCTGGATTTTGGGGAATTTGCTGCCACCATCAAGTGCTTTTGAACCCACAAACAGGGATGGACACTTGAAACCAACCCCAGGGCACCCCAAACTATATTTCCAAAAGAGCCTGAAAAAGAGAAAAACAAACTACAGTCTGTTGTGGCTGTCTCTCTGTCAGGCAGGTAGCTATACACACAGACCTTCCAGGACACACAAATGAACCAATACTGATTACTTAGAAAAAAGAAAATAACCATTTATTACCAAAACAAAATTACAGTTGCAACCACAATGAAGGTGACTGGATGGTAAGAGTCACAAATTAATAAACTCATGGGGGATTCCCATGGGCTCAGGACTTAGGGTGTGTCTACACTGCAAAGTTAATTTGAAATAACAGCCATTATTTGGAATTAACTTTAATAGCGTCTATATATGCCAACCACTATTTTGAAATTAATTTGAAATAGCGGAACGCTTAATTCAAATTTGGTAAACCTCATTCTACAAGGAGTAACACCAAATTTGAAATAGTTATTTCGAATTAAGTGCTGTGTAAACACTTAATTCGAAATAGGGAGCCTGCAGCCCTTCCCAGGGAGCCCTGGAGGCCACTCTGGGCACAACCAGGTAAACTTACTCTCCTCTCCCCCATCCCCGGATCCATTAAAGAGGTAGGCCCTGG
The DNA here is from genome assembly GCF_052426305.1 of Pelodiscus sinensis. Lineage (NCBI taxonomy): Eukaryota > Metazoa > Chordata > Testudines > Trionychidae > Pelodiscus > Pelodiscus sinensis. The sequence goes on along the minus strand of NC_143053.1, from coordinate 14,516,575 downwards.
CCACAGTGCCTGTGCCAGCTCCAAGCCTGCCAGCCCAGAGCCAGCAGTGGCCCCTGACCCAGTGGCCCCAAAACATGATCCAGCAAGCCACTAGCAGACAGCACTCCACCATTCTCCAGGAGCAGTCTGCCAGCTCCCAGGAGCTTGCCAGGGCCCGGAGAAGGCCGGCGCCTTCCTGGTCCAGGGTATGTCTACACTACCCCGCTAGTTCGAACTAGCGGGGTAATGTATGCATACCGCACTTGCTAATGAAGCCCGGGATTTGAATTTCCCGGGCTTCATTAGCATAAGCGGGGAGCCGCCATTTTTAAATCCCCGCTGCTTCGAACCCCGTGTAGCGCGGCTACACGGGGCTCGAACTAGGTAGTTCGGACTAGGGTCCTATTCCGAACTACCGGTACTCCTCGTGAAACGAGGAGTACCGGTAGTTCGGAATAGGACCCTAGTCCGAACTACCTAGTTCGAGCCCCGTGTAGCCGCGCTACACGGGGTTCGAAGCAGCGGGGATTTAAAAATGGCGGCTCCCCGCTTATGCTAATGAAGCCCGGGAAATTCAAATCCCGGGCTTCATTAGCAAGTGCGGTATGCATACATTACCCTCCTAGTTCGAACTAGGAGGGTAGTGTAGACATACCCCCAGGGAGATGATCATGGACCTTATTCAGGTTTGTGGGGGATGCCCCCAACGTCCATGATCTCTGCACTAGACAGAGGAATGCGGCCGTCTATGGCAGGAAAGCTGCCAGCCTGGCCACCAAAGGCCACATGCGAACCCAGGAGCAGGTTTGCATGAAAATCAAGTTGGTCTGGCGAGACACCCAACCCTGGGCCCTGAACTTCCCCTCCCCCTTCTTCCCCTTGCTTCCCCATTCCAGCTCCCTCCTCCCAGGTTTCCCCCTCCCCTCTCCCACCCTCTCTCTTCCCCTCTCCCACCTCCTTTTCCCAGTCTCCCTAGAGGTTCATCCCCCCCAGTTTTGTTCAATAAACCCAGTTTCTATTTTTGAACATACGTTTCTTTTGTTTGACATTAGGAAGGGGGGCTAGGCAGGGGTAAGTGGAAGGACGGGAGGGAGGAATGGGGCACGAGCCCCAGGTGGGGAGGACCAGGGAGGCTCTGAGGGCTCCTCGGGGTGGATGCTCTCCCGCAGGGCCTCCTGGATCCTGACAGCCCTCCTGATGGACCCCCCCGGATAGCAGCCTGCAGCAAGTGCAGCCGGGCTGATGGCAATGACCCCACGAGATTCACTGGCGTGCCCAGGGGCAGCTCTGGCTCCATGCGGACAAGTGCTGTGGTGTTTTGAGTGCAGGCACTCAGGTCACTCCAAGGCAGGACTGCTTTGCTGTCCCTCATCGAGGTAGACAAGCAAGCGGGGAACCCTGAGAACTGTCTGTCCGGAGTGGGGGCAGGGTCCCTTTAAGCATGGAGCTCAGTTAGCCTCAGACAGCAGCCCCACACACTAAGTCCTAACCTGATGCCCTGCCAGCACTGGTTCCAGCCAGCCTTAACTTCGGTTCAGGGTCCACTCAGTGTGGACGTGCTATTTCAAAAGAGCAAAACTCTATTTTGAAATAGTTTTTGTGTATAGATGTGTTATTTCGAATTAGCTTAAGTTAATTCGAAATAGCGCTGTCGTGTAGACATACCCTTAGTTACAGAAGGGAGGAAAAAAACATTTCTAACACACAGACCTTAGATTCAAATTCCCAAAACAGAAAACAATAAAACCTAATGGATTTATCTAAGCTTTACCCTAATTACACATTATGAAGAGTCTTGTTCTTGGAGAGAGACATGTCTTCTGCCTCCCTCAGTATCTAGAAAGCAAACTGGCTTAGAGACAAAGGAGGGAAAATCCAAAAATTCCTTGTCTCAGTTTGAAATTCCTATCTGCATATCTATTGGCAGACTGCTACCTGACTAGCTACAGTTAACCCCTTAATACCCAGGCTGCTGGCCATCCTTCCTGACCATGACACTTCCCCTCTCTGTTCCCTTGCACCATTTGTTTGTCTTTGCCATGGACAGTTTACACTATAAAGACACTTTCTTGCTGTGTTTCTATACAGCACCTGATTTCAGTTCTAGTGCTACTGTAATAAAAGTAGTGTAAAAACACAGAGTTATTAAGCACAAAGACTACAAAGTGCTTTGGGGTCCTTTAGGATGAGAGAGCTGAAGCAATGGGCAGTGGTGGTGGCAGTAGAAAGAACATTTGAGCAGAGACCCACTCAACTATGGTGGCTGTTGTGTTACTTTTTTTTTTGGTAAAAAATATTTTGCTTTTCTGTAAGTATAAATCCAAGGAATTTGAAAATATGCTGATTCATCTCTTTCTTGAAGCGCTGCTTGTGCTCTCACTCTTCTTCTTTCTTGTGGCTAAATAATGAAGTCCTTGCCCAGTCAACACTCCCACTGAAGTTCACTGGGAGCTTTAGACATTCCCCAGAGTGTAACCGGAGCTGCTGAGCTCTCTAGCTTGGGGTGCCTTTTACACTACATCAGGCATGTCCAAAGTCCGGCCCGTGGGCCAATTGGGGCCCGTGTTCCGGTTTAATACGGCCCCACAGGTAATTTGGCAATATCTATTTTTTATGGCCCCCAACGAATCCATATGTATTGAGATGAATACATTGTAAAATCTCAGTTAATGTCAGTTGGTCTAAATCAGTTATAAATATATTTGGACACAACATGTATACTTGGTGTTATGTTCCTGTTCATATTTTTTGAACTTAAAAGTTGACAGACAACCTTTATTACCAGTAATATGTAATGGACTTTACAATGTTCCTGACATATATTTCAGCGTCATGGATTTTTTTTTATCTGGCCTTCAGATATGAAAGGCAGAGTGATTTAACACCTGTTTAGATTTGTCATCCATGTGACGAAATGAAAAGTATGCCGTTTGCAATAAACTTTGCATAAAATAGTTAATTTGCGTTTAATTTTAATGGTTCAAAGAATGTCAGGCAAAATGGTCGGCCCTCACACATGTTCACCTCATAAAATCTGGCCCTCTTTAAAAAAAAGTTTGGACACCCCTGCACTACATGAATGCTATGCCCAGTAACCTATGAATAGATATAAGGTAACACCTACATAGTTCTCAGTCCCATATTTATACCCTCAAAATGTGCATCTAGTACCATTCAGTAGCCACTGGACCATGCAAGCTCATAAATTAGTGTGTCAACCCAACAAAGGGCAATGAATATTCACCAGCCCCATTAACCTCACCAGAAATTTTCCTCAAATATTTCAATCAAGCACACTGGTTTAGATAAAGCAACAAACAAGTGTATTAACTAGACAAAGTTAGCTTTATTGAGTGATTATAAATGGTAAGAACTAAAAGTCAGAAGTGGTTACAAAAGAAATAAAAAGACAAGCACACAAGCCTCGTTAAACTTTATCAAGCTAAGGGATCTTGAAAAACAAAACAATGCAAAAAAGGGTTTACCTCATCCTAAAGCTGATAGCAGTCTGGGATAGCTGGAAAGCCTTCCTGCTAGGACCCTTTCCCCTGGTTCCAAAAGGTTCCTATGTTCTTTCAATCATTGTAGGTTCCATGAGAGATAGGGGCTTGAGGATAAGAGATGAAGAGGTTACTGTCTCTATGGGTATGTCTACACTAGCCCCTTAGTTCGAACTAGGGAGGCTAATGTAGGCATTCGAAGTTGCAAATCAAGCCCGGGATTTAAATATCCCATGCTTGATTTGCATCTTCCCAGCCGGTCACCATTTTTGAAATTTACAAGTCCGGACTAACTGTCCGCATCTACACACGGCAGGGACCTGGTAGTTCGAAATAAAGCCCCAGTTCGAACTATCTGTTAAACCTCATTCCAGGAGACTGTGCCAAATTACAAAATAAACTATTTCAAAATAAGCTATGCAATTTGTGTAGCTCAAATTGCATAGCTTATTTCGAGCTACAGGTGCAGTGTAGACACACCCCGAGAAAATAGTCTGTGTGTTACTATTTCAGTAATAATAATGTAGCAAGATTTCACAATTGTACATTCAATGACATTACACACATTTCGAGAGGATAATAATATTCAGCACAATATGAATTCTGAAATGATACCTCATAAGGCATATTTTGTACACCGCATATAATTATGTAAAAGTGGGGAACTTGGCGTACAGGGTATTCCATGGTATCCTGTGGGGTACAGAATGTCCAGGCTTCCTCACAAAGTCTTCATAAAAACCTGGGTATGTGGCTCTGAGAGTGAAGACTTGTATCACAACCAGCAGGTCTTATTCTTGAGATGAATGTGGGCTTCTTCTCTGATTCACTGTGGTCATGACGTCATTTGGATTCCTCTGCTACACAGATGAGATTTCTATCATTTCTATCACTATCAAAGTGTGTAGTTTGTTTTGCGATAAGGGCGCAGCGTAGACGCACCCTGGATGTGCTGGTCACAAAGCAGGCCTTAAGGGGAAGCCTTATCCAGTAGCTAGAGAACTAATTGAAGATGCAGGAGACCTATATTTAATGTCCTTTTCCCCTACATTCTTCCTGTGTGAGCTTGGGCCTCAGTTCCCCTTCTGTAAAATGAGGATAATAGTTTTGCCTTACTTCACAGGAATGTGGAGAAGGAAAATGCATTAAAGACTGTGAGTTATTCACATGCTATGGTAAGGCAGGCCATAGATACAGACTTTATTTTGTTATGCCCCTCCATTCAGGCGCGACATGAGAATTAACTTTTGATTGACGTATCTGGAGATCTATGGCTAAAAAGGTTCTTGAGAAGCGCACAGGATTACAAACGTCCCCCTCATGGCTGTTTTTCAACGACAGCGACGAGAACATATTGTATAGCCTGCAACATGCCTGAAATCTAATGCAAAGCAGCAAATCCTAGAAGCTTAAACCATGTCCTGCGGCCAGCAGAGGAAGAGACATACTGACCATTTTTATTATTGTTGTTTGATTATTAGTGTATTAAAAAGAGAATTGTGCTTGAGGGTGCTCAAGCAACGGAGAGCTCGGGAATGTGCACTGAGCAGATAATACTACTAGGCAGGGAATATGTATGATGACAGCAACATTCATCGTTAACCTTGGAGAAAATAATTATTGCACCATTAGTACAGCTGCAGGATATACAATATGTTCTGTCACAGGATAAGATTGTCCAGCCCATATCATGAATGGACTTTGAAAGCAAAAACTAGAAGAAATAGAAGGTGTGTGTGTGGGGGGGGAGGGGAAGTCCCTGGTGGTAATACCTCGAGTAATATTAACTTTTCCAAATTACAAATTAGAGTTTTACACTGTGTAGAAACAGTCCAGGCAGCAGCATTTCCTTGACTTCCCACTCTGGACCTGTGGCTTAAATGCTCCCACAACTCCTGTAGGGTGCCTGGAATCTATTGAGGAATAGCCATGCCCATGACAGGATACTTGCTGTTGGCCATAGGGAGTAATGAGTCTCCCATACTCTCTCATGTAGGCTATTGCGCTTGCAGTGTTCTCCTCTAGCCCAAGGTAGAGAAGGTGGGTGGGAAATGGGTGGAGCTTTGGCTCTGCTCTTTCCTCCCTCCTCCAAACATAGGCTATGTCAAGACTACAGAATTTTTTTTTTTAAAGTGGCCTTTTTCGAAAAAACTTTACCTGCATCTAGACTGCCGGCGCATTCTTTTGAAATTAAATCGAAAGAACGCAGCAGTTTTTTAGACAGCGGTACACCTCATTTTTCGAGGAAGAACGCCTTGTTTTCGAAAGAGTTCTTGAACACAAACAGGGTTCTTTCGAAAGAGAGTGTCCAGATTGTCTGGAAGCTCTCTTTCAAAAAAGTGGATCGCTTTTTTCAGAAGTCTTGTGGCAGTCTCGACGATATCTTTCGAAAGAGCTCTTTTGAAAAAGAGGCTTGTTGTCTAGACATCCTATCCTACTGAGCTTTGCTGATAGAGAGGAGCAGTAATTTGCTACTAGTACAGCCCAGAAGCAAATTATTATCCATTGAATGGGGGTCGGGGCAGGGGCATAGACAGCCCCAGTGTGCCTGGGGGGGGGGGGGGGCCTGTCTCTGTGCTCCCAGAAGGGGCGGGCCTAGGAGCAGCCAGCCCTTGGTGCCTCCCAGAGCATGAAACCCTTCCCCCTTAGCCCTTGGTGCCACCTGGAGTGCGCAGCACTGCACTCTACTGGTGACGTAAAGGTCCTGGGCCTCCGGCCACCATTGCTTCCACAGTAGCAGCAGCTGCGATAAGGGGTGTGGTTTTGGGGTCTCAGGGCTGTGGCAGGATTTGGGGCTTGGGTTTGGACTATCAATTCACCTCAGGTGGCTCCCAGTCAGCAAGAGGCACAGCAGGACTAAGGCAGGCTTCCAGCCTGTCCTGGTGTCATGATGCACCCCAGAAGTGGCTAGCAGGTCCAGCACCTAACTGGGAGGGGAGGGGCAGGAGGCTCCACATGCTGTTCTCACTGGCAGGCACCATCTCCTTAGCTCCCACTGGCCTTGGTTTCCAGCCAATGGGAGTGCAGAGCTGGTGCACAGGGTAAGGGCAGTACGTGGAATTTCCTGCCCCCCACCTGAGAACCTGACCTGCTGGCAGCTTGTGCAGTGTGGAGCCAGGACAGGCAGGGACTAGCCTGCCTTAGTGCTGCAACGCCGCCTACCAGACTTTTAATTGCCCAATCAGTGGTGCTGAACAGAGCCACCATGTTCCCTTTTCAGCCAGGCGTTCTGGTCGAAAACCAGATGTCTGGTGACCCTCGTGTTTGGATTTCCTACTATGCTCAGGGCACACCCATCCTCCCAGCAAAGCTCTAGGACTGGTGTAGCAAAGCAGTGACACCCTGCAGCTGGTTGAGCTCTGTATTTATGACCAGTGTGTCATTTCAGTCCATTCCGCATGGGCAGGCGCCCATATATCACTCCCCACCCTCACTAAGTGGCCGTTACACCAGTGAGGCCAATTGCAGCAGTACAGCGACCAAATTATCTTCTCATCCTTGTGCTCGGTTGCCCTGTCTATGCAGCATGAGTGAGATTTGCACTTTTACTGCTTGTGCTGTGCATCTCCAGTGGCTCTAGGCTTCTTGAACTACCATCTCGCTTTCATCTCCTCCTTGTACTGAGCCACCCCTTTGACCTCATTTCTGATGGGCAGGAAGGCCAGACGCAAGCACAAACTCGAGCTGTTTCCTCAAGTCACTTAAGCAAAATGGAAGGTGAGCATCTTTTTCTGAGCCATGACACAAAATCTTGGGGTTTAATAAGCAGTGATTCCCCATTCAGAGAGACCCGGAGAAAAAGGAACTCCATCTCTAAGGCGCAGGTGAGCTCCGGATGGAGCAGCCCAGATACCAGTTTGGGCTACTTTAAGGTCTGGTTTTGCACAAGAGGGATTTGGCTCATATTTTCAAACCACTAGGATATTGGGTGTTTGTGCTGCGTGACGCATTGAGACAAGCTGGGCCTCCGTGAGTTTCCTTTGGGTTCACAATGGAAAGCTGCTCTTTATGAGGCCACCAGGGTCCTAAGCTAGGATTCAATTGCATAATCAGTGGGGTGCTGGCCATTCCCGGGATGGGGGAATCCTGCTAATTGCCTGCTGAGGACTTGACAGCCACATGTGACATCCAAGCTAAATTGTTGTACTGCCACCTAGCGGCCATATGTTTCTCGTTGGGAAAAAGACAAGTCCGCTTTGAGGCAGCTGTTCATGCAGTTGAGCAAGGAAGGGGCACAGGGGACCAGCGTGTTGTGAGGATCAATTGTTTATTATGAATCTCAGTGCAGTGAGGATGCTAAAGACTGTTTAAATGCTACTGAGTACCAGAGGTGAAAGTAAGGCAGTGCACCTGGTGCACCACTGCAGCAAGAAGGAGGTGGCAGGCTGGGGCACTCCGCTGCAGGAGGATGTGTGGTGTGCTCCCAGCCTTGCTTCCGGGGCTCTCCCGCAGGCTGCTTTGCTTAATAGCAGGCAGGCGTATTAAAGGGTCTGAGAAGGGGCATATACCCCCCAGTGGTCCAAGACTGCCCTACCCTGAACCCCTTCCCAGGGTGCTATTTAGAGAGGGCTGGAAGGGAGGGGAGAGGCTGAAACTCTGCCCCGGATATTCATACTGAGACACTGCTTACATCCTCCCTGTGCCCTCCCACTCCCAGCCTCCTACTGTGACTCCTGCAGCCCTCCACGCGCACCCCGACACTCTACCATGATCCCCTTAAACCCCCAGCCCTGACTCCTTCATCTCCCTCCTCTCCCCACCCCCACAGCTCCCTGCCCCGAGTCCCTCACACTTACATTTCTTACAAGGACTGTTATATCGCAACCCCTCAACCGCTTGCTGTGAGTCCTCCTGCCCCAGGGGGGTGTGATATGACAATACCTGTAAGAAATGTAAGTTACTTTCCTCCCTGCAGTGCTAGGGGATTGCACACACTCTTGTTTCTGGAGACCAAGCACATTGTGTGTTCCAGGGGCTCCTTGCCTCCTTCCATTCCTCCACCCCATCTCTAGGGGCGCTCCCTTCTCACTTGTTCAGAGGTCAGGTACTACAGGCTTCAAAGCTAGGCCTTTTGGGATGCTAAGCAGCCGCTTTACCCCCTTGACCACCTACCAAACTGTAGCCAACCCCCCTCCACCAGGCTACCCCAGCTGACTCAGCTCGGCCATGTGACTAGCAGCAGACTGCTCATTGGGCACCACCAGGCATAATACTTCCTATTGCTGTGCCACACCTTTTCTGAGTTTCTAGTCGCAGGCCTGATGCTGACTAGGCATGCTAGGATCAAGTTCCTGCCTCTTTCCCTGGTTCCTGCTCCCTCTCTCCAATTCCAGGGACTGACTCCGATTTGACCCTTTGGAGTGATTCTTGATTGAAATTACAGCTTACTCTGTGTTGTGGCCACTGACAGACCTTTGGCGTGTCTTCTGTGACCCCTGATTCCACCCTTGGCCCTGACCATCTGAACAAATTGTTCCATGATGGGCCCTGACAATCAGCCACTCCCCTGCCATCTCCCATTCTGTCCTCCCATGCACACCCACACCAGAGCTTCGGTATGTCCCCATTTCCTTTGGAGACAGGCGCTAAGCACTTACAGAGGGGGGCACGGAATTTGCACAATGATAATAGGAGAAGGTATCAGAGGGACAAAATCACAGCTCGGTATCCTACAGCCAGCCCTGTTAGAGGCCCTGATAGCTTGCTTAGACCCTCTGTCTTCTTCTGGGACTCCTTGCTGAGCCCTTGGATTAAGTGTGGGCACCAGCCAGGCTCTTGCCACCCCATCCCCAATTCCCTGTGCCTGGTTCTGACTGCCCCCCTGGACTGTCCCCTGAGAGTGACTTACCTCCATCAAGACGGCCCAGACGGTAGACTTCCCCACGCCAAACTGATGCCCCACGGAGTGGAAGCTGTCGGGAGTGGCCAGCTTCCAGAGCGCAATGGCGATGCGCTTCTCCAGGGGGATGGCGGGCCACAAGTGGGTGTCCTGGTGTTGCAGGGCAGGGGCGAGCCAGACACAGAGCTCCCGGAAGGTGGCCTTCCGCATCTGGAAGTTTCTGAGCCACTGATCATCGTCCCACTGCTGCAGCACTAGCTGATCCCACCAGTCCGAACCGGTGTCCAGCCTCCAAACTCACCTCTCCAGGAAAAAGTTGGGAGGCAAGGGCAGCAGGGCTGCAGCCTGAGCGAGGGGCTCAAAGCTGGGCTCAGGATCCAGCTCTGCTGCCAAGGTCATCATGCTCTCCTGAGCATGCAGCAGAGCTTCCAGCAGCACCCTGTGGGGCCATCGCCTGCCCAGGGGCAGCTCAGGCTCCATGCCCAAAAAAGCCAAAATAACACACAAACAAAAGAACAAAAGAAACAAACAAGCACAAGAACAAAAATACAAACAAAACAAACAAACAAACAAACACAGACGCAAACACACAAACAAACAGACAAACCAGATCATACACAGCTGTGGTGTCCGACAAAGCAAGGCAACCAGAGCCAGGAAAACTGCAGCAGCTTTGCTTTCCCTGTAAAGGTTGGCAAGCTAGAAGCAGGAGCAGAGGAACGGCTTTCCAGGAGTATCCCTTTAAGCACCCGTCTCTGCAGAGAGCATGCAGCAGTGCCTGGGCTTTATGGCTGCCCCTGTGACCTTTCAGAAGCACTTCCGGGTGCCTTCTTCTGTCGACAGAGCGTCCCGCAGTCTGGATGCTCTATGTCAACATGAGCTGATCACTTTGTCGACAAAGCGATGTAGCCTGGATGCTCTATATCGACGTAAGCCTGTAGTCTAGACATACCCTTCGAGTGCTGCTTTGAATGTAACCCCCCGTCTGTCTGCATGGACGCAGGTAGGCCTGCTGACGGGGGAGCAAAAGGGGAAGTTGATTCTAAAGGACCCATGGCTCCCAGCCACCAGAGCCCCGTGACACATACTCTGGGTGGCTCTGAGGGCTGGGCATCCCAGCTCTGCCCCTTCTGCCGAAGGCTCTACCCCTTCCAGGAGTGTAGAGCCGCCCCCTCCCCTAGACCTTGCCCAGGAGCCTGGCAAATCTGTCAGCCCCCTGTATTGAAGTTTGGGACCTGAATGGTTATTAGTGTCAGGTGCTTTGAGTTATGTGAGCAGGAAGCCAAGAGCAAAGATTCATACTAAAGAACAGGCTTTAATTTGATGTACAATAGAAATAAGTGTTAGCATTGGACTCTGCTTCATTGTGTGTGGTTCTTTCTGACAGGAAGAGGAGGAAAAAGAGCACAGAAACACAGTGGGTGGGTAGATACAGAGCTGATACATGCTTCCTAATTTCCTTAGACATAATATTTTCCTTTATTCGCCAGGCTGCTCCCTGACCTTTTGTGCCAAGAATAATTTTCAGTATGTCACATCCACATGGTTATAATGAATGTGGATGTACGAAAATACCAGCGACAGGCTTGTTGCATTTTGCTCTGCAGTGACAGAGAAACATTATATTCCCAGAAGCAAGGGTGTGTGAGAGTCTTTCCAGAGCAAAACAATCAGGCACTTACATTTTTAAACAATTAAAAAAATTCAGGTCTGGGTGTGCCATTGGTACACCGGAACTCCACTGTTTTTACTGAGCATTTATTTACATTTGGGCAAATTCTGTCCTCTAATGCAACAGAGTGAACACAAAGCAACTGCACTGAAGTCAGAATTATTCCAGTTTTGTGCTGGAGTTAGCAACGACAGAATTTAAAATGCAGCCAGTGCTATCCAGTCACCAGAGCACACAACTGCTGTCCTCTAATGCTTCAAAGTTTGCTCAGCCCGCTAGGGTTTTAGTATCACTGCCTTACTGCTCTGCCAGCAAAATCCTCAAACTACTTACCACCACCACTTCCTGGGTGGGATGTGATAGAAGTGTAGACAGTAGGTACTGGTTCTCATGGCTACTAATCCTACAGAATGTAAACTGGATAAAGAAAAGTACATATAACAAACCTTAGGGCTCTTTCCCAAACCACTGCAATGTCACACAATGACATAGAATATGAAACAAATATGGGTCTATTAGCAGCACAGAAAGGCTAAACATTTTGGAAATGTCTATGATGCAGTTGCAGGTTGTCCCAGCTGTTAAAACAGAGTAGAATTACCTGCTCCATCTTTAGTCTGGGGTCTTACGTGGGAAAAGCATCATGTATTAATCTAAACTGCCATAGTATTGCACTTTCTGGAAGCAGTTCCTCAGATATTTCACAAGCACCTTCATAAGCAAGAGTATCAGTTTTACAGATGGGTGAAGTGAAGCATGAAGAAATTAAATGACTTGTTCATGCTCCAGAAACAGTAGTCTAGTTAGGAACAGAAGCTTAGCATCCCAACTTTCAGCCCCTGCTCTGATTTCAGAAGAGAATGGTTCCCATTAATCGTAGAAAAATTGTTAAGTGTTTGCAGAGGTCATCAGGGTAACTCATTGTCCATTTGCAGGGCAAAGAAATTATGCATGCCATCTAAGCTATGCACTGTATTCTATTGTTCATTCACACCACCCTCTTTAATTTCCCTTTAACTATGTGATGGTCTAATATTCTTGATTAGCTGTATAGCAGTAGGCTGTGTCTACACTGGGCCACTTATTCTGGAAAATCAGCCGCTTTTCCGGAATAAGCTGCGAGCTGTCTACACTGGCCCTTGAATTTCTGGAAAAGCAACGATGCTCTTCTGTACAAAATCAGCCACTATTCCGGAAAAACTATTCTGCTCCCGCTCGGGCATAAGTCCTTATTCCAGAACACTGTTCCGGAAAAGGGCCAGTGTAGACAACCCAGTAGTCTTTTCCGGAAAAGCGCGTCTACATTGGCAACAGACGCTTTTCTGGAAAAAGGGCTTTTCCGGAAAAGCAGCCTACCAATGTAGACGCTTCTTTTCTGGAAAAACTGAAAACGGAATAGTATTCCGTTTTAAGCATTTCCGGAAATTCATGCCAGTGTAAACACAGCCGTAGTGTCTAGAGATGTGAAATCAAGGTTTCATTGTGATAGGTACTGAATTTCTGTGGGAGAGTCAAAAGAACTTCCTCAGAAAGCTTATAGTCTAAACAGACAAGACAAGCAAAGTGGAAGGGATCACAGAGTCACAAAAAAAGAAGTGTTTTACCTGAAGTCACACAGCAAGTCAGAAATGCAACCTCAGGTGCCTGAGTAGGTTTGGCTGACCTACCAATTTTTCAGTTCTTGGACTGTTCTGGAAAATGGGGGTGCGGAGAGGAGAATTGAGTTCAGGCCAAATTGTAATACTCTGGAATTTTCAATACATTGAAAAAGTCAACAAAAATTTCATTTCATGTTGATTAAAATGCTTAATTTTACCTGAAATGAGATGTTTAATTTCTAGGAATTTTTAACCTTTTTTAATAAAAGCAAAGGAAGCTAAGGGCTAGATTCTCACTAGTATCTCACTGCCATTGTGATTCTAGCTTTTTTTTTTTTTATCAACATTATTCTGTGAATTCATATCAAATTTACCAGTAGTTTGGGTCAATCCAAAACTTCGTATTTCAGTGAATAAACCATTGGCTTGGAAAAAAATTGACCAGCTCTACTGCTGAGTCCTAATTTTGTGTCCTTCCAGCTGAGCTATGCTGCCCACCAGATGACTGACTGTTGCAGAGGCTGCAATACTGACACTCCTACTGGGTGGATGTAACATTGGCATGGGGTGGGAAACATGACATGAATTTCTCAATATTCTTTGAGGAACAAAAGCAGGGAGCATTTATGCCAGTTCCACCTCCACTTTCAGTGTTTTCGTCCATAGTTAATTTTCAGGTTAAATAATTCATTTGATTCGTACATGCAAATGTCTCAGCAATAACAGCTGAGCCGAGTGCTTGCAACCTGATTAATAAGGCGATAATATACCAATTATCTCCATATCATCTTACCAAATGGCATAGTTTCTCTAGTGTTTTAGATATGCATGGAGGAACTGAGATTGGGCTATAAACTGAATATATTGTGAAGTGGTGGTAGTTAAGTGGCAGATCAATACAGCAGCTTTTATCCCAGCAGATCAAGACATTAGCTAAATCATTTTGTAATGAATAAAATGGTGATTTTTTTAAATAAACTCTCTCCAAAGAAGATTTTTTAATTAAAAGAATTAACCCAATAAACAACATTTATAATTTTAAAATATTTCAGTGTTCATAAACATCTTTGTTTTAAAGGCTAGTAACACCTGCAACAGGAGAACTGTTGTCCTGCAATTGAGCATCGAGACTATATCTACACAGCAGCTTTATTTCGGAATAACTGACATTATTCCAGAATAATATAGTGTACGTCTTCACAGCAAGCCATTATTTCGAAATAGTGATGAGCTGGAGAACTTCTTATTCTGACTCACGGTAACCCTCATTTTACAAGGAATATGGAAAGTCGAAGGAAGAATGTTCTTCCTTCGACTTCCTGCTGTGTAGATGGAGCCTAAAGCCAAGTTAAGCTATTTCGACTTCAGCTACGCAATTGACGTAGCTGAACTTACCTAGCTTATTCCAACTTTAACCCTAGGGCTACGTCTACACTGGCATGATTTTCCGGAAATGCTTAAAACGGAACAGTTTTCCGTTATAAGTATTTCCGGAAAAAGCGCGTCTACATTGGCAGGATGCTTTTCCGGAAAAAAGCCCCAATCACCATTTTCGCGATCGGGGCTTTTTTGCGGAAAAGACTACTGTGCTGTCTACACTAGCCCTTTTCCGGAACAGTTTTCCGGAAAAAGGACTTTTGCCCGAGCGGGAGCAGCATAGTTTTTCCAGAAAAGCAGCTGATTTCTTACAGTAGATCGTCAATGCTTTTCCGGAAATTCAAGGGGCCAGTGTAGACAGCTTGCAGCTTATTCCAGAAAAGCAGCTGATTTTCCGGAATAAGTGGCCCAGTGTAGACACAGCCTAGCTGTGTAGATGTACCCTGACAGACTTGAAAAGGGGAAGGTATAAAGATGGCTTCAAATCACTTTTGCAGAGCCTCTTTATATGTATGCGAATATCCACGGCTCATTTTTGTGGCTGTGAATACAAATTTTGTATCTAGAACCCTGCAAATTTATGGATACCCACTTTCTATCCATGGGTATCTGCATCTGCGGTTATGGATGCAGATATTCATAGATCATTTTTGCAGATGCAAATGCACATGCAGATACCAATTTTGTATCCAGGCAGGGCTCTACACTTTTGTGTTCCCCTAATTCTGAGGCCATTAAAGTCATTTTGGGCCCAGGACAGTCTTCATGAAAGTACTGGTCTGGATTTAGTGGGAATTACAGCATATTGATGGCTAGCCTAATTTACCATACTTGTAGCGCAGACTGAAAAAAAATTAGAAAAATGCTTGTATTGTTTTACCCTTTTGGGGAGAAAATGTGATATTTTGACCAAAGAATGTTAAAATTGACAAGCCTAACACACTGTTTGATAGCTTTTGATTGATAGGCAACACCTCTTTCCCTCAGTCACACTCCTACACCAACAGCTGGGGGTGACCAAGAACAGCATCAATTAGTCCCAGCTGTTGGGAGGATTTCATTTGAGAAGAAGACATCCACTTACTAACAGGGCTGGCCTTACCATGAGGCAAACTGAGGCATCTGCCTCAGGTGCCAGACTGTGTGTGTGGGGGGGTACCACTAGGACCCAGAGTGTAGAAAATTGTGTCTTCTGCTGGTGCATATGTAGGTAGCAGAGTGGTACCATGAGAAGAGTAGAAAAGGAAGAAGGCAGAATTGAGACCTTTCAAAGTTTTGACCCAAGTGAGCGGACATGGGGGCGTCATTTGAGCTCCCCGCCTCAGGTGCCAAAATGTTGTGGGCCAGCCCTGTCCACTAAGAATGTCAATTCCCAATGTCTTTCTTAGAATCAGAAATAATATGAGCATATTTTGTTCCTGCCCAGCTAGTCCTGCTTCTAACAGTTTAGATAGGTGGTCTCAGGTCCATGAACTATCTACTCCCAAGCCAGCAATGCATTACATAATAATAATTTTAAAAATGCATTCTGAGCAGGACGCTTTTTGTACCACTTAACAACTACCTGGGAAGTTACTGACACTATAAACCCTTCCAACAGGACCAGTGCAGAACAAGTCCAGAGGGCCTGCAGCTTGTTTTTAGCCTGACCCACTAAATGTGTAAAGAATGCAAAATGCGTGTGACGGGGAAATTTGATTTAGAACAAGCATCTGTCACCATCTTGACAGTGTGGCTGAGGGATGTTGCTTGAATGCGTAAGTGTGCGGGCAAAAGGTCACCTCACAGAAGCCCTGTGTGTGATACTGAGGTGTCTGGAAAAGGCCATCATACGCCCATTCTCTTTGGCACACAAGCTCTATATATTTCATGCTAGGAGTTTAAACCATTTCCCTGGACACATCCTTACTGAAATCATAGCAGGGTGCTTTGCAAAGTATAGCTCAACAGGCTTTCAAAGATGACTAGGCCACAATTCTGAAAGGAGTGCCTCATGGGCAGAGTCTCTTGAAGGACCAGGTCCATCAGTTAGCAGCGGGAGAGAGCTACAAAGTGGCTAAAGTCATAAATGATGTACCGTATGTCACTGCACAGTTCACTGTTTGCCACAAGCCCTGTGTAAGGGGCAACTTCTTGCTGTTTTACACCAGGACAGCCAGGAACCCTTCTGTGACTCCTGTAGTCACAGTTGGGTTCCTAGTTCCCCCCCTTGCTAATTTGTGCTAACCTTGTACCTGCCTCAGGAGCAGGTTCAGACTCCTGTGCTACTCTTTGTGACTTTAACATTTCAATGCTCTTAAAAAAAATAAAGTTGAGCTGTAAAATTAAGATCCTGGCTACCTTCTAGTTAAGGGACACATTTTCCCTCTTCCCACAGCTATAAAGGGCAGAGCAGTTTTACAGTATAGAGATGGGGGAGAGGAATGAATTTGGGGAGCTGCAGAGGAGCTGGGAGTGGGACAGAAATGAAGTGATATGGGGGGCACTGCCAAAGGATCCTCCCTGTAAAAAAAAGTAGTGCATCAGGCCATGAGGTCTGGGTTCAGGGTTCTAGTCCTGCCCCATCTCTATCTGTGTAAATGGTGTGACTCTGAATATGTTGGGTAGATATGAACTGTTACAAGGAGACTCATTTTGTCTTCAGGGCTGAATGTCTGATATTATCAATTATTTGTTTTATGACAGCGCCTACAGGCATAACCAAGATTAATGTCCCATTGTTCTTAGTGATATATAAGCACATGTCTGGAGTAAGGACTCTCTGGCTACGTCTACACTAAGGGTTTTTTTCAGGAGGTATGCCGGAAAAACGCAGCCGGGTACAGGGAATACGTCTGCTCTTCCACTTTTTTTTGCCCTATCTTTGTCCTCCCATGAGGAAAAAGGGCTATTCCAAAAGAGGAAGAAATTTGGCCCTGTGTAGATGGGCCAAATTTAGGAAAAGCCTCTTCCAAATTTGCGTGTCTTTTTCTGATAAATCATTGTAGGGTAGACATAGCCCCTCTTACTAACTTTTAATCTAAATAGACAAGACAGAAGAGGGTAGCCAGGGAGAGGGGGGAGAACAGAGGAAGAGAGATGAAGTGACTTGCCGAAGGTTGTGCACCTGGCCTGTAGCAGAGGTGCAAATAGCTCCAACTTGTCTAACCCCCAAGCCAGTGCCTTTATTCAGCTGCCTTTTCAAATGATTCCTGTATGACTTGAACAGAACTCATGTGAGTGCATGCAGCGACAGAACTTACCCTCCCCCCGCCCCCCAGCATGTCTCCAAGGTGATTAAAAGTCTTCTAAAAGTCACAATTCCAAATAAAATGTATCATTATTAGCAGTAAACAAGTCTGCCAAATTTACAGCCTGTTTTATTTCACACTTCACCCCAAGGAAACAAAGTAATCCACTTTCTGAATATTTCTAAATAAAAACCACCGGGAATGTCATATTGTTGACTAATTATAATGTACTTTATTATGCAGCCCTGGTTGGAGGGGAGAGGAGGATTTTGAAGTCGAAAGGGTTGAGTAAGAATTGCTTCATTAAGTAAACAAATGGAATTGTCTGTAACTAAAGTTTACTGGGAAAGGCAACTAAAGATCTGCCAGACCGAGGCATTTGAGGATATATAGGAAGTCTAGGCTAACTGAACCCTCCCTATTCCTTGGGGGCCCACCCAGCATATGCCCAGTGCATCTTCCTCACATGGAGAAAGTCTTCTAGGGGATCTCCCCCACAGAAACAGAGGGAAGAATACTGTCTGTGTGGCACCATTTCCTCAACCACACTCATTTATAGTGAGGAAGCACCTCTGCTTTGTCAGGGCTCCAAGAGGTTCATGGCAGAAGGAATCCTAGAACACTAGAACTGGAAGAAACCTTGAGAGGTCTTCACCTCCAGTCCCCTGCCCTCACAGCAGGACCATGCACCATCTAGATCAGCAGTTCCCAACCTTTTCCAGATGGGGACCCATTTTGACAATTCTGGAAGATTTGGTGACCCAAGGCAATTTAAAAACTGGGGAGGGAAGAGGAGGGCAGAGCCAGCTGGGGAGACACTTGGCTACCCTTTTGAAATGTAATGGCGACCCATATTTGGGTCCTCACCCATAGGTTGGGAAACCCTGATCTAGATAATCCTGAGAGATATCTATCCAACCTGTTCTTAAATATCTCCAGTGATGGAACGTCCACAACCTCCCTAGGCAATTTATTCCAGTGTTTAATCACCCTGACCATTAGGAAGTTTTTCCTAATGCCCAACCTACTCCTCTCTTGCTGCAATTTAAGCCTACTGCTTCTTGTCCTAATGAGTCTTGTGGATAGGGAAAAAGTGGTGGACATGGTATACCTAGACTTTAGTAAAGCATTCGATACGGTCTTAAATGACCTTCTTATCAATAAGCTAGCGAAATACAACCTAGATGGGGCTACTAAAAGGTGGGTGCATAACTGGCTAGATAACCATTTTCAGAAGGAAGAAAGGAAATAAAGAAATGAACAGGAAATTCTCAGGGTGATATGGATCTACCTTTGTTGCCTGGGTGGATTTCACATTTTTTTGGTGCCCCGTTGGCGGCCATGTCTAGTGAACACTCACAATACCTGCAAGAAATATGCATCCAGGAGGGCAGTGAGGGAGGAGAGATCCATCTTGAAAGACTCATGCCTCCATGGGTCTGCTGTAGTGAGTGCTTTTCCCCATAGTTTTTAAGCAATGTACATTGTTTAGAAAGCCTTGCACACTTAGGATCCCATTAGCTACCTTCTGCTTGCTTCACAGCAACCCCCTTGTAGAATATTCCTGAGCCTCTGGGACCTCACTGGTGCTTCCTGTTTATGAGAACGCATGGTCTGACCCAGTATTTGCAAGTGGGCATACATCCTACCCCTTAATTCCTTTACCCTTGCAGGCTCTGCTGTTTCACTTGGCAGGCTGCTCTGCAAGCCCTTGATCCTGCAATTAGTAATTATTTATTGTGTATTTGTGACACATGGTTTTGCTTCAAACAGGCAAACAGAGCATGGCTGGCTCCTAGAGGATTTCCTTATTTGGTCCCATGTCACATTATTAGTAGTAATCTGCTGGTTGCTAGAAATGCCATTTCCTCTGCGACGTAGACTAAGGCCCTGATGTTTGCCTGGTGGGAATAATTAGACCCCTAAATCTTATTCAGCAGTATAGATAAAACAGTAAGATGCCGTGTTTTAAACTGAGACTCTTTCTGGGAGGGTTACAGTGTTCTTCAGCAACCCACATTCTAAGAAGCTTAAAAAGGCCCATTTAAAGTCTTACATTTGACTTCATGTATTTCACACCTTTCCTTCAGAAAACGCCCTAAAGTTGTGTACAAATTATATAGTAGGACATATGCTTCTCATCTTTCTGTGTATTAATTTTGATGCAATATTTAGACCTAAAGAATCAAAGCTATTCCTATGAGCCAGAAGCATGAAGCAGGTTGAAACCAGATTCAGTCTGTTTAGTACCATGGGAAACACCCCATTAAACATCTTTTAAACCTGCTCTTCAGGATTCAAAAAGAGAAGGAAAAACAGTTAAAGCACTTGAAATGTATTAGCTAAGGATTTCCTTTTCACCACATTCCCTTTAGCTATGGAGAGGTTGTATAAAAGAAGAGTCCTTGTTTGGTAGTATTTTAGATAGCATTTAAAGTTGGTAATAACTGTGCTTTTTGGGGAAGAGAGAGGAATTTAATTGAGATGGGCTGGAGCTATTGCTGTGAGTCTGAACCCATTTCCTAAAAGACAACACGCACACAAAAGAGGAGAGAAAAGAACAGCAAAGATAGAAAGTGGCACTTCTGTCACTGGCATTGACTCTCAGATCGCTGCTACAGAAACACAAACATGGGGACAGTTTGATCAGCCACTCCAAGACCTGGCAAACCTCTACCAGTATCTGAGGGTATGTCTACACTACCACCCTAGTTCGAATTAGGGTGGTTAATGTAGTCATTCGAAGTTGCAAATGAAGCCCGGGATTTAAATATCCCGGGCTTCATTTGCATCTTGCCAGGCACCACCATTTTTAAATCCCCGTTAGTGCGGACTCCGTACCCGCGGCTACACGTGGCATGGAGTAGGTAGTTCAAATTAGGCTAATGGGGATTTAAAATGGCGGCGCCCGGCAAGATGCAAATGAAGCCCGGGATATTTAAATCCCGGGCTTCATTTGCAACTTCGAATAACTACATTCACCACTCTAGTTCGAACTAGGGTGGTAGTGTAGACATGCCCTGACTGCTTAGAGCATTTCTTCCATCTGCCTTTCTGGTCACAGACTTACAGCAAAATATAGCATTTACTGGCTAAGCGGGATTCTTATTAGACAGAAGGAAAAAGAAGAGGAGCAGGAAAGAGACGAAATAAGGCAGGGAAGGAAAAGGCTGCATAGGCAAGGGAGTAAGACAAAGTCTCACATCTCCAATGGTGTTTGGGATGGAGCCAGAGGCAGTGGAAAAGGTGATATTATCTAGGTCCTTCTCTCTGGCCTGGTCTGCTCTGAACATTTCTCAGAATCAGGATAATGAAGGCAAAGTGGTGGATCCCATGGGAGAGTGGTGATTGCACAGCTGTTGGCAGACTCTGTTTCTTCTGCTAATTTTCCTTCAACTATCTCTTTTTTCCCCCTTTGACAACCCTGAAAAGAAGCAATGGGCACAATGTCCCAACCCTTAATTCACCAGACTAAGTGCTGGCTGCTGCTGTTTGCCGGAAGCTGGGAATGGGTGAGAGGTCATGGACCACTTGATGATTCCCTGTTCTGTTCATTCTTTCTGGGATACTTGGCATTGGCCACTCTTGGAAAAGAGGATATGAGACAGATACATCTTTAGTCTGACCCAGTATGGCCATTTGTCTATTCTTAGGCTACGTCTAGACTGCACTCCTTTTTCGACCAAGGCTTTTTCGACAGTATCTTTCGAAAAAGCCTCTGTCGAAAAAGAGCATCTAGACAACAAGAAGATTTTTCAAAAAAGCGTCTTGCTTTTTCGAAAGAGAGTCTAGATGCTCTCTTTCGAAAAAGCCCTGGTTTCATGCAATAGCGCCTTTTTTTGAAAGATGACTTTCGAAAAAAGACGTTATTCCGCGTAGAATGAGGTTTACCGCTGTCGACAAAACTGCCGCGTTCTGTCAATTTACTGTCGACAGAACATGGTGATAGTCTAGACGCAGGTATAGTTTTTTAAAAAAAAGGCCACTTTTTTCGAAAAAACCCAATAGTCTAGACACACCCTTATTGTTACCTTATTGTTACCCATCCTAGCTATATTAAAGCTAGCGCAGAGGTTGTTTCTGCTTAGGTTCACTATAGTGTCACAAGGCACCGCATGATGGCTAGCACCATGCTCATCTCTCAGTGGATTAGTATGGGTACCGCTGACCACAACAAGCCAGATACCCTTTTGAAAGGAACAGCAGTTTGTGCTCCGTGTAGTCACCCTTTAAAATAACATTTGGAATCCTGAACCGGCAAGCAGAAGATGCCACAGCCTCTGGCCCTTCTTCCCTTTCATGACTGTCCAAGAAAGAATGTGTCGCAATGTAAATATGTATCAACTCACCCACTGAAATGCAGTCGACTCTGCTGCAGAAAGCAGCAGCCTTTAAACACTGCAAAGCACCATTACCCCTCTGTAAAGAATGGGCAATGAACTCAGCAGACCAAATTCGGCTTCTAGAGAAAATCTCACTGAAATAGGTTGAACCTCTGAGGTTCAATGAAATAAAAGCAGAATCCAGCCCAATAGGTTTTTCCTTGGGTTTAAAGAAAATTTGGCTTATTTTATACAATTTACAATAAAATTGGAAGGAGTAGAACACCAGCTCAGCTATGGGTGCATCTATACACCAGGGCTTAACTTGAAATAAACTACACAAATTGAGCTGCGTCAATTGCATAGCTTATTTTGAAATAGTTTATTTCAAAATAGGGAGCATCTACACAGCATTTATTTTGAAATAGAACATTCTTCCTCTGACTTCCCTTACTCCTCATACAATGAGGGTTACAGGAGTCAGAGTAAGAAATCCTCCAGCTTGACAGTATTTTGACACTATTTTGAAATAACTGACTGCTGCGTAGATGCAACCTAAGTCATTTTGGAATAACAGTAGTAATTTCAAAATAGTGTTGCAGTGTAGACGTATTCTTGTGATGACAAATCCTCCAAGTCTTCAGAGCCAAATTCTGTTCTCAGTAACAGTGATGCACTTCCACCGAAAGCAACTATGGATTGATAGCAGTGTAATTGAGAGCAGAATCTGGCCCTTGGCCTTCCCCTTCCTGTGGACATTGATTACAGTAGTCCCACAGATTCAGATTCATGTCCTTAACTTGATTTCTGTTCAGCCACAAATCAGCAAAGCTCCCACACAACAAAGATGCAGGTAAGTGATACCTGACAAATTGAGGATTATTTGAGAAATACCGAGTCTCAGAGGAGTAGCTGCATTAGTCTGCAATTTTAAAAATAACAAGCAGTCCTGTGGCACCTTAGACACTAACAAATTTATTAGGTCTTTTTTTTTAACCCCTCTGGGGAAGAAGCAGAGCCATTAAAATCTTGTGTTACAAAATCCTTTTGTCATTATGGATATGAAGAAGGGCGGGTCAGTTTAAGGATTCCTTTTAGATCTCTACTCTTCTGCTTTATCACAAAACTTCTATCCTCTGCTCTCTAAAATTTATGAAGAGATTTTTACTTGAAGGGGAGTCCTTGAATCAGTGTGTGATCTTTTCACGGTCAGACTCAAAGAAGGTAACAACTCTTCTCCATTCTCCTCTGCCTAGCCAATTTTTCTCTCTTCAATATATATGGGTGGATAATTACGAAGGAGACTCCTTGCATGCAAGTTGGAGCTGTATTCCTATGAGCTGTATTCTCCGCAGGCTGTCAGGTAATCTCTAGCTGCCTGTTCAGGGAGATGTAGACTAGGAGCATCAGGTCTTCAAAGGTCAAAAGAGTTCAGATCCAGGGTTTGGCTCGTTATAGGAAAAAGGAATTAGCCACAAAATCCAGATGGCTATGTGGGTTCAGCAGAGGTGGAAGTGGGCCAATACAGGTCACTATGGTGTACCGGTAATGCTAAGAACCAGCTGCTAGTACTGGCTCATGCACAGCTGATGTTAAAGTGCTGCTGCAAAACACTGCCATGACAGCGCTTTAACGTTGCGGCTCCTTTTACTCTCCCCCTTTGTTGGCAGCTGCCACAAGGCTCAGCAATTTAAAAGGTCCCTGCTCTGCAACAGAATTTCTACGTGAGACCATGGGCAAATCACTCACCCACTTTCTTCCTAATTCCCCATCTGTAAAATTAAGATTATAATTTTTCCCTACTCATATGGTGCTGTGAAGAAAAGCATATTAACGATGGTGAGACACTTGGGTACTGTGATAATGGGGGACATATAAGTACCATGGATTCACTTCACATAAGTTTGATTCACTTCACATAAGCATTCCAAAATCTGGAGGTGAAATCTTGTTCCTATTGAAATCAATGGCAAAAGTCTTTTTGGGCCAAGATTTCACCCTGGACTTTGATCCAGACCTCATAGATGAATAGGCTAGAAAGCACAAGAGATCAAACTTTCTCCTGATGTGGAGTAGAGTGTTCCCATTTGTATAATGTGAATAAATATATAAATTGCAGAGGGTATTGTGAGCCCAATGATTAGTTAATAGCTCAAAAGCACTTTGAAAATTAAAAGTGCAATGCAGTGTTAATGATGCTATTGTTATTCCACAGGGGTAGAGTGAGATGGGGAGGGGACAAACAACCTTAAAGAGAAGCTGACAGTTGCAGAAGTAAGCACTCCGATGTAAAAGCTAAGACACACTTCTTTCTGATAATTTAGAGCATGGATTCCCAGACTGGGGAGCGTGCCCCCTTGGGGGGGGCATGAAGAAATTCCAGGGGGGGTGCAAGGCAAACCAGCCTCCTCTCCTCCCATTAAGGAGGAGTTCCTGTTCAGTTCCTTTTTTCCTTTTTTTTTTTTTTTTTTGCTCAACAAGTTTTGCTGTTATTTGGAAGGAGGGCATGAAGGTTTTTCAAAAATCAAGAAGGGGGGCATGATGCCAAAAAGTTTGGGAACCACTGGTTTAGAGAATATTATAAATGTTATTTGAGAAATAATATTTGATCATGTAAGAATACTGTATTAAAATTCACATGCATCAAAGGACACATAAAGTTGTGTGTTCAACCTTAAAGAAGCAAAGTACTGTTTAAAGATTGGACTTGTGCCCTTTCTTGTTCCTTATGGTGAACAGAGAAGGCCTGGAAAGGGTGTGTGTATGGTAGCGGTGGAAGTTACGTTTTCCTTCTTGTGTTTACCTGAGGAAATGTTTGGTCTTTGTTTTTTAACACCCAGTAGGAGGTCTGAGGATATTTAGTATTTGCTTTGAACACCTTAATTGAAGAGGTTATAGTTGATTGCTTGTCAACCTCTTCCTTCATTCACAATGATACTTAGACATTCACATTTAAAGGTATAAGCAAAAACAGAGTGTTTAACTTTCCCCCAGTGAGTAGCCCAATTTACACAGCCTTGGCTTTTCTAATGCCACCATTTTTATGTCACCTACTTCTCCTGCCACTATACAGTATTCCAGACTAGACAAACCCTGAATTTCTTATGTACTTTATATTCTCTTTCCCTTTTGAGATAGGCATGGGTCTATTTTGCACCTGGGGAAATGGAGGTGTAGGGGTTCTCCCCCTGTGCGGAGGGGCTTACGTCCGCCCCCCTCGGTTCTCTGAATGTCGACGCCTTAACGCGCCCGACTCTGCTTGGTTTGGTTAGGCGGTTGGGGGAAGGGGGTCCGGGCCCGCCCTCTCTCCGGACCCCAGCCCAGGGCCCTAAGGTCGGGGGAAAAGGACTCCCCCCACCTAGCAGGGGGGGTCGAGACCCCTAAACTCCCCTGCTCTCAGGGTCCGCGTCCCCGCCCTGGGCTGCTTCTTCCCCCCCGGGTCTCATAGGCTCACCTCGGCCCTTCCTCTGACCCTACCCAGGGCCTCCAATACTGCCGCCCACTCGCTGGCTCACGGGGGGGGTGTGTCTCCTCGGCGTCCCCCCCTATGGCTGCTACACTGCGGCTTTTTAAGCTGCCCGCCGGACGCAGGCAGATGACGTCACCCCCCTCGTCAGACTCCGGCCCCTCCCAGGGCCGTCCTCCCCCTGACGGCTCCCCTGCGCCTGCTCGGCTCCGCCCCCTTTCGGCGCTGCCGGCCGGCCCCGGCTCGTCACCCGGCCGGTATGCCGGCACCCCCGCCCCTGCCCTGCTTGCCGGCCCCGGCTCGTTACCCGGCCGGTGTGCCGGCGCCCCCGTTTGGGGACGGCTAGCGGTGCTCTGCTCCCCTCCGGGGGGTGAGTCCTTCCCCCGCGATTGCGGCGTCCCGGCGGTTTCCGGGAGGGGCGGGGCCACCCCGCCACACACCTTCCCCCTTAAGTCTGGTGCCATACTCGCAGTTCTGGTCTCTGTGTTTCCCGCTGACCGGGACAGCCAGTCCGCGTTCCCGTTGGCGGACCCCGGGCGGTGCACGACTCGGAATTTGTATGGCTGTAAGCTGAGGTACCATCTCAAGATCCGTGGATTCGTGTCCTTCATCTGCTGCATCCATTGCAGCGGGGCGTGGTCCGTCACCACGGTAAATTCATCGCCTAGAAGAAAGTATCTTAGTGAATCGACAGCCCACTTGAGGGCCAATGCCTCCTTTTCAATCGTCGCATATCCCTTCTCCCGAGGGAACAGTTTACGACTCAGATAGAGGATGGGGTGCTCCTGTCCCTCCTCCTCTTGCGTCAGTACCGCCCCTAACCCCACTTCTGACGCGTCAGTCTGCAAGGTAAAAGGTTTGTTAAAGTCGGGCTGGGCCAGCACCGGGGCCCGGATCAACCGGTCTTTCAGCTCCTGAAACGCGTCGTCGCACGCCGCGGTCCACTTCACCCTCTCGGGTTGTCCTTTCCTTGTGAGGTCTGTCAGTGGGGCGGCCACGGAGGAAAAATTCGGGATAAACCGTCTATAATAACCCGCCAATCCCAGGAACTGCCGTACTTTCCTTTTTGTCGTTGGGGTGGGGTGTTCCCGTACCGCCTGGACCTTATCTACTAGAGGCTTCAGCTTCCCTCTCCCTACCGTGTACCCCAGATACGAAACTTCGGCCCTCCCAAATTGACATTTCTTTGGGTTGGCCGTGAGTCCCGCTTCCCTCAGTGCCCTTAATACGCTCGTAATGTGCTCTAAGTGTTTCTCCCAGGACTCACTGAATATCACGATATCATCAATGTAAGCCGCGGCGTAGTCCTGATGGTCCCTTAAGACCTGGTTCATGAGTCTTTGAAAGGTCGCCGCGGCCCCGTGCAGTCCGAACGGCATGTTTTTGAATTGGTACAACCCAAAGGGGGTGGCGAACGCCGTTTTCGCCTGGGCTTCGGGGGAGAGGGGGATCTGCCAATACCCCTTCGTTAAGTCGAGGGTCGACAAATAGGCGGCCCTCCCCAGGCGTCCCAGTAACTCATCTATCCGCGGCATGGGGTATGCATCAAATCGCGAGATCGCGTTGACTTTGCGGAAGTCAATGCAGAACCTCGTTGATCCATCTGTTTTGGGTACCAAAACAATGGGGCTTCGCCATTCACTACGCGATTCCTGTATGACCCCCCACTCCAACATGGCTTGGAGTTCTTCCTTCACCGTGCCCCATAACTTCCGGGGAAGGGGGCGCATATTATCTCTTACCACTCTGCCGGGTTCAGTCTCGATCTTGTGTTGTACCAACGAGGTCTGTCCGGGTCGGCTGGTTAGTACCGTCCTGAACTGGTCGAGAAGGTGGTGCAACTGTTCTCGCTTTGGGCCCGGGAGCTCTTCTCCGACCCGTATGCCCTCGATCCTCACCTCCGGCTCCCCCCACGGCCCCAGTTCAATGTCAGTGTCCCGAGGGTCGATCAGGAGGGCCTCCCGTGGATGCCACTTCTTTAAGAGGTTGACATGATAAATTTGGGTTGCCCGGCGGTTCCCGTCTACCCGAACCTCATAGTCAACCGGGCCAAGTTTCCTGATTACCCGGAAGGGTCCCTGCCAGTGGGCCAGGAGCTTAGACTCCCCGCTGGGCAGCAATAGTAGAACCTGTTCGCCTGGTTCGAACTCCCTCACCTGCGCCTTTCTATCATAGTAGGCCTTCTGCCCTTCTTGAGCCTTCTCTAGGTTCGCTCGGGCCCGGCCCGCTAGGTCGTGGAGGGTTCCCCTCAGTTTCTGTACGTACTGGGCGGCCCCCAAGGCAGGTGACACTGACGTTTCCCATCCCTCCTTTACGAGGTCCAGGATCCCCCGCGGTCGCCGCCCGTATAACAGCTCGAAGGGGGAGTACCCGAGCGATGCCTGCGGTACCTCTCTGGCGGCGAACATCAGTGCAGGCAGCAGCTTATCCCATTCCCGGGGTTCATCCTGTGCGAACTTCCGCAGCATCCCCTTCAATGTGCGGTTGAATCGTTCCACCAGCCCATCGGTTTGGGGGTGATATACCGACGTCCGGAGCTTCCTGATCTGCAAGACCTTACACAGCTCCGTCATAACCTTCGACGTTAAATTCGTCCCCTGGTCTGTCAGTAACTCCCTGGGCAACCCGACCCATGAGAATAGCTTAACTAATGCCTCCGCTATGGCGGGGGCGGTGGCTCTTTTCAGGGGCACTGCCTCGGGGCACCGGGTGGCGTAATCTACGATGACCAGGATGTAATTATGTCCGCGCCCAGATTTCTCGAGCGGACCTACCAGGTCTAATGCTACCCTCTCAAAGGGGGTCCCTACCACCGGCAGGGGCACCAGGGGAGCTGGCAGGACCCGGCCCCCGGCTGTTCTTTGACACTGGGGGCAGGAGTTACAGAAATTCTTAACCTCCTGGTACACCCCCGGCCAATAGAATCTCTGGAGTATTTTCTGTTGGGTTTTTTCCCTGCCCAGGTGCCCGGCCCACGGGTGTTCGTGGGCCAATTCCAGGACCTTCCACCGGTACGGTCTTGGGACCAACAGTTGCCACCTTTCTTCCCCAGGGAGTTCCCCCGAAGCCACCCGGTACAAGCGGTCGTCTTTTACCTCGAATCGCGGCCCGTCCGGCTGGTTAGGCGGGTCCCCCTCCTGTGGCTCGCTTGTAGTGCACACCTGCTCCCAGGCCGCCCGTAGTGTGGGGTCCTCGCGTTGTTGAGTGAGGAAGTCCCCTTCTTCTACGTCAAGACGGCCGGTGGGCGGTGTCTCGGCGTCCGGAGTCCGTGCTGGCTCGGCCCCCCCCTCATCTTGCTCTCCTTGGGCTACCAAGGTCCCCTGCCCTGTTTCTGGCTCCCTTTTAGGCTGGGTTCCTCTGTCCCACTGTCCTAGGAGTCGCTTCAGGCCGGGCCAATCCCGCCCCAGCAGGAGGGGGTACGCTAACTTAGGGCCGACGGCGACTACACAGTCTCCTTCCAACTCCCCGTCCCCTATCCGTACCCGGGTCGTAGGGTAGTAATGAATATCTCCGTGGACGCACCGGAGGGCTATGGGGGCACCCCGGGCCCACCCTGGGAGTATTACGTCCCTTCGGACGATGGTTTGCCCGCATCCCGAGTCGAGGATGGCCTCCACCGGGTTCCCATTAACCCACAGACGTTTAATTACCTGAGCTGCGCCGGCCGCCTTCCTGTCCGTGCTCCCAGCACGCCTCTGCCCGAAGGTGCAGTCCATCAGGGTGCAGTCCCGCTTATAATGGCCCTCTTGGCCGCACTGGTAGCAGACCACCTTCGGAGCTCCCTCGGGTGGCGGGGTGCCCGGCCCCATTTCGGTCGCCCGGTCTCCCCTGGCCTCCCCGGTCGGCCGGTTCCACCGGGGTGCCAACCTCCTCGTCGGGAGGGGGCCCAGGGGACCCCCGGCGCTTTCCGCAGCCCGTTGGGCTCCCGTGGGCTTACCCATCCCCGCCTCGCTCCTTCGGGGTTCTCTCGGTGCCCCAGCGGTTCCTTTCCCCTCTGGCCCCTCTGCGGCTAAATAGTGTTCCATGAGGGTCACCGCTTCATCCAAGGTCTCCGGAAGGTGCCGCCGTACCCACCGCTGCCCTTCCACGGGGAGGATGCTGACGTATTGTTCGAGTATCACGAGGTCCGCCACCTGAGCCCCCGTCTTCGTCTCTGGTTCCAGCCATCTCATCCCCGCTTCCTTAACCCGTTGTGCCACCGCCCGTGGTCGCTCGCGGGAGTCGTACCTGGCCTCTCTAAACCGCCGGCGGTGGGTCTCGGGAGTCACCCCTAATTGGTCCAGAATAGCCTCTTTAACCTTATAGTAACATAAGGCATCGCTGGCGGACATCCCTCGGTATGCTAGCTGGGCCGGCCCTGATAGGTAAGGTGCGAGGAGGGTGGCCCAATGCTCGGGTGGCCACTTCGCGGCGGCGGCCACCCTCTCGAACGTAACCAGGAATGCCTCGGGGTCATCTTCCGGCCCTAGTTTCGTTAGCCGTATGGGCAATTGGGTGCCGACCCCCTCTCCTCCTCCAGACCCTGCTACTGTCCCCGGTACCGTCACTGGTGCGCCTCGCGCCATCTGCTCCTGACGCTCCTGGAGCTGGTTGAGGAGCTGTTGCAGCGCCTGCATCTGTTGCTGTTGTTGTACCTTCTGGGTCTCGGTCCACCATTCCAGAATTTTGTTGGCTTCCATTGTCTCCTGACAATCAAGACTTTGTTAATCCTTTTCTCTTATCCGAACCCCCGTTTCGGGGTCCACTATACCCACATTCTCCACCACGTGTAGGGGTTCTCCCCCTGTGCGGAGGGGCTTACGTCCGCCCCCCTCGGTTCTCTGAATGTCGACGCCTTAACGCGCCCGACTCTGCTTGGTTTGGTTAGGCGGTTGGGGGAAGGGGGTCCGGGCCCGCCCTCTCTCCGGACCCCAGCCCAGGGCCCTAAGGTCGGGGGAAAAGGACTCCCCCCACCTAGCAGGGGGGGTCGAGACCCCTAAACTCCCCTGCTCTCAGGGTCCGCGTCCCCGCCCTGGGCTGCTTCTTCCCCCCCGGGTCTCATAGGCTCACCTCGGCCCTTCCTCTGACCCTACCCAGGGCCTCCAATACTGCCGCCCACTCGCTGGCTCACGGGGGGGGTGTGTCTCCTCGGCGTCCCCCCCTATGGCTGCTACACTGCGGCTTTTTAAGCTGCCCGCCGGACGCAGGCAGATGACGTCACCCCCCTCGTCAGACTCCGGCCCCTCCCAGGGCCGTCCTCCCCCTGACGGCTCCCCTGCGCCTGCTCGGCTCCGCCCCCTTTCGGCGCTGCCGGCCGGCCCCGGCTCGTCACCCGGCCGGTATGCCGGCACCCCCGCCCCTGCCCTGCTTGCCGGCCCCGGCTCGTTACCCGGCCGGTGTGCCGGCGCCCCCGTTTGGGGACGGCCAGCGGTGCTCTGCTCCCCTCCGGGGGGTGAGTCCTTCCCCCGCGATTGCGGCGTCCCGGCGGTTTCCGGGAGGGGCGGGGCCACCCCGCCACAGGAGGGAAGAAGAAGTTAAGGCCCAGATCCAGCAAACTACTTAAGCTATATGTTGGACCAGAGCTTCATTGGTGTGCTCAAGTTCCCACATCAAGCCAGTGGCAGAATCCAGCATACCTGACTCTCAGTCTTTGGCTGCAACCACTAGACGCGTCTCCTTCCAAACATTTAGCCAAATTGCAAGAATATAGAATCATAGTACTGGAAGGGACCTCAAGAGGTCATCAAGTCTAGTCCCCTGCCCTCACAGCAGGACCAAGCACTGTCTAGATCAACCTTGAAAGGTGTCTGTCTAACCTTCTCTTAAATATCTCCAGTGATGGAGATGCCACAACCTCCTTGGGAAATTTATTCCAGCGTTTAACCACCCTGACAGTGAAGAAGTTTTTCCTAATGTCCAACCTAAACCTCCCTTGCTGCAGTTTAAGCCCATTGCTTCTTGTTCTATCCTCAGAGGACAAGGAGAACAATTTTTCTCCCTCCTCCTTGTAACACCCTTTTAGATACCTGAAAACTGCTGTCATCCCCTCTCTGTCTTCTCATTTCTAAACTACACAAGCCCAATTCTTTCAGTCTTCCCTCATAGCTCCTGTTTTCTAGACCTTTAATCATTTTTGTTGCTCTTCTCTGAACCTTCTTCAATTTCTCCCCATCTTTCTTGAAATGTGATGCCCAGAACTGGACACAATACTCCAATTGAGGCCTAATCAGTGCATAGTAGAGCGGAAGAATGATTTCTCGTGTCTTGCTCACAACACTACTGTTAATGCATCCCAGAATCATATTTGCTTCTTTTGCAACAGTGTCACACAGTTGACTCATGTTTAACTTGTCGTCCACTATGACCCCTAAATCAATTTCAGCAGTACTCCCTCCTAGACAGTCACTTCCCATTCTGTATGTGTGAATATCTCATTGACTTCTCTTACGCTTCTCATTTTGGTGGAATACTGGAGTTGATGAGAGATTAGCAGTTGATTTAGCAGGTCTTTATCAAACGTGCTTACTAGATATGCTAAATTGGCACCTGGGAGATCACATATCCCAACACAGTCCCACATTTCCTTCTACCACATACTTTTGGACACTCTAGTGGTAAGAATTTCTGCCATTAACAAATTTCTGGTATTTATTTTATCCATTTGGGTTCTCCACTCTTATTCTTCCATACAAGTCCGTCTTTCTCCCCAGCAAACTCCTCAAGGCTCTCCCAGTCCAAACCCTGCCTAGCAGGTACCAGACAATGAAAGTCAGCCTCTGGGCTCTTCAAAGATGTTTCTCTGTAATGCATAGCACCAATCACTGTGCATTCATAGAAGATATTGAGGGGAGGTCTACACTATGAAGCAATGTTGACCTAAATTATGTAATTCTGGCTATGTGATTACTATAGCTGGAGTTGATGTACCTTAGTTTGAGTTGCCGTGGTATCTCCAAGCTTGGGTGTCAACAGAAGAAACTCCCCATTAACTTCTCTTACACTTCTCATTTCGGTGGAATACCAGAACTGATGAGAGAGTGATTAGTGGTCGACTTAGCAGGTCTTTACCAAGGGTGCTTTACTAGACCTGCTAAATTGGCCCCTGGGGGATTGATCACCCCAGCGCTGATCTCTCATTAAGTGTAGACATGCCTTAAGTTTGCTGCCCCATTAAAGAGTATATTAGATCCTACTGATTTAGCAAGGGAAAATACACTCTTGCCTTCAAACACTGCACTGAGTTGGTTTATAGTAAAAGTAAAACAAGAAGAACATGGATTAAGCTACACCAGGTACCAGAGAGAAAAACAGAGATGGTTACAAGCAAGTAGAAGTGGTAATACACATCCAAAAGATTAAAACATCCAAGCAAGGTACAGTTTTTGTACAGGAAGGTTTCTCTAACCTCCCATCTTGTATCAAGGTTTGTACTGGCTGTCCTGGTCAAGATTCTTTATAGAGATCAAACTTGGGTTTTTTGTCTCTTACTGTGGAAGGATAAAAATGGAACATGTCTCTGTTTCTTACATCCCCAAAGAGATATATTTGTATTACAAATCAGAAAGGACGCCTAAGGATTCCATCTCTTTTGGGTGCAGGAACAATGTTAGTTCTCTGCTTCTCAAATTCAGACTCAGGGTAATCCCCACTGGTTTTACCTGATGACTTTGTTTATTGCTAATATGTAAATTGAGATAAACCCACATTCCTGTGTCTAGGACGGACCTTTTTATCACCTTGATCTCAGTAATTTGTCTGGTATTAAATATATTCAAGTAACATCATATAAAGGCAATTTATAACTTCACCTATAGTGCTAACACATGCTCTTCAAATTGATATTAAGAACTCAGTTGTGATTAGCTTTCATATGGTGCCTCATATTGCATGCAAATATCACAGCAGTGTGCAGAGTGTGAATACAGGGTTGTTGAGGGTCATAGTCTATGCACTTGAATTCCAGACTAGGCTGTGACCCAGATTTCTGGTGTTCTGACCCAGATTTCTGATGTCTGTATTAGCTTCACCAGAGTCAGATTAAATGGAGGTTGCAGCAGACTAGTCAGATGAAAGAGTCTTCATTCCTTTCCAAGAGAGTTAATTCTGAGAGTATGGAAAGCCCATCGCACCTGTTTTTCAAATCTTTATGGCATGCTTTGTTACCTCAGGGAATATCTGATTTCATACAAGTTAGCTCAGGTTTACACAGGGACTGAGATCAGAATCCAGCCCTTAATATTGTAGCCAATATTGCACTCTTGGCTTCAAAAGAGTGGTGATGTCTGATTTTCCCTGGATACTTATATAATCTTTAATAATGCAGCTTCCCCCCTTCCATTCATGAAGCGTATGTCTAATGATTAAAGCCGGGAGCTAACAGTAATAACATCTAGATTCTACTCTTAACTCTGTTGCGTATTCACTTATGCTTATAGGCCAGGCCACATGACTTTGATACCCAAATAAATCCACCAATAAAAGACTAACCTTTTATTTCTATAGCTATATAGGAGCTGAATCTTGTTAATCAAGTAACAGGTTCCTGCTGCAAAGAGTTTACAATCTAAAGACATGACTGTTGAGTGGAGATATATAAAGACACCCTAATGCAGTAGAATACACAGTATCATATGAATATTATACTCTGGATGTTCCCAGGATACATGCTATGACAGATATGGTAATTTCCTGCCATATCCTTGAAAAAACCCCACTGAATTAAGATTAATTATCTCTGAAAAATATTGTATTACATGAATGATTTATATATTATCATGGGTTGGAACTGTGTGAACCCTCTCTCTAGGGAAGAAATGGGATGTGAACCCTAAGAAGTGTTCACTAGAGTCCTTTGACATGCACAACAATATGACAGATAAGAATGAACTTTTGAGACAAACAGTGTCAGGTGGTTTACCTGGAGAATCTCAAGAGGAAGGAGAATGCAAATTCCCCGTATCTGGTGATGCAAAGCCTTTTGATGCTACGCCCTGAGGAGGGGACCATTGTCTACTGACTACCTGTTCCCGGAGTCTCAAGATCAAAGGGCCATGCCACATAAAGGAAAGACTAACTAATTCATTGGGATGCTAGTTCTGAACTAAGGCTACAGAAACACCAGTTGGTTGGGTTTCAAGGGCTGACTCCTACCGGAGCCCTTCTTGGAAATGGGCTGATCTCTGGGAGGCCTATTAGCATACGTGTATGTTCTGTTGATGGTTTGAATGTTTCTCTGTAATGCTTTTGTTTTAAGAATGACTGTGCTTGCTTAGCAAGAGCTGAGTGGTAACTTGTAACTTCAAGCGATTACATCTTTGGGGAGAGATCAAAGGGCAGGGGCTGGTATGTTTCTGGGGCTATCACAATAAATGTAGTCAGAGAACTGTGAAGCCTGGAAAAACCCAGTCAGGAGGCAGAGGGACCTGGGTTTCCACCCAAGAGAGGTGATGTCTGAGGAGCCAGGAGCCTATAGTTGGTGCTCTTGGTAGACTGTAGAGGGGGAAATACAGGTGCAGTTGCCCTGAAGAGTGACACTTGGGTTTGCTAAAGTCTTTGGAAATATATGAGGGAGAAATTATTCTAATGCTCTTGGGCTTGTATGCAACCAGTGGGAAAGTGGCTTGATGGGTGACGGACTCAAGACTGTTACTGAGGGCAGTAAAGGGGGAGAGGAGGATTGTGCGATTTCACTGGGAAGACTGATTCCACCACTGCAACTTTTACTAATACCTGCTCTCTACACTGGCACTGCAACCGTTGAGAATGACAGGTTAGTAGATGGTACAATAATTCAGGGGAGCTGACAGACACCCATACTAGGCTCCTTGACAGTGGGGGGCTGTGGCAGTGATTTAAAAGGCTTGGGGCTCCAGGAGCTGTAGTAGCAGCAGTGGCAGCTGGGACCCTGGATCCTTTAGAATCGCCAAGCCCCAGAGCAGTTGTCCCCTTTGCCGATTGCATCGGGGGCCTGCAATAATTAGCCTCACACAGAGAACACATAGTCCCACTGGTAGTGTAATCCCAGTGCTTATGTGTTTATATCAACGTTGTGCACAGCTGCCTAGTGGGTCACAGGCATTCCAAGGGAATTCAATGGTGCTTGAGACACCAACATTCTTTTGTGCGACCAAAGGTGCACAGGAAGAAGCAGCAAGGTTTAGCAAAGAGTAGGAGGGATGAGGAAAGGGAGAGAAGGATCAAAGAGGGATACTCAATTTAAGAGTGTGGAGAATGGCAAGACTGGGTTGGGACTAACAGAGAAAAGGAGGGTGGTGAGGCTTAATTAACTAAGAGTAAATTAAAATGTTTTGAATTCAGCTGAGAGACACGGTCGGTACAAATTTTTATTAAGGCAAAAATGACAAAGATGGATGACGGGGATGTTTATTGCAATGCCATGTCAGAAATGGACAGATACCTTTAATCAGAAAGAGACTGCAGCCCAGCCGAGATTCACATTAAGCTGAATTAACTGAGTACTTAAGAATATTGGGTGATGTTTTAAGCTGGTAGAGCAATTTGTCATGGATGCTTTAGCCTTTGTGCTGGAGAAGGTGGGCTTCTTTTTGGACTGCAAAGCAGATACAGGGAACAATCCAACCATCCAGACCTTGGACATATCCAGACACCTTTCGCTTAACTCAAGTGTGTAACTGGTGTACACCTGAGGTCATCTGAATCCATTCCCTAACCTGAAGTTAGGGAGATTCTGCAATCTTTTCACAGGTGTACACAGCTTATGAGGACAATTAGGGTTTGTCTAGATTACATGCCTCTGCCAACAGAGGCATGTAAAATAGGCTACCCGACATAGTCAATGAAGTGGGGATTTAAATATCCCGGGCTTCATTAAAATAAAAATGGCCGCTGCGCTGTGCCGACTCAGCTGATCGTCAGCACAGCATGTGAGTCAAGATGCGGATCGGTCAACAAGGGAAGCCTTTGTTGACCGCTCTGTAAACCTCGTTTCATGAGGCATAATGGAGCGGTCGACAAAGGCTTCCCTTGTTGACTGATCCGCGTCTTGACTCACGCGCTGTGCCAACAATCAGCTGCGCTGGCACAGCGCAGCAGCCATTTTTATTTTAATGAAGCCGGGGATATTTAAATCCCAGCTTCACTGACTATATCAGGTAGCCTATTTTACATGCCTCTGTCAGCCATGTATGTCTACACTACATGGTTCCGTCGACAGAGCCATGTAGATGAGCTTTGTAGACATAGCAAAATGAAGTGACGATTTAAATAACCGCCGCTTCATTTACATCAAAATGGCCACCGCGCTGTGCTGATCAGCTGTTTGTCAGCTCAGCACGGTAGTCTGGATGCTCTGCGGTCGACATCAAAAGCCTTTGTCAACCGCCCCATTATGCCTCGTGGGATGAGGTTTACTGGGGCGGTCAACAAAGGCTTTTGATGTTGACCGTGGAGCATCCAGACTACCACGCTGAGCCGACAAACAGCTGAACGGCACAGCACGGCGGCCATTTTAATGTAAATGAAGCGGCAATTATTTAAATCTCCGATTCATTTTGCTATGTCTACAAAGCTCATCTACATGGCTCCGTCGATGGAGCCACGTAGTGTAGACATATCCAGAGCTGGGAGCTAACCCCTCTCAGCCTGGGTAGACACTCTACTTTGACTCAGTCCAGTTCAGGAAAAATAGCAGTGTGAATGTTAAGGGTCTGAATTACCACCTGAGCTGGGACCCAACTGACCCCTTAATACTGATTTTCGATGACTAGACTGACCCTCGAACAGCACATCACACATCTATTTTTAGCGGACTAGCTCAAATCGGGGTGGTCGACAAAGGCTTTTGATGTTGACCGTGGAGCATCCAGACTACCACATTGAGCCGACAAACAGCTGAACGGCACAGCACGGCGGCCATTTTAATGTAAATGAAGTGGCAATTATTTAAATCTCCGATTAATTTTGCTATGTCTACAAAGCTCATCTACATGGCTCCGTTGATGGAGCCACGTAGTGTAGACATATCCAGAGCTGGGAGCTAACCCCTCTCAGCCTGGGTAGACACTCTACTTTGACTCAGTCCAGTTCAGGAAAAATAGCAGTGTGAATGTTAAGGGTCTGAATTACCACCTGAGCTGGGACCCAACTGACCCCTTAATACTGATTTTCGATGACTAGACTGACCCTCGAACAGCACATCACACATCTACTTTTAGCGGACTAGCTTAAATCAAGCTAGCACGAATCTGTCTACCCAGGCAGGGAGGCTTAGTCCCAGTTTCAGTGTAAATGTAAAAAATGTTGTAATAATTTCCTATTCTAAAATTTAAATTTCCCATTTTCATTGGCTAACAAGGGATTTCTCTCCTGTAAACATGAAGATATGCATCTGGTGCAAGAACATAAACTTTAAAACATGTTAGTGTTTTCTGATTAAGTCACATGTTTAGTTCTATTTAAGGATAATTTCAGAATCTCTTAAGGACTGTAATTCAGGCATTACTAGGTATTTTCCTACCTCACTAGCTTGTTAGTATTTTCTGCTTTAACTCAAAATGTAATTGCAAACTAAACACAACTTGTTCTAAATACGATAGTGTAACAAATCTTTTGTTAACCTAATTTTTAGAAGAATTTACACAGAGAGATACTCTTTCCTGGGAGACATTTTATAATAAATATGAATAACAATTTGTTTTAATTAGAAAAGCACTTAAAATACATTGTACATTTCCAAACATTGTTAAAAATGAGAGGCTTACAGTCTACAATAATATGGTCTGGTTATTCATCCAAAGTGCAAACTAGTTTTGCCAGTTTTGGAATCAGGTGAATTAAATAGATTTTTAATTTTGTGTGTTTACTAGAACGTTATGATACTCATGTATTTGGCATGACAATTTGATGGTGTATATAGTGTTATTGTACCTGTGTTGGTCCTGAGACATTAGGGAGATAAAATGGGTGAGGTAATGTATATTACTGGACCAACATCCATTGGTGAGAGAGAGTAACTTTCAAGCTACCTAGAGTATAACCGTCAATGAAGAAACTGGATTTATAGTTTATTAAACAATATATAACCCCCAAAAAACCTTTTTTTATCATGTTACTATAGCTGTGTCTACACTGGACCACTTATTCCGGAAAATCAGCCGCTTTTCCGGAATAAGCTGCGAACTGTCTACACTGGCCCTTGAATTTCCGGAAAAGCAACGACGCTCTACTGTACAAAATCAGCCGCTATTCCGGAAAAGCTACGCTGCTCCCACTCGGGCATATGTCCTTATTCCGGAACACTAGTCCGGAAAAGGGCCAGTGTAGACAGCCCAGTAGTCTTTTCCGGAAAAAAGCCCCGATCGTGAAAATGACGATCGGGGCTCTTTTCCAGAAAAGCGCATCTACATTGGCCACAGATGCTTTTCAGGAAAAGCATCTGTGGCCAATGTAGACGCTCTTTTCCGGAAATATTTATAATGAAAACTATTCTGTTTTAAGCATTTCCGGAAATTCATGCCAGTGTAGACACAGCTTAGGGGTTTTAATGTGCCCTTTCCCTTTGAATTGTCTCAGAAGGTATATCTACACTATGCACTCATTTTTAAATAAGCTATTTCAGAATAATAACTCCCAGAATAGTTATTTTGAAATAGCGCGTCCACACTACAAATGCCTATCGAAATAGGGCAGATCTATACTGTAATAGTGTGTCCACACGGATTGGAAGCTGAATCACATTTAAGGCCCTGCCCCCTACCCCACCCCGCCCCCCGAAGCTTCCTGGGCAGGGCATCAGGGCAGCAGTCACTTCCTGTAGCTGCTGCCTGAGGCTATTTGAGGGTCATGCTTAAAGGGGTTCCCCTCTATGGCCGTGTCTCAGGCTCTTCACCTTTGCCTACCTTCTCGAAGGACAGCAACCTCATCTCACTGCCTGCTCTGGTTCCCTTGTAGACACCACAACACTTCCACCATGAAGATGGACCTGCTGCAAAGCGTCCACCGGCTGTTAGACCTCATGCGGCATCTTCTGGTGCAGTTACTGTAGGCTGCCCACGTGGCACTGCAGGCCCAGGACCCATGGCTCACTCAGGGCACCTCCTCACCTCTCTCCACGTGCTGCTCATGCAGCACAATCTCTCCCACCTTCCCCTGCACACTGTGTACCACCACTTCTGGCACCGGGATGCCAGTTCCAACTGATGAGACCAAATCATCACAGAGCGGCGGGACAACCAGCAGTGGCTCCAGAACTTCCTCATGCAGAAGGACACCTTCCTGAAGCTGTGCGAGTGGCTCGCCCCTGCCCTCAGGTGAGGGGACACCCACATGAGACCCACTGTCCTCCTCCAGAAGCAGGTCGCCATCACACTTTGGAAGCTCACCATGCCAGACAGCTACCGATCTGTTGGGAACCAGTTTGGCATGGGGTGATCGACCGTCAGGGCTGTGCTCATGCAGGTTTGACTCTCTTGTTATTGTCCCAAAAGGGTGATGAACTTCAGGAATGGGGTTCCCTGGGGGCAGAGGGGGAGGGTGGACTCTCCCTTCCTGGAGATTTTTCAATCCCGCCTTCACAAAGCCCTGCCAGGGATGGGGTAGTTGGAGTTGCTACTGCTGTGGGAAGGGGCTTGGGCCCAGGGAACTGCTGAGGGCTCTTGCAACCCTGTGATTCTTTATAACTTTGTACAGGTGGTGAGGGCCATCAACACATCCTGCTGCACAGGGTCATCATCCTGGATGACGTTGACCCTATCATGGCTAGCCTAACTACGGGGTGCCCACTGATGACACCCATATCTCCATCTGTGCCCCGACCATAGGGCCTCCAATTCTATCAACTGGAAGGGGTACCTCTCAATGGTGCTACAGGCCCATATGCATCATCAGGGCTACTTCCCTGACATTAACATTGGTTGGTCAGGGAAGGCACACAATGCCTGCATCTTCAGGAACTCCAGCCTGTTCCAGAAGATCCACACTGGCACTTTTTTCCCCGACCGCATCATCAGGGTTGGGGATGTGGACATGCTTATGTGCATCGTGGAGGATGCAGCCTACCCTTTGCTCTCGTTGCTGATGAATCCCTAAAAGGGACACTTAGAAGCCATGAAGGAATGTTTCAACAGCAGGCTCAGCAGGGCCCACATCATGGTGAAGTGCGCCTTCGGTCATTTGAAGGGGAGGTTCTGCTGCCTTCTCACCCACCTGGACCTCGGCGAGCTGCCTCCTTACCTGCCTGGACCTCAGTGGCTGGCAGGCATCCCGTCCACACTGGCCTCATCTTTCTCCACCTCCTTGTTCTCTTCATCCATAGCCCTGCCCTTTCGGAGGCTGACAACAGGGGTCTCCAGCCCAGAGTCCACAACAAGGGGGTGGGAAGGGACTAACCCCTCTCCCAGGATGCAGTGGAGCAGCTCATAATAGAGGCATGATTGGGATGCCACCCTGAGAGGGGGCTCCGCTCCTTGGCCGTGGTGAAGGCCTCCCTCAGCTCTTTCACTTTCATGCTCCTGGGCGTGCATGTGGACTTTCTGGCCCAGGCTGTCAGCCATCCAGCTGTAGATATCAGCATTCCTGCTCCTAGTGCGGAGATCCTGGAGGTTAGCCTCCTCTCCCCAGATCTCAATGAGATCCAGGATCTCCGCGCCAGACCAGGATGGTGCCCTCCACGTCCGTCACCTCACCAGCCAGAGGCTTGGTGAGAGCACGGGGGTCTGCTATGGCACCAGCTAAGGCAGAGCAGGGTGCTTCTTAGATCTGCTTCTGTTTATCAATTTAGATTACCCATTCCTATGGGTCACCAGGAATTTCATCTGAAAGATAACACTTTTATCTGCAATTTTATTTCTTGTATGGGGGCTAAATTTGCTCCTATCAAAGCTAATAGAAGTTTTGCCAGTGACCTCAATGGGAGCAGGGTTAAGTCTTTGAACATCTGAAAACTCCCTATGTATTTTATAAGGCAGCTCTCGCATTTAATCTATACTAATGCACAGTTCGTATACCCCACCTCAAAGTCTGTCTATTTAAGTATCTTGGAAAGTGAGACAAGGAAGATTTCATGCCATCAGCACGTAAAGCTTATGCTTTGAGATCCAAATGGTAAGAATACCATGTTTTTCTCTTTTGAATTCACATGAAATCAAATAAAGAACTTACTAAAATGACACATACTTTTAGCATTTCCCAATTAAATATGCTTTAAAGCTTTTGGCTAGCAATGACCTATTCAGCCGACTTGCTGATCTATTACACTTTGAAACGAAATAACATTCCATTGAAAATGTACTTAGTTCTCTCCATCTCATAACTTCATAGCATTTCTTGCTTCCAGGAATGACTCTGGTAATTACCATCAATAAATGCTCTTTGCCACTTTGTTTTTCTTGCCCAACAGCAAAATGTGTATATAAAAAAAAATTCTTTCAACAATGACATCTGCAGCACAATCTGTCGTGTGATTCCTTTTGGTATCATCAAAAAACTGCAGATTACTTATTATCCCCTCTGAGTCATCTAAGGAGATAAGAAACAGCTAGCATCCCAGAACTCATTTCTACACATCCCTTGGTTACTAATCCTCTCCCACTTGGTCTTTATTACATTGCCATCTATTTTTGTTTTGTATTTGCCAGCCTAGTTTCTAGGCACTTGTCTATTTGCTGTTCTTTCTTGCTAGTCTCTGATAATTTCCTGCAAACAACTATATTACTTGCTCTTTGATCATCGTCTGCTATGGCTGTGGAGGATTTTGGTGCAGTCAAGTTCTTATAAACTACATTTGTGCTCCCCCATATCCTGTGAAATGTCTGCAATGGACACGCTGCTAGCACAAGTTTAAAGCAGCCATCAGTCACAGTGAGCAGTTGCATCATTTTCCCTTTCCCTCTGCCTTACCCTGGCAGCAGGGGGGGTTGTAGGAGCCACGAGGGCTGCACAAGTCAGCTCTAGAACTCACGTCTCTTACAGAACCCCGTGTGGGTAACCATCAGAAGATGGAGCAGCAGCACTCACCTGTTCTCTTGAACATTCTGGAAGTGGTGGGCTGAGAGATTTGTGGTGGCTGGCTGTGGGGCATGATGATTTATGCTAGGCTTTAACTGTCCCATAAGCTATTATGCCATGAATGATTTGGGTAATAGAAACATTTGAATTAGGGATATTTATACTTGGGTTTTTAACACTTGGCTGGGCACCAAGAAGTTGGGCAGGCGGATTTAATATGTTTAGTTTATAGTACGTTTATCACATCTATATATTGTAACTGCTTCAGCTAAGAAAGTTGGGAGGGGGGAAAAACTGCAGGAACAATTTAGGAAGACAGAATCACCCAAGGTGAAGTTTGAGCAGGACATACAAACTTCTCCCATCCTCCTCAGTATCGTACATCACAGTGCCCCAGGATAGACATTATAGTAAGGGTTGAAGCTTAGACATCTATATCTAGAGCTAAAAAAAACAATCCCTCAAACTCTAGTGACTGAGCTATAAGCCTCAGATCTGCTCATTCAAATCTGGCTGCAGACTCATAAAACTCTATGGCTACCTCTACACTGCAGGCTTTTTGGACATGAGTTCTTGCGCAAAAGGTCTTGCGCAAGAGCATGTCCACACTGCCATTTGCTTTTGCGCAGGAGATATTCTTTTGTGCAAGAGCGTTCATGGCAGTGTGGACGCTCTCTTGTGCAAGAAAGCTCTGATGACCATTCTTGCGCAAGAAACCCCTGTTGCCCATCCACACGGCCTTCTTGCGCAAGAAGACTTACTCTTCGTGGGGAGAAGAATAACTCTTGCATGTGACGGGGGGACCACCCCCCACACTAGCACCTGCGACCCAGCGAGCGCCAGCAGCACAGGGAAAGTGGCGGTGGCCGCCGCGGCGGGCCAGCTGCACACCAGTGGCGCGGGCGCTGACGGAGCCTACCCGTGAACGGCGGGCGCTAGGGCCCCGGGGAAGGGGGACAACACGCAGGGCATGTGGGGGCAGGATGCCAACTGGGACGCCCATAAGGGGAGAGGCAAGGAGGAGACGGGGCGGGAAGAGCAGGAGCTGGCTGTGCTCTACACCGCCACAGGTGGTGACCCAGCCAGGAGCAAGCTGGGGGCACTGGACGCCACGGAAGACCAGCACGACGGCCCAGATGGCGGCGGAACGCCTTGGAAGGAGCCCGGAGGACACCCTGCAGCGGCGGGAGGGCCGGGACAGGCCAGACCCCGAACAGCGATGGCGCGGACGATACGACGGGGAGCATCCGTGTGACGGATCAGTGGAGCGTGTGAGCAAGGGGCTTCGGCAGAAGGCCCCAGGGACACCCGAGCGGGACTAGGAGCGGGGCCTCGGAGTGACATAAGGGGGGGGTCCCCACTACATTGCGCAAGGAGCTCTCTGTTCTGATGCCTTACTGTAAATTTACTTGCACAAGAATGCGTGTGCAGTGTAGATGCTCCACAAGTTTTTGCACAAGAACAGCCA
Source organism: Pelodiscus sinensis (assembly GCF_052426305.1). NCBI lineage: Eukaryota > Metazoa > Chordata > Testudines > Trionychidae > Pelodiscus > Pelodiscus sinensis. The sequence goes on along the minus strand of NC_143053.1, from coordinate 14,473,162 downwards.
TTCTTGCACAAAAAGCCTGCAGTATAGACATAGCCTATGTGGTTTAGCCCTTCGAGGGAGCCAGAGAGCCCCACTCGAAGTAGAGGCTTACCAAATTCATAGTCCATTTTAGTCAATCACATGGTCATAGGATTTTAAAAATTGTAAATTTCATGATTTCAGCCATTTAAATCTGATATGTCGTGGTGTTGTAATAGGAGGGATCCTTGTGGCTGAATGTAGAGGGAATTTTAGAGGGTAGTCACAAGGATATTGGAGGGGGTTGCAGTAGTGCTGCCCTTATTTCTGCATGGCTGCTAGTGAAGACACAGTCTTCAGCGCTATGGAGTTGGAGAGTGGTGGCTGCTCTGAAGGCAGAGCCACCTCCAGCTGCAGATGTATGGATGGCATGGTGTGGTATTGCCACCTTTCCTTCATATGGTGCTGACAAATGTGGTTTTTCCTTGTCGGTGTGCTCTCCACAGTACTCATCAGGCCCGACTGTGAAATCTGTCTAACAGCCCTGGCTATTGTACATCTTGAAGGAAATATTTTTATTCACAGGCAGGTATTCTGTGGGGTATATGGCCCTGGTCTGAATCTGTCATACTAGAGCACCCCTTTTATGAGCTGTGTGGGGAGGATATGCATGTAAGTTCAATTATCCTTACCCCCACAGTAAGACACAGCCTGCCTTAGCCCAGCCGTGCCGCCAACCGGGAGCCACCCGTGGGTAGCACTGCCTGGTTGGCGCCTGCATCCCTCCCCTGTTTATATACACCGAACCCCCTCTCGAACCCCACCCTTGAACCACCTCCTGGAGCCCACACTCCAAGCCATCTCCTATACCTCAACCCCCTGCCCTAACCCTAAGTCCCCTTCAGCACTCCAATTCCCTCCCAGAGCTTGCATTCCAGAGCCCCTCCTATACCCCAACCTCCTGCCTCAGGCACTTCCCAGTGCTCTCGCTCACACTCCAAACCCCGCTGCCCCATACCAGAGCCTACACCCCTCCCACAACTCAACCTCCCACACCCACCTGATGAATGACAGTGAGGGTGGGGGAGAACAAGCAATGGGAGGGGAGAGTGGGGATGGCGAGAGCAGGGCAGGGTTTTGGAGAAGGGATGGAGCATGGGGTGAAGCCTTAAGCCTCAGCAGGAGGTGGGGCAAGGGTGTTGTGATTAGACAATCGACAATCCCGGCCCCTGTCTGAATGGAGTTCCCTCCTTTTAAGCCCTTCTCCAGTACTGCCATGATTTGCAGGTGTGAAGGGGCAGGGCCAATCCAGCCCAAAGCAGCCCATTAAACCCTTCCATGCCATTGCGTGGTTTATATTTCTCGTCACAGGTATATTGTGGCACCTATCTATTTTATCTTCTGTAAATATTAGCTAATTTAAGATCATGTGAACTTGTTTCTAGTATAGCATATGAGTAATATTTTCAAATGTTAATCAGTCCCAGATTTTTAAAGATTTTTTAGGCATTGATCCATTTAATGTTGCTACACCTAACTGACTTAGGAGCCTACGACACATTATCAAAACGGACACAGGCACTTTAGGGGTACGTCTAAACTACATGGCTCCATCGACAGAGCCATGTAGATTTGTTTGTTTGGTAAAGGGAAATGAAGCCGCGATTTAAATAATCGTGGCTTCATTTAAATTTACATGGCTGCCGCGCTGAGCCGACAAACAGCTGATCAGCTGTTTGTCAGTTCAGCACGCTAGTCTGGACACTCCCCTGTGAAAATGAAAGTCTTTTATTGACATCCCCGGTAAACCTCATCCTACGAGGCACAAGGGGGATGTCAATAAAAGGCTTTCAGGTCGGCGCGGAACATCCAGACTAGCGCGCTGAGCCGACAAACAGCTGATCAGCTGTTTGTCGGCTCAGCGCGGCAGCCATGTAAATTTAAATGAAGCCGCGATTATTTAAATCGCGGCTTCATTTCCCTTTGCCTATCTGTCTAAACTACATGCCTCCATCGACGGAGGCATGTAGTCTAGACATACCCTACGAGGCTAAATCAGCAAGCTCTTGAAAAGCTAGATAGAACAACACAAAGGTACCTTTAAAAATCTGAGATTAGGACATAGAGGGTATGTCTACATAGCAGGGCTAAACTCAGATAAGCTACGCAACCTGAGCTACGTCAATTGCGTAGCTTAAATCAAAATAGCTTATTTTGGGTTTTGGTGCTGTCTACACACCAGGAAGCTGAAGGAAGAACTCTCTTCCTTCAAATTCCCTTACTCTTCATAAAATGAGGGTTACAGGATTCAGAGTAAAAAGTCCTCCAGCTCACCATTATTTCTAAATAAAGGCTGGCAGTGTAGATGCGCACTATATTATTTTGGAACAACACAGCTATGTAGACACAGCTTTAGATGGTTAAATTACTTATGACCTAACTTTAAGAATATTTAGGCATCTTGTGGGATTTTCCAAGGCATCTTGGTACCTAAAGCCTAAATACCTTTAAAAATCTGGGTTGATCAAAGCCTAAATACCTTTAAAAATCTGGACCTAAGTCACTTTTGAAAATGGGCGTTAGCCTCCTAAATCACTTAGATGCCTTTTAAAATTTTACTCTGTATTTAGATAGCAACAAATCTGAATATGATGTTCTTTCTACTGCCCCCAGGTTAATGTATTAGGAATCCGAAGTCAAGTGATTCCAAAATTTGGGTTAATGAAAGTCGGAAATATCAGCTTGATTTTTGCGTTCATGTCGTTTGTTTCAAAACACTGCAGGTTTTTTCCTCAAGTAAATTCTCAGATTTTTGTTTACACTCTCATCTTTATGTTTATATACCACTTCAAATCTAATATGATAATTATCATCAATTATAATTAAAAAGTAACTAGTATCTTATAATTACCATCTCCACTGACATTAACATTACATTTAAATTGTAGCTACTCATTCCAATTTAGAAAGAGCACTACTAGAATTCTAAATTATTTGTCCTATAACTTACTGCGAGAACAAACCCAGAAGAATTATTAGACTTATTTTCCGTTAATATTCCTGCAGATCTCTTCCCTTGTGATCTTTTTTTTTTTTTTTTTTTTTTTTTTACAGTGTGGCCCCTTGTCTGTTGCAGACAGGACAGAGACCACTAATTAATTTTTCACAGGCCCCAGAGCAGGTGTCTGATGGTAATTGTTTAAGTCAATTCTGACTGGATTATATTTGAGCTAGTATTTTCAGTCCAGTGCCAGTTATGGATATATCAAGATGCCAGACAATATAATTTTATTAAGAATAGAGTGCCTTTAATTGAAGTCAGAGTATATATCTCAGAGAAGAGAAATCACCCCAATACATTTAAGATCTGGGTCAAATTGAAATCAGTTGGTTTCCATTCATTTCTATGGATCTTGCTTGATACCTGCACAAAGCCTGTGCATCACATATGTCTTTAATATAGGACTTAAGCACGTGGGCATTTTGTTGGCCCTATGTACAAGAAGAAACTTTACCTGAATTAAATACAGTAATGTCTATGCTTCCGGCTTTTGCCAGCAGAAAGTATAAAAATGAAGCACTGATTAGCATTTTGTCATGCTTCATTTGCAGAATCTATTCGAGCCATTTTAATCCCTTTTTGTGCAAGATCCTTATCCCGGGAGAGGGATAAGGATCTTGTGCAAAAAGGGTGTTTAGCACAAAAAGGAAACATTCACGCTGCTGTTTTTAAGCAAAAACCCCTTGGGCAAAAATGGCTCTAATAGATTATGCAAATGAAGTTCAATAAAATGCTAATCAGCACTTCATTTGCATACTCTCTGCTGGCAAAAGCTGGCAGTGTAGACAAAACCTAATTGTCCATCTAGCCCAGCATCCTGTCTTCCAGAGGTACCTAAGGCAAGATGCTTCAAAGAGAATGAACCGAATTTAGCAATTTACAGGGAGCTGTATACTCTGTCACCCAGTTCCAGCCACTAGCAGTCAGAGGTTTAGGGACACCAAGGACATGAGGTTTCTTCCCTGATCATCTTGTCCCATGGACAAGAAGCACAATCCTAGTCCCATGGACTTTACAGGACAACTAACACGTGCATGCCCATAACACTGGGCAATTTCAGGGGATAGCAGGACTTTCTATTCTCCCCCAGCCTGGACAAACACGTTCCATTTGAGACCTCTCTTTTATATACTGATACAAATAAGTTACATATTATCCTTTTGAAGTAGTTAGTTACCACACCTTACCTGTTGGTTCAATCAAAACATCTCTGTCTATCACTCTGTCAAACTGACCTTATCTTTAGGAAGGGTCAGTGTGTCCTTGACTAGGCCTCAGTTGGAGTATTGTGTCCAGTTCTGGGCACCACATTTCAAGAAAGATGTGGAGAAACTGGAGAAGGTCCAGAGAAGTGCAACAAAAATGATTAAAGGTCTAGAAAACATGATCTATAAGGGAAGACTGAAAGAACTGGGTTTGTTTAGTTTAGAAACAAGAAGACTGAGAAGGGAAATGGTAGCAGTTTTCAAGTATCTAAAAGAGTGTTTCAGGGAGAAGGGAGAAAAATTGTTCCCCTTGGCTTCTGGGGATAGGTCAAGAAACAATGGGCTTAAATTGCAGCAAGGGAGGTTTAGGCTGGACATCAGGAAAAACTTCCTGCCTGTCAGGGTGGTTAAACACTGGAATAAATTGCCTAGGGGGCTTATGGAATCTCCATCACTGGAGATAATTAAGAGCAGGTTAGAAAGACACCTGTCAGGGATGATCTAGACAGTGTTTGGCCCTGACATGAGGGCAGGGGACTGGACTCAATGACCTCTCAAGGTCCCTTCCAGTTCCAGTGTTCTATGATTCTATGATCCCTTTGTAGCAGCTTTCACAGTGTATTTTGAACCTGAGTATCTTGAGTATTTTCTATCGTTTGCAAACTCTGCCATATCACTGTACCCTCTTTTCCAGATCATTCATGAATATACTGAACAGCACAGGTTCCAGTACAAATCTTTGGGGGACCCCCACCATTTTCCTCTCTCCACTGTGAAAACTGACCATTTATTCCTTCACCTTGTTTCCTGTTTTTCAAACACGCTAATCATAGAATCATAGAATAATAGGACTGGAAGGGACCTCAAGAGGTCATCGAGTCCAGCCCCCCGCCCTCAAGGCAGGACCACGCTCCATCTACACCATCCCTGACAGATGTCTATCTAACCTGTTCTTAAATATCTCCAGAGAGGGAGATTCCACCACCTCCCTTGGCAATTTATTCCAATATTTGATCACCCTGACAGTTAGGAATTTTTTCCTAATGTCCAATCTAAACCTCCCCTGCTGCACTTTAAGCCCATTACTCCTTGTCCTGTCCTCAGAAACCAAAAGGAACAAATTTTCTCCTTCCTCCTTGTGACACCCTTTTAGATATTTGAAAACCGCTATCATGTCCCCCCTTAATCTTCTTTTTTCCAAACTAAACAAGCCCAGTTCATGAAGCCTGGCTTCATAGGTCATGTTCTCTAAACCTTTAATCATTCTTGTCGCTCTTCTCTGTACCCTTGCCAATTTCTCCACATCTTTCTTGAAATGTGGCGCCCAGAACTGGACACAGTACTCCAGCTGAGGCCTAACTAGTGCAGAGTAGAGCGGCAGAATGACTTCACGAGTTTTGCTTACAACACACCTGTTGATACAACCTAGAATCATATTTGCTTTTTTTGCAACAGCATCACACTGTTGACTCATATTCAACTTGTGGTCCACTATGACCCCTAGATCCCTTTCCGCCATGCTCCTTCCTAGACAGTCGCTTCCCATCTTGTATGTATGGAACTGATTGTTCCTTCCTAAGTGGAGCACTTTGCATTTCTCTTTATTAAACCTCATCCTGTTTACCTCTGACCATTTCTCTAACTTGCTAAGGTCATTTTGAATTATGTCCCTATCCTCCAAAGAAGTTGCAACCCCACCCAGTTTGGTATCATCTGCAAACTTAATAAGCGTACTCTCTATCCCAATATCTACATCATTGATGAAGATATTGAACAGTACGGGTCCCAAAACAGACCCTTGTGGAACTCCACTTGTTATCCCTTTCATTGCTCTTGTTCTCTCTCCGCTGGCCAGACAGCCTACTCCCAGCCTGCTTCTGCACCCTACCTCCCACCCAGACCTTGTACCCTCAACCCCTGCTGTGTCCCACCTCCTGCCCAAATCCTGCACCCCCATCCTTATCCCACTGACTGGTAGCCTGATCTATGAGAGGATCTTTTCTATTATCCTAGGACTGCTTAATCTTTGGTGAGAGATCTTTTCAAAGGCTTTCTGAAAGACCAAGTACGTTATATCCACTGGATCACCCTTATCCACTTACTTGACATCCATTAAGGATTTTAGTAGATTGGTGAGGCATGATTTTCCTTTCTGAAAGCTGTGTTGATTTTTCCTGACCATATTGAATTCATCTGTGTCTTAGAATTCTGGTTTTTACTATAGTTACAACCAGTGTGTCTGGTACTAAACTGACGTTTATGAGCCTGAAATTGCCAGGATTGAGACTGGTATCTTTTTAAAAAAATAAATCAGCATCATATTAGCTATTCATGAACCTTCTGTTACAGAGGCTGATTTAAGCATAAAATTACATGTGACTGTTAATCATTTTGCTTTTTTTCACATGTGAGTTCCTTCAAAACCCTTGGGTGAATGCCATCTGGTCCTGGTAACTTGTCACTGATTAATTTCTCAATTTGTTCCAAAATCCCTTTTCTGACCCTTCATATTTGTCATTTAAAAAATGGTTCAAGGGTAAAAATCTCCCTAACATTCTTTACAGCAGAGGTCTCAAACTCCAACCCCATGGGTCATCCCCAGCTGAAGCAATTGCACAATACAGCCTGGGAGTGCCAGTGGGCTGTGGAGGAAGGGAGCTGTCCGTTACCGTTCTCTAAGCCTCGTCCCTTCCTGCCATCATCCTGCCTTTTCCCCTCCCCATTGGATCCCAGCCCCTGAGGACATGCCTTTGGGATCACTTATACATTGGACTTGCCAGAGTTTATTTTCCTTTCTATTTTCCTCAGTAGGATTTAACTTCCTAATTTTAAATTATGTCTTTTTGTCTCTAACCACCTGTTTTACTCTTTGTTTAGCCATAGTGGCCTTTTTCTCGTTTGCTTGTTTGTTTGTTATGTCAGGTATGCATATAGTTTGAGCCTCTATTATGGTGGGGGGGGGGGAGGTTGAGTTTCCATGATGCTTCCAGGCATTTTACTCTTGTGACTATTCCTTTTAATTTCCATTTAACTAGTCTCCTTATTTTTTGTAGTTTTTCTCTTTGAAGTTAAACGCTACTTTGGTATGTTTCTTTTGCATTTTCTACCATACAAGTATGTTACACTTAATTAAATTTTGGTTGCTATTACTAAGCAGTTCCACTATACTCACCTCTTGGACCAGCTCCCATGCCCCACTTAGTACTAAATCAAGAATTGTCTCTCCTCTTGTTAGTTCCAGGACAAGTTACTCCAAGACACAATCATTAATGGTATCTAGAAAATTTATCTCTGCAACCTGTCCTGTGGTAACATGTTCCCAATCAATATGGGGATAGTTGAAATTGGCAAATGACTATTGAGTTTTTGGGTTTATAGCCTCTCTAATCTCCCTGAACTTTTTACAATCACCATCCTCATGTTGCTCAGGTGCTCAGTAGTATATTTCTACAGCTATACTTAAGCCCCTACTTGAATCATGAGATGATCGTCAAATGATTTCAGATCAGTTGGCAGACAAGACATGGAAAATCATGGAAAAGCAATAATGAATTTTTATTAATAGAAGTACTATGGAAAAGTAGAAAAAAAAAGAGAAGACCTTTTTGTTTAGGAACATTTTGTTTGAATGATATAAACACTCAAATATGATGTTACAACAAATATTATGTTGGGCCAGCTAAATTCTTTGATACATAGATATTTTGCTGTATCTATATTCTATTTTTTTAAAATAGTGAAGGATACCATCTATACTTCAGAAGACAAATGGTATTAACACAACTGCTGTAGAAATTGAGTTCAGTTACCTTAGCCTTTTACATATTACAGGCATTGAATGTTAGTACAATGCTAATTGCATACTCAAAATACATGCAAAACTGTGGACTATTCAAAGTATGCTAATGAAAATCAAAGCTGTGGTGGAAGCCTAATATTATGGGATCTGCAGGATCATGAAAGAAGCAGCCCATTAGCTATACTCTATATTGAAGCATGGAATTTCTATTTATAGAGATTTTCTGGTACTGTGTGATTTACTTGAGGTTTTTACCATATTTGACGCTATGCTTTCTTTATTATCAGCATGACCTACTGTGTCATTCCTATATATTTGGTAATCTGGTACTACTATATTTCATTGATTATCATTATTTGACCAAGTTTCTGTGATGTACGTTATATCAATATCCTCATTTAATTCCAGACACTCAAATTCACCCATCTTAGTATTTAAACTTCTCGAATTTCTACAAAAAAATCTTATAAAATTTGCCAATACTCAGCTGTCTGCCTTCATATGATGTCACAGAATGGAACTTTTTTTTTCATTTGACTGTTTCTCATCAGTTCCTACCTTTTTACATTATCAAATTCTATCTTCTCATGTTTACTAGGGTATAGAGTCCCCTTGAATAAGTCCTCTCTTATGGGGTATCTGCCTGATTCATGTGCTCCTCTGTATCCATCAGCTTCCCCCAGCCCTTAGTCTAGAAACTTCTATACAACCTTTTTAATTTTACATGCCAACACTCTGTTTCCATTTTGGTTTAGGTGGAGCCCATCCTTTCTGAATAAGCTCCTCCTTTCCCAGAAGGTTCCCCATTTTCTAATAAACCTAAATCTCTCGTCCAGACACCATCATCTCATTCCTTTCGCTGAGTCCCTGCAGGTCTGCATATCTAACTGGCCCAGGATATGAAACTGGAAGCTTTCCAGAGAATGCTAGCATGGAGAATCTGGACCGTAATTTCTTATTTAGCTTCCAAAATTTAGCATCCAGGACTTCTCTTCTATCTTTCCCTGTGTCACTGTTATCTATGTGTACCATGATCACTGGCTCCTCCCCAGTACATACATCTGTCTAGATGTCTCTACAAACTTCATACCCAGCAGGTAATTCACCATGAGGTTCACCTGGTCATCACAAACACAGCTATCTATATTTACAGTAATCAAATTCCCCCTTACTTTTACCCATCTCTTCCTAAAAACTGGGATCTTCTCCCCTACAGGAGTGTACTCAGTGCAAGAGGATACCATATCATTATCTGGAAGAAGGATCCCAACTAAGATCACTGAACTAGTAACAAAATGAGTCCTTGTATCACTATGTAGTTAACAAAAAGCAAACAGTTTCCTCCAGCAATCCAACCTCTCTTGCTACACAGACATCTGCTCTGTACAATGAGAAGTTACTGAAAGCCAGATTAATCATACATTAGGTTTTTCTAATCCCAAAAGATAAGCCATTCCCCCGGGTCAATGTGTTTACTTTAGATCTAACTAAACATGACAGTGCAGCCAATTCCTTTATCAAAACTATAGCTAAAGATTTATTAATAAAAATAGAGAACAGTTAAATGGTTAAAGGAAGCATATTCATTACAGTGATTTCAGAGTTTATGGACTAGGTTCACTATAGTGATAGTAAGTCTACTAGCTTGCAAAAAGTCTTTTTGAATCACCCAAACAGATTGCGGGTCATCAACCCTTTATTCAAAGCTTCCCTTTTTTAGAAAATCATAGTCCAGAGTTGAGGACAAGATGGAAGACAAAGAAGTGAAGTATAAAAATGTCCTTTTATACTTTCAGTCCCCGTGCATGGAAAGTTACTGGCAAAGGATGGAATCTTAGCACATGTCTGTAGCACATGCCCTTACATGCCTTGCTGAATCATGGTGTAGCTATTGTGTCAGCATTCTCTGAAGTGGCTCACTGAGTGAGCTGATTGTCCTTAATGGGCCGTCAAACAGGCTGGCTAAGTCTTGGTGAAAATCTGTCATGTAATAAAGCAACATGTGACGCAATAAAGCAACATATTTGAGATACAAACACATAGGAACTATTCATAACTTCATCTGTAATTATGATGCATGGATTTAAAAAGGATAATAATACTTAACAGATTGTAACTTTCCCATTGATACCTTAGATGACATACCTTGTACAAGATGTATTGAGATTTTGTAGCAATGGTGACAATATTAGTATGATAAGTTTTCTTCCCTTTCACACAGCATCACAGACTTCAACTCTATGAAGAAACAGACATTGTGTGGACCTTTAGCTACTTCTAATCTATCCTCCATTATTTATTGTTTGTGTTTAAGTTACAAATTACCTGGGTAGAAATGGTGCCCCTGGCCTCTGTTTGACTGGAAATGGCTGACAAGGGAGGGATCACGTGAGGATTATCTGCTGTGATCCCACCCTCTGGGGCATCCGGTATCAGCCACCATTGGATACTGGGCTGGATGGACCTTTGGTCTGACCCTGTATGGCCGTTCTTATGTTCCTATGGCCCCAATCTGGGCCCCATTTTATATTCTCTCTCTCTCTCTCTTTCTCTCTCAGAGTCTCACTCTGTTCCATATGGCTTTCAATCTAAGCTTTGCAATAATAATTACACATCATGCCATCACAGCTTGCTTGCATAAATGATGTTCTTCTGACTTACACTAAATTGTTCTCCGCTGCCATGCTGTAATACATACTGTTATGGAGAAAATGAAAAGAACAGACACTGCACAGTTATAGAGGGACACCAAAAAATAGAAGTGTTTTGAATAGGATGGCTATAATTAAGTCATCAACACACCTCACGGAAATAAAACGGAGCCTTTTAATTAGCTGTTTGAAGAGAATAAATGCTTCATTATTCTTAACCATATCAAGCTGAGAACATTATTAAAGTCTGAAGTAATAATGAACACCATGACAGAAAACACATTAGCACACATGCGGGAATGCATTCGCCTATTAGGGATTCTGAATAAATATGTCTATCATTGCTATCTAGGAAGAAAAGAATAATAAAAGAAATGGGAGAGAAGACACATGATTCTTATTTGCGAGGGGCCAAAGAAAGTGCCGGTCATAAAGATATGTACCAGGAACTACAGACAGGAGAACATCTTGGCTTAGCATTCAATTCTGATTAAGTACCTAGGAGTATGGATGCCTAGTCAAAGTTTATCTAAACTTCTTGGGTGATTACCTTCTCAGTGCATTTTCTTTTATGTCGGTGCTGTTATTCCCAACTTACACTACTGTAAGGGAGAGACGCCTCCATGTATATGGCTGAAATAGCTTCTGTAACCCAAATATTATTTCCCTTTAATGAGGGGGAGGATAAAACACCCCTATTGTGGTGGATCCCCTATCCTAGCTCCCAGTTCCCCTCCCCAGCATGCTTCCCTGGGGGTCTGCATTGTGGATGTGCACCTGCTATGCAGCCCCCCCCCCTCCACACACACACACACACACACACACACATTCAGCCCCCATCAGTACCACTGCCTGTGGATAGTCTGCAATCAGAGGTGAGGGAGTGGATCTTCTTCACAGATCAACACTGGAAAGCCTGCAGATCTGTTGACAAGTTCATGTACAGTGGGATTGCTCCAAGTTTTAATAGTGAGGACCAAGGTCTAAAACATTTTACAGGAATAACTGGAAGGAGCTTTGTTCTGTCTTCCCATGCAGAGTTACTAAATACTGATTCAAAACTTGGCCTTGAGAAATCCTGATGTCAGGAGAGATGACAGGTTCAGGAAAAGACTCTGACTCAGGCACCAGGCCTTTTTAGACATCTGTTCTTTGCTGCTGTGCTCAACGCATAAGACAGGTACTGCATATCCTAAGAACTAGTACATCTCTGTATAGGTTTAATTGATTCCCCCTATATCCATTTGCTGCCCAGTGGCTGCTTCTGTCTCCTTGTGATTGACATTAAAACATGAATTGTTCAGTAAAAATCCCTCTCATTGCATATATTGAAACTTGATTCTGCACCACTATAGTTCATTGGAGTTTTGTCACTGATTTGAAAGGCGGTGGGTCTTAGTGGCCCCTCTTCACCAAAAGGGCAATTGTAATGCCCCAGAGGATATACCTCCACATTATCAACACTAATATTATGTCTCATTTCTTTGGGGAGCTTCTTGAACTAAGGGTGTGTCTAGACTACCTAGTTTTGTCGACAAAAGTGGACTTTTGTCGACAAAATAATACCAGCGTCTACACTACCGCGGAGTTCTGTCGACATAACGTCGACAGAACTCCGCGGTTTTGTCGACGCTGGTATACCTCATTTTACAAGGCATAACACTTTCTGTCGACAGAACTCTGTCGACAGAAGGTGTTATTGCCTGTAACACTGCGTCCAGACTACGGAGTTCTGTCGACAAAGCGGCTTGCTTTGTCGACAGAACTCCATGTGTCTGGACGCAAATTGTCGACGGAAACTTCCGTCGACAAAACGCGGTAGTCTAGACGTACCCTAAGGCACTCTGCCTGAGACATACACAAGATGAAATCCTGGCTTCGTTAAAAATCACAGGGAGTTTTCAACTATCAATTTTAAGCCACTCACATCAAAGGCAAGACTCTCATTGATTTCAGTGAGTTTTGGATTAGGTTCCATGAGCTTCATTAGCCATGTCTCCACTATATGCGTTTTCATAGCCATGGCAACTAAACTCCTACAATTCTGTCCCAGCGCGGGGAAGCTGCACGCAATGGGCTGGAAGAGGGCAACATGGCAGGGCAAAGCAGGCTGCAAGGCAGTTCATGCTGACGCTGCCCAAGAGGTGAGTGGGGCAAGGAGGCAACCCCTGGTGTGGTCACTGCACCAGGCCCCCTTGCTTCCCTAGTCCTTCACGTCCATAAAAGGACAGCCACTGTGGGGTCACCGAAAGCACCCAATTCGCCCTCTGTGCAGGACGGCTCTGTGTCTCACAACACTTTGGGAACAGTTTAAAACTCAGAGTAGATTCTGTGAGGCACGGTCTCTTTAATTGTTCCAAAGTCCTAGTCAGGAAACTGAATAGGATATTCCCTATGACAATACCTCTGATCTCTTGAAAACATCTCCCATTAGGAACTCAACCAAACCCCACCTCTCTAAAGTAATTGTTGCTGTTCAACAGTATCAGTTTGACTTTTGTTCTTTTCTCCAATATACCATTTCTCCTGGGTATTGGATTTTTGATTGAGAGGATCTGCAATAATTATTTAGAAAGCAGTGATTTTAATAAATACTTTGTGAGGTTCAAGCCATTTCTCTGAAAATGAGCTTCATCCCTAATTAATGTAATGGAATAGAATAGCTAATGTATCAAATTTCATGCATTTGAGCCCAGAAGGGATCAAGAGGTAGAGCTCTCGAAACAAAGACATGACTCATTATATGAAGCAGAAAATGAAAATAATCACATTTGTGGAAATGAATTGTGAGGGAGATAGAGGCTGAGAAAAAATCAAGCTGAGATAAAGAGCAAGAAATGCACCCATTGTAGCAAAGATAAGAATCAAGCTTGGAAAAATACTGTCTGGTTGTATCTGTTGTTTTCCACTAACTCCTATCCAAAATGTCCTGATTAAAAACAGGAAAAGGGGGGAAAAACTGCTAGCATAAATCAGACAACATTGAAGTTCTTGCCATTTTAATGTTCATGATCCTTTTATCTGAACCTGCAAAGTGTCTGTGTTCTTTTCTCCTTGTGGTAAAATAAAATAAGCAAACATTTCTTGCAAGAAAACCCCATACAACAATCAAATTAAATGCTACTACCATGTTCCTGACATATTATACTTTTTCACCTTCCGCCACTGACTGCTGCTAGATATGTGCTCCATATCCTGTCATCCTTTAGTCCCTGATATGGTTCTCTGACCCAGGGGAGGGGAAGCACTATTTAAAGTGGAGAAACCACAGAACTGCCTACTTGCATGACTTTCCTCTTCCCCTTCCAAGTACCTGTCACCCAAGCAGTCCGACTTGCTGGCCTATTAGTCCCTATATCCACCCACACCCCAATTTGAATGAGAGGTGGTTTGACCTGGTGCAAAGGGTCAAAGTGACACTCATGTCCGCCCCAGACAAAAAGTGGTTAAGCCCTGGGTAGATTTCCTCCTCACCCCATTTCCATGGCCTATGTGAGCTTGCAAGTTTCATAAACAACATATGTTTTCCATGTATGCAGAATAGTCAGTCCCTGAACCCCCCACTTGTTTAGCCATCAAACAACACCCCTCCCCTCCCAACCTTCCCAAGTTCATCAACAGAAGTAAGATCCCCACAGACCAGGACATGTCAAATGTAAGGGGTGTCAGATTCTGCCAGAAAAATACATGCAAAACCCATAGACATCGCTCCACTGCTACAGTGACCAATACCCCCAACAACACACCATTCGAGATCCAAGAGTCCTAGCAGAACAGGTGGTGTGCCCCATACAGTGCATTAAATACCCCAGTAAGGTCTATGGATGTGAAACCAGACATGCACCAAAATCTCAAATAAACTCACACAGGAAAATGATAAAAGACAAAACATCACGGAGTGCTCCAGGGATCTGATCTTGGGCTGGTTTTGTTCAAAATCTTTATTAATGACCTGGATGCGGGGATAGATTGCACCCTCAGCAAGTTTTCAGATGACACTAAGTTAGGGGGAGAGGTAGATATGCTGGAGGGCAGGGATAGGGTCCAGAGTGACCTAGACAGATTAGAGGATTGGGCCAAAAGAAATCTGATGAGGTTCAGCAAAGACAAGTGTAAAGTCCTGCACTTGGGACGGAAGAATCCCAAGCATTGTTACAGGCTGGGGACCGAATGACTAAGTAGCAGTTCTGCAGAAAAGGACCTGAGGATTACAGTGGATGAGAAGCTGGATATGAGTCAACAGTGAGCCCTTATAGACAAGAAGGCTAATGGCATATTGGGGTGCATTAGGAGGAGCATTGCCAGCAGATTCAGAGAAGTGATTATTCCCCTTTATTAGTCTCTGGTGAAGCCACATCTAAAATATTGTGTTCAGTTCTGGGCCCCCCACTATAGAAAGGATGTGGATGCATTGGAGAGGGTCCAGCGGAGGGCGACCAAAATGATTTAGGGGCTGGAGCACATGACCTATGAGGAGAGACTGAAGGATTTGGGTTTATTTAGTCTGCAGAAGAGAAGAGTGAGGGGGGATTTGATAGCAGCCTTCAACTTCCTGAAGGGAGGTTCCAAAGAGGATGGAGAGAGGCTGTTCACAGTAGTGACAGATGGCAGAACAAGGAGCAATGGTCTCAAGTTACAGTGGGAGAGGTCCAGGTTGGATATTATGAAAAACTCTTTCACTAGGAGGGTGGTAAAGCACTGGAATGGGTTACCTAAGGAGGTGGTGGAATCTCCATCCCTATAAGTTTTTAAGTCTCAGCTTGACAAAGCCTTGGCTGGGTTGATTTAGTTGGGATTCGTTCTGCCTTGGTCAGGGGGTTGGACTTGATGACTTCCTTAGGTCTCTTCCAGCTCTATGATGCTATGATTCTATCATATCACCTGTGGTGAACTTTTCACAAAATAATCACTCTAGAGCTGACCTATTAGTCCTCATCCTCAAAGGAAGCCTGTAAAACACTGTCAAAACACAGGTCTGGGAGTGTACATTCATTACTCTGATAGGGTATGTCTACACTACCCCGCAAGTTCGAACTAGCGGGGTAATGTAGGCATACCGCACTTGCAAATGAAGCCCGGGATTTGAATTTCCCGGGCTTCATTTGCATAAACTGGGCACCGCCATTTTTAAATCCCTGCTCGTTCGAACCCCGTGCCGCGCGGCTACACGCGGCACGAACTAGGTAGTTCGGACTAGGCTTCCTAGTCCGAACTACCGTTACTCCTCATTCCACGAGGAGGAACGGTAGTTCGGACTAGGAAGCCTAGTCCGAACTACCTAGTTCGTGCCGCGTGTAGCCGCGCGGCACGGGGTTCGAACGAGCCATGATTTAAAAATGGCGGCGCCCAGTTTATGCAAATGAAGCCCGGGAAATTCAAATCCCGGGCTTCATTTGCAAGTGCGGTATGCCTACATTACCCTCCTAGTTCGAACTAGGAGGGTAGCGTAGACATACCCATAGACACTAAAAATCATGGACTGAACAGGCAATAGATTTATGGCTTATTACAAGAGACTATAACTCACTAGGCTCCTCTTTTTGTCCTCTGACTGCAGAGGTGTTAATGGGCTATTCTACCTTGAATGGTCCCTATAGGTATGTCTACACTGCAGCTAAGCGCCCATGGATGGCCCATGCCAGCTGACTCAGGTTGCAGGGCTGGTTCATTGCAGTATAGACTATGCTGAAGCCCAACCTCTGGGATCCTCCCAGCTGATCTCAGAATCTGAGCTCCAGCCCAAGCCCAGAAGTCACATAAAAACATAAGAACGGACATACTGGGTCAGACTAAAGCTCCCTCTAGCCCAGTATCCTGTCAACAGTGGCCAATGCCTGGTGCCCCAGAGGGAATGAACAGAACAGGGAATCATCAAATGATCTATTTCGTTTCCTACTCCCAGCTTCAGGCAAACAGAGGCTAGGGACACCATTCCTGCCCATTCTGACTAATAGCCAGAGCTCGACAAATTATACAATCTATTCGTCCGTGGCGAGTAGACTGTAACCCGGAAGAGCCAGGTTTGGGCAATCTGTGCATGCGCAGATCGCTGGACAGCGCAGCTGGCGAGCAGGGCTTGCCAGGGTTTGGCGAGCCCTGCTAATAACCATTGATGGCCCTAACCTCCATGAATGTATCTAGTTCTTTTTTGAAACCTATTATAATGTTGGCCTTCACAACATCCTCTGGAAAAGATTTCCACAGGTTGACTGCATTAAGTGAAGAAATACTTCCTTTTGTTTGTTTTAAACCTGCTAACCTATTAATTTAATTAGTGACCCTTAGTTCTTGTGTTATGCAGAGGGAATAGCACTTCCATATTTATTTTCTGCACAGCTGTCATGATTTTATAATTGAGGGAGTGCACATTTAAGCTCCATTATGGTGACTTTGAAAAGTTTCCATGCAGCTTGCAGAGGTTTCACTTTTGGAACTGTATCTTCTAATTTCTGTTTAATGAACTCTCTCATTTTTGTGTAGTTCTCTTATGAAATTAAATATTGGAGTGTTTGGGTACTGTGGTGTTTTTTCTGCCACAGTTATATTATGGGCACTGTTACCAAGCTGTCTGGCTATAGTCACCTTTTAGACCAGATCCTGTGCTCTACTTAGGACTAAATCAAGAATTGACTCTTCTCTTGTGGTATCTAAGACCAGCCATTCCAAGCAGCAGTCATTTAAAGTGTCAAGAAACTTATCTCTGCATCCTGTCCTCAAGTGACATGTACCCAGTCAATATGGAGAGAAGTGAACCCCTCCCCCCGCATTGTTACTGGGTTTTCTTATTCCAATCTCTCTGAAGATTTAATAGTCACTATCACCATTCTGGTTAGGTGGTCAGTACAGGCAGCCTCAACTTAAGACGTGATCGGTTCCTGGGGAAGCATCACAAGTTGGGGGTGTTGTAACTTGAAACTTCATTTATGATAGGCATTGTGAGCCGTCGTAAATGCAGGCTGAGGATATAAGTCGGGGGGTTTCGGCCCCTTCTGCACGTACAAAAATGGTTGTAAGTGCCAGCGGTCGCAACTTGGGTAGTTGCATCTCAGGGGTTTCCCAATATATATTTCTACTGTTATAATCAAATTATTAGCGTATGGAATTACTATCCATAGAGATTCTAGGTGCAGTTTGTTTCATTTAAGATTTCTACTTCCATTTGAGTCTATGCTTTCTTTCATTCCCCCACCAAAATTACCTGTTCTATCCTTCTGATATATTGTGTACCCTGGTATTACTTTGTCCCATGGATTCCCCTCATTCCACTGAGTTTCTGTGATGCCTGTTATATCAATATCCTCATTTAATGAAAGGTACTCTAATTCATCCATGCTGTAGTTTAGACTTCTGGCATTGGTATATGAGTATTTTAAAAATGTGTGACCTTTTAGCTGTCTGCCATGACATGACATGACATTGCATGGGGACTCTTTTTCATTTGGATGTTTCTGCTCCAATCCTTGCTGTTTTCCATCCTCTCCTCCTTGCTAGGACACAGCATCTCTATTCGTAAATCTTCACCTTAGAAATGTCTCTGTACGAAACATGTGCTCTTCTGCATCTGTCTGTGTTGGCTTTCCCACGCCATAATGAAACATCCCCATAGTCCAAGATCCTCAAGCCTGAGTCAGCTGTCATGGATCATCTGCAGGTTTTTCATTGAAGTGTATACACATACTCTTAGAATATATGCTAATTACTTATGCTAAACAATCTGTTCCACCTTGAATTTCTGTGACACTGGGATTGCCTTTCCTAGACCTGACTCTGTGGCTCAAAAGCTTGTCGCTCTCACCAACGGACTAAACGATAAAATAAATAAAAGATATTGCCTCACCTACCTTGTCGCTCTAATATGTTTTTCATGTCCTTTATTTGCTGCTGTTGTATTGCTGCTTTTTCCTTGCCCTTATTTGCTGTCCTTGTTTCCTGTGTTTTTCTATTTGTGAACGGTAGGCTCTCAAGGCAGGGTCAGTCTGTCTTTTCTGTAAAGCATGATGAATAGCCCGAGTTACTTCCTTAATAGAACACAAAGACCCTGAGTTAGGGCCTGAACATACATCCTTTACTACTAACTCATAACAATAATACGCCAGAAACAGCTGAGTCTTCCTGCTTGGGGTTGGCTGTCTCTCGGGTTTACCAACAGGAATTTCTGGTCAAGATTTTCAAAAGCGACTCATGGTTTTGGGTACCTGCTTTAAGATGCCTAAAAGTGGGTCTGATTTTTCAGAAAATGCTGAGCATGCTGTCTTCCAGAATCAGGTTCTGTTAACATATCTCAAAGTGGGCATGCAAAAACCAAGGCAATCAAATTCACATGTCATCTTTGAAAATAAAGGTCAGGGATTCCTTGTTGTTCACTTTCCTTTCCTCACAGAGTCACTTCCATCTTCTGACTGTCCAGGGTACCCAACTAAGGTACTTATGCATCCCTCATCACCAAAGTATCTGAGCACCTGACAGTTGCCCTATTAATTTAAAAAGTCTTATTATTGCCATTTCACAGATGGGAAACTGAGGCACACAGAGACAAAGAGGCATGCCGAAGGTCACTGACAAGATCTATGATAGAGAAGAGAATTGCACTCAATTCTCTCAAATCCTTGGCCCCTAACCATTTGACCATCCTGCCTAAATTACTGCTGTTGCACTGAATTGGCAGCTTTATGCTGGGTTCTAGCACATAATGAGAGCTTATATCATTAGAACACATGATTCAAAGGGTATGTCTACACTACCCCGCTAGTTCGAACTAGCGGGGTAATGTATGCATACCGCACTTGCTAATGAAGCCCGGGATTTGAATTTCCCGGGCTTCATTAGCATAAGCGGGGAGCCGCCATTTTTAAATCCCCGCTGCTTCGAACCCCGTGCAGCGCGGCTACACGGGGCTCGAACTAGGTAGTTCGGACTAGGTTCCTATTCCGAACTACCGTTACTCCTCATAAAACGAGGTGTACCGGTAGTTCGGAATAGGCACCCTAGTCCGAACTACCTAGTTCGAGCCCCGTGTAGCCACGCTGCACGAGGTTCGAAGCAGCGGGGATTTAAAAATGGCGGCTCCCCGCTTATGCTAATGAAGCCCGGGAAATTCGAATCCCGGGCTTCATTAGCAAGTGCGGTATGCCTACATTACCCTCCTAGTTCGAACTAGGAGGGTAGTGTAGACATACCCATACAGAATGTGTCACCCTATATGTGTCAACTAACAAAACAATGATAACATGTTGGTTACAACAGAAAAATGGTATGGAGAATTCTGAATATAACTGGTGGCAATGAGAAATGAGCTAGACATACCATGTTGTATTGTGATTTGTGGCAATAAGAGCAAAAGGAAGGCTGTGAGTTAAAAGTTCTCTAAGGCTATGTCTAGACCACAGGCTTCTTTTGGAAGAAGCTTTTTTCAGAAGAGATCTTCTGCAAAAACTTCTTCTGAAAGGAACCGTCCATACTGCAAAAGGGCATAAAAAAAGCGATAGGCTTTTTTAAAAAGAGTGTCCAGACTGAATAGACACTCTCTCTCATGTAAGCTGTGATTGCTATGGATGGAGTGGCCACCAGGGCACTGGTGCTTTTTCCTCTTCTTCCGTAAGAACTCCCTCTTCCCCATCCACACACGCCTTTTTGTGAAAGAGCTCTTTTTTGCAGGAAAAACCCCTCTGTTCTTTCAGTTTTCTTGTGGAAGAACATGATTGCAGTGTGGATGTTCCTCAAGCTTTGCTGGAAAAATGGCCATTTTTCCAACAAAACTGTAATGTAGACATACCCTAAAAGAGTGCTAAAGAGTAGTTACTTTTTCTAAAAGAATACAGAGCCTGTTATGTGAGAATTCAGTCTTCGAAGAAAACAGAGGTAAAAGATTAGTCTGTAGCATGGAAACATTATGTTCAAACACTTTTAGAATTAGAATTGCACATTACCAGTGGGAAAATGGCTGTGCAATATAGTGCGGCGTGTTATCTGTCAGGAGAAAGAGAGTTATCACTGATTACTTGAGTCAGCACTTCATCCACTAGCAATTTTATGTATCTATCATTGATTTGGAAGAGAAGGGAAGAAAAACACATGAAAAAAGATAGGAGAAGGCTTTTGATGTCTGGATTGGAACAGCAGAGACGGAGCTGTAATACTCAGTGGGTATTTGAAATACATAAATGTTTTAAAACTTGAATGATTCAGTGCTTAGAGATTTGGATTTTTGGAAGGAGTCATAGGGTGAAGAAAGTTGCATGTTGTTTGGATTCAGTGTTTTCATTTTCTTAGTGTTAAAATTGGACATGTTTGCTATGCATTTGATTTTGTCCAGCTCACCCCTTCTGTCACCAGAGGGGACAGACTAACTGTGGCCTAGATCTATTAAAATTTCCCTTTTCCCCAAACTAAAATTGCTGATTTCTATCCTGCTAACTCAAAAGCACAACTGGAAGGAAAAAAAAAAAGCTGTTCTCATAGTATTTCTAGCTCAGCCAGAGCACATCTTGCACTACATGGAAGATCAATGCTGCCACAGTCCATCTTCCAGTCCATCTTCGATTTAGTAGGTCTAGTATAGACTCGCTAAATCAAACTTAGAAGACATCCCTGTCAGCCCAAGTACTCCCGCTTCTCACAAGGAGTAAGGTAAGCCGACGGAAGCATTTGTTCTCATTGGCCTCTCACTGTGAGGATGGCATGGAAATGTCATTTAAGATACATCGATTCCAGCTATTTAATTAATGTAGCTGGAGTTGCATATCTTAATTCAACCTTATGCTACAGTGTGGACCAGGCTGCAGAAACAAGTGCTACTGCAAACCTCATATGAACTATTATTTACTAGTTGTATCAAGGTGAAGTCTTGGACCATTGTGCTAGATGAGCTGCAAACTCAACACAAAGCAGTCCCTGCTCCAAAGATCTTACAGTATACATAATTCCTGATCTTGGGATCAATCTGGTTTAATTTTTCTATTCGAATTTTTAATGAGCTTTATCATAGAATACTTGACTTTTTTATTCCAGTAACAAATCAACCCCCAAAATACCCATGTACATTTTTCAAACTTTGTGACCAGCTACAGAGCTGGCAAACTCTGGCCTTTAATAATGAATTCTTTCACATTTTCCATTCCGGTGTGTGTTCTGTAAACAAGCGTGGAGTTTTGCTCATTTCAGGTCCCATGCTCAACATAAGATGGAATGCAGGTTAGAGGGTGGCACTTAAATGAGAGACAGATCGCAGCAATACATCAAGATGGATGAGACTATATCTACACTACACTGATCGATCGGAAAAGGCTCTGCAGTGTGCGTACCTTTTTCCAATAGGCCAAATTTCAGAAAAGCCTCTTCCATAAAAACTATCTACACTGGACCAAATTTTGGAAAAGCCTCCTCTTTCAGAAGAGCCCTTCTTCCTCGTGGGAGGAGAAAGACAGGGCTTTCCAGAGAGCGTGTCTGCTCTTAAAAAAAAAAAAAAAAAACGGAAGAGCAGACGCATTCCCTGGAAGCAGCGGAGTTTTTCCAGGATATCCTGGAAAACCCCTGTAGTGTAGACATAGCGGCTACGTCTACACTGGCCCCTTTTCCGAAAGGGGCATGCTAATTTTCAACTTCAGAATAGGGAAATCCGCGTGGGATTTAAATATCCCCCGCAGGATTTAAATAAAGATGTCGCTGCTTTTTTCCGGCTTGGGGAAAAGCCAGACAAAAGCGTCTAGACTGGCCCGATCCTCCGGAATAAAGCCCTATTCCGGAGGATCTCTTATTCCTACTTCAAAGTATTTCTAGCTCTACTTCAAAGTAGGAATAAGAGATCCTCCGGAAAAGGGCTTTATTCCGGAGGATCGGGCCAGTCTAGACGCTTTTGTCCGGCTTTTCCCCAAGCCGGAAAAAAGCGGCGGACATCTTTATTTAAATCCCGTGGGGGATATTTAAATCCCCCGCGGATTTCCCTATTCTGAAGTTGAAAATTAGCATGCCCCTTTCGGAAAAGGGGCCAGTGTAGACGTAGCCAGCCTGAGTTAAGTCAAGAATGGGAGAAAGCAGCAGGTGGCAGGGTAGGGAGTAATTGAAATTGCTTCCTGCCGGAAGATCATGGAAAGGAGATCTTCATTTAGTTATCTTCATTTAATGAATTGAAGGTAGGTAGGGCTACACTGTAACCTTTCTTTAATCCAGCTTGCTCAGGTTTCCAGATAAAGCTGCATCAGGGTAGGCACACCCTGCAGGTTATTACCCAGACTTCCAGGTAGGTTTGTTCAGTCCATATTGCAGCTTAGCTACTCTAGAGTCTGCCATGGCTTAGCTACTCTGAGTCCGAAGCTAGCTAGATTTAAGCTGGTTCGGGTATGTCACCTTGAGCCTCAATCACAATGTATGACTGCAGTCAAAACACACCCTCGTGAGGCACTTTCCACTAAATGTTGGGAACCGCTGTATTAAAGGCTCCCAGGATCCAGAGACAAAGCATCTTTCATAAATATTGCTACATAGCCATTTCATCTTTAGGCTGGCTGAAAGACTTTACCCTACTGGGAAATCAGTGCACATGAGATGAGAATCGGGCCCTTTGCTTTTAACCAAACGGTGCGATGTGCTATGCCTTTTATTTGCTGTAGGCAGGAGAATCATACTTAGTATTGTAGCCTGAATGACAATATTCACTCTCAAAGAGCCAATGTTGCTCTTGGCTACACCATTGTAAATCTGCAGGAATCCCACGGGTCTCCCTAGAGTTGCTCAGTATTTATATCAGAGTAACAGAGTGTAGAAACTGTGCCTCTCTCTTTAACATAAGCGAGAAGTATTTCAGACAGTGCTTAAAGAAGAAAACCCCTTAGATAACAGAGCAGATGAGAAATGAAAATCCCAGCGTGGTCTTTTCCTTGTGAAAAAGCATATTTTAAAAGGTGCCTGCATTTTATTGCTGTAGTAGTGTGATTTACTATACAGCAAGCAGTGTGTGTCATCATTGCATTCAGCTCCACTGATCAAGAAAATAAATTAGATCCTGGAATCTTTGTGCCCATGATACTGATTTAGTATAAAAAGTCATTAAAGCAATAAATTATACGCGCAGCTGTTAACAACATGTAAGTATCTTGTTTTCCTTCTTTTGGTTCAGAGGAACATCAATTAGTTCAGTGATATTTACACTAATATCTTTATTTATTTGGTGCAATTGTCCATCTGTTTCAATGAGGACTGAATTACAAAGATTCTGCCAGGAGTGAAGGCATTAGACTTGCTGGTTGTTAACCTTTCCCGGAAGATAAGAGTCATGTTTACAATTATCCTACATATCTTCTACTATATAACTGGGGGACTTTGTGAGTGAGCAAGCAAGAGAGTGAGTCTGTCTGTCTGTCTGTCCATCTGTTTGTTCACGTACTCTAATATCTAGGGCCACCAAATTTGGTATGCAGCATCCTCTTATAACTTAAACAAGGGAAGGATTTGGTTGTGCGGGGGGGAGGGGTCTGAAGCCCCCCCCCCCCCCATTCACCCAGGGATGCATAAAACCACATATAAAAGGAACAGAATCACCAGACAG
Source organism: Pelodiscus sinensis (assembly GCF_052426305.1). Taxonomy (NCBI): domain Eukaryota; kingdom Metazoa; phylum Chordata; order Testudines; family Trionychidae; genus Pelodiscus; species Pelodiscus sinensis. Next base: position 14,448,948 of record NC_143053.1, on the reverse strand, counting down.
GTGAAAGGGGCTGGCTGAGGATGTGCCCCTCCCCCTCAATTGGAAACTGCCCCAGCCCCAGGCCTCCAACCTCTCAGGTTCCCTTTAAAGAAGAAAACACCTTAGATAGCAGAGCAGAAGATAAATGTAAATCCCAGTGTGGTCTTTTCCTTGGGAAAAACATATTTTAAAGGTTGCACCCACCCCCATTCGTATGGGGACATTGCTGGCAGTTCCCTTAACCAGGATGTGAGGGAACAGTGCACAGTTTGCTCCATTCCTCAATCTGACTGGAGCGCACAGGGGGCAGATGAACCTGGACCTGCCACAGCTGTAGGACATGCACCTCTCCCCCAACTGTGCCTGCTGGAGCTGCAGCTGCCACGGAGAGGCTCTTCTCACCTGGCCCCAAGCTGCTGCAGTGAAAGAGGGCTGGGGTTTTCCTCCCTCCCTGGGGTAGCCTGCCTACTAAACCCCACATCACCAGTCCTGCCCCAGAGCAATGAAAATGAATTAAGGACCCAAGCATCACCAGGTAAATCTGCTAGTAGGAGATAACAGAAAGGCAGCTCTGAGATAGGATTTGAAGAATAGCCCCAAACTTGAGGGACAGAGGGGAATTAACAAACATGCGCTTGCAGCTTCCTGTCTCAAAACCACTGTTAAAGGAAAAACCATAGTAAAATGAGCACCGTCCAGTTGAAAGTGCTATGGGATGAAGCGAGTGCAAATCAGCGCTTTATGCTATATTGTGTGGACTCGCCTTAGGCTGTGGAGCGGGATGGGAGGGTAAAGTTTGTAATTTGATATTGTTTCCTCCTGAGCAAAATGCCTGTTTCTCTGACACCTCATCCCCATGTCTCACCCCCCACAGTCATTTTAAACTTAGTTTGGGCAAATAGGCGGTCCTGCCAAACTCTCTTCGCTTGTATGTCGCTATTGATATACAACGACCTTCCTGTCACCTACCAATCTACCAGTTTGACTCCTCCCTCTTCCAGGGTCTATTCAGGGCTCTGCATAACTTTGCTTTTCCCTACTCATTTGATCTTGTTGCCTCTTCAGGTGACAATCATCCTCTTCTCCACCACCAATGGCATCAAATTGTGTATATTGTTACCCTACAGACGCATGCAGATTCTGAGTGTTATCAAATTACAAATATTAAATAATTCACATTTTGCAGGTGTTTGCTACAAACACAAAGGCTAAAATCGTAACAAAAAACTTAAATTTTGCAGCTACTTTAGAGGTCTCCAAGGAAAGTCCTGTAATGGCCATAATATGTAGTTTGAGGGGCATGAATTTAAACCATGAATTTCTAACCTGAATATGAACTTCCTCAAAGTCTGAGGGAGATTTCAATTCTTATGTTTTGGTTTGAATCCATTTGTGCTTCAAGTTCATGTGGATCCAAGCTTGTGGGAAGTTTTGAATTGATGAGTGTGTTCAGATTTGAGCTCCTACCTGGTAGTTATAAATAAAGGGTATAGAAATTAATCATGGCACTCTGCTTTTTTAGCACTACTTTTCCTAAGACGATGCATTATAACGATTAGACGCTGGAATGTTTCTGATGTGATTTCTTTGTCATCAAATGGGGTTAGTGTATGCTTCATCAGTATTCCTAGAAATGTGTAATTTGTTGTGAATCCAGTTCTCTAGTCAGTTTTGAAAGTAAACCATTGATCAGGAAAATAAATTCGGTCCCAGAATCTTTTTTACTTAAGACAATACTCTCTGTGGGAAGTCATTAATGCAGTAAATCACATTCACAAATGTTAACACCATGAAAACATCTCATGAGGAGCCTTTTGATACAACCAAGCATCAATTAGTTCAGTGATATTTAAATAAATATGTCTGTTTAGGAGGTCAAACTGTCCATCTGTTACATTTAGAATTTAATGACAATGATTTTGCTGAAAAGGAGGAATTAAACTTTCTAAATGTTAACTTTTTCCATGATATATTTGCAGGAATGTTCTCGTGCTAGGTGAGTAAGATAGGCTCTAGTGATTTTTTTGTTTGTTTGTTTCAGAAGATAGCATGGTAATTTTTTAAAATTTATTTTCAAAATATAACAGGTCCTATTAATCTGAATCAAAGTTGGATTCTGAGAGCCAGGTGAAACTGGCTTTTATTGTTTTGTGGACAGGTGCCCACATTTGTAAAAACACTATCACTATGATAAGAGGAAGCTGCCTACCAAATCTGGTGATCCTAGATTTTACCATTTAGGAGGAGTTCATAAACAAACAGACTTACAAACAGATGGAAAGGCACACAGAAAATTTCAAATATATATATTAAAATATATAGTAGATTGTGCCTTTGTCTACCACACACAGTTTTGTTCCATCCCTGAACAAACTCTGATTCCTAACTTTAATCTAGGACCTGATGTTCCTTGCTTCCAGAGTAACTGCATTACATCAAGAGTAATGCCATTAAAGTCATAGAATTGTAGAATCATAGAATACTAGGACTGGAAGGGACCTCAAGAGGTCATCTAGTCCAGTCCCCTGCCCTCATGGCAGGACCCAGTACTGTCTAAAACATCCCTGATAGACATTTATCTAACCTACTCTTAACAATCTCCAGAGATGGAGATTCCACAACCTTCCTAGGCAATTTATTCCAGTGTTTAACCACTCTGACAGTTAGGAACTTTTTCCTAGTGTCCAACCTAAACCTCCCTGACTGCAGTTTAAGCCCATTGCTTCTTGTTCTATCCTCAGAGGCCAGGAAGAACAAGTTTTCTCACTCCTTCTTGTGATACCCTTTTAGATACCTGAAAACTGCTATCATGTCCCCTCTCAATCTTCTCTTTTCCAAACTAAACAAGCCCAATTCTTTCAGTCTTCCTTCATAGGTTATGTTCTCTAGACCTTTAATCATTCTTGTCGCTCTTCTCTGAACCTTCTCCAATTTCTCTACATCTTTCTTGAAATGTGGCACCCAGAACTGGACACAATACTCCAACTGAGGCCTAATCAGCACAGAGTAGAGCTGAAGAATGACTTCTCGTGTCTTGCTCACAACACACCTGTTAATGTATCCTACAATCATGTTGGCTTTTTTTGCAACAGCGTCACACTGTTGATTCATATTTAGCTTGTGGTCCACTATCACCCCTAGATCCCTTTCTGCCATACTCCTTCCTAGACAGTCGCTTCCCATTCTGTGTGTGTGAAACGGATTGTTCCTTCCTAAGTGGAGCGCTTTTCATCTTCCTTATTAAACTTCATCCTGTTTACTTCAGACCATTTCTCCAATTTGTCTAGATCATTTCGAATTATGACCCTATCCTCCAAAGCAGTTGCAACTCCTCCAAGCTTGGTATCATCTGCAAACTTAATAAGCATACTCTCTATTCCGATATCAAAATCATTGATGAAGATATTGAACAGAACTGGTCCCAAAATGAACCCTGCGGAACCCCACTTGTTACTCCTTTCCAGAAGGATTGTGAACTGTTAATAACTATTCTCTGGGAAAGGTTATCCAGCCAGTTATGCACCCACCCTATAGTAGCCCCATCTAAGTTGTATTTGCCTTGTTCATTGGTAAGAATATCATGCGAGACCATATCAAATGCCTTGCTCAATTCTAGGTATACCACATCCACCGCTTCTCCCTTATCCACATGACTTGTTATCCTATCAAAGAAAGCTATCAGATTGGTTTGACATGATTTGTTCTTTACAAATCCATGCTGGCTGTTCCCTATCACCTTATTATCTTCCAAGTGTTTGCAGATGATTTCCTTAATTACTTGCTCCATTATCTTTCCTGGCACAGAAGTTAAACTGACTGGCCTGTAGTTTCCTGGGTTGTTTTTATTTCCCTTTTTATAGATAGGCACTATATTTTCCCTTTTCCAATCTTCTGGAATCTCTCCTGTCTCCCATGATTTTCCAAAGATGATAGCTAAAGGCTCAGATACCTCCTCCATTATCTCCTTGAGTATTCTAAGATGCATTTCATCAGCCCCTGGTGACTTGCACACATCTAACTTTTCTACGTGATTTTTAACTTGTTCTTTTTTTTATTTTAACTTCTAAATCTACCTCCTTCCCACTAGCATTCACTATGTCAGGCATTCCTTCATCAGACTTCTTGGTGAACACTGAAACAAAGAAGTCACTAAGCATCTCTGCCATTTCCAAATTTCCTGTTACTGTTTCCCCTTCATCACTGACCGATGAGCTTACCCTGTCCTTGGTCTTCCTCTTGCTTCTAATATATTTATAGAATGTCTTCTTGTTTCCCTTTAGGCCTGTAGCTAGTTTGAGCTCGTTTTGTGCCTTTGCCTTTCTAATCTTGCCCCTGCATTCCTGTATTGTTTGCCAATATTCATCCTTTGCAATTTGTCCTACTTTCCATTTTTTATATGACTCCTTTTTTATTTTTAGATCATGCAAGATCTCCTGCTTGATCCGAGGTGGTCTTTTGCCATATTTTCTATCTTGCCTACACAGCGTAATAGCTTGCTTTGGGCCCTTAACAATGTCCCTTTGAAAAACTGCCAACTCTCTTCAGCTGTTTTTCCCCTCAGTCTTGCTTCCCATAGGACCTTACCTACCAGCTCTCTGAGCTTACCAAAATCTGCCTTCCTGAAATCCATTGTCTCTAATTTGCCATTCTCCCTTCTACCATACCTTAGAATCATGAACTCTTTGGTTTCATTATCACTTTCACCCAAGCTGCCTTTCACTTTCAAATTCTCAACCAGTTCCTCCTTATTTGTTAAAATCAAGTGCAAAACAGCTTCCTCCCAGTAGCTTTTTCAACCTTCTAAATAAAAAGTTGTCTTCAATGCAGTCCAAGAATGTGTTGGATAGTCTGTGCCCCGCTGTGTTAGTTTCCCAACATATATCTGGATAGTAGAAGTCTCCCATCACCACCAAATCCTGCACTTTGGATAATTTTATTAGTTGTTTAAAAAAAGCCTCATTCAGCTCTTCTGCCTGGGTAAGTGGCCTGTAGTAGACCCCTATCATCGATACATCGATATGGCTGCAGAACTGAAAGCTAAGTCAGCATATTTCACTCAGCTCTCTGCTGACCCATGGTAAGAACACTCACATCTGACAGGTCCCTGGGGAAATGTGAAGGGTTCATATCCCCCTACCCTGCTCATTGGACTTGTATTGATGTACAATTGGTGTACATCAGGACCCTAATCTGGATTCAAAGCTGAACACCATCTCTGTGACCAACCTCTCCCTAAAATAAAAATGTGCTGTAACAAACACTTAACACATCCATAAAAGGTGTTCAACATTGTCCCTTTTCTGAATTGTTTTCACAAAAAAAGCAGGATTTCATGCCAAATTGTTCATATTAGCACAGATTTTGTCTAATTTGGTAACCACCAGCTCTGGATATTGGTGAAAATTTCAATGCAACTATTCATGGTGCTGTGACAGGGTCTACTTGCCCCTCACCTAACAAGGAAGGAAGTCACACACCCCTTCCCCTGCTGCTTAGGCTCCTACCAGGTCCCAGTAGAAAAGTGGTTCTGCTCAGTTATGACTGACCACCCAGCAGGTAGGACATATGTTGCTGGCTCCAGACCGAGAGTTGCTGAAGCCCCAGGTTGCAGAAGCCAGACCCAGCAGATACCTGGCTATCTGAAGACACCCAAGGGAGGTCAGAGCTACTGAGAGTCAAACGGTCTGAGGAACTCGGAGACCCTGGAGATGCCCAGGCTGACCCTTCTGGAGACAGGGCTGAAGGTAGCTGAGGGGGATGATATATTGATATGGCTGCAGAACTGAAAGCTAAGTAGCATATTTCAGTCAGATCTCTGCTGACTCATGGCAAGTACACTCACCTAGGTCCCTGGGATGGCACCTGGGGAAATGCGGAGGGTTCAGGTCTTCCTATTCTGGTCACAGCCCTCCTGGTGCTAGCCCTCTACAGCCATTAAACCATACCTCTGATGACTCTGACCATTGGGCCATAAGAACATGAGAATGGCCAGATTGGGAATGACCACTTTGCCCAGCATCCTGTCTTCTGACAGTGGCCAATGCCAGGTGCCCCAGAGGGAATGAACAGAACGGGCAATCATCAAGTGATCCATCCCCTGTTGCCCATTCCCAGTGTAGTCCCCTTACTAAAGGTGCCTCTGCTTATTTTTTGGGAAGACCCTGTGTGCTGCAATCTAGCCCCACAGACTACAATTCCCATGAGCTCTGGGGGAAAACAGGAAGTGACTTTTGTTTTGGAGCTCTGGAGTCTCTCCACATGTGTGGAGGAAGACTCAGAAGTCTGTGGACTTTTCCCTCTGTTTTGTGAGCAGAAAGGGAGCCAGGCTTCTGCAGAGGAGTTTCAGCCAGTTCAGGAGCTATTATGTTGCAGTTACAGACTGGGACAGCGAGCCTTTGGAACTGGGATCTAGCTAGGGTTACCAGGTAGACCTCCCCCAAAATACCGGACACGCTTGATCATGGACGGCGGGGGAGGGACTGGCCAAGAGGAAGGGGGGCAGGGAGCAGGGCTGGCCAGGAGGAAGGGGGGTGGGAAGCAGAGCTGGCGGGGGGGATCGGAGGTCGGGGGGCTGGATGGGAGGAGGGGGGCCAGAGGAAGGGGGATGGGAAGCAGAGCTGGTGGGGAGGGTGCAGCTACTGTCCGCAGCCGGAGTCCAACAGGCCACGTCCCCAGCAGGAACTCTCTCTAGTTTCTAGTAGAAGTCGGGCAGGGGCAGGAGGAGTAGCTGGGAGCCACTCCCCCTGCCCAGCTTCTGCACACAACTAGAGGCTCCCAGATGGGAGGCGGGGCCACGACTGGTGCTGGGAGCCTCTGGTTGTGTGCAGAAGCCAGACTGGGGGAGTGGCTGGGAGTCCCGGCCAGTGTCCCCGCCCTGCCTTCATACGCAACCACAGGGCTCCCAACGCCAATCGTGGCCCCACCTCTCAGTCGCTTCCCTGCCCCCGCCAGGCTTCCATCTGGCGCCCAGCTGGAAATTCAGAAAATACTGGACACTGCACGTATCCGGTATTTTCTGATTTTTTCTACCAGACAGAGGGTGCAAATACTGGACTGTCCAGTAGAAAACCAGACACCTGGCAACCCTATATCTATCAGGCTGCTTCTGACTCCCCTAGAGGGGAGGCCCTTTGGCTGTACTGGTGGCTAGAAGCTACTCTGCATCCAGCACACAGAAGGAGACTGTGAGTAACTGGGTGTCTTTGGGAAAATGCTGCCTGGGACAGACCTCAGAGATAGGGTATGTCTACACTACCACCCTAGTTTGAACTAGGGTGGTAATGTAGTCAACCGGAGTTGCAAATGAAGCCCGGGATTTGAATTTTCCGGGCTTCATTTGCATGTTGCCAGGCGCCACCATTTTTAAATGTCCGCTAGTTCGGACTCCGTGCCCCGCGGCTACATGCGGCACGAACTAGGTAGTTCGGACTAGGCTTCCTATTCCGAACTACCGTTACTCCTCATTCCTCGTTCCACGAGTAATCTATCCTCATATGGCAGCTTTTCCATACCCCTAACCATTTTTCTTGCCCTTTTGTGAACTTTTTCCAATGCCACACAGCCCTCAGAGGCTATGTCTAGACTGCAGGCTTCTTTTGAAAGAGCAATCCGCTTTTTCAAAAGAGAGCACCCAGCGAGTCTGGATGCTCTCTTTTGAAGAAGCCCTATTTACATTGAAGAACGCCTTCTTTCGAAAGAGGAACTTTCGAAAGAAAGCGTTCTTCCTCGTGAAACGAGGTTTACCGCCATCGAAAGAAAAGCCGCATTCTTTCGAAATAATTTCGAAAGAACGCGGCTTGAGTCTGGACGCAGGGGAAGTTTTTTCGGGAAAAGGCTACTTTTCCCGAAAAAACCCTGAGTCTGGACACGGCCAGAGAGAGGGCATCTATATTGATTCCAGCCACTAGGCAAGGCTGTCCTGAAATTAAAGGCAGTGAGATGGAATAGGAGAGTCTGCAGAAGCTATTTTAATTTACTCGCACAAGTTTTTGATGAATAGAGGAGACACACTCCTCACAGGCATTAAATCGGGAAGGAGAATGTCATCTGCTAAAGACTACAGATGGGAGTGATTGCCAACCCCAAAGTAACAAAATGTCCTTCACTTTACATACTTATAAGTGCTACTATGAAAAAATGTAGACAGAAAAAAAAATCAAGTGCACTTCACTACATTTCCAATATGTTTCCAGATGCAAGTACAAAAGGAAGAGATTAATGAAGGAGATTGCTATAGTAACAAAAGGATGAGCAGGAAATCATCAGAGAATATCAGAAGCTTCTATATAACATGATAATTTTTTTTCTAGTCAATGTAGTGGCAAATGTTGGCATTGCTACTACTAAACGTTAGTCGGGGTTTTGGTTATAAACTCCTGTTTCTAAATATTATAACCCTGCTGCAAAAGCAGCACATGCATGGATGTTACAAATAGGGTTATACAACCAAATTCAGAGATGAATTAAAGGGGACTTAGAGAAGTTCTCAGGTGATATATTTCACACTTTTTCGGGATCCCCTAATATGGAATTCACTAATGAAGATTCATTTAATCAAATTCTGCTGCCAGTTACATAGGGTTAAATCAAAAGGAACCCAGTGTAAATGAGAGCAAAATCTAGCCTCCTGATTTGAGCTCAAATTCATTCTTCACTAACCCCATGATTCATGATCCTTCCTTAGACTCATACCCATTTACTAGTATGTAACTTATACACACGTTTTTAGGGATCACCTCAAAATTTGTCCCGTGGCTGATATGAAAAGAGGGCCTGCTATCCACAGGTCAATAGGCTGGAAACATGAGTTTAAGGGGCTAGATTACAATTAGGGAAAATCTATTTAGAGAAAATTTACAGACAATCCCATCAGATCATTTTATGGAAGCATCCCTGCTTCTCCCTGTCCCCAGCAACAGCATGTTGTACATGAAATGTGTCTGCTCGTATTGGATAAAAGGCCAGTCCTACTTTGAAGATTTTTCCACATACAGAAAGGTTGCTTAGCCATCAGTTCCAGGTGTCTAATTGTTATGCATCCTGTCTTAATCCATTTACTTCCCCTATTCCTGTATGCATGTAGGATCAGCTTAGCCAACAAAGTGGTTCAGTATCTAACCAAAATGGCAACGTCTTTATTCCAGATCCCCTAGATTCCTTGGAAATGTCAACTTTTAACATACCAACCATATTCTTATGGTGGCTTTGTTGATCCTATCATGTCTATATTCAGAATATCTGTTATTTTTCCCTGCCAAGATCATGGCCTACTCTTGTAGGCAAGCAGGAATTCTAAAAGGCAATTAGCATTCAAATAGGTCAGCAACTTTCATATTTCTCTAAACTGAAGCAGGAATTAAGAGTGTTCATTTTCCGCTTTAATCAAGACAGATTAAAGCTACTCATACTACCAGTACGTTAGGAATTGAATTCAATGGTTAATGTTGGCAAGCTGCCTTGAAAACTTAAAGCACTATGCCCCAACTCCTCAAGGGTATCTAGATATTTAACCCTTTGAGACTCTGGATCTATATATTTACAAAATATTATTGTGCTAATTAGAATAAATGTATTGAAGACCCTGTTCTTACCAATGTTAATATTAATGTTGGTCTAAAATTTGGCAAAACTGGCAACATTTTGGGTGGGATGGGAGAGAGTGTTGTACTATATCCCAGCCATTTTGGCTATCCTCAATTTAGGCCTTGTCTACACACAATTTTTACATCAATTTACTCAAGCCATTTCAAACCTCTGTGTGGACACTCATGTTGTTAATTTACTTCCCATTGATTGAGATTGTTTAAATCAGACTAAAAATTGATTTAAGCGACTGCAACTGTCTCATGAAAATGAATGAAAATAAAGAGGCCTGATCTTAAACTTTTCCTAAGGAATTTAAGACTTCAAAACAATCCGGTTCACACCCAAATAAGAGCATCTACCCAAACTTTTCTTATCAGTGTAACCGAATCAATTTAAAATCACAGCTTCAGACCTGCTCTGCATCTAAATATTATGCCATCTAGCGATGTGTGAGGTAGTTAAGTTAACTTAATTCCCATGATAGGAGAATTCTTCCAGCAACCTAGGAACCCATCTAGGGAGCTGGATAACCTATATCAAAGGGGAAATCACTTTTGTCATTGTAGGAAGCCTCTATGGCAGGGGTGGGGAACCTTTTCTGGGTCAGGGGCCACTGACCCACAGAAAACTCAGTTGGGAGGGCCACACATAAGTGAAAAGCAAAAAAAAACCCAAATCCCTCAATGACGTGGCCCCCCAACTGAGAAGGAGAAAGACACTCCCCGCATTCCCCATTCTCCTCACACACTGGGGGGGATAGTTTTGTGTGCTCCAGCCCCATGGGGGGTGTTGAGGAGGCTGGAGCATCAATGCAGGCTCCCCAGTTCTTGGGGGGAGCCCCACGCTTTGGGGCTGCATCTGGCTCCCGGGCCTTAGGTTCCCCACCCCTGGTCTATGGTATGGCGCTATAGTGACACAACACACCTACAGACTAGAGCTGTAGCTGTACTGGTGTAGCCACTGAAGCCAGGCCCACCAACAAAAGGCTTGGGGCAAAAGGGGCAGTTGCAATTCAAAAGGGCCTGGACTCCCAGGCACTGTCGCTACTTCTTGCTGGCTGCAACTCAGCATGTAGACAAGGGGCTAGACAATGGTTCTACTGCTCTCAGCTGGTTATTTATGGCTCAGGCTATTAGTACACTTTTGTGTCTGATAACAAAAAAAGAGAGTTTGAAAGAAAAAGTTAATTGGGCACTTGAAGTATCTCGCAACTGATTCCACTGGCTCAAGCCCACAGCCTTAAGAACATTGGCACGAACTGAATGCCATCCAAATGAATCAGTATAGTAGAAGTCAATATAATGTCGCTAGCTATAAAATGTTTTCTTTTTCTCTGCCGCCTGATCATTAATATGCACTTCACCTGCACCTTTCCGACCACCACTGCTGGGTGAGCATGGGGCAGACTTCTGCTGACGGCTGGCTGGCCCCTCCTGCCTTGGGAGTGGGGCCGTTAAAATGCATGTTGCATGTAACCATTGAAAGCTTTAGACCAGTTTTCAACGTGGAACAGTGTGTTTTATGGCTCTTTTCTTCCCAAAAGTACTGCCCAAAACCCCAACAAAATGTTCATAGATTGACTGACAAGATATCATGTCTCAAAGGGCTTTAGACACCAGGGTCTTTCAACTACCTAGATACAAAGAGGTTGATAATGAAGTTAGCAGTAACTCAGAAATCTTTTAAATTTAAATCAGACTTTTAATGCAGGTATCTCTGTGTGTTACTCCTCTGTTATTCGTTGGTTGTCCTTGATTGTATCTGCATGAAATATAAGCACTTAACAAGTTCCTTATCAGTGTGCTTTCTGCAATACTTGTTTTCTCATTATTTCCCTAATTCTTCTTTTCTATTGACAGGTAGGCAACAGAGATACCAATACATGTTGTGAAGTGCTGTGAATTACTGTGTGTGAACAGAAGCTTCAGGGGGTAGCCAAGTTAGTCTGCACAGGATAAACTTAAAAAAAAGAAATAGTCTGGTAGCACTTTAAAGACTAACAAAACATGCAGATGGTATCATGAGCTTTCGTTGGCACATCTAATGAGCTCCATCAAATCTCGACTTCTTAGGCCTTGTCAGAACCAAGCATTTGCTCAACTAAGGTTAAATACCATGAGTTTAAGGACAAGATCCTCAACTGATATAAATCAGCATCACTCCATTGAAGACAATGGAACTATCCCAATTTATTCCAGTTAAGAGTTTGGTCCTAATGATCAACATTTTCCTCTTTAATGATAGTATTTGACTTCTGCATCTATCACTGAGGGAAAATGGGATATCTGTTCTCACATTTTGGTTAGTCCCCATGATTTGGGGTGTCTCCTGGAGGTCAGGATCATCCACACATTGATCCTGTGTCTCTAGCCCAGCTTTAGACACCCTCTTCTCCTTTCTGAAAGGTGCCCTTACCAGTAGTAGGTGCTGGAATTCCCCACTGAAAGGGAGTGCCCAGAGAAGAAAGGATAATGCATATCACCCCCAGTTTTATCCCCAGCACATACACCACAAGGCTGTGGGTTTCTAGACCTGCAGAGAGTTGTGCAGGTCCAGGTACAAAGGTGCAGGAGATGTGACTGCCATTCTTGACCTGTACATGTGGGCACAGACCCTGATGCGCAGTACATTCTGTCCCACTGTTAGAAACAGGGGCAGATGACTGTTTTGCGGGGCCCAGGGCAACATAATTTCACGGGGCCCCCCTTTGCCACGGTGCATGCGCAGTGACGCCATGCGCATGAGTGGTGGCGCCACGGTGCATGCGCGGGGATTTTTGAAGCGCGGGGCCCGGGGCGGTCTCCCCGTTTGCCCTGCCCTATATCCGCCCCTGGTTAGAAAAACATTCATTATCCAACCTAAATATTCCTTGTATTATTTTTAGTCAGCCTCTGTCAGAGCCACGCAAACAGTCTCTCCTTTCTTTAGTTTCTGTAACTCCTGAAGGGAACCCTACTGCCAGTCTCAAGAGACTAAAATCATAAGATTGACCCCCAAAATCATGACATTTTTTTAAAAATCAGGTTTTTTCAGGCTGTCTTTTGACTTCTAAACTCTTCTGTGTTCCTCTGCCAATGTGAATGTGATAATTTCAGGTTGAAACGCCAACCTTTAGTACCCACAGAAATGAGCTCCTCATACAGACATTTCACTTACCTCCTCCTGACCCCTAAGTTAAGGGAACTGCCATCCATTTCCTTTCACCGCCATGAGTAGCAGCGATACCTCTTTGCCTCGTGTTGCCCTAGGACTTCCCTACTTCTGACCCAGCAGAACTACCTCCCTGACTTCCCCCCTTCTCTTCCTTTCCCCCGGTCCTCTCTGCTATGTGGCCCCCAGGCTCAGTGACAGGGCAGACCTGTGGGCTTAGCATTAAGGATCTTGCAACGTGATATGCTCACACACTCAACCCTGAAAATCATGGAAACAGAGGAGTTTCTTGTCTCATCTTAACAGTCCATCCTTCACATGCCAAAATGCAGTGACTCATGATCAGTTTTGCAAGAGTGGGCAACAGTACGACACTTCTTTCTCCTGGCTGCTTGGAGGGGACTCCCTTTCTCCACCATTGAGGAACTGCTGCTCTATCCCCCCCATCTCCTGCCCTCATCACTATCCTGTGCTCCCCCTTAGTTTCCCTTGTACCCCATTCCCCTGCAGCACCACATGGTGTGCTCCAGGCCATGCAGGGCAGGTGCTGCATTCCAGGAAGTACTGAGGGTTGGCTGCCTTTCGCCCCACACCTTCTTCCTTCAGCCCCACCCCTTCTGCAAGCACGGAAGCAGCCCCCTCCCAACACATACACCTTCCCCAGGGTCCCAGTGTGGTTGTCAGCCCCACTGTGTCTACCATATTCCCCTACTTTATTTGTCTCTTTTTCGAAACTGAACAGTCCCATTCATCTTAATCACTTTTCATACAGAAGCTGTTCCATATGCCTAATCCTTTTTGTGGCCCCTCTCTGGGACAACTAGTACCTCATACAACGTTCAAAGTGTGGTTCTATCATGGAATTATATAGGGGCATTATGAGATGTTGTTGTATTATGTTTGCAATAGTTCCTAATGTGACCCACACACCTAGGCTACGTCTACACTGGCATCCCTTCCGGAAAAGGGATGCTAATGTAGCACGTTGGAATAGGCAAATCCGCGGGGGATTTAAATATCCCCCGCGGCATTTGCATTAACATGGCTGCCGCTTTTTTCCGGCTTGGGGGAAAGCCGGAGAAAAGCGCCAGTCTAGACATTATTCCTTGAAAGTAGGAATAAGAAATCCTCCGGAAAAGGCTTTATTTTCCAGAGAATAACATCTAGACTGGCGCTTTTCTCCGGCTTTTCCCCAAGCCGGAAAAAAGCGGCAGCCATGTTAAATCCCCCGCGGATTTGCCTATTCCAACGTGCTACATTGGCATCTCTTTTCCGGAAGGGATGCCAGTGTAGACGTAGCCCTAGGCTATGTCTACACTGGCGGGTTATTGCACAAGTATGGCCAGTCTTGCGCAAGAATCCGCAGAGCGTCTACATTGCCCACCCACTCTTGCGCAAGTAAATTTACAGTACGGCGTGATAAGAGAGGGCTCCTTGTGCAAGAGTTACACTCTTTTTTATCAGGTGTAAGCCCTCTTCAGCAGGAGCTCTTGCACAAGAGGGCAGTGTGGATGCTCAGCAGGAATTTCTTGAGCAAGAAGCCCTATGGCTAAAATGGCCATCAGAGCTTTCTTGAGCAAGAGAGCGTCCACACTGCCATGGATGCTCTTGCACAAAAGCACAGCGCACACATGGCAGTGTGGGCATTTTCTTCCGTAAGACTTCTTGCACAAGAGCAAGCCGCCAGTGTAGACATAGCCCTAGAGTGATTACTGAGCAATGCAAGTGGTAACTACACCACAGCAACAGTTAAGACCAAGAGACCTCTACAGCATGGGTTGGGAGACAGCTGGCTTTTAGCTCAGAGGGTAGACGTTCCTATACACTGCTTCAGAGGTCCTAGGTTCAAATCTTCCTGATGGTGATTACACTAAGTTTGCTTTTTTGACTGCCACTGGAAGCTGAGCATATGATTCAGGGAACTATCCACAAAAGATTCCAAAATCTCTTTCTTGAGTGGTAACAGCTAATTTGAATCCCATCATTTTGTATGTACAGTTGGGATTATGGTTTCCCATGTGCATCACTTTGCACCTATCAGCATTGAATTTCATAAGCCATTTTGTTGCCCAGCCATTCAGTTTTGTGAGATCCCTTTGTAACTCTTTGCAGTCTGCTTTGAACATAGCTGTCGTGAGTAATTTTGTACCATTTGAAAATTTTGCCACATTGCTCATTACTCCATTTTCTAAATCACTCATGCATATGTTGAAAGCACTGATTTCATTAGGAGCCCTGTTGTTTACCTCTCTCCATTTGTTTCTACTGAGCATTTGTTCCTATCTTTTGTTTCCTATCTTTTAACCAGTCACTGATCCATAAGAGCATCTTCTCTCTTATTCCTTGATTGTTTACTTTGCTTAAGAACCTTTGGTGAGAAACCTTGTCAAACACTTTCTGAAATCCTAAGTAGGCTATATGCACTGAATCACCTTTAGCCTCTTGCTTGACACCCAAGAATTCTAAGAGATTGATAACGCATGAATTTCTTTTACAAAAACTGTGTTGACTCTTCCCTGACATACCTAGTTCGGTATGTCTGGTAATTTACTATAATTTCAGCCAATTTGCCTCATACTGAAGATAGGGTTACCCATCTGTAATTGCCAGGATTGCCTCTGGGGATTTTTAAAAAAACAACTGATCAATTCATTAGCTATCCTCCAGTCATCTAAAACGGTCATCTAAGTAAAAGATTAGACCATTGTTCTGCAATTTAATATGAGTTCCTTCAGAACTCTTGGCTGAATATCATCTGGTCCTGATGACTCATTACTGTTTAATTTATCAATTTATTCTAAAAGCTCTTCTACTGACATCCTAGTATGGGACAGTTCCTCAGGTTTGTAACCTACAAAGAATGGCTAGGGGTGTGGTTGTTTCCCCCACACTGTCTGCAATGAAGACCTATGCAAAGAATTCATTTAACTGATTTGCAATGTCCTGGTCTTCCTTGAGTGCTCCTTTAGCTCCTCCCTTGTCCAGTGGCCCCACTGATAGTTTGGTAGGCATCCTACTTTTGTTATACTTAAAACATTTTTTGCTGTTAGTTTTTGTGCCTTTTTGCTAGTTGCTCTTTGGATTCTTTTGATTTGCCTAATTATACTTTTTCACTGGGCTTGCCAGAATTTATGCTCCTTTCTATTTTCCTCACTAAAATTTGACTCCCAGTTTTTAAAGGATGCCCTTTTTTCTCTAACCACATCATTTAC
Organism: Pelodiscus sinensis; assembly: GCF_052426305.1. Lineage (NCBI taxonomy): Eukaryota > Metazoa > Chordata > Testudines > Trionychidae > Pelodiscus > Pelodiscus sinensis. The sequence continues at coordinate 14,433,022 of NC_143053.1, read as the reverse complement.
TCTGCTGTTTATTTATGGTGGCATTGTTTGGCCCTCTTATTGCTTCTTTTTTAATCTGATTCTCTTTTCATTTACACCAATGTACTTGCCTGACTTCAGCAGGCTACTAATATACAACTGTGTAAATGAGAGAAGAATTAGACCCTCACTCTTCCAGTTTAAATAATAGACTCTCCCGGGCTGGGCAGTTATTGTAGAAGCAGGAAACAAATATAGATTGATATGAATGTAAATTTCTAATTTATTCTTTGTGACTTTTGAAGATTTCCATGGTTTTATTATGCTATGGTATTTCCTTTGTACATCTTGACACCTACATCAGAGAAGCTACATAATTATAAGGCTTTTATATGCATTACTCTTATCTAAAGATAACCAGCAGTACTTTATCAAAATTACCATTCTAATACCCTGTTTGGAAGTCTGAATATCTTAGGCCAGCAGACATACTGAAGGAGGGGAAACAGCTATTTTGTTGTATTTTCTTATTATATCCAGGTTCTGTGCCATTTAAAAGAACTCATTCAGCTAAGAAAATGACACAAAATTGATATGATAAAGGGAAGTATGGCGGAGTCTGAAATATTTCCCTTCAGTTTGATTTACTTCTGCACTTGATTCCCTGCAGACCAAGGAAACAGTTTTGTGGCAGGGTGCTGCCATTGTCACCCATGGACTGAGGCAATAAGCGTGTACAGGCACACAACATTGTTTGAATACAACAGGCCACGTTTTGACTTGAGTGAGGAATAGGCACTCTAGAAAAAATGATGATTCAGAGACATGGCTCTGAGTCATATTTTCTCCCCTGCTTCAGGAGCTATGGAAGATCCCATGGCTATATGCCAGCTGCAGAAACTCCCATTCCCCACCTTTCTCTTCCATACCCAAAGGGAACGCCTACTCACTCTTTCACAGCCACAAACTAGGTAGTTCATGGAGAGGCATAGGGAGAGGGGCGGTTACTCCCTTCCATGGGCAGGTAGTACAGGTCACAGTCTAGCCCAGTGCTCGTGTATGTCTATGTGTATGTGTATGTGTATACATATATAATTAGAGGGGGATCACCCTGCCTTTTTTTCTACTTTGTCTTCCTGAATCAGCCATCACCAATGGAGCGGATAGACCCGCTGGGCCCCTGGGAAAGAGAGGGGGCCCCAGGAAGAAGGGGCAGGGCTGAGGCAGCTGGCAGTACCACCCAGACCATGACAATTAACCTCCCCTGCACCCTTGCAGTGCCATCTGGAGCACACCAACCAGGGTTCTGCAGCACACCACGAGGGGCTCCAGTGGTGATTTAAAGGGCCTGAGGCTCCAGTTGCTGCCGTTGCCACAGTACCAGCCGTAGTGGCCCCCTTTGAATTTCCAGGATTGGAGCAAGTGCCCCCTTTGCCTTTCCCATCTCCAGGCCTGGCCGTCACTCACGAGTGACGGGGTGAAGTGAAGCAACATGTCGCTAAGAACTCACCTCAGTGACCAAAAGGACAATGCCCCCCAACACGAGCGGAAAAGTACAGTGTTCCATTTGCTGCATGAATGCCTGGGGTTCCTGGCTAGGCACCTCAAGCTTAGAATCATACACTCATAGGCTGGTAGAGAGAGACCTCAGGAGGTCATAGAGTCCAACCTCCCCCTCCCCCAAGGCAGGACCAATCCCAACTAAATCAACCCAGCCTGGGCTTTGTCAAACAGAGACTTAAAACCTCTAGGGATGGAGATTCCACCACCTCCCTAGGTAACCCATTCCAGAGCTTCACCACCCTCCTAGTGAAATAGTTTTTCCTGATATACAAGCTATCCCTCCCCCCACTACAATTTGAGACCATTGCTTCTTATTTTGCCTACTGAGAACAGCCTCTCTCCATCCTCTTTGGAACCTTCCTTCAGGGAGTTGAAGGCTGTTATCAAATCCCCCCTCTCTCTGCTCTTCTGCAGACTAAATAAATCCAAATCCCTCAGCCTTTCCTCGTAGGTCATGTGTTCCAGCCCCCTAATCAGTTTCGTTGCCCTCCACTGAACCTTCTCCAATGTGTCCACATCCTTTCCATAATGGGCGGACCAGAATTGGATGCAATACTCCAGATGTGGCCTCACCAGAGCTGAATAAAGGGGAAGGCTGGCAGTGCTCCTCCTAATGCACCTTAATATGCCATTAGCCTTCTTGGCTACAAGGGCACAATGTTGACTCATATCCAGCTTCTCATCCACTGTAATCCCCAGGTCCTTTTCTGCAGAACTGCTGTTCCCCACCCTGTAGCAATGCTTGGGATTCTTCCATCCCAAGTGCAGAACTCTCCACTTGTCCTTGTTGAACCTTCAGCCTTTTCACTTCAGTGCAGGGGGAGGGTATTCAGCATCTTGCAAAATTAAAGTGGAAATGGGTACTTTTGCATGGCAAAACAATGCTGTGTTTACACATCAGTTAATCCAGAGCTGCCCCAGATCTCACAGGAGTGAGCTTCCTCGGCTAAATTTTACACTGAAGTGACTAGTCCAAGGCAGGCTGATGAGTCTGCCTAGTTTTCGAGTGTCTGCACAGAATGCAGAGTGTAACAGAAAGAAAGCAGAGGAGGAAGCTATAATTGTGTCCCTCCAAGCTCTGTTCACCCTCCCTTCTCTTTGGCTGCCTCTGCATCTCATCCCTGTCTGACCCATCTCTTTACACACACTCTGCTGTCACCTCTCTGCTGATGAGTCTTGATGCAGTCCCTCATCCCCAGCTGTGTCTTTGGCACAGTGTCCTCCATGGGCCACTATCCTCTCACCTTCAACATGCCCAAGTATCACCTTTATTCCCCCAGCCCAAGTATCTCCATCCTCACCTTTCTCAGGTGCTTTAGATAAAATCACCCCATGCCTCCTTCATGTTCCTAAATTGGGGATGAATTTGTCTCCTCCCTTTCCTTCTGCCCCACACAGTCAGGTTATTACCGAATGCCAAGTCATGCCCCTATTTCTTCAGGAAGATACCAAAACTCCGACATTTCCATTCTGTCCTGACAGGTAAAATGCTTGTCCTTTATCCTTGGGCTATATCTATACTGCAGGCTTCTTGTGCAAGAACTGTTTTGCACAAGAGTTCTTGTGCAAAAATTCTTGTGCACGAGTGTGTCCACACTGCCATGTGCTTTTGCGCAAGAGATGTGCTTTTGCACAAGAGCCTCCATGGCAGTGTGGATGCTCTCTTGTGCAAGAAAGCTCTGATGGCCATTTTAGCCATAGGGGTTTCTCGTGCAAGAAACCCCTGTTGCCTGTCCATACTGCCTTTTTGCACAAGAGCTCTTGTGCAGGAGGGCTTATTCCTCATGGGGAGAGGAATAACTCTTGCGCAAGAAACCCTCTTTTCTGACACTTTACTGTAAATTTATTTGTGCAAAAACGCGCATGCAGTGTAGATGCTCCACAAGTTTTTGTGAAAGAACGCCTGTTCTTGAGTAAAAAGCCTTCAGTGTAGACTTAGCCTTAGTGTCTGCCTAAATTACTTCAACCTCTGACTCTGTTGACCCTTATTGATCCTCCTGGAATGCAGTTGCTAAAAGTACCTTCCCTCTCTGACATAGTGGCCACCTCTCTCTTCAAATCCCTGAGTCACTCTATCAAACTTATTTTCCTTGCCTTGGAAGCACTATGCAGCTCCAGCCCTGCCCATGTCTCAGATACAGGTTATTAGCTTCTCCATGCTAGCTGTTATTTGCATTATCATAGCACCTAGAGCCCTTCTCATGCACCAGGATCCTACCACAGGAGTGTTCTCAAGACATTTTAGGCAAACACCTCTCACAGCTGGTCTAACTTTACTAGATCCTTCCTCAGCACAGAGTGTGGAACCTGATGACTTCTCAAGGTCCCTTCTGGCCCTGCAGTTCTATGCTCCTATCATTCTGTGATTTTGTTAGGTGTTGCACAAAGAAAGAACAAAAAGACAGCCTCTTCACCATCTACAGTCCCCCTCCCACTCCCATCTCTGGACCTCTGACCATGCTGCCCCCATGAATGGAATGGCCTCCCAACCCCCCACCCTCTTCTCATTCAAATCACTGTTAAAAATGCATCCAGAAATATAATTTATGCTATCATATGCCAAAAGTGTCCGTCTGCTATGTACATTGGACAAACGTCTCAGACACTTCGCCAAAGGATCAATGCCCACAAAACAGATATTAGACAGGATCACAAAGAAAAAACAGTTTCTTGCCATTTCAACCAGAAAAGACATTGTCTCAACAACTTGATTACCTGTATCCTGCTTCAAACGCCTTTCAAGACTTCACTTGCAAGAGAATCCTCTCAACTCTCATTCATGCTTAAATTCGACACTTTACGCTTAGGTTTGAACAAAGAATCTAATTACCTTATCCATTACAAAGATAGCTTCCCCAATTATCACCTCTAATACCATTAGCTCACAGACATTTACCTTCCCCCCCCCATCCCCCTTCTGTTCTGAAATTTGATTTGTCCTTTTCATGTGTGTTCATTTTTTTAAATTGTATCCTGTGGTATATATGGTTGTGACAATTTTCTTCCACTATTTGATCTGAGGAAGTGGGTCTGGCCCACGAAAGCTCATCACCTAATAAACCATCTTGTTAATCTTTAAAGTGCTACATAGTCCTGTTTTTTGTTAAAAACAAGACTTCTTCCCCATCTGACCATTTTTCAGCATAGGGTAGAGAGCAGGGGAGGTGTCCCAGTGTACCTGGTATCATTTCTGTTTTCACTACAAGCGCTTTGGTGAAAAGGCTGTGTCTATTTGGACCTGATCCCAAGCTCCCTGAGGTCAGTGGAAGTCTTATCATTGATCTCAGTAGGTTTAGTAAATAAGAAAAGTGCTTGGTAAATAAGAAATAAGTGGGATTGATTCCAGAGGAAATAGTTATCTTTTATCAGGTTTGCCTACCCAATCTTAGCTTCTATTAGCCACCACTGCTTGTAGGGCTACATTCTCCAGTACAGCCGGTCCCCGAGTTACGAACGGTCGACTTATGACCATTCATACTTATGACAAAACCTCCCATTAAGTGTTTGTAAGCCGGTCCCTGACTTACGAACGTGCGATCCACGCTTGCGAACAGCGTGATCGCATTTCAATGAATGGGGTCCGACTTACGAACACTTCGAGTTATGACCAAGTGTTTGGTACGTAACTCGTTCGTAAGTCGGGGACCGGCTGTATAGGTAAGTTGCAATGTATATTGTAATCCACACCCATATTGAGTGTGATTCACTCTCCCATGTAGTGGCACTTAGACCACTTACAGAGAGAAACAATGAGTGTGCTCTACAGCAGTGTTTCTCAACCAGTGGAACGAGTACCCTTAGGGATACTCGAGAGAAGGCTGTGGGGGGAGAGGGTGGGTGTTGTCAACCCAACTGAAATTTGGAGAAAATAGAATTTTTGTTTTAAGTTTTACAGTGTTTTATTATTTTTGTACTTTTTACACCCAAACATTTCATCTCCTGCCCAGCTTGATTAAGTTGTTTAAACAAATGTGTTGCAATGGTAGAAAAAAAATTGTGCATCTGAAAACTGTAGGTACTGGGGATACTTATCTTTTTTTTGTTTGTTTGAAAAAGGTGTACTTTAGAAAAAAAGGCTGAGAAACACGGCTCTACAGCCTTAGCTGAGAACCAGCTGGATTTTAGCTCATGTGGTAGAGGCTCATGCATCAAGCTACAGAAGACCCGATTCCATTCTGCCTGCCAGCATTACACATGCTTTATATATTCAGTTTGAAAGACTGGATTTGAACATTGAGGTCATAAGAACATAAGAATGGCCATAGCGGGTTAGACCAAAGGTCCATCTAGCCCATTGGTTTGATCCAAAACTTACCGAAGTCAACATAAAGACACCTTTTGGCTCTGAGTTTGGTCCAATCTTCCATGATGCTGAATGCCTTCAACATCCCTGGACGTATATGAGAGAATAGGGTACACAATGCCACCCAGGAGGCTCTCACCAGATTAATCCCTCCTTGTAAACAATACATTTCTGTATTCAAATAGTGAGAAGCCTGAACTGGCATCACCACTTGTTTCAAATGCTTCTGATGCCTCAGAGTGAAGGCCTTCTGACTAAAGGAGGGGGAAAGAATTAGTGATTTGTCCTCGATAAATTCTGTCATTGGTTAGCAGGCAGGCTTTGATTTGACAGGTAGGGTGTGGAGTGCAGCCTTGTATGAATTCATGCTGAGCATTTTAAGAGCAGCAGCTGATTAAAGCCATTACACAGTGCCACTTTCCTTCCATGAAAAAAATCTGAGGATCTCCCACAGGAAAGAATCTTCATTCAGCATCTCTTCTTATCCCAGTGTGATAATGATTCCACATTGTGGTGTTTTCTGTGTTTAGAACAAACATTGAATAGCCTTTGATAGGCACCTCAGACTAGGTCTTTCGATGCACATTTGTGATTCATATTTTTTTCCTTCCTTTTATATTTTATTACCAAAAGGGGGGAGGGAGGGAATTGCTTCCTGTCAGGTTTGAAAATACTTTTAAGCCCCTAAATTCCCTTCATGCAGACATGACTGCAATAACAGCAACACCAATCATTTGTGCTGATTTTTATGTTTCCCTGTCAGTATTTCTGGCCCTTACAGAGCAGGGTTTCATGGACACACATGATGAAATAAAAAACAAATAAGCAAGAGCAGACCAACACTAGAAGAATGTTTTTCAACTGATAATGTCATGCCTTTTTTTTTTTCTAATGATCTTTGGCATTTCACCATAGCTTTTCCCCTAGATGATCTCTTTCTGTGCATAAAACACTCCCTCTGCTGAGATTTTTTCCTGTGAAACACAGACCGTATTTGTAAAAGGAAGCTCTACTCTGTCGCTGGAGGTGCTGCTGTCAAAAATTAGTTTATTTGATGAATCAGTGAAATATTCCAATGCACAGAGGAACCAATCCAGCCCCCTGCCAGGCAGCCATGGATAGTCTCCACTATGCAAGGGGATTGGATGCTGGGGCAGAGGTGCTTTGTGTTCAGGGGAGGGTATCACTGTGTGGCACAGAGCCCACCTTTGCCAGGGGCTCCCTGGACAAGAGTCCACACAAGCTGGTACGGCTCGGACATGTTGGGGGTGGAGCCAAAGGAACTTCTGCTAAACCAGTCCTTCCATTCTCTCCCCACTTGCGTGAATTCCTTCTACCTCAGCTCCTGATGACATGACTCAATGCACAGCCAGTATGCGTTTGGGCAAAGCTGACCATTGGCTATTGATTATGGTTATCATTATTATTATTGTTACCCTTTATTTATCATTTGTATTACTGCTGTCCCTAGGAGCCTCAATCAGGGACCAAGACCCCTGCCTTTGTACAGCCCCCATTGCATGTGGGGCTGTACAAAGGCAGAACAAAACGACAGCCCCAGCCCCAAAGAGCTGACAACTAAGTATAAGACAAGAGGCAATAGATGGACACGGACAGACAGTGGGCAGCATACAAAGCAAACATGAGACAATACAGGTCACCATGGCTAGCAGTGGTCTCAGGCTGTTGAGATTGTTGAGTCCCATGTAGACTTCACTGCAAACGAGAACCATGAGGAAATGTGATTGGCTGTGATGAATCTCTAGCATCTCACGGCAATTAGGGGCAGTGCCCCATTTCCCTAGGGATGAACGTACTTGAAATGCCCATGGACACCTCACCAGATGATAGTGTCTCTTAAGCAAGTGTAAAATGAAAGCGCTTCCCGACGTATGATTGTGTGATTGATAGCAAGGAAGATTGATATTATCTATCTGGGAGGGAAATTATTGCATCTGCAGGTACAGCTGTATAATCAGCAGTTTTAATAAGCACTGGATTATTTTTCAGCTATGGTTGGAGATTTTTATAATTATTTTACTTAGAGGAACCTGTTTATATTTAATTATCTGGACAGTTCTCTTCAATTTACCATTTCATCCTTCGCAGTATTCAAGGGTCCAAGAGTAGGCAGTATGGTCTAATGAATAGGACCCAGGTGTTATTCCTAGGTCCACCACAGACTTCTTGTGTAACTTGGGCAGGTCAGTTAATCTCTCTGGGCATGTCTACAAAGCAGCATTATTTTGGAATAATTGATGTTATTCCAAAATAACAGCGTGCAACTACACTACAAGCCTTTATTTCGAAATAATGTCTGACTCCTGTAACCCTCTTTTCATGAGGAGAAAGCAAAGTCTAAGGAAAAGTGTTCTTCCTTCAGCTTCTTGCTGTGTAGACTGAGCCAAAAGCTGAGTTAAGCTATTTCAACCTAAGCTACGCAATTGATGTAGCTGAGTCAATGAAATTAACCGTGCTTAAACTTTAACATATACTTAGGCCTCATTTCAGCAATGAATTTATCTCCTCAAATATTATAACTAACCCAGGGTGGATTCAGTGCAGTGACCTAGAGGTGAAAAGCTCCGTAATCTATTGTCAGATGCTTGAAACACATGATCCTTTTAAAAATTTGTCTTTAGGGATAAAAGAGGGAAAGCAAGTAATTATTTTCACAGCTGCTTAGTAAAGCTGCCTGGTTTTGCATCATTTGTGACTGGGTTTGCAAGAGCTGATAAGGCAAAGTAATAGCAAGCAACCACACATGGATTAAGCAAGCATAGGCTACATGGCCATCTGCATTGAACATGATGAAAATAGTACATCTAAGAAGGCAATCTAATAAGTTTCTGCTGTGACAGCTGGAGTTTTTCTTTAGCCTCCCGTGTTTTGCAAAATAACAAGGGTAATGATTGGAGACAGTTACGATATATAATGTCTCAAGAAACATCATATGATCACTAAACAGCAGATCTAATACAATGCCAGTGTTACTTGACTGTGGGAGAATCCAGTGATCTATCGTTTCAAATTCTTGATTCCCAAGAGACATGGCCTTCCTTTCCCTCCTCATCCTAATGATGTGCAGTCGGGCTAATTTGTCAAAGTTCTCTTTTGTCTCATCTTATAGGAACAAGCTGTGTGTTTGGAAAAGCTTTTTCTAAGCTTTTTCTTACAGCCTAAGAATCCTGCACTGCTGGGTCCGGGGAAAAGCATATTTCAGTTTCTGTGTTTTGCTAAATAGCACTTAGGACACATGTAAGAGATAGACTAAAAGAAGCTTGAGACTTTGCAAAACTTTGTGGACTACTGTGAGATGACTCATTTGATGACATGCTGTGAAGGCAAGACAAGGTCTAACTGTGTGCAATTCAGTGTGCTCAGATCCCAGATTACATAAAGTAGTGATACCCAGTTGGTAAGGGCTTTTGTGATTCTTTGAGGTCCCCATGCGTGACTCTCACAGACTCCACTATTTCCAACAGAGAGTTCCTAGCAAACATGAAGCAGGGAAGATATCACTAGCAAACATAAAGGACCAGTCAGGTAAGAAAGAGGAAAAAGAGCAAGAAGAGAAATATCAATTATCTCTTACCAGTGAGAAGACAGGCAGAAGAAAGTGAAACTGAAAGTTTCATATATCCAGAGAATTCCAAATCATTTTATTATTGTTATTAATTATTATCAACCAGTGGGGGACCAGTGAAAGAAGATGGAATTGAATTTAAAATTATTATTTATTAGGGCTAGTTGAAAATTTTCCATTAAAACTGGGGGGGGGGGGGGGGGAGGATTCAGAAAATTTGATTTTTGACTAAAAAAATTCATAGGGAGCATCTGTTTTCCTCATTCCCCCTCCCTCCCCCCCCCCCAGAGACCTGAAAATATTGAGCCAAGCCCCCAAAAAACTCAGCTTTCAGCTGAAAATATTTTAGTTTTTGGCAGCTTTTAAGCAAAAGTTTTCAGTTTGCAATAACCAAAAATCCTGGCTTTCAAGTTTTCATGTTTTTGATGGAATGTCAAAATTTTCCACTGAAAATTTCAGAAACAGTGAACTTTTCTTCATGCTAAATGTTTTGTTCTGTCATTTACACATAATGGCAGACAGCAAAAGAGATAAATCATTTTACAGACTGTTGATCTTTACAAGAAAAAAATACTGAAAATGATTCCTTGACCTAGCTGTGTCCAATCTTCCACATGAATTGATAATCAGCAAGAAAGAAATAATAAATCAAGAAAACAGAGTTTCAGTTACCTGTCCTGTTGTGGGTTTTTTTAAAGAGTGCAACAGCATGCTGATGATGGGAAAGGTCATTCAAATCTTCAAAGAATACCCCTAGAATCCTAACATTTAGTGATGACAAAAACAATAAAGAAATCTAGTTAACTGAGTCACAGTCCCTCCCTTTTCTATACTAAATTATTCTCTATAGTCAGTAGCTTTCCCTAGTTATCCAGACATTTACTTTAAATTATATTTTCCTTAATGTTAACCCATTATTCTTAGTTACACTGTCCACTGGAGGCCACAGGGTGAGACGGCTCTTTAAGAGTTGAGGATTCAACTTCACCTGTGTCAGGTGTAACCCTTCTCCTCAGGCAAATTGAGTGAGTCCAGGGTCAGGTGACAGGAACATTCTCTCAGACGCAGGCCTGCTGGGAGATAGAAAGGGCAGCTTGAGCTCAAGGGGGGCAGGTAAATGACCTTTGTTCAAGTGAGGAAACTTGGGTTGATTTAGGAAACAACATCTCCTCTTTGAAGAAAAGACATTGAAATCTGCAGCTGAGTGTTATTTGATGTGCTGGCTGCAGCGTCTGGCTGCTACATTACACTGAGTTATTAGGCCATGCCCTTTCCCCAGTAGCCCAATATAGCAGCCATTCTCAGGCTATTGGAGAGGTACGTGAGTAGCATTTATGGGCTTGTGAAGGTATCCAGATTCTCCTCCCTGCTCATTACAAACCAGGCAGTGGAGGCATGAGAAAGCTTACAGTGAAGGCATTTTAGATTAAACTGATCTTTTAAAGATGGTGGAGAGAGGAGAGACCCTGGCTGTATTTTTTTATTTTGGGGATTTTTTTCTCCAACAGAGAAAGAGGAAAAGGTATTTTTCCTCTCTTTTTTTTTTAAAGCAAGTGAGGAGAAAAGAAAAAAAATCCCCCAAAACAATGTGAAAAGTTTTGTTTTGTTCAGCTTTCTGAATTTTTGTGTGTTTTAAAAAAAATTTAACTTATAAACCACTGATTAGCTGGATTTGAAACTTGTGGTCATTATAATCTTGCCCAGTGAAAATAGCACAGGTACCATGACACATTGCAATGGCTTTATATCATAAACATATCCATCTTAATTGAAGTATGAGCTGTGCTTTTAAATGGGTCAGTAATAGGGAAACATAAAGAGTAGCTCTTGTTGAGGTTATACTGACATATTTGCTTTGGGTGCAAAGAGAATTATTAACTAGGATACATGACATGGATGTTCTATGCGGTGCTATGCGTGTAACATTATTATCTTTCCTCGTAGTAGGAGGGGGAAGAAGGAGTTAAGATAAAGGGACAGGTGGCTACAAGAGTGCTCTATGAAATGGATGTCATATAGCAGTAAAAAGATAAAGGGCCAGTAGATAGCACTCATGAGGAAGTACCATTGGTCCTACAAAAGGCAGGAACAATCAACATTTTCAGGCCCCGCAGAATGGCTTCTTGTGCAGCTCCTTACATGTAGTTTTGAACACAGGTCAGAGAGATGCTGCTACATCTTCACATAGTCTAAGGGACCCTTATGATTCCTCCTCCTGTTGGGGCTGCCCCATCTTTCCACCACAAAGGGTGACATTAGTAGCTTGCAAGGAGCACAGGAGAGGCATGGAATATACCTAAAATGAACCAGAATTCAGGTGTCTTCCTCTCCAATATTAAAGAGTGGTTCGTGGACCATGGAGTCTGCAGCATTCAGCCTGCAATGATCCATCAGGGACTGAGCAGCCTTCCTCTCTGCTGGAGATGGAACCTTGCTGTTGGATTTGCAATCTCCATGGGACACCCCCTGGAATAACAGTGAGGGAGGCCATTCCTTAACTTCACAGCTCATTTGGAAAGGATGGGGCACACTAGAGTCATCCCCCTGATAGAGTGAGCAAAATGCACTCACTATAGCTAGCGAATTCCCTTCTGATCTTCTAAACTAGGCTTGTGATATGGCATTGACATCTGTAACTCAGTGTGGATGCCCTATCAGCCTATATGTTGGGCTGTTTTAAACAAAAAATCACTCCACTATTTTTCTCAAGAGTGTTTATACAACCTGAGGGTAGCATTAAAATAAAACTCAACAACAATCCACCTTCGTGGATTGCTGCATTCACTATCTCCTTCAGTTCCTCCCTGATTGCTTCTTGTAAGTTTGTAGGCCTGGCATGGGCCACCGCTTGATGTCTAGAACCATCTGCATGAGAGGAGCAATCGGGGTGGTTTTGTTCTTGGCTGATTGGTAAATACTTCTCAAAACTTGCATGACAGCAGAATCACTTTGTCTTCGTGAAACTCAATTCACTAAATTCACCTAAAGTCAAATCAGCTATAGCAGGTGCAAAGCATCTTTTCTTTTTCATCTGCATAAATAAAGCCTGCTGGTTTTTCCAATCTATTTGACGGCAAGGTTTGCTCAGGCATCCTTTTCTCTTGTCTTGATGGAGACTTTAAAATGATAAATAGGCTTTTTTTTTTCAGCAGCTTTCCCTTATCTGCTTGCCCTTTTGAAAACATAACTGGGATGCGCTTTCTTTATCTCAGTGTGAAGACCACATTTGTTGTCATGTAACTTGTATTCAGGAGACAGGGATGGTAATACTATAATGTTTTATCACCCAGCTGATAGTGAGCAGTTCTGTCTCTTGTCATAATAAGATTTTCTTTGTCTTCATTGTGCCTCTTCTTTGGCTTCCTCTTGTCTATTCACCTGCCTTATTTATATGCAGACGCATCCAGATTCAATCCTGTGCTATGTTTTTTCTACTGAAAAGTTATTTGCCTCCCACTGATATTTTTCCACTATTTGCACACGCCCCTCCAATTGTTCTCCTAATTACTATCCCAAAAACCGAATAAGGTGAATTGGCTTAGAGTATTTCCTTCCTGGCAAACATCATGGGAAAGAACAAGCTGCTAACCTGCCCTCTTCACCCTTAACAAAAATGAACCTCTCGTCACTAGTGCCTTTGTCAGTTTCAAGGCCTTAACCAATTTCTGCCTTGAGTTGTTTGTATACTCCATTAGCACTTAGCAGCTCCACTTGAGATCCGGATCACAGCGTACCACACACTGTAGACATGGTAAGAGACAGTCTCTGTGCTGAAGCACCTACAATACAAGTACCAGAGGCGGATGTAAGGCAGTGCACTCAGGTGTGCTAATCCAGCAAAAAGGAACCTGTGGGCTGGGACACTCGGCTACAAGAGGAGGCATGGCACGCTCCCAGCCAGGCTCCTGGGGCTGTACTAGAGGTGGCCGCACTCAGCAGCCAGCTGCTAGGCAGGTGAAAGGGACTGGCTGGAGGAATTCCCTTCCCCCTCAGTCCAGGACTACCCCAAGCCTCCACTTTGCAGTGTCCTTTGGGCGGGCGAGGACTGATGCTTCTCCTGCTCCTGATTCATACCAGGACACTGCTTACTGTTGTTCCTCCCTCACTGTCAGGGAGTGAGGGGAAAGTGCAGTTTGCTGGGTTCTTCCGCCTCTGGCTGGGGAGAGCAGGGGATGGGCAAGCTGTGCTCTTTGCTCTCACTCCCTGACAGGGACAGGAATAATAAACAGTGTCCTGATATGAATCTTTAGCCCCCCTGCCCTCCCTGCACCCCCGCTGTACACTCCCTGCACCCATACACACACACACACACACACACACACACACCAGCCCCCGCCCTGATTCCTGCTCTCCCCACGCACTCCACCCCCTGCTCTGAGTTCCTCCTCACACTCCCCAACCTCCTACCCCTCCACATCCCCATCTCCTACCCATACCTCCTCATCACCCCAACCCTTACTCCTTCACCCCCCCCCACACACACACACCCTAACCCTCTGCCCACTCCTCTAAGCCCCTGCCCTGACTCCTGCACCCCCCACATCCTCACCTCCTTCCCTAAGCCTCTCCCCCCACACACACATCCTAATAGGACGCTGTCTGACCGTGCTCCTGCAGGAACAGCATCAAGTGTTGTGCTAGCTCTTAGATGTTCTTCAGCACAAATATGCAGCAAAAAAAAAAATCTATTTGGCTTAATGTACAGGCTGGGTCACAAATAACTAGAGCATAAAGGGGCCTTTTGCTAACCAGAGTCATTCAGGGTCACACCCTTCCCTCTCCCCCTGCAATGTTCAGACCCTAACGAGAGTTGCTCAGATATTAAAGTACCAGCTGTTTGATAAGACAGCCCCAATTCAGTGCAGGTTTATCATCTGGTTCCTCCAGCTGCTGTTGCTGGCTCATTGCCACATGCTGTACAGCACACAATGACGGAAGAGAGGGAAGGAAACAGAAGGGATGCTGCTGTTCCCGGAAAACCCAGGTGACAGTGCAAGAAGGACCCATGTTCAGAAGTCCCTGGAGAGGTGCAGAGGGTGTGGGCCTTGAAAGGAGAAAGACTTTTCCCGTGCAAGCATAAAAATGTGAGGGGTAGCAGCAGAAGCTGGCGCATGAGCGGAGACAAAAGCTAAGACAGGGGAAGAGTTTGAGAGCAGAGGTAAAGTTTTAGGAACAGGAGGTATGTAGGGAGGAAACTCAGGACACAGATAAACCTGAGGTGAGGCAGCAGACTCAAGAGTTTGGTAGCCTTCATAGCAAACCTTGGTCATTTTATGCCACTGGGGATGTTTTTAATTTGAACCCTTGTCTCGGATCTTTCCTGAAAGGTACTTTAGACTTTATGTTTATAAAACATAAAGAGGGGTCTCTGGTGTAACACACACTACAGTCCAGGTTCACAAACAGGTCAGTGAATCGGGGCCAAGAATCAACTGCCTGTGATCCAATTCATATACAAGACTAGAAAAGGGGGTGTCATTACTACTAAAACGTCTCCCTCCATTTCACCTGTGCTAAACCCTCTTTGAAGGCTGCTTATCTAATGAATAATCACATTGGAATGCTGAACTAAAGCAAACATCTATATTATAGTAGCTCTTAAAAGGAAAACTGAATCATATGCTTAATATTCCTTTCCCAAATTGCTTTTCATGGTAATTTACTACTCAAACCTCACAAATCAACTGAACATAATCAAAGGCTGCTTTATATCTATAACTAGAATTGTTTCTTGTCCTATCCTGCCCCTAATCATCTCTATATGGCTTCATTGACTTCAACTAATAATTTTTTTATTTTCCTCCGTGCTTCTCTGTCTCTCCCAAAGCAAAACATTCCTAACATTAGCCTGGGGTTGAAGCAACTCTTGTTTGTGTTTTCCAGATGAAATAACTTGTTGCTTGCCTGTTTGCAATCTACCACTATGATTTAGTTTGGGAGAGACATCTTGAGTATCAGTTCCCAAATAATGGAATGAACCTGGACCTTATCTAAAGTGTAGGGCAGTTCAGGCATGCAGAATAATGAGAGGATATGTCTTAGCTAAGCAGGAAAAAACCACAATTTATTACAAGTGACGTGGGATCTCTAATGTTCACACAGAAAGCACCTCTATTAAGTCTGGGATTAAAATAGCCATACACATAGTAGAACAGTAATAAAGATGTAGCCGTGTTAGCAGGGCTGGATTAAGAGGGGGCTAGCCTGGCAGCTGCCTGGGACGCCAACCTATGGGGGGCGCCTGATGGCAGCTGTAAGGGGCGCCGCATGCCCGATTGCAGCTGTAAGGTGCACAGCACACTGGGGGGGCAGGGCCACGCATGTGCCATGCGCCCGGGGGAAGAGCCACGCATGCGTCGTGCCCCCACTGTCCGGGGTGCAGGAATGGCTCGAGCTGGCTCTGAATGTTAGTCTGGTCTAGCTGAAACAAAAGAAGGGACTATGCAGCACTTTAAAGACTAACAAGATGGTTTATTAGGTGATGAGCTTTCGTGGGCCAGACCCACTTCCTCAGATCAAATAGTGGAAGAAAATTGGCACGACCATATATACCATAGGGATACAATCAAAAAAAAGTGAACACATAAAATAGACAAATCAGATTTTAGAACAGAGGGGGGGATGAATGGGGGAGGTTAGTGTCTACGAGATAATGATATTAGGGGTGATAATTGGGGAAGCTATCTTTGTAATGGGTAAGGTAGTTAGCATCTTTGTTAAGGCCCATTCGTAAAGTGTCAAATTTAAGCATGAATGACAGTTCTGAGGTTTCCCTTTGTAGTCTAGTATGGCAGTCTTTCTGCTGAGCCCAATGCAAAACTACATCCACTGAACCTAACCTCTGGCTCCCTTTGACATTCTAAATAGCATTTTAGATAGCACAGAAATGTTTCTCAAATATGAAACACTTCCACCTAGCAACGGAGGGTGGGGTTTTTTACTTCACTGATGTTCTGCAGAACTGGCATTTATCAATGGATAGCTTCAGACCATAGGCCTCCAACCTAACAAGCACTTTAAGAAGTCTTTCTTCATGTTTCTCCAAGGACCTTACAAATACAGGCAGTCCCCGGGTTACGTACAAGATAGGGACTGTAGGTTTGTTCTTAAGTTGAATCTGTATGTAAGTCGGAACTGGCGTCAGCTGCTGCTGAAACTGATCAGTTTCAACAGCGGCTGAATCTGGACACCAGTTCTGACTTACATAAGGATTCAACTTAAGAAACCCAGGCGTCCCCAAGTCAGCTGCTGCTGAAACTGATCAGTGGCTGATTCCAGGAAGCCCAAGGCAGAGCAACTCTGCCTCAGGCTTCCTGTAGTCAGCCCCTGGTCAGTTTCAGCAGCGGCTGACTTGGGGACGCCTGGGGCAGAGCAGCTGGGGTGCTGCTGGGTTGGTCCAGTAGCGCCCAGGAGCGGCGCTACTGGACCAACCCAGCAGCACCCCAGCTGCTCTGCCCCAGGCGTCCTGATTCAGCCATTGCTGAAACTGACCAGCAGCGGCTGAATCAGGACGCCTGGGGCAGAGCAGCTGGGGTGCTGCCAGGTTGGTACAGTAGCACCGAGGAGCGACGCTGCAGAACCAACCCGGCAGCGCCCCAGCTGCTCTATGCCAGGCGTAGGCAAGAAAAGCCTGGTCTGCTGGGGGGGGAGAGGGGGCACTAGCTGCACCCCCCCCCAGCAGACCAGGGAGACATGGGTGGTGGGACCGCCCGCGTCCTCCACGGCTTTGCTCCGTCTGCAGGGAGACAGGGAGCAAAGCCTTGGAGCACGCCCGCAGTGGGACAGCCCAGGCGCGCCCGGGCTGTCCCGCTGCGGGCGTGTTCCGCGGCTTTGCTCCGCGTCTCCCTGGTCTGCTGGGGGGGGCTTCCCCCCCAGCAGACCAGGGAGAAGTAGAGCAGCTTTTCTCGCCCCGGAGGACAGGGGCGGCGGAACTGCAGCGCATCTGGGCGTCCCGCCGCTCCAGTCCTCCAGGGCGAGAAAAGCCCTGTTCATAACTGCGGATCCGACATAAGTCGGATCCGCGTAACTCGGGGACTGCCTGTATACTCAAGTCATCCAAATAAACCAAGACTTGCAAGTAAGTTCATGTCTCCCACAGCTTTCTCCACAAGATGTTGGAATGTGGCAGGTGCCACAGAAATCCTTGAGGCATGCGTTGAAAACTGATGCGTGGGCAGATGAAGGCTCCCTTCTTATCTTCTGGTCCCAAATGGATCTGGTAGTATCCACTTCAAAGATCCAAAACTAACAACCACTGGCTCCCAACAGTCTTAGGCATCTGGTACTTGAGGCATAGTGTGCCAGTCAACCACAGTGTGGCTGCTAGGGTGCAGAAGTCACAATGGGTGAAGCATATGAGCTGCAGGACTCTGTAATGATGCCATTCACAGCCAACTCCTGAAAATGATGTTGCATGTCTTCCATCTCTGAGAATGAAATCTTTCTAGCTCTTCCTGAAAGATTGAGAGGTGTGTAGTCTGATGTTGTGTCCAACCCCTTTTGCACATCCCAAATCCCACTTATGCTCTGTGAATAGCTTGGATCTTTCACAAAGTTTCTTCCTCGGGTGATCCTTCTACTCCTCAGACAATGTGGAATCTCCACAGTCAAAATTTGCTGGATCTATTGTCAGAACTTGACTGTCACACTGGGGTCTTGCAATTGGTTCAGGCTCAAAGAGGTCTGCTATCGTTTGCTTGGCTTCACAACATCTACACTACCGCCAAGTTCTGTCGACAGGAATATCGCCTTTTTTCAACAGAGTTATGTCGAAAAAAGGCGCTATTGCATTTACACTGTGCTTTTTCAAAAGAGAGAGTCTAGATTCTCTGTCGAAAAAGCGGTTTGCTTTGTCGACAGAACTGGCTGCATTATAGATGCTCTTTTTCGACAGAGGCTTTGTCGACAGTATCTGTCGACAAAGTCTCTGTCGACAAAAGCCTGTAGTCTAGACGTATCCTGGGAGTGGCTTGGGGAACGTTCTTATTGTACTCTTAGCCCAAGATGAAGTAGGGTGAGGTTCTGATATTGAGTTCCTCTTATAATTTGAGCCAGTCTGGTCTGATCTGTTTGCTCAGCAGTCACTGCTCTCTCATGCCAGCTCTCAGAAGCAGTATCTCCAGCCTCTGTATATAGACTGAAACCTTCTCACCCCTGTGCTGTTAGGAACTAAGGAATTTAGAGTAACTGTCTTCAGGACCCTCTATGCTCTCAAATATGTGAGGGCCTCTAGGCAATCCTTCAAATTGACCTCAGGATTAGTGAGGTTCAGGGGACAAATGACCTCTAATGCTGGGCCCCTGAAGCTCTCTACTAGATATCTTCTTTTTTCTGTGTCTGGTGTGGCCCACTACTGCATTTCAATAGTATGTTTTAACCAGGGTTCAAATTCCTTTTTCCTGGGAAATAACCTTGACTTATGATAGGAACTTGCAGGACTAAGTATTATCTACCCCATCCATGAGAAGTGCACCAAGACTGCAATCCCTATGCTTTACTGAGCATAGGGTTTGTGAATTTGCCTGTCTTTGCACATTTTTTCTTGATGCACACATTTAGAAGTCCCAACATACCCTACTCCAACAAGCTGTTGACCTACGAGTGTAAGCGTATGTCTACACTAGCCCCTTAGTTCGAACTAGGGAGGCTAACGTAGGCATTTGAAATTGCAAATGAAGCCTGGGATTTAAATATCCCAGGCTTTATTTGCATGTTCCCATCTGGTTGCCATTTTGAAATTCAACTGGCCCGAAGTAACTTCCCACGGCTACACGCGGCAGTCAAACTGTAATTTGAACTAAGTCCTTAGTTTGAATTAACTGTTACTCCTGCCACGTATAGCCGCGGGCAGTTACTTCTGCCTAGTGGAATTTCAAAATGGCGACCGGACGGGAACATGCAAATAAAGCCCGGGATATTTAAATCCTGGGCTTCATTTACAAGTTTGAATGCCTACATTAGCCTCCCTAGTTTGAACTAAGGGGCTAGTGTAGACATAAAGGCTACGTCTACACTGGCATTATTTTCCGGAAATGCTTTTAACGGAAAAGTTTTCCGTTAAAAGCATTTTCAGAAAAGCGCGTCTAGATTGGCAGGACGCTTTTCCGGAAAAACACTTTTTGCGGAAAAGCGTCCGTGGCCAATCTAGATGTGCTTTTCCGCAAAAAAGCCCCAATCGCCATTTTCACGATCGGGGCTTTTTTTGCGGAAAACAGAACTATGCTGTCTACACTGGCCCTTTCGGGCAAAAGTCTTTCAGAAAAAGACTTTTGCACAAACAGGAGCAGCATAGTTTTTCCGGAAAAGCACTGATGATTTTACATGAGATCGTCAGTGCTTTTCCAGAAATTCAAGCGACCAGTGTAGACACAGCCAAAGAGACCTGGCTTCTAATCGCAACTCTATCACTGCTGCATGACCTTTGGGAAATCAGTTCTTCTTGGTCTTGGCTACTTAGATTGGGAGCATGTCAGAATATGTCAGTCTTTCACTGTTCAATGCCTCGTGCGGTGAGGCTCAAGGCACTGTTATTAATAAACAAGAGCCTTAAAATTAATATATAATGTTTAGATAACTCTGTTCTTGCCAAATAATCCAAAATCACCTGGGATAATCTGACTGTTTCCCAAAGAACTGGGCTTTGCTCCTCTGGTGTTCAATTCTCAAATATTTAAGACCCAGCAAAGCTGGCCACCCTCCAGTTAATTAGCTACATACAAAAAGGAGTAATGAAAAACTAAATGAAAGTGTTTCAATTTCCAGTCAACCTACTTCCTCACTAAAAAATAATAGCAGTGCATCCATCATTACTCAGTAGAAAAAGTTACTCCCACATTCCTCTGTAAATCCTCTTTTGAGTTCTTTATTGCTGTTCCCTGCCTTCACCCTCCAAAAAGGGATCAAATGATTTCAGACAAAGAAATAATACAGACAACTAACTCACTGAAAAGCATCCGGCGCAGATTTTCTGTTACTGAATATATCAAACAATATAGAGACTTTTGTAAGCACCTGGATTCAAAGCTTGAATACAGATACAGCACTACAACAAAAGTTTCTGGAAACCTGTTCCTCAACATACATACCTGTGCAGCACCACTGATGTCCGTGGGACTACTCATATGCATATACTTAAGGACACATGTGGAATAGTCAAGAGGTGGACTGTAGGCCAAATTCAGACCTCCAAATTCTTTTGAACAGACTCCAACGTCTTCTTATTTACTTATTATTATTAATATTGGGGTTTTTTATTATTTTATCTGGAGTCTCAACTTTGGCTATATCCTGACTATGAAATTTGGACCTTGATAAAAAATAATTGACCACCGCAACACAAGTCTGCAAGATCCAAGGTATTAATTATCATCTGACGTCTTTGATTACTTGATTTCAGTATTGCAGCTAAAAACTTTCAAGTTTTCTTGCCCAATATTTTATCATCTCCCAAATCAGTTTTAATAAATGTGAATTTAGCTCAGATAGCTGGAACTATATTTTTATTTTAGCTAGAAATTGAATTTTTCCTACAGTAGCAACTAAGACTGAAACACTAAGAAATGAGACTTACCTGCTTCATACTCTACAAACTGTTTGATGACAATCTCCCTCTATAAAATTAATCTCTTTTGTGCAGAAATCTGCCTTCTAGAATGTCTGTAAGTGACACCGCCTCTCACGTTTTGTCTCTCCACTGAACTACCAGACTAAAGGCAGGAGGAATGAAAACGAGTTGGTCACAAACTTTTGGAAGGAGGTAAACACTTAGGAAGAGTCAGACTTATTTAACCCGTTACAGTAGATTATAACTAGCACGTGAAAGTAAGAGTGGGGAAATTAAGCCTGAACTAAGAAAAAATGGTTTATAGAGTGAGCTCTGCATCACATGAGATGTCCCCTGGAACTTCTAGGAGGGTTTGTTATTACATCCTGTCTTGGCTCCTTCCCCACTCTGGCATGATAAATGTAGAAGTGGGGACCAGCAAAAGTACCCCAAAACCTTATCTACCAGGCTTTGGTATAAAACTTCCCCCCAAAATCTTAACAACCTAGATTTTGGGAATAAAATCCTTCACTGCCACCACCCAAGTAATAATAAAGAAATCAGGGGAGAAATCACTTGGGAAATCTCACCCCTAAAGTAAAAACCAGGACACACAATTAACCAATACCAAGTTAATAAAAAAGAAAAGAGAAAGCTTTTATTATCACCACAATCTTCCTGTTGCAAGCATAATGACTAGACTGAAAGGTAACAACATATACACTCTGTGTATAGACTGGCCAGTTTTTCCGGAAAATCAGCCGCTTTTCCGGAAAAACTTGCCAGCTGTCTACACTGGCCGCTTGAATTTCCACAAAAGCACTGACGATCTCATGTAAGATTGTCAGTGTTCTTGCAGAAATACTATGCTGCTCCCGTTCGGGCAAAAGTCCTTTTGTGCAAAACTTTTGCACAAAAGGGCCAGTGTAGACAGCTCAGATTTGTTTTCTGCAAAAAAGCCTCGATCGCGAAAATGGTGATCGGGGCTTTTTTGCGGAAAAGCACGTCTAGATTGGCACAGACGCTTTTCCGCAAAAAGTGCTTTTGCGGAAAAGTGTCCGTGCCAATCTAGACACTCTGTTCCAAAAATGCTTTTAACGGAAAACTTTTCCTTTAAAAGCATTTCCGGAAAATCATGCCAGTATAGACGTAGCCAACGAGAGGCTCCATGGGACTAGAACTTAGTTACAAAGAAAAGCCAAAACATTGTTTAAAAGTGCACAGACATCAGATCCCATACTCAACCCATAAAATAATAAAACCTAATGGATTTATCTAAACTTTATCCTACTTACAGAAAGTGAAGAATGGGTTCTTGGAGAAAGAGACACATGTCTGTCTCCCTCAGAAGCTGGAGGGGAATCCCCGAACAAAGGAGGGAAAAAACAAAAATTCCTTTGTTCCAGTTTGAAATTCCTACCTACATTCCTATTGGCCATTCCACCTGTCTAGGTAAAGGACATAGTTAACCTCTTAGTCCCCAGGCTGCTGGCTAACCCTCATGATCATGACACATCCTTATTCTTGTCTTGCTTACTAAGAGATCATTTGTAATTTAAAAGGAACTGAGTGTTGTAGCTCAGTACTTACTCCCAGGCAATTACATGGGCAAATCCCTCAGTTTCCAGAAGTTAATATGTATATTTGTCAATTTTGGGGCACTGCTGTGTTTTTGCTCTGTGTTTTACACAGCACCTAGCACAATAGGGGCTCTGGGCCATGACTTGGGTTTCTAGGCACTACAATAATACAAATAGGTAATGATAGTATCTACTGGCCAAGTTACTGGTCAGATACAATCTGTTTTATTGATGCACAATAGGCATAAGAGTGAGTCCTTACTCATTTTCTACTCAGCCTCTGCTCCCTCCCAACAAAGCCAATGAGAGTTTGGCAGGGTCAGTCTTTAAAGACAAGTGAAGTTTGTGGGGTTTGTTTTTGTTTTACTATTACTTTGAGGCCTCTTCCCACCCCACTACACATTCCCCGTAAAGTAGCTCAGTATGGAGAATGGAGCACAAGGACTAGCAGTCAGGAAGTTCTCTTGTTTTGTTTAAACCTGGCCCTGCCACTGATTAACTGGGTAGCTTTGGATGTGTTGCTGCACTTCTTTGCCTCAGTTTCCCCATCTGTAAAATTGGGATAGTACTTGCCTGATTCAGAGAGGTGTGGGGGGGGGGGGGGGGAAGGGAGGTTGATCAATGTCTGTGCAATCCTTTTCAGTTGTAAAGTGCTGGGGAAGACCCGACTCTTCATCATTAGTAGTTTGACCTGGGTGGTTCCCATGGTGTTGATTCCCTGGTACAGTACCATCCTGTAGTTGTGCTGAAAGAACCCTCCAGTGTTAATACTTCACAAATAATTAAACTTGTATAGGAAAAAAAATCAATATTAAATTAAATGGCATATATAAAGAGCTTCCCGAAGCTAACACTAAGCCTTCCTGATGAGCTATGGGATCAGCCCGACCTGTGCTATTTAATGCGATAAGAAATGTTCTCCTGTGCACACAGGTCACATGTATGATGCCTTCTCATTATTTCTTGGAGGTTTTAAATGTAATTCCTTTTCTGGTACTCCCGTGCTTGAGACTACGCTGTTCTGCAGGAGCCAATGGGAGTGTCTCTTGTCCTTTACCCACCTCCCTTATAATCTGTTAAAAACAAGAGGGGGGGCACAATCTTGCCCCCAATGGTATCATTGGGAGATTTGCCATGGATGCCAATGGGTAAGGCAATGGCATAAACATTTCTCTTAAATATAATTCAATTCCACAGAACTTTGGGTTCTATGCTGCAAGGTTCTAAGTCCCCACAATGCAGCTGACTTCAGCTGGGGTGGAGGAAGCTTGGCACCTTGCACGATCCTCTCATCACTCTGTAGGATTAGGGACTGTTATTGAGAAACCCATCTCCTATCACTACTCGGTCAGACCAGCTGCTGCCTAGCTCCATCCTTGTGTACTCTGAACCTTTATGTTCACAATGAGATGCCATCTTGTGTGAACAAATATAGGAGACCTTCAATAACTGAGACATACAGTGGGAGGGATCCAGAAGACATACAGATACTAAGGCGAGGGACACACTAGAAAAATACACATGCTTTTAGCTCTGGAGATCTCCGGTGGGCAAAGTGAGTCTCTGGTGTCTGCCAACATGCCAGGTTTCATATAAAATCCTGTGTATACCTTCAGAAATAATAGCTAAGGAAGGCAGAGGGAATCTGCTTCAGATGGGTTCCTCTTAGCTAAAGTGTTCTGACTTCTCTAGGTGCATTGGTTGTCTTGTGTGCTTAACCCAAACTCAAACCTCATGGTCTACATCTAGGCTGGCCATTAGGATTTTTAGGACTGCTCCTCCAGTCCCGAAGTGAGCTTGTCTGTGGGTGGATGCTATGCCGGGCAGACACAGTCAACTTGTTTATCCTGTTTTGAGCCTTGCAGCATGACCTTTAGCCACTGCTGTAAAGAGGCTGTTAGGAAATTTTATGTATGAGTTTTGCCTCAGCAGGAAACAGCCTCAGCTGCTGCTGGCCTTTTGCTGCATTACATGGCATCGTGCCTTAGATAATCCGTGTTCCGTTTTTCCATTGAAAAATCCAATGTTTAATTGCCTAGTTCAACATTCATGAGTGGAGTTTGGATTCATTATGTATTTAACAGCTCATCTGGCAACACCTCGTGTGAAATCAGTAGCTGGCTTAATATCCTCCAGCTTAGCTCATCTCCGAAAAAACTGTTTGTTTTTCTCGTGAAACTTCTTAATGATGGAGCATGAGGATGTGCTGGCATGGGGCCATCTAACATATGCACACCTTTCAGAGAAAAAAAAAATCTTTAGGACTAGAGAAAACTTGTTTAAGCTATTCTAGCTGACCATTACCTATATGTCATTTCTTTTTACTCAAAAGATGCAACTGAAAATAAGCCCTAGGGAGCAAAGGCCATGTTTCTTGTCTAAGTCAGGAAGAAAGTCCTTAGAGTTTTGCAATAATATCCATTTCTACTAAAATTTTATATAAGCATAACCACAGAAGCATATTTCATGATGGATAAAATAAGCATTAATACTAAATTACATGAACACAGTGGAAACCTTCTAGCATTACTCAAGACACTCCTAATATACGTTAACTTTCCTGTGCTTTTAAAGAATGATTTGCAGCTTTAACAGTGGAATGACTAGAAAGAGCACTTTAGCAGCAAAGCTAGCTGTTATTTCTGCTCATGTAATCTTTCTGCAATTACAATTTAGCCAGACTGGCATTTGCTAGGAATGGATGCAATTAACATCCATTTGTACAGAAAAAGCAATGGATCCGCAAGTGCATTACAGAAGTGACTATTATAAAAGCAAGCAGGTCATTTAGTAGCTTTTCATCGCCCTCTCCCAAATGCAAATGAGGATCCATTATATATTAGAAGGTGGGGCAAAGAAATGATGGAATCAGTTTTGATATCATAATCCCTAGTGTTTGAATGGAGAGATTAGGGAACTTCTAAAATATTTTTGCTTCTGACCACTTTATTTAACTCCTTGCACCTTGGGTTGTCATTTAAAGCAGTGCAAAATGAGAGATGTAACAAGTGGCCAGCAGCATAGTGGCAGAGAAGTGAGACAAATGGTCAGCAGGATGGCAGCAGAGAGCAGGAAGCAGGCAGATGGCGAGTGAGCAGCAGAATGAGTCAGATGTCTCTTTACCTCCCCCTCTCAGGGTGGAAGATGAACTCTGCAGATGCACCTCTGAACTCCAGGTCTGCCCTGACCAATGGTAGTAATTGTGAGTGGGGTGCAGAGAAGAGTTGGGCATTTGAAGGGGGCTTTTAGATTGCTCGACTTAAAAACCAGAAGGGAAAAGGCCATTGTCCAGCCTATTTGGGGTGGGATTTTGCTCATGATTTATGTTTATGACTCCTGTTTGTGGTGTTTCCACAAATTAATGCCAAGTTACTTCCCTTCCTTTTATTAAAAGTTTCTTTTATATACTCAGACGCTGTGCTTGCAAGTGGGGAAGCATCCCTTCCCAGAGGGTTGGTGTGCAAATTTCCTAGCTTACTGAGTAGGGGCTTGAGCCAGTTCTGTATTGGTTGGATGGAAAGGAACCTCTAGATGTTGAACCTGGCCCTGATGGCTGCTGGATCCATCTAGCAGGCAGGTTACATAAGTTTAAGTGTAGGCACAGGTGCAGCTAAGTCAATGCAAGGTGGCTTATGACCTAGCTCTGCTGTTTTGACCAGATCATGTGGGTTCCACAGGGCTGATTCCATGCAACAACTCACAGGATCTGAGTTTTAGTATGCATTTATCCCATTTATTCATGGCTGCTTTTTTTTCCTTTTCCTGTTTAAAATGATTAAAAAGCAGGGTCGGGGGCAACAGAAGGGCTAAAGTCTTTAATGTACTGCTGTACAGGGAAGCTTCTTGTTCTACAAACACATTTGAGAATTAGCTTTTGAATGTTAGCTACAGGTTCTATGTAAGACATATCAACAGCTTTACTAATTGTACAACCTGTTTCTTAGATACCATAATCAGGAAATTATAAAACATATAAGATCATTTGCTTTAAGGTAAACAGTTGTGCCATATAACCTACATTTAATAAATGGAGAGCTACACGTCACCAGTAGTTTGAACTATCACTGTACTATGTTTTATTAGGTTACAGGTCATTCACATAATTTCCCTTACTCCTTTGCGGCATAATTGTATTGCCAGTGTTTAACATAAGAGAAATATTACTAACATTTTCTCATGAAAATATTGTATTAAAAGGAATGGGTTCTCTTTCAGTGATGTTTGCCTCAATCCTCAGGAGGATCATAGCATCATTTATATACAAGGAAATAAGGATATAAGGAAAAGCAAACAAAGAAAACAAAACAAACAAATCTAAGTAGGGTCCTCGGGCCCTGGTGCTCCATTCCTTATTCTCTTAGCTGGCCCACTATTAATCTGAATAAAGTATAAGACGTTCTATTTGGCTTGGGCAAGTTAACTAATTAATCTCTGTGACTCGGATTTTCAGATATATTTGGTCACCTAACTCCCATTGATTTGAATGAGTTAGGTGCCTAAATACCTTTGAGGACATGGGTCTCTGGGCTTTATTCCCTCATCTTTCAATGGGGATAATGCTGCGATTCTATCACTCTTTTGTCCATCTTGTCTATTTTGGTAAGGCTTGTTTCTTACTATGTGTTTGTACAATGCATTGCATGACACAGCATGGATCTTAGATGGGGCTCTCAGTAGCAAAGAAACTAAAATAACAAAGAACAAAAGTTTCCTTCGGAATCAGTGAGGCAATAGTATGAATCCCTGACCCTCTGAAGTACGTAGTTATAGGTACAGTCCCTACAATCCTCTGGTATCATTAGTAATCTCAACTTGTTTTAGTTTAAAATAATGCTCTAAAATGTGCAGCTTGGCTCTTCCAGGCAGATACATTGGACCTCCTCTGCCCTGCAGTCTTTTTTTCTGGAGAACATAGTCTCCAAAGGAAGTTTATTTCCTTCTAGGTTACAGAAGGAAATAGTTTATGTTCCAACTAAAGAGAGACCTCCCTCTTTGAGGGCTTATCTACACTTACAGATCAATTGCCACAACAGCAGTGTTGATTTAGCAGGTCTGGTGAAGACCCACTATGTCAATGAAAGAGCACTCTCCTGTCAGTGTCTGTACTCCAGCTCCTCAAGAAGCAAAAAGTAAGTCTTTGGTAGAGCATTTCCCATTGACACAGCACCGTGTAGACACTGCTGTAGGTCGACCTAAGTTATATTGACTTCAGTTATGTAACTTGTGTAACTGAAGTAGAATAACTTAGACTAAGTTACAGCTTTAGTGTAGGCCCATCCTTAGGCCAGGTCTACACTATGCGAGAAATTCAATTTAAGATATGCAATTCCAGCTATAAGAATTGCATTGCTGTAGTCAATGTACCTTCAATTGAATTTCTCTAGTGTCCCCACTGTGGGAAGTTGGTGGGAGAAACTCTCTGATTGACTTCCCTTACTCCTTGCAGCCCCATGGAGTCTCAGAGTCAACAGGATACCATCAGCATTTGATTTAGTGAGTCCTTACTAGACTCACTAAATCAAATCCAGAGAATGCATTTGCTCTTCTACTTTTTTTTTTTTTTTGCAGAAGAGAAAATGCGCTCTTTTGGGGAGCTCTTATTCCTCATTTCATGAGGAATAAGGGCTCCTCCAAAAGAGGAGGCTTTCCCACCATTTGGCGGGATGGGGCCAAATGGCAGAAAAGCCTCTTCCAGAAAAGCAATCAGAAAAATCTATGCAAATTGCAGAGCAAAATTTGCGTAGCTTTTGCCAAAAAAAACCCCTATAGTGTAAACCTAGCCTGACTGGAACAGGCACAGTTCCTATTGCTACCACTGCCTCTCATTAAATCTCTGTGCGGCTGTATGTAGTGGGTAAGAAAACAGCTCTGTGGCTATTTTAGAAACAGCACTTTGAATTAGTCTTGGCTCTTTTGCAATCTGATTATATAAACCATTGCTAATGAATGCCTTATTAATTTGCTGATCATGCATTTCCAGAAAATTAATTGAATAAGTTTTACTCCTCTCAAGTGAATTATAAGCTACATGCCTGCGATGTTATTTTGGAAAGCACTGTGAATTACACTAAAAGGAAGCCTAGTACACCATGATATTTTAGATCCCACAGGGAGGAGTTTAGAAAAAAAACTTAAGCAAGCACTTCTCTTAAAAGGCTCCCTTACAATAAAATTCCTCTTTAGAAGATTATCTCCAATACTCAAGTAGTTCCGCAAATGTTGTTCACAAGAATGGTCATTGCAGAAAACTGGTGGCAATTTCGTGCTCATGTTAAAGTTTGCTAGAGAGCTGTTGTTTGGGTTCAACTTGTGGAACTTTACTGAACAGAATGGAATTTGAAAAACAGCTAGCAAATGCAATCTCTATCCAGTGCTAGGCTTGCTCTATGGCATGCTTCTGATAGGATCAGGGTTTGTTAGCCTTTGGATCTCCCAAAGATTCCAGGGTGCAGTCCAGTGGCTATGGTACACATGTGGCACTTGGGAGATCCAAGTTCAATCTGTGCTCTGCCACAGCTGATATAGACCAGCATAGCTCACATTTACTTGAATGGAGCTGTACTGCCACTGAGCCACTTGATTCCTCTGTGGCTCCCATAGCAAACAACTTGTCTCAAGGTCACACAGGAAGTCTGTGGCAGAACCCAAGTCTCTGATTACCATGGATTTCAATGGAAGTTAGATGCCCAACCTACCAGTAGTCTCTCTGTTCCTCATCTGTAAAATAGGGATAACATCTCTTCCCTACCACCCAGTTTGGTGATGAAGATAAATATGTTAAAGATTAAGACACATATGTAAGATGATCAGATGCTATGATAATGAAAGTTGTATGAGGAAAAGGTTCCTGGGGTTTTTTTAGGCTTGTTAATATCCACCTTATGCTGGGAATAGAAAAAACATGTGTGCTTGGCTGTAGAAATGAATTGACACTGTCATACCATTCGAGTTATTGATGTCTTATTCCCCAAATGGATTGGTAGGTACAGCAGGTAAATCTTACAGAGGAATGCCTGAAAAGCAAACTCACATCTAGGCAAACCTCTGCCACATAGGTTGTGCTGGTGAACCTCCAACTGCATCATTCCATAGGTAGGCCTAAGCAGGAGTCAGAGATACAGACGTTCACACGTTGTGATGTGATTAGATTCGAGTTCTAGTGTTCTGTCTGTATTAGATGGAAACTGACCTGAGCAGCCTGGGGGAAATTGTGTGCAGTCATCTGTAGGGAAAGAGCAATTGCCATTATTCCATGAGGACTACCGACACAATCTAAGAAGCTGTTGTTATTGCCTATTCTAAGTACAGGAAACTAATCAACTAGGGTACATCTGCACTGCACAGCAACTTCAATATAAGCTATTCTGGAATAGTTATTCCACAATAGCTTATTTCAAAATAGCACATCTACACGGCAGGGAAGCCTCAAAATTAGCCCAAGGCAGGTTTCCCTAATGTAGAGATGCTACCTCAATTTATTTCGAAATAACAGAATGGCTGTGTAGATGCTTGTATTGTTATTTTGAAATAATGCTAGTTATCTCAAAATAACGGTGCAGTAGAGATACACTCCTAGACCCCATAGTGTTGCAGTTATTGAATCTTAAATGGAAACTGATGTATATGGTGGCCAGTTTTAAACATTGCATTGGTTGGTTCTAACAAGAGGCCCCCTTTTAACTGCATGGAATACTGCTCAAACAAGTAGCTCCTTTTAAGACAGACTGAACACTCGGGGTCAAATTTTCAGCTCATTTAAACTGTTATGACTCACATTGCTATAGACAAAAAAACAGCAAGTAAATGGTCTGATAGCACTTTATAGACTAACAAAACATGTAGATGATATCTACACAGCCCACTTCTTCAGATGACCGGAGTTATGATTAGAGGATAAGAAAATTCGAAATAAATAGGAGAAGGGAAGTGGGGGGAGAAGAAAGATCTTCTGTTGCCCACCCCTTACCTCTGTACATAAAGTATCAGGAGAAAGGGTTCTAAACCTGAGTAGATAAAGATCAAAGTCAGTGGATGGATAAGGCAGGAAGGATATTGTTGTAAACATGTCCATCTCTGGATATTAGAAAGACAAGGTGCATGAAGTAATATCTTTTATTGGACTAACTTCTGTTGGTGAGCTGTGACATTCTCTGTAACTTTCCAGGCCTGAAAGAGAGCTCTGTGTAAGCTCAAAAGCTTGTCTCTCCCGCCAATGGAAATTGGTACAATACAAATATTACCTCATTCACCTTATAGTTCATAGTGACTTGAATGGAGCAATGCTGATTTATACCCAGGATCAAGCCCTTTTATTATAATCATTGTCTATCACTTTTCCATGGCAGCAGCCTCCTGTAAGATCACTCAGCAGGTAGTGAGAAATCAGAGTCACCAAGGAATAGTGCTTCGCAGAAAGTTCAGAAAGCTCTTGAGCTAATGATGTTAGTTCTGAAGGAACCTTATTCAAATAGGGTTTCCTGGAAGAGTGAAATAGTTTCCTGGAAGAGTGAACCATGCTTGAGTTTGTTTGTTTGTTTTGTATCTTCCCTCATGAGACACCTCTTCTCATGCAGAAATAGATATGGTTGGTTTTTTAAAAAATGCTGAAGCTCTTTAAGGGTCAAATGTAATCATTTTATATATATAATAACCCTGAGCACAAGCCTCCAGTAGGAGCTTTCTTTCTCACCAAATTAATTTGAACAATTTGTGAAGGCCCTTTTGTTATACGTATGTAACAAATATATATTTAAAATGGGGGGGGGGAGTGTTATCTTTACTGTGGAAGAGACAAGAGTGAATTATTTCAGTCATCGGCCAGCAGAAAATCTCTGAGAAAATAGAAACCGTTTGAAAGATTTACAGTATGGGATGTCAGACTAGCAGAAAATCGCTCAGTAAGATAATTAGCTCAGAACACAAAGTTGCTCATGGGATCTGAACTCGTATTTATTTTATGAGCTACATATCCTTTCATCGCCATAGCTAGGTGTCAAGATACAGAAATAAATGCTAATTAGCCTAAAATTGGACAAATGTGGATATGGCTTGTGCACACCTGAATTTAGCCTCTTAACTTTAGTTTTAGATTTTGCTTTTATGATTATATTCCCTCTCCTTTTTGTAGTACTGTATCTTCTGTTACTGTGGAAGGACTTACAAGAAAATGTGAGGTTTGCAAGAGGATCACAAGTTTTCAGACTGTTTGTGGCAGGGAGGGCCATAATTGTGAATACTTGAGAGGGTGTCTTTCCTCCATATCCCAAAAGTTTCTCCCTAGACTTCCTTAATAAGAACATCCATGTTTATGGTCTATGGGTCATAAAGAAGAGGCTTTCCCCAAGACAGCTCAGTGCCACTCACTGAACATAAATTGGACATGGAAATGTACTGATGGCCAACAGAGCACAAATGCAATTCTCATTGGATCCAGAATTTCAAAGTAGCCTTGATCATCTGCTCTAGATAAAGGGTTAAAATGGTCCAGTTCTAAGGTTATGAATATGTGGGTGAGGGTAGCTAGGCTGATGTCTTTGAATGCAATTGTCTGGCAAGTCAGATGTGGTAGATACTGATTGTTATGTATCTCTCTCTCTCTCTCTCTCCCTTCCTCTGAGTATGACTACACAGTAAACTTATTTTGAAATAACTTTTCTAGCGTCTACCCAGCGAAACCGCTCTTTTGAAATAAATTCAAAATAGCGGAGCACTTATTTCAAATTTGGTAAACCTCATTCTACGAGGAATAATGCCGAATTCAAAATAGCTATTTCAAAATAAGTGCTGTGTAGACACTTATTTCTAAATAGGGGACCTCCAGCCTTCCCAGGGAGCCCTGGTGGCCACTCTGGCCTCAACCAAGAACACTCCATTCCCTCCCCCATCCCTGGAGCCCTTAAAGGGGTAGACTCTGGCCACAGTGCCTGTGCTAGCTCCAAGCCTGCCAGCCCAGAGCCAGCAGTCACTGCCCCTGACACAGTGGCACCAAAACATGAGCCAGCAAGCCACTGGCAGCTAGCCCTCCACTACCCCTCAGGAGCAGCCTGCCAGCTCCCATGAGCCTGCCAGGGCCCAGAGCAGGTGGGCGCCTTCCTGGTCCAGGGTGGAGCTCATGGACCTTATTCAGGTTTGGGGGGGATGCCCCCAACATCCATGATCTCAGCACTAGATGGAGGAACACAGCTGTCTATGTCAGGATAGCTGCCAGCATGGCCACCAAAGACCTCATGCGAAGCCAGGAGCAGGTTTGCATGAAAATCAAGTTGGTCCGGCAAGACCACCCAACTCTGAGCCCTGAGGTTCCCCTCCCCCTTCTTCCCCTTGCTTCCCCCTTCCAGCTCCCTCCTCCCAGGTTTCCCCCTCCCCTCTCCAACCCTTTCTTCTCCCCTCTCCCGCCTCTTTTCCCCAGTCTCACCAGAGTTTCATTCCCTCCCCCCCAGTTTTGTTAAATAAAGAGAGTTTGTGTTCATGAAAATACGTGTATTTTATTAGGGAGGGGTAAGTGGAAGGACGTGAGGGAGGAATGAGGCACAAGCCCCCAGTGGGGCAGATCACAGAGGCTCTTAGTGCTCCTCAAGGTGGAAGCTCTCCTGCAGGGCCTCCTGGATACTGACAGCCCCCCTGATGGACCTCCCAGATGGCAGCCTGCAGAAAGTGCAGCCAGGCTCACAGCAACATGTCCAAGAGAAGCACCAGAGTGCCCAGAAGCAGCTCTGGCTCCATGTTGCAGAGTGCCGTGGTGTCCCAAGTGAGGGCAACCAGAGCACACAGAGACAAAATGCTTTGCTGTCCCTCATCGAGGTAGACAAGCAAGCAGGGAAACCTGAGAACTGACTGACCAGGGGGGTCCCTTTCAGCACAGACCTCAGATGGCGTGAGGCAGCAGCCCCACACAGTAAGTCCTGACCTGTTGCCCTTCCAGAACTGGTTCCGGCTAGCCTTAAATGCGATTCAGAGTCCACTCAGTGTGGATGCGCTATTTCAAAATAGCAAAATGCTATTTCGAAATGCATTTTGTGTGTAGACGCATTATTTCGAAATAAGCTATTTCGAAATAAGATATTTCGAAATAACACTATAGTATAGACATACCCTCTTTCTGTCTAAATAGCCGTTGTTAATGTCACAGTACTCCCTTGTGACATGTTAACTTGGCAGCTGAAGAACTAGTCCCTAACATTCACTAGTTGCCTCTTCCTAGTATCATCATTGTCACCTTTTCTAAGGTAAGCTTCAGTGAGTTGTTTTATCTTCAGGTGCTCATCTCCTGCTGGCAGAATGACTTGTATGCTACAGTGTTTGCTGTAAAACTGAATGGGAAATGGGGTAATGATTGAGGGTGGAGAGATTGCACATTTCAAAAGAACACCATTTAGAAGTATTTTTAACATTATTTGCAGGATTTTCTGTTTGTTTGTTTTTTAATGAAAAACAACCCCTTCATTTTTTTCAGTTTCTGAAAACCAAAGAATCTCAGTATAGATTGGCCTCCCAGGTCCGGTACCCTCAGGACCTGACTGGTCTCAAATGAGGGAGTTTGCCAGACATGGGGAGGTCAATTCCATCCCTCTGCTGATGGGACTCTGGGCTCTCCCGGGGTCCATGGACAGGCCTAGTGGAGCTCCCTTACCCCCAGGCCGACTGGAGCTCCCTTGCCTTCAAGCTGCTGGCTCCCAGTCAGTCCCTGCCGCCGCAACTCTGCTGCCCTAGAGGCATCAGGCTCTGCTCACCCTAGGGCTGCCACAGCTCCAATGCCCAGGAGCTGCTGGAACTCCACTGTCCCAGGGCTGCCACGGCTCTCAGGCACCGACACTGCCACAGGTCTGCTCCCTGGGGGCTGCTGGATTCCCTTATCCCAGGGCCACAGCTTCCCAGTTCCAGCACTTCCAGGGTTCAGGATATCGGGGCTGCTGTAGCAGCCATGTCCCCTTGCTCCCTGATACTTAGTAATGGGGAGAAGAGCAAGCAGCGTCCTAGTGTGCATGGCTACAATCCTTTCCACCCTCCCAAAATGGTGCCCTTGTGTGCGGGGGGGGGGGGGGGAGGATTTGATTTTTTTTGTCAATGCTAGTTTACTGTTTGTGGAAGAGATATAAAGCACAGTGGTTGCCTTTAAGGCTGGGCCATTTCCCAGAAGTTTCCTGATCATATTGGGTGAAAACAAAGGCACCCATCCAACTCCTTAATGTGAGCCACTCAAACGGGCAGTAGTTTACAAAGAACATGGCCTTCGTAGCAGATACTTGTTGCTCTTCCTGTAAGCAATCAGGCCCTAGAAGAGGAGCAGCTGGCTGAAGTCCAGCTACAGTAGAGGAAAACACTTT
Organism: Pelodiscus sinensis; assembly: GCF_052426305.1. Lineage (NCBI taxonomy): Eukaryota > Metazoa > Chordata > Testudines > Trionychidae > Pelodiscus > Pelodiscus sinensis. Next base: position 14,398,167 of record NC_143053.1, on the reverse strand, counting down.
AGTGGAGTTACACCAGGGAGAATGTGACCCAATTTCTCCATGTTGCCTTAGCATCGCTGGTTCATAAAGTCATCAGTGATAACACTGACCCATAGCCTCAAAGGTCGCTAGACACCTAACTCTCATTGAAATCAGTCCCCAATTGTTGTTTAATTAAATGAGGGCTCAGGCCTGCTGCACGGTTCTACTGAAGTCAATTGGACAGTGCCTGTGCGCAAGGCTCCTAAGGAGGGCTGCAGGATTAGGCCCTAAGAAGAGCTTTGCTCATTTGTAACATCCATGTCTCTAGAGTCGCACATGGGGACATGACTGTTTTCCTTTGTGCTACTGCTCTGTGATCTTGTTATACTGTTGAACAATGTGACCTGCATCAAATGGAGTATTCCATGTGAGTGACACATTACCAAAGACAGTCCTGACAAAACAGAGCAGAGCGTTGCAAGCAAATCTCGTTCTTGACTTTTCAGAATTACTTGAATGTAACTTCATGTGGACAGCCTGCTTTCCATGTCACCCTGAGGGATGTATGCCCATTTTACAGATGGGCAACTGAGGCACAGAGCACACTGCCTCTTGTCCAAATAGCAGGGGATTGAACCTGGTCTCATGTCCTCACCACTAGATTGGGGTAGTCAGTAAACAAACCCCGGGCCAAAGCCAGGTCACTGGGTGCTTTTGAACAGACAGTAAAATCTTTTTGGTTTTTTACAAGCACATGTATCTGGCATTGCTCGGGTCCTTAAGAAGGGGCTTAGGGTAGGTGGGGGGGATGCTTAGGGCAGGGAGTGTGTGTGTGTGTGTGTGTGTGTGTGTGTGTGTGTGTGTGTTCATACCAGTGCTGCTTGCTCTTTCCCTTCCTGTCCCCGTCAGGGAGTGAGAGTAAAGTGCACAGCTCAGCGGCCCCCAGCACGTCCCAGCCAGAGTGCACTGTCTCCTCACTCCCTGATGAAGGGTACCAGCCAGCAATGTCCCTGTATGAATTGGGGATAGGAGAGCTTCTTTTCTCTGGAGTCTGAACCTTGATTATACCTGGACCAAGACATTTGAATCTTGAAAAAAAATGGACCCCCCCTTGCCACAGACCATCCTTCCTGCGACAATCCAACTAAGCTAATTCCCTCAGGCAGGCACATTGTAAATCCAGGGGTGAGGGGTTGACAGAATTGCAGGGTGCCTGGCTAAGGAGGGCGGGGGTGAAACTGTGCTCCTGGAAGGGGCTGGAGCGTGAGCATAAGGAGCTGGGGCTGGGCCAGGGACAGCCAGCCCTGAGTACCGCCCAGATTTCACCACACCCACGCTCCCACAGCCAGCCCTTAGTGCTGCCCAGAGTGTGATTCAAAGGGCCTGGAGTTCTGTCCGTCACCTCCGCTGCTACTACAGCAGTGTCAGCTGAGAGCTCTGGGCCCTTTTGAATCGCCCGGCTCCAGGGAAGTTGCCCCTTTTGTCCCCTTCCTCTCCTCCCCCCCCATCAGTAGGTCTGTCCAAATGCATTAAAAGAAAGTAGCCTTCCTTCCCCTTTGGGAACAATTGAAGAGCAGTTGTGGTTTATGTTGTTCCAAAGCAGGAGAATATTAGGTTATGAATTCCTGCCTGTTTTTACATGGCATTTATTCATTATTTACAGAATGGGCAATCGTTAATATTTATAACTGACCAAAGCAATTGAGACAAGAAGCAAAACTTTAATTGGCTTCCCAACTGGGTCTGAATTTTCTTGATCTCCCCATTACAGCCGTGCTAGCATTCTCCCCCAGTTCTCCAGAACAGTATAATATTGTCACAGGAAGAGGAGAAGACAATTAAAGAAACATTAGCTTTGCGCAATGAAAGAAAAATGGGTTACTATTCATCACAAGGTTCTGGCCAGTGCTCATGCTGGTCAGGTAATTGTCTGGTGCGGCTGATTGGCCTGAGACAAAAGCTTAACAATCTCTTCTAATTCCTGATTGTTGCTGGTTAATTAAAACTCAAAGACTAGAAACCATGATAGCCCAAAGAGATGGTCACAGCCTGGGGATGGTGTTTAATAAGTTCTGGCAGAAGTTTATATATGTTTGTTCCTATCACTCACAATTTGTATTGAAACAAAAAACAGGACTATGTAGCACTTTAAAGACTAACAAGATGGTTTATTAGGTGATAAGCTTTCGTGGGCCAGACCCACTTCCTCAGATCAAATAGTGGAAGAAAATAGTCACAGCCATATATACCAAAGGATACAATTTTTTTTTAAAAGTGAACACATATGAAAAGGACAAATCAAATTTCAGAACAGAAGGGAGATGGGGGGGGGGGGTAAATGTCTGTGAGCTAATGATATTAGAGGTGATAATTGGGGAAGTTATCTTTGTAGTGGGTAAGATAATTAATGTCTTTGTTTAAACGTAGGCGTAAAGTGTCGAATTTAAGCATGAATGTCAGTTCAGAGGATTCTCTTTCAAGTGTGGTCTTAAAAGGTCTTTGAAGCAGGATGCAGGTAATCAAGTCATTGAGACAATGTCCTTTCTGGTTGAAATGGCAAGAAACTGTTTTTTCTTTGTGATCCTGTCTAATATCTGTTTTGTGGGCATTGATTCTTTGGCGAAGTGTCTGAGATGTTTGTCCAATGTACATAGCAGGCAGACACTTTTGGCACATGATAGCATAAATTATATTTCTGGATGCGCAGGAATATGTGTTCTTGATCTTATAACTCACTTGGTTAGGTCCAATAATGGTATCAGCAGAGTGAATGTGTGGACAAAGCTGGCAACGGGGTTTGTTGCAAGGGAAGGTACCGGGGTTGGCATTAGTGTGGTATTTCCTGTGGTTGTTGGTAAGAATCATCTTGAGGTTAGGTGGAGTCTATATGAGACTATGGGTCTGTCTCCCAGAGCCTCTTGGAGTTTAGTATCCTGTTCCAGTATAGGCTGTCGTTTATTGATAATGTGTTGGACAGATTTAAGTTGGGGGCTGTAGGTGATGACAAGTGGTGTTCTATTGTTGGTTTTCTTGGGTCTGTCTTGAATTAGATGGTTTCTAAGTATTCGTCTGGCTCTTTCAGTTTGCTTTTTTATTTCTCTAGGGTAGTTGAGGTTTATAAATGCTTGGTAGAGATCCTGAAGTTTCTGGTCTCTGTCAGTGGGATTAGAGCAGATGCGGCTATATTGAAGGGCTTGACTATAGACAATGGATCATATGGTGTATTCTGGATGGGAACTGGAGGCATGTAGGTAACTGAATGAGTCGGTGGGTTTTCTGTAGAGAGTGGTGTCTAATTTTCCATTGGTGATTCGTATTGTGGTGTCCAGGAAATGGATCTCTCATGTAGAATGGTCCAGGCTGAGATTGATAGTGGGATGTAGGTTGTTAAAATCTCTGTAGAATGTCTCCAGTGTTTCTTGGCCATGCGTCCAGATCATAAAGATGTCATTGATATAGCGTAAATAGAGAAGGGGTAAAAGGGGACGGGAGTTGAGGAAACGCTGTTCTAATTCAGCCATAAAGATATTAGCGTACTGTGGGTCATGTGTGTACCCATGGCTGTGCTGCTGATCTGGAGGTATAAGTTGTTCTCAAACTGGAAATAATTGTTGGTGAGAACAAAGTTACATAGGTCTGCTGTCAGATTGGCAGTGGTGTCCGCTGGGATAGTGTTTCTAATTGCTTGTAATCCGTCTTCATGTGGGATGTTGGTGTATAGAGCTTCTACATCTATGGTGCAAGGATAGTGTTATCGGGGAGGTTATCGATGTTTTGTAGTTTCCTTAGGAAGTCAGTAGTATCTTGGAGATAGCTGGGGTGTTGGTTGCGTAGAGTTTGAGAACAGAGTCTACATAGCTGGATAAACCAGTAGTGAGCGTGCCGATACCTGCGATGATGGACATCCGGGGTGTCTAGGTTTATGGATTTTGGGAAGCAGATAGAACAATCCTGGTCGGGGGTCAGAAGGCGTTTCTGTGTGGATTTGTTCCCAAGTAGCGGTAGGGAGGCTTTTAAGGAGACAGTGTAGTTTCTTTTGGTATTCCGAGGTGGGATCAGAGGAGAGAGGTTTGTAAAATGAGGTGTTGGAGAGTTGTCTGGTTGCCTCCTGGTTATATAACAAATTATATAACAAATTATAGTTATATAATTTGTATTGAAGTATATTAGGCCTTCGATAGCTCCTACCTGCTATGTTCAAGTCCTCATCTTCAGTCAGCCTTTTATTCCATTAGCAAGCACATAAGATTTCCTGTTGATTACAGTTTTTTCTTCTGTGTTGTAGAGGTTATTAGTGGATTCTGTAACATAAGTTGCTTGATTTCAACATAAGCCAGGTCATCAGAGAGCGATGGTGCACCTCAGGCTTCCTAGATGCTCTGAAAAAAATGATTAAATGCTGAGTACTTAGATTCTGGAGCTCATCCAGATGCCATGTCATCTCTTTTTCCAAGCAAAGCCTTGTAGCCCAATCCAGAATGGCACCTTTTCATAAAGGGGCAGATCATAAATCCTCGCAGTTGACATTAATTGATTAAAACTCCTTAGACATTGCTGTCGAGAGGTGGTGGGTATACCCAAAATTTAAAAACACAGGAAGAGAACCAGAAAAGGGCCACAGTGGCTGAACAACCAAGTAAAAGAAGCAGTGAGAGATAAAAAGGCATCATTTAAAAAGTGGAAGTTAAATCCTAGCGAAGAAAATAGAAAGGAGCATTAACTCTGTCAAATGAAGTGTAAAAATATAATAAGTCAAAAATTCAAAACATAAAAGCAAATATTTTTAGTACATCAGACACAGGAAGCCTGGTAAACAACCAGTGGGGCCACTGGAAGATCGAGATGCTAAAGGAGCACTCAAGAACAATAAGATTATTGTGGGGAAACTAAATGAATTCTTTGCATCAGTCTTCATGGCAGAGGATGTCAGGGAGATTCCCAAACATGAGCCATTCTTTTAAAGCGATAAATCTGAGGAATTGTCCCAGACTGATGTGTCATTAGACGAGTGTAATGGATTCACTCACTTTTACGCACGGCTGACTCCCTCAGGGTGGCTTGTGGGGAAGTCACCAGCTACTCCAATGCCGACGCGCCCCCTTTGGGTGAGGTGTTCTCTTCAGGTCACTGCCCTCTGGCAGTGACCACTCCGCTCTTGGTCTGCACCCCTTTCTGGGTGTGGGGGGACATTGTTCTTGCTTCGGTCCTCCCTACTCCCTAGGACCCCTCATTCTTCCCGGGAACACCCAGCTCCCTCCTGGAATTCACAGTTCCGCTGCACCCTCCTGGCCTCAGTGGCCCACTGCTAGTCCCTCTCTAGCCCCTCCGGGCAGATTGCAGTTTCTACAGGCCCCTCCTCCCTGGCCATGGGTGCACCTCTGCCACTCGGTTGCCTCCTGCAACCCTGCCTAGCAATCTTATGGACTGGGGCTTCGCTGGCTCAAATTCCCCCAGCCTACCACAGCTGCCTCCATGCAAGCCGTAGCTGCCTCCCTGCCACCTGGCCTTTTAGGGCTGCCTCCATGCGAGCCCCGGCCACGACTGCCTCCTTGCAGCCCTGGGCCTCAGGCCGGGTAGCCTGGGTTTGTTAGGCCGAAGCCTCTCCCGTTGCAGGCTGGCAGGCTGATCTCTCTCCTCCTCCCAGAGTTGCTTTAATAGCCTCCAGCTGGGCCCTCCTTGACTGTCTCAGCTGGACTTCCCCCTGACTCCAACACCTAGCCCCTTAAAGAGCCAGTGGAGGGCAACGCCCTGCCACAGGAGGTTGTGGAACAAAATGACTACATCTACACTGGCAGATTCTTGCGCAAGAACTCTTTTGTGGAAGAGTTCTTGTACAAAAACTCTTCCACAAGAGAGCATCTACACTGGCATGTGCTTTTGTGCAAGAGCATCCATGGCAGTGTAGACGCTCTCTTCCGCAAGAAAACTCTGTTGGCCATTTTAACCATAGGGGCTTCTTGCACAAGAAATTCATTTTGCCTGTCTACACTGGCCTCTTCTGGAAGAGCTCTTGTGCAAGAGAGCTTCTTCCTGAGAGGGAGTGTCAGAGTTGTCGCGCAAACCCTGATTTTCTACAGTACAATGTCAGTTTACTTGCGCAAGAATGTGCGGCCAGTGTAGACAGGCGGCATGTTTTTGTGCAAGAGCAGCCATTTTCATGCAAGAACACGCCAGTGTAGACACAGCCATTGATAAACTGAACAGTAACAAGTCACCAGGACCAGATGGCATTCACCCAAGTGCTCTGAAAGAACTCAAATACGAAATTGCTGAACTATTAACTGTGGTTTGTAACCTATCCTTTAAATCAGCCTCTGTCCTGTGACAAAGTCAGGCCAGAGGAGAGTAGTACTATTGGAGTCTGGGAGGTGGGCGGGCAGAAGCCCACCCACATCTAAAGGACCTTCCCCCAGCCTAAGGAGAGGATCCACAGAACCCCAAGCCCCAAATGATTACTGAGGACAAATAAAGAGAAAACAGGGATGGTTGTGGAAGTTAAAGGGCTAAAATGAAGGAACTGGATGGGGACACCGTGCAGAGAACCCCAGACAATGTCCACTGTCCCTCGAAGTCCTTGAGACAGAGCCAGCAGATGCCTCACAATGGAACTCTGCTCGGAAGTGTGAATGGATACAGGAGCAGAAATAGGCCCCACAGTCATAAGGCCCCTCCCTCAGCCAGTCTCTGCTCCCTGGTCTTGTAAATGGCTATCTTGGTTGACGAGGACTTCCCATGACTTTGTGGGGCCAGCGATGTGTGTGTAGTCCCTACCTCCATTTTTGGGGTTAGGCCCTTGAATGGTAGCCAAGGAATGCTCCAGTAAATTGGAGTAAATATATAAAATGTAAGACCCCCTTATGAGTTAAGATCCAAAAAGCAGCACTGATTTTCATTCTACCCTCCTAGGGTAGGTAAACAGAGGCAGCAGGGTGCACACACATGCACTGAAATTTGAAAGTCTGCAGGATTATTTGAATGTGCTCCTGGTTCTGTTTGTTTTTTCTTTTACATTTTGTTGCACATGTCCCTTAAAAACCTCCCTAGGATATTGTGGGATTGACTATTCACTTTGCCATTCCTACATCTTTTCCATTCTCTTGGAAGAAACCCCACATCTCTCTTTTTCTATGGGTGAACTTCCACCTTCAAGGCATGAGCATGCCAAGACCCTGTGCTGTGGTGTGGGAAGACAAGCAGCTGGCCGGGGAGAAGTGGGGGTTTTGCATCTCTGTGCAGAATTTGACCACAATCGCTTTCAAAGCAAAGGAGGGGGGGTGTAGACCTAGCATCATACCAAGAAGCCAGATATGTTCTCTTTGTGAAAACTCCATAAAAGATTCAATATGGCTCTGCAGAACTGTGGGAAACAACTCACAAGTCCAGCCCCAGTCAAACTTCTCTATTCATCTTTCCATTTCTAGGGCCCCCCATGTAATGATATATCTGGAAAAGTCCCCTGTACAGACTGAATCTAGAACTGCCATGTTAGCAAACAGTGTCGTGAGCTATGGCCTAAAAGACAGGAATACATGAGCGAGAAGAGGGCCCTCTCTCTCTCTCTCTCTCTCTCTCTCTCTCTCTCTCTCTCTCTCTCTCTCTCTCTCTCTCTCTCTAATCTATCTACACTTCTGAAGTTCCCATCATATTGCCATAACACTTAAGTGCTGAGAGGCAGTTTAAAACCCCTCCATCTCCTGCATTGGACTAATTTGCTGTGGCCCATGAATATGCTTATTCTAAGCCAGCTGCACAACTACTGCCAAAGGCTCTCCCTCCCTCCTTTCTTCATATAGATATAGATATAGATATAGATATAGATATAGATATAGATATAGATATAGATATAGATAAGATATAGATTAGATATAGATCTTCTTGGACTCAGCTGTCAATCGATGGATCTCATCTTCTATGACGCCTTTGGTGAGCAGCTAAACCAATCCTTGGTCGGCAGAGCCGATTACGGATGTCACATAAAAAGCCGCCAACTGCAGGAAGTGTATGTTCTTTTCGGATCCTCCGCTTTTCCTGCAATGCCTGGATACGCTGACTCTCAAAGCAATTAAGAACCTGTACAATGGTTTGTCGCCAGGACAATCTGCCCTGAACTAGAGTTTCCAGATCATTGGGAGATATGCCGCATGACTTCATATTGGCCTTTAAGATGTCTTTATAGCACTTATATTGACCACCAATAGAGCGCTTTCCATGAGCAATCTGGCCATAGACGACCATCTTTGGTATCTGGATGTCATCCATCCATGACCAATCCAGTGAAATTGTTTGTTCATAAGCATTGCCCATGACACCAAACAGCTTAAGAACCTCCGTAATAGGAATTTTGTCCCACCAGTTCACATGGGCAATCTTCCTCAGACAACGCATATGGAACTGATAGAGCTTTAAAACATGGTGACAATATATTGTCCATGACTCTGAGCCATACAGCAGGACATTCAGGACAACTGCCTGATAAACCGTTATCTTGGTAAGGAGTTTAATACCATGGTCATTCCATAGGCGTTTGGACAGTTTTCCAAAGGAAGCGTTGGCTTTGGCTAGTCGAGCAGATGCGTCATGATCCACATTTGTGCTAGAGGACAGGACACTTCCCAGGTAGCAGAACTTGTCAACAGCCTTAAGGACTGTACCAGCAGCAGTAATCCCTGGAGTGCTGGGCTCTTTCCAGATAGGCTAAGGCATAACTTCTGTCTTCTGGAGGCGCACTGTGAGTCCAAAACGGTGAGCAGAAGTAACAAAGCAATCAAAAAGCTCCTGTGCATCCTTAACTGAATAAGCCAGCAATGCATTGCACATATATAAAAAGCTGGACTAAACATCACTGTCACCTGATAGCTTGGCTTTAGGATTTTAAGGGTGTGTCTAGACTACAGGGTTTTTTCGAAAAAAAGTAGCCTTTTTTCAAAAAAACTTCCCCTGCGTCTAGACTGCTGCCGCATGCTTTTGAAAATAAATCAAAAGAATGTGGCAGTTTTTTCAACTGCAGAAAATCTCATTGTACGAGGAAGAATGCCTTTTTTCGAAAGTGCTATTACAAAAAAAGGCGCTATGTAATGCAAGCTGTGCTTTTTCGAAAGAGAGAATCCAGACTGTCTGGAGTAGGAATAAGATCCTCCGGAAAAGGGCTTTTTTTCCGGAGGATCGGGGCCAGTGTAGACGCTCTTTTCCGGCTTTTCTAAAAGCCGGAAAAAAGCGGCGGACATTTTTATTTAAATGCCGCGGGGGATATTTAAATCCCCCGCGCATTTCCCTATTGTGATTTCAAAAATTACCATGCCCCTTCCGGAAAAGGGGCCAATGTAGACAAGCCCCAATTGCGTAGCTTAAGTCAAAATAGCTTAATTGGGCTTTTGATGCTGTTTACAAAACAGGAAGTTGAAGGAAGAACACTCTTCCTTTACTCCTTGTGAAATGAGGATTTCCATGAGATGGAGTAAAAAGTCCTCCAGCTTGACATTAATTCAAAATAAAGGCTTGTAGTGTAGATATGTTATTTCAGAATAACGTCAGTTATTCCGAAATAATTCTGCCTTGTAGACGTACCCTTAGAGAGATCCTGCTGCTGTATCCCATTCTTTCACTTGCCCCTAAGACACTTTGGCTATGTCTACACTGGCGGCTTCTTGCGCAAGAACATCTCTGATGGCCATTTTAGCAATAGAGCTTTCATGTGCAAGAAATCCCTGCTAAGCGTCCACACTGCCCTCTTGCACAAGAGCTCCTGTGCAAGAGGGCTTACACCTGTTAAAAAAGAGCGTAACTCTTGTGCAAGGAGCCCTCTCTTACCATGCCGTACTGTAAATTTACTTGTGCAAGAGCGGGTGGGCAGTGTAGATGCTCTGCAGATTCTTGCGCAAGCACGGCCATACTTGTGCAAGAAGCCGCGAGTGTAGACAGAGCCTTTGGGTATGTCCACACTGCAAGTATATACCCATGACTGGCCCATGTCGGCTGATGGACTCAGGTTAGGGGGCTGTCACTTCAGTGTAGGCATTTGGACCCAGGCTGAAGCCCTAGCTCTGGGATCCTCTCTCATGCGGTGTCCCAAAGCAAGCCCAAATGCGTATACAGCAGTTTTAAAGGCAAGCCCTGGGAGTCCAAGTCAGCTGATACAGGCCAGTTGCTAGTGTTTAATTGCAGCATAGGCACAGCCTGTGTGGGGTTTTATTTTAAAGCCCATGGATCCAGGTAATCAGCATGTGGTATTGAACCTGAGACCTTAGGAGTTAACACCATGAGCCTCTACCCTGTAAGCTAAAAGCCAACCATCTCTTGGCTAAGGCTGTAGAGCAGACTTCACTCTCCTTTCTCAGTGGGCTTAGTGCTGCTGGATTACGCTTTCATTTCCTTTTGTGTGTGTGTCTTAGTCAATCTCTTTCACCTGTGTTCATAGCCAAATGAACTTGCAATTATTCTCTTTTGTCTGTTCAATTTGTTTCGTAAAAAAACACACAGACAATTAACTTTGTCTGGCAAGATTCATTCTTCATGAGTTCTTTCTTCCTATTGCTCATGATTCTGTTATCTAGATCACAAGGATAAGGGACTGACCCAGCATCAGCTAGAGCCATTCATAGTTTTGGATGAGCTTTCCCCACACACTTCTCCCAGTCTATGTAAATGCTGATTTGCGATGCTCCTGCTGTTCCAGGCCTTGCCTTGGAGACTGACAGATTAGAAACTGTTGGTCACATTTAACTGTGCCAGACTGCAGAGTGATTTGGAGAAGTGATGAATGGTCTGTTTGGATCTGGACTACACCACCATGGCTGCAGCTCTCCCAGCTGTTCTCCATTCCAGACTCACATCTATCCCTCCTGCCACATCTCATTTGCATGTTATTGATATTAGACATGCTGAATCCTGAAACTGAGATCAGAGGGAACATTGATCTGAAAAACAATTCAGCATCATCCTACTCTTCCCGTGCTGTTATCACTTTTCCTTCTGTTCTTTTTGTTTTGAGTCTTTGTCCTGCAGCATTTTTCATGTGGATCGCAGCTGGGTGTTTCTTTTCCAAACCAAATTCATTCATTGACTGCTGTTCATGGTGCCACTCCTTAACCCCATTTGACTTTCATGTTATTTTTCTGGTCTCAAAACTGAAATAGTGAGAGCTGGAGTTTCATATAAGCTGCTTTGCAATGAAACCAGGATCTCAGGCAAAATATTGTCATGACGGATATTATTCCTCTGTGAATGTGCACACTTGAGAATATATTCCCCTAGGCTGTGTCTAGACTGGCCAGTTTTTCCGGAAAATTAGCCGCTTTTCCGGAAAAACTTGCCAGCTGTCTACACTGGCCACTTGAATTTCCGCAAAAGCACTGACTTCCTACTGTAAGAAATCAGTGCTTTTTGCGGAAATACTATGCTGCTCCCGTTCGGGCAAAAGTCCTTTTGCGCAAAACTTTTGCGCAAAAGGGCCAGTGTAAACAGCTGAGATTTGTTTTCCGCAAAAAAGACCCAATGGTGAAGATGGCCATCGGGGCTTTTTTGCGCAAAAATGCGTCTAAATTGGCACGGACGCTTTTCCGCAAAAAGTGCTTTTGCGGAAAAGCGTCTGTGCCAATTTAGATGCTCTGTTCCGAAAATGCTTTTAACGGAAAACTTTTCAGTTAAAAGTATTTCCAGAAAATCATGCCAGTCTAGACGTAGCCATGCATGTGTGTGAAGAGGTAGCAAAGATGCATCACCCAAGCAGTAAAACCCTGAAGTCTTTTCCCTGTATATTCAAAATGAGTCATGGAATACTAGAGAGTTTGAGGTGTGGAAAACACCAAACATCCCCACCCACTCATGCTAACTCTATGGGCTGCTGTTACTCACAATAATCTCCTTGCTTTTGATCACCTGTTGCTGTGAAACTTTGGACTATGGTATTTAGACGGGAATAGAAATAGATAAACTAGATATTTAATGAGTTGTTTTATCCTTCCCTAACTATCTTTATAGAGTGTCAGAACACCCCCCTCTCCCGCCCATTCCCACCCCCACATTAAAATTGTATTGTTTGTACTTCTGGAAATCTGTTTCTCCACTTCCATTCAGGTGCCCAAGTATAACTGAATGAAAGACATACTATTTTTTAAGCTTCAAGGTGTAACAGTGTCATTGCCACAAACATATTTCAGGGATATATTTTTAGACAGCATCCTACAGTTAAAATCTTGCAGTTGCTATATATTTTCACAGACGAAAAGCACTGAATTACAGGGAAAGATTTTCTGGAACTTTCTTAGTGACTTAAATTGTCTGAGATTTATTTCTCCTTTATTATTTTCTCAGTAGCTTAGGGTCTGATTCTGCAACTCTTACTCAAACAGGGCCAGATCCCCCATTGGTGGAAACTTGGTCTGGGCCCCTTGAAGTCAAGACAGATACACCAGGAGGTGTCCGGAGAACCCCAGCCCCAGCCAGGGAACCCCCAGCATTAGCAGGGCCATGTGGCCGCAGAGTCTTGGCCCCCGATGGGGAATTGCCAGCTATAGCTGGGCTGCCTGTGGCTAGGCAGCCCCAGCCAGGAACCCCAAGAAACTCCCAGTGGCAGTAGGGCCGGGGTGACCTGGAAGCCTCTTCTGGGGAACCCCCAGCTGAAGCGGGGCTGGTGGAGGCGGGTGGCCAGAGGCCCTAGCAGCATGACAGGGTGGCTGGGGAACCCCTGGTGGCAGCAGGGCCAGCGGTGGCTGGGTGGCCCCAGCCAAAACCCCAGGGAATACCCTGTGGTGGCGAGACCAGCTGCGGCCAAGCGTCCCCGCCAGGAACCCCAAGAAACCCTGGGGCAGTGGGCAGGCAGCAAGGTGGGGAGCCGTGCCAGGCCAGCTTTAGCAGGGTCAGTGGCAGGGCAGGGAGCCCTAAGGAGAGGAGGCGGGGAGCAGGGCAGCCAGCAGAGGAGCACTGACCTCCCCTGGTCCAGCAAACACCCTGGTCCGGGATAGCTCCGATCCCAAGGGTGCCGGATCAGAGAAGTCCAACCTGTACAAGCTAAAGACCTAACCCAGTGAGCAGTGTCTTCAACCTCAAAAAGCCATTCACCCCTTGCACACTCCACAGGACACTTCTATGGTAGCTCCTTACAGGTGGGCATGTGGTAAATACTGTGGGCAGGATGGAAGATGAGTAGGACAGGAGACAGGGTTCGTTGATTGGTTGACCTACATCAGCAATGGGCAACCTAGCAAGTGAGTGGGCCACATGAATGGCCCTCTCTTTCAGCGGGCTGCAAATTGTCTTAACCAAGCTGATCTCCGTGGATAGGGTCGCGTTGATAACTGTGCATGCACAGCTAGAATTTTCAGGGTGTGCAGGTTGACCTGTAGTATGGCTTTGATTGGCAGCACAGGAAACACACAGCTCTCACAGTCACCGTTGTGTTCAATCAGCATGCACCTTACCTCCCGAGACCTTGCTTTACATGTATGTCATACTGGTAGGAAAAAAACCAACATGGATGGAATCTAGCAACCGCATACATTGCAAAATATCTCATGGGCCACATGCAGAACCCTGACTGGCTGCATGCAGCCCCTTGGGCACAAGCTGCTCACCACTGTACTACATGAACCCTCTAGGCAGCATGAGCATCTGTGGCACATGAAGCTGAAGAGGCAGCTATGAAGAAGTCCTGCACTCCCAGTATGGCCTGGTGAGTGACTTTTTCTACCCTCCTGATTGCCACACACCTTCTCAGCAAGCAACTTTTTACCCAGGCATGTGCTGGGGTTATGGCACAACTGAAGTTGTACCCATATAATCCTCTAGTGTCTTCACCAGGAAAGCAGAACTCCACTGCCATCCATGGGGCTGCTCAAGTAATACTGAAAGCTGAATTTTGCCCCCGAGTTGCAATTGGAGGGGACAATCCTGTTGATGATGCACAAGTCAGCACAGAATCCAGCTCCTTCTCCCACGGCTGGGTTAGCTATGCAGCATGGGCGGATGGAAGCATTTATTTTTTACATGAAAGCAAACAGCTGTAACCATGCAACTAAACGTGGAGCAGAACTGCTGAGTAAGAAGATGCCAGTATTACGTAGGCACTTGCAGGACTAGAACTGTACTTTAGGGTCAAAGCAACAATCACTGGAAAGCCTGTAGAAATCCAGAGAATTCTGAGAAGTCATTTTCTCCCAGTTAGTAGATTAGAATTTAAGAGCTCAGTTGTGCTGTTATATAAATCAATGGCCCAACTCAATGGGCCCTGAGGCTTGCTAGCCTTTTGTTAATTTAACTGTAACGATCTTGGGTTTATTAAGTAACAGACCAATGAATGAAAAAAGGAATAAAACCTTAATAAAATAAGCTCAGAAAATAGCATCTCAGGTGAACCGCTACATGCGCTGTTCTCATTCCCTGCCTCCAGAGTACATCTCCAATTCCCATATTTAGCATACTGTCCCTTATGAGGGAGTGTCTCTATTATAATCTTATACAAATATATCTCTACATCTCCCTCTTAAAGAACAATGTAACTCACTCTGGATATGTCTACACTACCACCCTAGTTCGAACTAGGATGGTTAATGTAGTCATACGAACTTGCAAATGAAGCCCGGGATTTGAATTTCCCAGGCTTCATTTGCATGTTGCTGGGCGCCGCCATTTTTAAATGTCCACTAGTGCGGACTCCGTGCCCGCGGCTACACGCAGCGAGAACTAGATAGTTTGTATTAGGCTTCCTATTCCGAACTATCTGTAAGCCTCGTGGAATGGGAAGTGTCTCTCTTAACATGTTGTCTTTAATACCACAAATTATTCTCTCTCTGAGCACAGGCTCTGTCAGCTCCACAAAGTCATAGGATTTACAGAGTTTCTTTAATTTTGCTCTATAATCTCATCAGTTTTTGCATGAATGTATCCAATTTTTGTCTCAGAGGTTTCATTCCTTTTTGGAATGCCATGTTCCTGAAATTTAATCATTATTTTACTTTAGTTCCTGCTTTCACCTTTTTCAAACTTAAAGTTGTTATACATATCCAATGCGTCCTCCCATACAGCATGCAAAAAGATTGATGGGTGCATTTCGTCATTTTTCTCCTCTGCCCCATGACTGCTAGATACAATTCAGACTTCTGTATGAACATTTTTCTGTTCTCTGAAACATTGCCTGACGACTGCAGACTGGATGGCTATTACGATCCATCCATTTTGTTACTTTCCCCCTCTTCTTGAGCTAGTCAAACTATTATTGTGCTCACCAAAAATGTAAAAGTCTTCATCTGATTTTGCGGAAAAACTTGCCAGCTGTCTACACTGGCCGCTTGAATTTCCGCAAGAACACTGACGATCTCATGTAAGATCGTCAGTGTTCTTGCGGAAATACTATGCTGCTCCCGTTTGGGCAAAAGTCTTTTTCCGAAAGACTTTTGCACAAAGGGGCCAGTGTAGACAGCACAGTAGTGTTTTCCGCAAAAAAGCCCCAATCGCGAAAATGGCGATCGGGGCTTTTTTGCGCAAAACCGCGTCTAGATTGGCCATGGACCCTTTTCTGCAAAAAGTGCTTTTGCGGAAAAGCATCCTGCCAATCTAGACGTGCTTTTCCGAAAATGCTTTTAAAGGAAAACTTTTCCGTTAAAAACATTTTCGGAAAATCATGCCAGTGTAGACGTAGCCTCCATGTTTGGTGCTTCCTGTGTTTCTCTAGTACCTCCCTTTGTCTCTTATTTTTTGTTGCAAACACAGGACTTAACTTCCAAATCCCTGCAGTTTCCATCTCAATCAGCACTTCTGACACCATATATCTATCTTGAGGGTTCATTAAATAACAAATCAATGAATGAGAAAGGAATAAAATGTTAATAAAAAAAAACTGGAGAGCATCTGTGATGAGCTGCTGCACACAGTCATGCTGTGTGCCCAAATCCCCACCTTCAGGGCACTTCTCCAAGTCCTATATTGATAATACTGTCCCCTTTGAGGGACTGTCTCTAAATTACAATCTTGTAGAAACCTATCTCTACAACAGCATGTCTTTTTAAAGTGAACAGTGTAAAGAAGACATAATTATCCCAAAATGAAAAAAAAACAGACTCCCCAGTAGTTCTTTCTAAAACATTTTCACAAGCCTTTCTGCAGAGCAAAAATTAGCTTAGCATGTTTCCATTCCTCAGTCTGTCAAAAAATCCTTCACATTTGAATTGTGCCATCTGTGGTTTTGATTATTTCCAAGTTAATTTAACTGTTCCAAAGATTCAATCCTGCTCTTCAGTTCAATGAAGGAAAATGCTGGGCATGAAGCACATTTAGGGCAAGTGAAGACAAACAAAAAAATGTTCCCAAAATACAAACATCTGGAGAGAGAGAATCCCCTTTAAAGTGTTCCAGAGGTGCAATGTACTCATGGACACATGGGTTTCTTGATTTTCTACTCTTAGAAAAATGATGTTGATGGGATTCATATTCAATCTGGTAAGATCAAAATGAGAAAAGGAAGCATTTTGAGCAGTGGTTTCCAACCTTTTTAAGCATAAGATGACTTTTGGAATTTAAATGCAATCCAGAATCCACCTCAAACTCAAACTCCCTTGCCCCAGCACCTTCCCACCTCTTCTCCAAGGCTCTGCCCCTGCTCACTCCATCCTCCCTCCCTCCCTCCTCCATCCTCACTTACTTTTCTCAGGCTGGGGGCAGAAGGTTTGGGTTGCAGGGGAGGGGGATGCAGATCTTGGACTAAAGGATTTGGATTGTAGGAGGGATTCTGAGCTGAGTCTGGGGCAGGGAGTTGAGGTGCAGGAGGTGGTTCAGGGCGCCAGCTCTGGGAGGGAGTTTCAGTGCAGGGGGACGCAGGGTTAGGGCCAGGGTTTGGAATGCAGGCTCCGGATGGGTACCGCTTACCGCAGGTGGCTTCTGGGTCATGGTGCAGGGGACTAAGGTGGGCTTACCCCTACCCTGGCTCTGCACCGCTCCCAAAAGCAGCCAGCAAACTCTCCTCATTCCTGCCTCCGCTCTGCTCTGTGGAGATGGGGTACAGGGAGGAGCATCCTGACATCAGCACACACACACCCTCTTCTTTCTATGCCCTGCACAGCAAGCAAGAGGCTCCCAAGGCTGGAGGGCAGCTCCAAGGCAGAGGGGAGGAGCAACATGGGAGTGCTTAGAGGGGTAGATGAAGTGCTGGCATTTGATAGCCTTCTGGCCAAACCTGTCAGGATCACCTGTCAAAGGCTCCACGATCTACCAGTAGATCCTGATCTACTGGTTGGTGACCACTGATTTAGAGGATTGATCCTGGACCACCTCTACTCCTTGCCTTGGGCATGTGGACGAGACACCATTGCCACATGGTTGACAGTCTGAGCACACTGCAACTGTTGTTGCTTTCTTACATGCAGATGACAGAAGTGTCTTTTGCATATGAGACTCTGTCTTTGCTACGGTAATCCCAGCCTTTGGACCTTCAAGACTAGACAATTTCTAAATTGCTACACAGGGTTCTTCCTGGGAAGACCTCATAGACAACAGGGCTACGTCTACACTGGCATGATTTTCCGGAAATGCTTTTAACGGAAAAGTTTTCCGTTAAAAGCATTTTTGGAAAAGCACGTCTAGATTGGCAGGATGCTTTTCCGCAATAGCACTTTTTGTGGAAAAGCATCCGTGGCCAATCTAGACACGGTTTTCTGCAAAAAAGCCCCAATCGCCATTTTTGCGATCGGGGCTTTTTTGCAGAAAACAGTACTGTGCTGTCTACACTGGCCCTTTCGGGCAAAAGTCTTTGGAAAAAGACTTTTGCCCGAACGGGAGCAGCATAGTGTTTCTGCAAGAAGACTGACGATCTTACATGAGATCGTCAGTGTTCTTGTGGAAATTCAAGCGGCCAGTGTAGACAGCTGGCAAGTTTTTCCGCAAAATCAGGTGATTTTGCGGAAAAACTTGCCAGTCTAGAGACAGCCCAGCAGTTTGCCTCTTGAGTAGGATAAGCTGCTATTAGTATGTAACTCCAGCGTCCCATACACCACATTTTGTTTCTGAGTGTAAAGTCCCCAGGTAACTCAGTGAAGGGCATCTCATTATTTGTATCTGCATATATAGGCTGAGCTTGTGATGATTTTTAGAGATGTGATTTTATAATCTTTAGCCATACACTAATGAAATCGTTTTAAAGCAAATTTTAAACTAAGGTCCACTAACCCAGTAAATTCAGAAACTGTCAGGATATATCTGGGCAAATACCTGTTAAATGGCTTCATTTAATTGCTCTTCCATGGGTTCAGTGTTCTGTTAATAGGCTTTTTCACTTTTAAGTTAACTAGATCCTCTCCATAGGAAACAGAGCCACAGAACAGGGATGTGAAGAACAGGCAGGTAGACATTAAGACCCAATTATGCACCAAATTGTGGGTACCCTATGCATCTGCGTATTGTGTGTATGGGTAAGGATGGTGCTGGATTTGTATTGGGATTGATGCTGTTCAGTATATTCATAAATGATCTGCAAAAATTATTAAGCAGTGAGGTGGCAAAGTTTGCAGATGATACAAAATTACTCAAGATAGTTACAGTCCAAAACAGACAGTGAAGCATTATAAAAAGATCTCACAAAACTGGGGGACTTGGCAACAAAATGGCAAACAAAATTCAAAGCTAAATGCAAAGTAACGTATATGACAAAATATGATCCCAACTATGCATACAAAATGATGGTACCTAAATTAGCTCTTATGCATCAAGAGATCTTGGACTGATTTGCAGTTTGCTCCAGAGTGCTGCAGATACACAACAATCCTTCTCACCGGGCCTCTATCATCCTGAACTCATTCTCCTGCTTCAGAAGACATAAAAATGATCTCCGGCCATCAACGGTACAGACACAACTGAATAATGTAGGTGACCTTACTGTGCATCAAGACAATGCCAGGGAACCCAGGTGTATGTGGGATTGCTGACAGTTCCATTCAGAAAACTATAGTGAGACATAATGTCTTTACACTGGGATGTTAGCATGATAGTAATAATTAAGTATATATTAAGTATACTAATATATTTATATAATTAAGTCATAACAATATAATTATGTAGTTCATAATTATTGCATAACTATTAAAATAGTAACCATACCAAAGGTAGGCACATTCAGTAAATCTTACACATATATTTTAGAGTGGACTGTCTGTCTATCTATGAGTCTGTTTGTTCAAGGACTCCATTTAGTGCCCTTTCCAAACAAATATACGTCTTCAAAAGCACCCCTTGGCAAAAACAAAAATCAGCACCTATGGAAAAACCTCCCTAAGAAAACAATCCTGGCCACCAGGGATATCATCTTCCAATACACCAAAATCCCTCGCAATAGTGAACGGCATAGCTGCCTCTTTCAAATAATTAAAAAACTAGAAGATTTGCCCGGGATTGCTTGGTCCTTAACTCAATTAATTTTTGTTTTTCTTCCTTTAAATCATTGCTCTGGTGTGGGGCTGGGGATGAGTCCCCAGCCAGCCCTTTACCAACCTGGTGAGTCTGTCTCTTTTCTGTATGTTTTTTTGCTACACAATCTCATTCCAGGCATATCCCATTGTCCTGGCACAGCCAACCCCTTACCTTGCTTTAATTTATGAGAAGAGGAAGCTGTATATACCAAATTTGGTGGTCCTAGCGTTTACCATTTAGGAGGCGTTCTCAAGCAAACAGACAGACACACAGATTCACACAGATGCACAAACTCTCTCGACTATATTGTAGATAAAGGACAACCCTCAGATATCCACCCCAAACACATTGCCAGATACGTCCATTTCATCCTCCCCCATAACAATTTTGCACTAAAATAATTTTGTGTATGCCTTGGGAATGGTCCTGGTCACTAAGATGGTTCCCAAATATGCCAACCTCTTCATGGGCCACCTGGAAGAAAAATGTCTGGACAAATGCCCTATAACTTCGGGGATATACATGAGAAACATCAATTTGCAACGATCTGTAACCCACTTAATCCCTCCGTACACAGCATCCCCCACGCCTCACTTTCCTCTCTGTGACTGGAGAAGTGTTAGCAGGCCACTTCCTCTTGAATGATCCCTTGAAATATGCATTAAATATACTGAACAATCAGTTCCATCTTCTATTTACCTGTAAGTATTCTAAGCATTTTTCTGAGACCTGGAGATCAGCTCTCTCCAGCTTGAAAGTTTGTTTCTCTCACCAGCAGAAGTTGATCCAATAATGATGTCACGGCATCACAGCGTGAGAAGGACCCCCCAGACTGATGGGTCAGAGGATTCAGCAGTATCCCAGTTCTAGGCTGTATCCCAGGGAACCCGTCACACTAACCTACCTTGTGTCTATAATATCCTGGGAACAACAGAGCTACAACAATGCTGCATAAAATAATTGATTTATCACCTGGCACTTAATCCGTTAACGTGATTCAGCTTGTTCTCTGAGAACAGTTAAAAGAGTCAGGAAGCAGCAGAGAAGACTGGAAGGATGGGCCAAAAAAACCCAGAATCTCATGGTCTTGAGACCTCTCCTGACTCTTACCTAATGTCAAACACTATGGGGAACAAGCCCTTTCATAGCATGCTGTTGAACTTGACAAAGGAGTGAGTGAGACTGGTTGCAGCAAGGAATCTGGGCTGAGAGAAACCTGCCTTGTCACAGGCTGTAAAAATAATGAACAAAAGAAAAGTCACAGAAGGGAGAATATTACTTAGGACACTGAATAGTGAAAGGGTGTAAATAGTTTAATTGACAAATCATATGAATATTAAAATGCAGACACATTTAAAAAGCAATTACTGGGGAATATAGTTGCTGATCTTCAGGGCAGGATGCAAGGCATTTTAATTTAATCAGACTTTTAATTGGCTTATTAGTTTAGTTCCACCGAAACAAGAATGGGGAGCTCTCCCTGAATAGTGGGGTTGACGTTTAAATGAGCCACCCATAAGAACACAAGAACGGCCATAGTGGGTCAGACCTAAGGTCCATCTAGCCCAGTATCCTGTCTACTGACAGTGACCAATGCCAGATGCCCCAGAGGGAGGGAACCCATTGGAATGGCCCAAGCATTGTGCTTTCTGCATGTCAACTGTGTGGAATTTACATGGCTATTGCACACTGAACACTTTAGCTATTTATTTGCATTGTTGCAGCATTTAGAAGCCTTGGTCATAGATCAGGAATCCATTGTGCTGGGTGCTGTGCCATTTCTAAACAGCAGGAAAAATTACCTGGCCGTGAATTATGTTAGACTGTAGATGCCCATGTTCATCTGAGGTTTGCCCATCACTACTTGAAGTAGCAAAAGCAATATTCAAATACTAGCTACATATTGAATGTAGGAGATCAAGTCCATAATGAATGGAAGGAGAACAACACATTGAAGTATGAGAGGAACTGTTTTTGGTACAAACATGCACCATGGACTCATAAGGGAATTTATATCCATGTCTGTTTCAAACTAACATGCATATAAATATCACAGAGCCTGGCACTGGTTTTGACTGAATGATAGATCGACGTTAGGAACAATTTCTTTCTAAACAATGTGGTGGGGATTTCACTAAATCATTGAAATGGAAGCCCTAGTGCAGCACATATTTGAAGCTGACACCTTCAAAACTAGGGACAGTATTCACCAAGGGACTTAGAGTACGTCTACACTAGCTCATTAGTTCAAGCTAGGTAGGGTAATGAGGGCAAGTGGAGTTGCAAATGAAGCCCGGGATTTAAATATCCCTGGCTTCATTTGCATGTTCCCGGGTGCTGCCATTTTTAAATCCCCCTTAGTCCGAACTCCATGCCCATGGCTACACGAATTAAAGATCCTCATTCCACGAGGAGTAACGGTAGTTTGAATTAGGATCTTTAATTCGAACGACCTACTCCGTGCCGTGTGTAGACACGGGCGTGGAGTTCGGACTAAGGGGGATTTAAAAACGGTGGTACCCAGGAACATGCAAATGAAGCCCGGGATATTTAAATATCTTCAGTTGCAACTCCGCTTGCCCTCATTACCTTACCTAGCTCGAACTAACAAGCTAGTGTAGACGTACCCTTAGGCACGTAAATGCCACTTTATCAGCTACATCCCAGAATGAGGCCCCCACTGTGATTCACAAAACCATCTATACAGGTTGAACCTCCCTGGTTCAGCACCCTCAGGATTTTCTGGACCAGGGGAGGTCATTTCTGGCTCCCCTGCTGCCAAGCCCCCCTACCTCCTCTCCCACTGGGCTTCACAGCTCCCACCACAGCCCAGCTGAGCCATGCGCTGGCTCCTGAGCCCCCGTTCTCCCCACAGCCCAGCTGAGATGCATGCTGGGCTTCCCACGCTCCCCGCAGCCCAGCTGGGCTGTGCATCTTCCCCTACCCCTCCTCCATGGTGCCAGGTTCCTGCCCTCCCCCACCCCCTGCAGCACACCAGAACTCTCTGATCCTGGAACATCCATGGTCCTTCCAGAGAGTTCTGGTTTATAGAGCTGCAACCTGTAGATACCTAAAATTGTTCAGTGCTGAAATGTTTGCAGTAAAATTTCCCTAGGTGCCTATTTCTGCCTCTGGGCATGTGCGCTGCTGCCCCATGCTGGCTGTCCTGATGCCTAAGCATCAGATCACTTCACAAACCAAGTAGACATTCCTCCAGCTAACTCTCCTGTGGGGGCCCAATCCTCTAAGTATTCACACTTTGCCTTTCAGACTGGGCCCCTATAGATAAGTTTCCACAAAACTATGGTAGAGGAGGAGGAGCTCCCTCATCTTTTAGAACAGTGCCTACAGTGTTCACCTGAGTTGGGGGAGACCCCCAGTTCAAGTCCCCCCTCCGCCTGAGGGGGAAAAAGGGATTTGCACAAGGATCTACACCCTTGCAGGTGAATGTTCAAACTACTGCCCTCTAAGGCTACGTCTGTACTACTAGCCCCATGGTCACCAACCCATCGATCATGATCGACTGGTCAATCACAAGGCCTCGACCAATTGATCGCAAGGTGTTCCGGGCCCCTCATTTCCTCCCACCCCCAAGAAGCCCCACTACCTATTTCCAGTGACAATGGAGGTAGCGGTAGCTTCCCGCTGGGTGGACGGAAGTCCTGAGCTGCGCATCACTTCTGGGGGTTCTGGAAATGCATGGGCTGCTTCCTTGCCCCAGGTCTGTGGCATGCTGGGAGCTTACCAGGGGAGTCCCCAGAGGCACATTGAAAAAAAAAGCAGCAGTATAAGGGTTGGGGATAGCACGTGATGGAGAGAAGGAGAACAGAGAGGGCGGGGCTTCAAGGAAGAGGTGGAGTCTTGGGGGAAGGATGGGGTGGTAGCTCTTCATTTGTTCTGTCATTTAAAAAGTGATCTTGGGTGTAAAAAGGTTGGAGACCACTGTACTAGCCTCTTGTGGAAGAGCAAATGCAAATGCAGCACTCATTTTTTGAGGAAGAACGGCTCTTGTGCAAAAGGGAAGGGTTTGTGCAAAAAGGCGCCATCTACACAGCGCTTTTTTTGCGCAAAAACTTCATGCACAAAAGGGAAAGGAAGAGGAAATGCAAATGAGAGCACTGCATATGCAAATGAGCGCTCCATTTGCATTTGCTCTTCCGCAAGAGGCTTGCAGTATAGACGTAGCCTCAGGGTATGTCTACACTACAATGTTATTTCAAAATAAGTTCTTTCAAAATAACAACTCCCAAAATAACCATTTCAAAATAACACGTCCACAGTACAAATCCCCATTAAAATAGTGCAGAGCTATATCAAAATAGAGTGTCCATACTCATTAGAGCCTGAATCGCATTTAAAGCTCTCCAGGCAGGGCACCAGGAAAGCAGTCACTTCCTGTAGCTGCTTCCTGAGGTTAACTGAGGCTTGTGCTTAAAGGGGATCCCCTCTACAGCTGCATCTCACACTCTTCTTCACCTTTGCCTGCCTCCTCAAGGGATAGCAAACACCACACCGAGCATTCTGGTTGCCCTTGTGAATGCCACAGCACTTCTGCCATGGGGCCGGACCTGCTGCAAAGCAGTCACTGGCTCAGACCTCGTGCTGCACCTCCTGGTGCAATTCATGCAGGCTCCCCTCATGGCATTGCTCGAGGACAACAACCAACCTGGACGGAGGACCCTCTCACTCAGGCCCGGGAGCCACTCATGCACCACACCATGATGGGCTGCTTCTGGTGATGGGCAAGGATTGTCATGGAGCAGTGAGACAACCAGCAGTGGCTCCAGAACTTCTGCACGTGGAAGGACACCTTCATGGAACTGTGTGAGTGGCTAGCCCCTGCCCTCCAGCTACAAGACACCCACATGCAACCTGTCATCTCCTTCCAGAAGTGAGTCACTAGCACCCTCTGGAAGCTTGCCAAACTGTACAGCTACTGCTCCACTGGGAACCAGTTTGATGTGGAGAAACCATCGGAACCGTGCTCATGCAGGTATGACGCTCATGCTATTGTCCCAGGAGGGCAATGAAACACGGGAATGGGGTTCCCTAGGAAAGGGGGCTTGTGGAATCTCCCTCCCTGGAGGTTTTGCAGTCCCGCCTTCACAAAGCCCTGCCAGGGATGCGGCACTTGCTCCTGTTGTGGGAAGGGGATTGGGCTTGGGGAACTCCCAAGGACTCTGGCAACCCTGCGATTCTCTGTTCTTACGTTTTTACAGGTGGTGGGGGCCATCCTGCTGAGCAGGGTTATCATCCTGGGTGACGCGGACCCCAGCATCGCTAGCTTTGCCACTGTGGACTTCCCCAACTGCAGGAGGGGGACCCATTGATGACACCCACATCCCCATCCTGGTCTCTGAATATATAAATAGGAACTGGTACTTTTCCAAGTGCTGCAGGACTTTCTGAACCACTGGGGCCGCTTCATCAATATTAACACTGGGTGTTCAGGGAAGATGCAAAATGCCCACATCTTCAGGAACTCTAGCTTCTTCCAGAAGATGTGCGCTGGCACTTTTTTCCCTGACTGCACCATCAAGTTTGGGGACATAAACATGTCTATGTGCATCATGGACAATGCAGCCTACCCCTCATAAGCTTTCCCCTGGCTTAAGAAGCCCTACATAGGACACCTGGAGGCCACCAAGGCACCGTTCAATGTCAGGTTCAGCAGGTGCTGCATGATGGTGGAGGATGCCTTCGGCCACCTCAGAGGAGGTTCCGGTATCTCCTCACTCACCTGAATCTCGGCGACTAGAATATCCCTCAGGTGGTGGCAACCTGATGTGTCCTTCACAACATATGTAAGAACAAGGCGAAGATTTTCCTTCCAGGGTTGGGGACAGAGGCCGAGCAGCTAACAAGGGCCATTGAGCAGCCATGCACTGCTGCCATCCACCAGGCCCATTAGGGGGTGCATCTGGGAGACCTTGATGGAGAGTTTCAGACAAGGCACCAGTGAGACTCTCCCTTGGGCCTCTGCATTGCCCCTCTGTGCCTTTCTTCCCCACCCCTCCCCTGCACATAAAATAAATCAGAGTTTTTGTTGTAAGACAATAAACTCATCTATATTTATTTGGGGAATATATATCTGGGGGAGGTCTGGAGAAAGAACCTGGGAGGAGAAAGGAGGAGGGGGGGAGGAGGAGCTCAGGGATGAGGAGGGACTGGCACTGGCCTCAGGTGGTCCCTGCCTCATGGGCAGGCCCCTTGGCAGCTTTGGAGGGATGGTAGGGGGAGAAGATAGGGGATAAAGGTGGCGGTGGGTGCTGGGGGGACTTTGGTGGGAGCGGATGCTGTGGGTGGCTGTTGGACCGGTCCATGGTGGCAACCATGTGCTTGATGGCATTGGTGTACGCTGTGCACATCGTCTCCTGGTGTTGGGACAGCTGCTGCCAAATGTTGCGCCTCAGCTCTCAGTCAGCATGGAGCTCCTGGTGGTCCTCCTAAAGTTCCTGTTCATGGAACAGAGACAGTCCAAGTGTTCCTGTTCCAGGTTGTCGCGGGGTTGCCAATGCTTGCGGCTCTCACGAGATTGGGAGGATCACGCGGGAGGGGTGGACACACCTCAGTCACAGCTGACCCACCTGTGAAGAAAAGAGCGAAGACCAGTCATGAAGCCTAGCCCTTCTCTGTGAGCCGACACTGAAAGGTTTTAGTTCAGATGACAGCATCTGCACTGTCTGCACTTGCCCTATTTCGAAGTAGGCGTAATTCCTCATAGAATGAGGGCTTATTATTTCAAAATAACAAGCCTGTTATTTTGAAATAATTTTGAAATATGGGTTTGCTCTTTGAAATAACTCACCTGGTTATTTTGAAATAAGTCTGTAGTGTTGATGTGCCATAAGGTATTCTGATGTGGGCCTTCCTCAGTCTTTCCTGGTAAAGCTGTTCCACTGTCAATAAATAATTTTAGAAACCACCTGTAATGCTTTTGGGTGCATGCAGTGTGGAGAGCCTTTTTGTTATCACCTACCTGTAGCCTCAGGGAATCTAACCTGTACTATGTAGGTTCAACTTCCCTATCTTCACCAGCCTGTGAAACACTCAGCACTTTTTTCCATGCTAAACTGCCCTCTCTTTGCTTAGCAGGTTGAAAACATATGCACCCCCGCCCTTAAATCCCTTTCCAGTATTCCCTGGTGTTATCAAATTCCTGATCATTGGATACCAACAAACTACAGATCTTCTGTTCCCCATAGCAACAATGTGTCACCTTTTACCAGTTTTATCTTAGCCCACATTCTTGTATTACACACAGCATCTGAATTCAATTATAAAGCCAAAGGAAATTTATACAAGAAAGAATAAAGATTCAAAATAAAGGTCAATGTGAGCTGGAAATTAAACAATAACGTACCGCAATTTCTAGAGATTACACTTAGGAACTGCCTTCTTAGTTATCTTGTTAGGCAGGTTGGGAAGGGGTGGTGTCCATGGAAGGGATGTCAGCGTGTAGACATCTACACACTGACGAGTAAGTCTGGGTTTATCGGTTGATCTGTCAACTACACTATCGTCCGCCCCCACTGCCTCCAGAGGACTGAATCTGCCTGCCCTCCTCCCCCACTCCTGCACTGCTGCCTCTGGGTATGTCTACACTACAAAGTTAATTCAAACTAATGAACGTTAGTTCGAATTAACTTTGATAGGCGCTACACTAGCGCTCCGTTAGTTTGAACTTAATTCGAACTAGCGGAGCGCTTAATTCGAACTAGGTAAACCTCATTCTACGAGGACTAAGCCTAGTTCGAACTTACTAGTTCAAATTAAGGGGTGTGTAGCCCCTTAATTCGAACTAATAGGAGGCTAGCCCTCCCCAGCTTTCCCTGGTGGCCACTCTGGCCAACACCAGGGAAACTCTACTGCCTCCCTCCCGGCCCCGGACCCCCCTAAGTTAGTTCGAATTAGCGCTGTAGTGTAGACATACCCTCTGATAGAGAGGCAGCAGCGCAGAGGGTGACGGGGCAGGCAGGAGCCAACACATGCTGGTTCTGTGGCCCCACCTACCTCTCCTTGCAGCCTCCTACCGGCTCTACAGTGCCACCTGCCCCGCCCCCATGCTGCTGCCTCTATCAGAGGTATCCCGGAAAAGCGATGCTGCATCCAAGGAACATGTCTGATTTTTCAGAAAAAAAATTCTAAAAAGCTGATGCACTCTTTTGCCATCCCTGTAAACCTCATTTTACAAGGAATAAAGGACGTGTCGAAAGAGCATTTTTCCTAAATTTGGCTCCATGTATTTTGGAAAAGCCTCTTTCGACGGTAAAGTGAAAAAAGACACACAATTTGCGTGCTGTAAATTGTGTTTCTTTTTCCAACTTACCATTGCAGTGTGGACCTAGCCTTGGTCTGATCCAATATTGCTGTTCTTATGTTATCTCCTACAAAAATAGCTTAAATTCTTTCCTTAGAGTTTTCAAATTGTTTGGTAGAGATGCCTTGCTATAAGATGAAACTTGCCAGCTGCTTGTCTTCCCAGATTGAATGAATATCTAGAGGTTCATCTGTACCCCAGATATAGTTCCAAAAGTTAATTGGCTTACCCCCAAACAGGATAACACCTGCTGTTTACCTCTGTTAATTTCCTCTCCTTGCACATTTCATAATCCATTAGCATTCCGCTCTGGCTGGTGTATGGCTGCCCATTGTGAACAATACAATACTCAATTTGCATATGACCAGAGTGAGATAAGTGTCTTTTCTCTTTGCCTTGCCTTTTGGCAACCTGTCTTTAACTTATAGTGTATATATGACTCCTTAAATATCACCCGTACATGCATCTGTCAATGGCAGAGGCCTAGCATGATGCAGGCTTTCATTAGAGACGTTATGTGATTTTTTTTGGTGAAAGTAAATACAAAATCAAAGGGGTGCCTCTAATATTTATGCCATTGCTAACTGGCATCAAGAGATCCCTGTGTCACATCACACAGGTGGGGGGGCAGTAGCTGAATTGGATCCTGGGTCTCCTAGGTGTGTTCTCTAATCGTCGGCCTACAGAATAGATTCATGCTGCTTTCTCTGGCACTTAGCCACAGTGCAACAGCTTCTGGACTGGGCCAGAGACAACAAGCAACTATAAGTGATTCTGTGGCCTGTTGGTTAGAACTCTACCATGGGGGATTCAGGACCCAGCCCCCTCTGCTCCAATGACACTTGCAATTATTTATCCCCAATGGAGCATCTTCCACAAGAAAAAATGAGGGAGCTGAGCATCACTTCGCTTAAATTTCTTGGAAAATCTAGCTCCAGATGCCTAAGTTGGACTCCTAAATGTCTACACTACAAAGTTAATTTGAACTAACAGCCGTTAGTTTGAATTAACTTTCATAGTGTCTATACATGCAAACTGCTAGTTCAAACTTAATTCGAACTAGCGGAGCACTTAATTTGAACTAGGTAAACCTCATTCTACGAGGACTAATGCCTAGTTCAAATTAAGTAGATCGAATTAAGGGCTTAATTCGAACTAGTGGGAGGCTAGCCCTCCCCAGCTTGCCCTGGTGGCCACTCTGGGCACCACCAGGGAAACTCTTCTGCCCCCCTCCCGGCCCCGGAGCCCTTAAAGGGCCACAGTCTGGCTACTGTGTTCATGCCAGTTGCAAGCCTGCCAGCACCCAGCCAGCAGACCCTGCATCTGGCACGGCATGAGCCAGCCACCCGCTGCCACCCTGCCCTCCCCCTCTTCTCAGGACCAGGCTGGCAGCTCACAGGAACCTGCCCGGGGCCGCAAGAGGCGGGCGCCCGCCTGATCTAGCGTGGAGATTGTGGACCTCATCGAGGTTTGGGGGGAGTCCTCCAACATCCACGATCTCTGCACTAGCCACAGGAACGCGGCCGTCTACAGCCACATGGCTGACAGCCTGGCCACCAAAGGACCTGTGGCACGCCTACTCCAGGGCCTCCCTGCAAGGGGCTGACCCGGAGGCATGCCCTCACTTTGAGGCCCTGGACTGCATCCTGGGGGCTCATGCAGTGCATGCCCCCCAGCTGGTGATCGACCCCGGGGCAGAGGGACCCGTCCTGGACATGGAAGAGGACACTGAGATCCAGGAGCCTGCAGGGAGCCTGCCCAGGACCCCTGAGGCACCCCACAGAACACATCGCCTGTGTCATCCGAGGCCGGGGAGGGCTCCACATGAGAGTGCCATCATGCTCCCCTTTTGGGAGGAGAGGGAGCCCAGGGACAGTGCACCTGGGTCTTGCCCGCCATGGAGCAGCATCTGGGTGTCATGCAGGGGCCCTGGCCCGTTCCCCACATGCTAACCTCGCCTTTCAGAGGGGGCTGGGTTTCACCCACCATGTCCCCAGAGAGAACTGACCACTGCTCTTGTTTCACCACAGCCGCAGCACCTGGGACTGCAGGGTGCACCACCCCACCTGCAACAGCCACCCGCACCCAGGCCAGCAGGCGCACCAGAAACCTGGAGAACTACCACTGGCGGCACCTGCGGCTACTGGAGCACCAGATCCGCATCCAGGAGCACTGAGTCCAGGAGGACCTGCAGCTGTGTCAGCGGAGCTTGGAGGTGCTGGAGGAGCAGAGCCATGCCCTCAGAGGGCACCTCCAGACCCTGGTGGACAGGTTCTTCTCCAGCCTCCTGCCTCCTCCTGCTCCAGCCCCTGTGGCCACCCCAGCTCTCGCTCCTCCTCCCACTCCTGCTCCTCCTCCCGCTTCCTCCATTCCCCCCGTCTCTCCTACCCCACCTTCCACTCCCACTCCCCCCCAACGTCCCCGCACCCGCAGTGCTGCGAGACGGGAGAGCCAGCAGGACCCCCAACCCTGAGCTTTCCCTTCTCTTCCTCCCCTTCCACCCTCTTCCAGATCCCTCCTCCCAGGTTTCCTCCTCCCCTATCCCACCCTCACTCCTCCCTCCCCCCACCCCAGTTATGTAAAATAAAAAGAGATTTTTGTTGGCAAAACAGGTGTCTTTATTTGACATTAGGAAGGGGGGTTAGGGAGGGGAAAGGGGAAGGAGGGGAGGGTTGAAGAAGGCCCCAGTGGGGCATGCAGGGAGAGTTCAGTCCTCCTCCTCCACCTGGAAGCTCTCCCGCAGGGATTCCCAGATCCGGACAGCCCCCCGCTGGGCCTCCCGGAGGGCGGTGGCGCAGGACTGCACGTACTGGCCAGCCATGCAGTCAGCCTCAGCCATCCAGACTGGCAGGAAAGCCTCCCCCTTCCATTCACATAAATTGTGCAGCACACAACACGCTGCCACCACGGGAGGGATATTGTGCTCGGTGAGGTCAAGGAGGGGGGGGAGGAGACACCTAAATTGTGCTTTCAGGCATCCGAAGGCCCCCTCGACCACTATGCGGGCCCTGGGGAGCCTGGCGTTGAAGGCCTGCCAGGAGGGGTTGAGGTGCCCTGTGTAGGGCTTCATCAGCCAGGGCTGTAGGGGATAGGCCGCATCCCCCACCAGGCAGACGGGCATGTCCACATCCCCGACCCTGATGTGGCGGTCATGGAAGAAGGTCTCAGCCTGCAGCCTCTGTCACACGGAGGAGTTCCAGAACACCCTGGCGTCGTGTGCCTTGCCGGACCAGCCCACATTAATGACTGTGAACTGGCTCCGGTGGTCACACACAGCCTGCAGGAGGACGGAGAAGTACCCGTTGCGGTTGATATACTGGGAGGCCTGGTGTTCCGGGGCACGGATGGGGATGTGCGTCCCGTCAATGGCCCCCCTGCAGTTGGGGAAGCCGAGGGTGCTGAACCCACAGATGACCGCATCTGGGTCGGCGAGGCGGACCACCCTGCAGAGCAGCACCCAGTTGATGGCCTTGACCACCTGAAGAGAGACACAGCAAACTGCGAATCACTGGGGCGCCCGGGTGACTGGGAGTGTTCGTTCCCTGGCACTGCCCATACCCCACTCCCAGAAGCAACCCCCGCAGGTGGCATGTAGTACGGCTGGGATAGACCGAACCCTCTGGTGCAGAGCACTTTCGCCTCCTCTCCCGCCCCCATTTTCTCTGGGGCGGCCCATCCCCTCCTTGCAGTCCCCCTCCCCCCTGGCCCAGTGGCCGGCGAGTGCTGTACCTGCATGAGCACTGCTCCAACGGTGTATCTCCCCACACCGAACTTGTTCCCAATGGACCGGTAGCTGTCCGGCGAGGAGAGCTTCCAGAGGGCAATGGCGGGCCTCATGCGAGTGTCCCGTCACCGCAGAGCAGGAGCGAGCCACTCGCAGAGCTCCAGGAAGGTGTCCTTCTTCATCCTGAAGTTCTCAGTCCACTGTTGGTCTCCCCAGAGCTCCAGGACGATGCGGTCCCACTAGTCGCTGCTGGTGTCCAGACGGCAGATGCGGCGGGGCACGCTGGCGTCCAGGCGCTGGTGCTGCTCCTCCACGACCCCTGGGGAGGCCTCCACCCATTGCAGGCAGGCGGAGAGAAAAACGCTTTGCTGTCCCTCGGCGAGGTAGGCAAGCAAGCGGAAAAGCTGAGAACCGGCTGTCCAGGGGAGTCCCTTTAACCACGAGCCTCAGATAGCCTCAGACAGTAGCCACACAAAGCAACTACTGACCTGATGCCCTGCCGGAACCAGTTTCAGCTGCCCTTAAATGTGACCCAGCATCCAATCAGTGTGGATGCGCTAGTTCGATTAGCAAAATGCTAATTCGAATTAGTTTTTAAGTCTAGGGGTATGTCTACACTACAGCACTAATTCGAACTAACTTAGTTTGAATTGGTTAATTCGAACTAAGCTAATTCAAATTAGCACATCTAGACTTAAAAACTAGTTCGAATTAGCATTTTGCTAATTCAAACTAGCATGTCCACACTGAGTGGACCCTGAACCGAGGTTAAGGCTGGCCGGAAGCAGTGCCGGCAGGGCATCAGATTAGGACTTGAAGCATGGAGATGCTGTCTCAGGCTAGCCGAGGGCTGTGCTTAAAGGGATCCAACCCCCACCCTGGACAGACAGTTCTCAGGGGTTCCCCGCTTGCAAAGCAGTCCTGGCTTAGAGTGCCCTGAGTGCCCACACTCGGCACATCACAGCACTTGGCCATCAGCCCGGCTGCACTTGCTGCAGGCTGCCATCCGGAGGGGGGGTCAATCAAGGGGCTTCAGGAGAGCTTCCACCCCGAGGAGCCCACAGAGCCAGCCCAGTCCTCCCCATCGGGGGCTCATACCCCATTCCTCCCTCACCTCCTTCCACTTACCCCTCCCTAGCCCCCCTTCCTGATGTACAAAATAAAGGACACGTGCGTTCAAAAATAGAAACTCTATTGAACAAAACTCGGGAAGACTGGGAAAAGGAGGTGGGAGAGGGAAAGAGAGAGGGTGGGGGAGGGGAGGGCAGCTAAAATGATCAGAGGTTTGGAAGAGGTCCCATATGAAGAGAGGCTAAAGAGACTGGGACTTTTCAGTTTAGAAAAGAGGAGACTGAGGGGGGATAGGATAGAGGTCTATAAAAGCATGAGTGGTGTGGAGAGGTTGCATAAAGAAAAGTTCTTCATTAGTTCCCATACTATATGGACTAAAGGACACCAAATGAAATGAATAGGTAGCAGGCTTCAAACTAATAACAGAAAGTTCTTCTTCACAAAGCAAATAGTCAACCTGTGGAACTCCTTGCTGCAGGAGGCTGTGAAGGCTAGAACTAGAACAGAGTTTAAAGAGAAGTGAGATAAAGTCATGGAGGTTAGGTCCATGGAGTGGTATTAGCCAGGGGGTAGAAATGGTGTCCCTGGCCTCTGTTTGTGGAAGGCTGGAGATGGATGGCATGAGACAAATGGCTTGGTCATTGTCTTCGGTCCATCCCCTCTGGGGTAGCTGGTGTTGGCCGCTGTCGGCAGACAGGCTACTGGGCTAGATGGACCTTTGGTCTGACCCAGTACGGCCATTGTAAGCTCAGGGCTCAGGGTCGGGGGTCTCAGTGGACCACCTTGATTTTCATGCCAACCTGCTCCTGGGTGGCCAGGCTGGCAGCTATCCTGCCCTAGACGGCCACTTTCCTGTGCCTAGTGCGGAGGTCATGGATGAGGTCCATGATGTCTGCACTAGACCAGGCGGGCGCCCGCCTCTTGCGAATTTGGGCAGGCTCCCGGGAGCCACCAGCCTGGTCCTGGGAAGAGGCGGAGGGCTGGGTGGCAGCGGGTGGCTGGCTCGAGCCGTGCCAGCTGCAGGGTCTGCTGGCTGGTGCTGGCAGGCTTGCACCTGGCACGGGCACCGTAGACAGCCCGTGCCCCTTTAAGGGCTCTGGGGCCGGGAGGGGGGCAGAAGAGTTTCCCTGGTGGTGCCCAGAGTGGTCACCAGGGAAAGCTGGGGAGGGCTAGCCTCCCACTAGTTCGAATTAAGTGGCTACACAGCCCTTAATTCGAACTACTTAATTTGAACTAGGCGTTAGTCCTCGAGGAATGAGGTTTACCTAGTTCAAATTAAGCGCTCCGCTAGTTCGAATTAAGTTCCAACTAGCGGTTAGCATGTGTAGCGCCTATCAAATTTAATTCGAACTAACGTCTGTTAGTTCGAATTAACTTTGTAGTGTAGACATACCCTAGATGCACTAATTCGAATTAGCTTACTTCGAATCAACGAATTCGAATTAAGTTAGTTCAAATTAGTACTGTAGTGTAGACATACCCTAAGTGGCCAAATCTTCAGAAGTACAACTATGGAAGCTCAATTTCAGCAGTTCCTATGGAAGCCAGTTGTAATGGTGGCTGCTCAGCACTTATTTGACACTGGAATAATAGGAATTAGGGTACCTAGTTTAGGCACTTAAGTCTGAAAACTTTGGCCTGAGTTGAGAAGAATGAACATTGCTGAGCATTTAAGTAAAAGAAAACAAAGTTTTAATATTGGGCAGGATCTTAGGAAGTGCTACTAAGCAATTAGACTTGACACTCACTGAGGTCAACTGGAGTGGTGAATACAGCTCAATGCATCCCTAAAAATCATCCTTAACTTGGCATTAGTCTATGATAGTATATGATTGCATTATACCAGAGGTCTCAAACTCCTGGCCCATGGGCCATCTATGGGCCAGAATATATTCACTATGCAGCTCAGGAGACCCAACAGGTTGCGGAGACGAAAGTCTCCAAAGACCTGTAAGCCCTGTGTTAGCTGGCTTGAACCAAAGCCTTTTGAAGTCAACCCATGTCTTTGTATTGACCCCATTGGGCTCAAGCCCAGTTTGAACTAATGGCAAACCAGTTTTGCCAAAACAAGGCTACGTCTACACTAGCATGATTTTCCGGAAAAGCTTTTAACGGAAAAGTTTTCCGTTAAAAGCATTTTCGGAAAAGCACATCTAGATTGGCAGTATGCTTTTCCGCAAAAGCACTTTTTGCGGAAAAGCATCTGTGGCCAATCTAGACACGGTTTTCCGCAAAAAAGCCCCAATCACCATTTTCGCGATCGGGGCTTTTTTGCAGAAAACAGTACTGTGCTGTCTACACTGGCCCTTTTGCACAATAGTCTTTCAGAAAAAGACTTTTGCCTGAACGGGAGTAGCATAGTATTTCCGCAAGAACACTGACATGAGATCTTACATGAGATCGTCAGTGTTCTTGCGGAAATTCAAGCGGCCAATGTAGACAGCTGGCAAGTGTTTCCGCAAAATCATCTGATTTTGTGGAAAAACTGCCAGTCTAGACACAGCCCAAGAGCCCACAATTCTGCAGTGTAGACGTAGCCTGAGAGAATAATGAGTCTGCTCTACACCCTGAGCTACCAGCCAGCTGGATTTTAACTTTTGCAGTTGAGGCAGGGCAGGATTTTGCAGTCCTCTAGCCACACTGAGCTCAGTTACAAAGATGAGGACTGCAGGACATTGAAAAAGAAATACTCAAAGATCTAGTAGGAAATATGCAAATGGATGAAAAGTAAATCTAAGTTCCTTTTGATCAGGACTGAGTTGGTGAAATAGAATTTGTACTTGTATAGCCCACACATGTTCTGGGTGTGCTGTACTGTCCCATCTAGTGGCACTTACACCACTTACTGAGGCTACATCTACACTGCACAGAGATCTTCCGCAAAAAGTTCTTCCACAAGAGCAAGTCCACACTGACATGGTGCTTTTGTGCAAGAAATGTGCTTTTTTACAAGAGAGCATCCACACTGCCATGGACGCTCTTGCGCAAGAAAGCTCTAATGGCCAACAGAGCACCAGCGCTTTTTCCAATAGGGGTTTCTTGCACGAGAAACCCCTATTGTCCATCCACACATGCCTTTTTGCACAAGAGCTCTGGTGCAAAAAGGCTTATTCCTCCTAGAAAGAGGAATAACTCTTGGGCAAGAAGCCCTGTCTTCTGACGATCTACTGTACTTTTTCTTGTGTGAAAACAGTTGTTTTTGCACAAAAATTCTGCACTTTAGACGTAACCTGAGAGTATAATGAGTCTGCTCTACAGCCTGAGCTACCAGCCAGCTGGATTTTAACTTCTGCAGTTGAGGCTCAGGCTTTAAGCGCTGGGGTCTGTCGGTACAATAATTTAGAAGACCGGCTTTCTATACAGAGGCTTTTGGGAGCCTCTGTAAAAAAAAAAGCAAAATAATTTTTGGTTATTGCACAGAATTCAAATATGGAATCATGATACTGAGAGAGTACCATATTGGGTATCTGAGAGAGAAAACTGGGAAAGGAGGGGACCTTAGTGATAGGAGCTTAGAGATATCCCAAGCAATAAACTGATTTTATTATGCCATTGATCACTTGTGCATGATAACGGGATTGGGAAATAATTTCCCAAATGAAAAAGGCACATCATTAGTAGGGTAATAATGGGAGTTTTAATTACCTAGGCCTACAGTGAGTTATACTCATGGAAGGTAATGAAATTACCATTGTGTTTTGCAAATCCAGTGTGGGATTGCTTCTTAATTTTCTATTATTAATGAGCCAAAATGGGGAATGATGAAAGGAAGAAATTGACTCTCCAGTTTTGAGAGCCATCAATTAAAGAGAAAAAATCACTGAAAAAAGGAAGGATGCTGAAACTGAAAATGGCAGTGCTGCTTATTAAAAATTGGTTTGGAAAATAAGAATGGCGTTGACTCATGACTGGTATGCCTCTCATGGCTGGATGTGACACAATTGTTATTTCCTCCCCTAGAATCTCCTGCCAACAGTCACTCAGATATGAAGGATTTTGTGCTGCTCTATTTTGTTTCTTAAGCATAGCACTGGAAAACATTGTTCTGCCCCCGTTAACTGAAAAGGCAGGGGGAGGGTGATAAAATAAAATTAATTTAATTGTTAGAAATGGGGTG
Organism: Pelodiscus sinensis; assembly: GCF_052426305.1. Classification (NCBI taxonomy): domain Eukaryota; kingdom Metazoa; phylum Chordata; order Testudines; family Trionychidae; genus Pelodiscus; species Pelodiscus sinensis. The sequence goes on along the minus strand of NC_143053.1, from coordinate 14,361,588 downwards.
ACAACAATAGACCTTAACATTAAGATACATAAGTTAACAATTATTTATTAAAGAAATAAGGAGATGGTAATTTTGGTAATTTCAACTTAATTTAATTTAAATTAATTTAATGTGAATGTAATTAAATTATGGTCGTTTTAAATGTGCACACAATGTGGGCACAGAGGTAAAGACAGTGCCTTGCCAGTTTAAGCAGGTTAACCTACAGCCGGTGTATTGCTGGGCAAGGTGTGGACTGAGGTCAGGTGAAGGTCACTCCAAAACTGTAAGGACAGGTCAGTCAGGCATGCTCAGTCCAAAATGAGGTGAGGGCCACCATCCTATAATAGTCAACATCCCATAATATTAAGGTTTGTTGTGTAATACCTTTGATTGACAGTTAGATTTAGCAATTATGATTGGTCCATAACTATGAACCAACCAGAGAGGATCTGAAGATGATTAAAGGATGGGTATGCTAATGCTACAATTGAAAATAAGCCAATCATATGAGGCTAAAAACTGCATATAAGGCAGAGAGCAGGCAGGCAAAAGTTACTTAAGTTAGGGGCAGGAGAAGAAGGAGGAGAACCAGAAAAAGATCAGAAAAAAACCCAAAAAGAATAAAGAAACCAGAAGCAGCGACATGAGCGACTGCAGGGGGAGAGTAGCAGCAGTGATATTTGTGGGACAGAGACAGAGGACAGAACAGGTGGAGAGAAGCCTATGGGTAGAAAGCATTCCCACAGCATACAGACTAGAAATTGATTTAATGCACATAGAATCATAGAATAATAGGACTGGAAGGGACCTCGAGAGGTCATCGAGTCCAGCCCCCCGCCCTCAAGGCAGGATCAAGCTCCGTCTACACCATCCCTGACAGATGTCTATCTAACCTGTTCTTAAATATCTCCAGAGAGGGAGATTCCACCACCTCCCTTGGCAATTTATTCCAATATTTGACCACCCTGACAGTTAGGAATTTTTTCCTAATGTCCAATCTAAACCTCCCCTGCTGCACTTTAAGCCCATTACTCCTTGTCCTGTCCTCAGAAACCAAGAGGAACAAATTTTCGCCTTCCTCCTTGTGACACCCTTTTAGATATTTGAAAACCGCTATCATGTCCCCCCTTAATCTTCTTTTTTCCAAACTAAACAAGCCCAGTTCATGAAGCCTGGCTTCATAGGTCATGTTCTCTAGACCTTTAATCATTCTTGTCGCTCTTCTCTGTACCCTTTCCAATTTCTCCACATCTTTCTTGAAATGTGGCGCCCAGAACTGGACACAGTACTCCAGCTGAGGCCTAACTAGTGCAGAATAGAGCGGCAGAATGACTTCACGAGTTTTGCTTACAACACACCTGTTGATACAACCTAGAATCATATTTGCTTTTTTTGCAACAGCATCACACTGTTGACTCATATTCAACTTGTGGTCCTCTATGACCCCTAGATCCCTTTCCGCCATGCACCTTCCTAGACAGTCGCTTCCCATCTTGTATGTATGGAACTGATTGTTCCTTCCTAAGTGGAGCACTTTGCATTTCTCTTTATTAAACCTCATCCTGTTTACCTCTGACCATTTCTCTAACTTGCTAAGGTCCTTTTGAATTATGTCCCTATCCTCCAAAGAAGTCGCAACCCCACCCAGTTTGGTATCATCTGCAAACTTAATAAGAGTACTCTCTATCCCAATATCTACATCATTGATGAAGATATTGAACAGTACGGGTCCCAAAACAGACCCTTGAGGAACTCCACTTGTTATCCCTTTCCAGCAGGATTTAGAACCGTTAACAACAACTCTCTGACTAAGGTTATCCAGCCAATTATGCACCCACCTTATCGTGGCCCTATCTAAGTTATATTTGCCTAGTTTATCAATAAGAATATCATGCGAGACCGTATCAAATGCCTTACTAAAGTCTAGGTATATGACATCCACCGCTTCTCCCTTATCCACAAGGCTCGTTATCTTATCAAAGAAAGCTATCAGATTAGTTTGGCATGACGTGTTCTTCACAAACCCATGCTGGCTATTCCCTATCACTTTATTACTTTCCAAGTGTTTGCATACGATTTCCTTAATTACCTGCTCCATTATCTTCCCTGGGACAGACGTTAAACTGACCGGTCTATAATTTCCTGGGTTGTTCTTATTCCCCTTTTTATAGATGGGCACAATATTTGCCCTTCTCCAGTCTTCTGGAATCTCCCCTGTCTGCCATGATTTTTCAAAGATCATAGCTAAAGGCTCAGATACCTCCTCTATCAGCTCCTTGAGTATCCTGGGATGCATTTCATCAGGACCTGGTGACTTGCTGACATCTAACTTTCCTAAGTGATTTTTAACTTGTTCTTTGTGTATCCTATCTTCTAAACTTACCCTCTCTCTGCTTGTATTCACTACGTTAGGCACACCTCCAGACTTCTCGGTGAAGACCGAAACAAAGAAGTCATTGAGCATCTCCGCCATTTCCAAGTTCCCTGTTACTGCTTCTCCCTCCTCGCTAAGCAGTGGGCCTACCCTTTTCTTGGTCTTCCTCTTGCTTTTAATGTATTTATAAAAGGTCTTCTTGTTTCCCTTTATGCCTGTAGCTAGTTTGATCTCATTTTGTGCCTTTGCCTTTCTAATCTTGCCCCTGCATTCCCGTGTTGCTTGCCTATATTCATCCTTTGTTAGTTGTCCTAGTTTCCATTTTTTATATGACTCCTTTTTTATTTTGAGATCATGCAAGATCTCCTTGTTAAGCCAAGCTGGTCTTTTGCCATATTTTCTATCTTTCCTACACAGCGGAATTGTTTGCTTTTGGGCCCTTAACAACGTCCCTTTGAAATACTTCCAACTCTCCTCAGTTGTTTTTCCCTTCAGTCTTGCTTCCCATGGGACCTTACCTACAAGTTCTCTGAGCTTATCAAAATCTGCCTTCCTGAAATCCATAACCTCAATTGTGCTGGTCTCCCTTCTACCTTTCCTTAAGATCATGAACTCTATTATTTCGTGATCACTGTCCCCTATACTGTCTTCCACTTTCAAGTTCTCAACTAGTTCCTCCCTATTTGTTTAAACCAAATCCAGAACAGCTTCTCCTCTGGTAGCTTTTTCAACCTTCTGAAACAGAAAGTTGTCTCCAATGCAGTCCAGAAACTTATTGGATAGCCTGTGCCTCGCTGTGTTAGTTTCCCAACATATGTCTGGATAGTTGAAGTCCCCCATCACCACCAAATCTTGGGCTTTGGATAGTTTTGTTAATTGTTTAAAAAAGGCCTCATCCACCTCTTCCACCTGGCTAGGTGGCCTGTAGTAGACTCCTAGCATGATATCACCCTCGTTTTTTACCCCTTTTAGCTTAACCCAGAGACTCTCTACACAGTTATCTCCTACGTGCATCTCCACTTCAGTCCAAGTGTGTACATTTTTAATATAGAAGGCAACCCCTCCTCCCTTTTTTCCCTGTCTGTCCTTCCTGAGCAAGCCGTACCCTTCCATACCAATATTCCAATCATGCGTCCCATCCCACCAGGTTTCTGTAATACCAATGATATCATAGTTGTATTTATTGGTTAGCAATTTCAGTTCTTTCTGCTTATTACCCATACTTCTCGCATTTGTATATAGGCATCTAAGATACTGATTTGATCTTGCCTCCCTGTTGTGCCCTGACCCTCCTTTCTCCTTGCCATTATAGGCCGTAGTCCCCCCCATTTCCAACCCATCTCCCAGTCCCACACATTCAGCACTTACCTGTGGGCTTTGCTCACCTGCCCCCGACAAACCTAGTTTAAAGCCCTCCTCACAAGGTTAGCCAGTCTGTGTCCAAACAAGGCCTTCCCGCTCCTGGAAAGGTGAACTCCATCTCCGCCAAGCAGTCCCTCCTGGAAGAGCACCCCGTGATCAAGGAAGCCGAATCCCTCCATGTGTGGTTGGAGACAATAAAAATTATTGTCTTTGCTGTGTATGTTTATGTTAGTATGTATAAAGTTTAGGGATTTTTGAAAGATTACTGTTAGTGTCTGAATTAAATAGGATGAAGTTTGATAAAGAAAAATGCAAAATACTCCACTTAGAAAGGGACAATCAGTTTCACATTAAGGCTGTGTCTAAACTACGGGAAAGATTCGAAAGGATATGCAAATTCCGTGGGAATTTGCATATCTTCTTCCGATCACACTTTCAAAAGTGAAAGTAGTTTAGATGCAGCTTTTTCATTAACCCCCCTCCTTTGTCGAAAAGCCTCATAAACCTCATTTTTGGAGGAAAAGCAGCTTTTCAACAAAGGGGAGGGAGGGGTCGCCGAAAAAGCCGCGTCTAAACTACTTTCACTTTTGAAAGCTCTGCTTTAGAAAATGAGATCAGATCCTCTTTTGAATCTTCCCCGTAGTCTAAACGAGCCCATACAGAATGGGAAGTGACTGTCTAGGAAAGAGTACTGCAGAAAGGGATCTACGGGTCAGAGTGGATCACAAGCTAAATATGAGTCAATGATGTAACACTGTTGCAAAAAAACCAAACATCATTCTGAGGTGTTTTATGAGCAAGATACAAAAACTCATTCTTCCCCTCTGTGCTGCACTGATTAGGCCTCAATGGGGGCCTATCCATCCTAGATCTCCCATGTAAGCCCAAATTGTGACTGGCCCTTGAAAGACATGTGACCTTGCCACCTGGTACTGAAATCCATCTTGAATCTGGTATTTTTCCATGGGGATGGGGAGTGCTAAATAAAAGCTTCCCACCCTGGGGGAAAGTCTATTTAAGGAATAGAAAATGATCAGGCCTTTGTCTTCAGCTGGCCTTTGAACTTGCCTTGCCCACCCTAAGTGGATATATACAAAGAAATTTGAAAAGAAAGAACTCTAAAAGAAATCTGAAAAGCTGTAGATCCAGGCCAGAGCTTACATCAGCTCTGACTTAAAGCATTTTATCTGGGCTAAGAACAGCTGTTTAGAGTAAGAATTTGCATGTAACAAGATTCTTACTATATTAGAATTAGCTGGTGTCTTTTGTTTATTTTAACTTTGTAACTTACTTTGATCTGTCTTTAACTTTTTGTAATTAATGAAAATACCATTGTTTGTTTACAAGCAAAGTACAAATGGTTGTTACCCTAGAGGGTGGAGGGAGCAACCATTGTGCATATCTCTCTTTCATTGTTAAATGGGCAAATATCTTTATGAACTTTCTCTGTGTAAAACTTTTATACAATAAGACAGACAATTTGGGAGTTTGGTCCCTTTTGGGGACTGGTTTCCTGGATGTTGGCAAAGGCCTTAGCAGTGGTCCCTAACCTTTTGGGGCTACCGGGTGCCCAGGGCCGGCACCGCGCATGCGCACGTGCCTGGGGCGGGGGGCCGCGCATGCACCCGGGGCCCGGGGTGCAAGAATGGCTTGAGCCGGCCCTGATCACTCAGCAGGCACACATAAATGCCCCGGAGGGCGCCATTGCACCCGTGGGCACCGCATTGGGGTCCACTGCCTTATAGCTTAGTTCTCCCAGAGATGAGCTTGGTTCAGCCTCTGTGTTGCTCTGCAAGGAGGGTGGTAACCAGTGTTCCCTCTAAGCTGTGGTGCAGCACAGCTTCACAGGTCTTTAATCAGCCCCACCCAGTCAGAGGCTCAGGGCTCCCTGCATGGAGCTGACTGAGTGGGCAGTGCTAATTAATCACCCGTGAAGCTTTGCTTATGCACAGCTCAGAGGGAATCCTGGTGTATTTGGGGAACCCAGAAGTAATCAATAGGAGGACTACTCTGGGAGCCCTGGTCTGTTCTTTGGTTAACAAACCATGGGGGGTTGCCAGTTCTCATGACTCAGCTCTCCAGCCAGATCAAACTAAAGTCTCTAAACTAAAACCAAATAAGCATAGCTCTTTGCCCCTACCCAGGTTCACATTTTCACAGACTCTTTGGCCTTTCCTGTATTCTGCAGGGTTGTTCTCCTGCTCTTGTGTGGAGCAGCACATCCCAGGGCTTTCATCCCCAAGGTCTGCAGAGCACCTCTTGAAACTGAGTGGGTATCAATTTCTCCCACACCTGACTTTCTTAGGTGCACGCCTCACCACCAGGCACCTGATCCTTCTGGACCAAAAGTGCTTACACCCATTCCCCGCCAAATTTGAGTGAACGGTGGTTTGACCTGGCACAATGTTGCAGCACCAACGAAGTTTGGCTTGGCTGCCCATCTTCATGTTCTATGCTTCTTCTTCTTGATTCAGGTTGTTCCTTCCTACCCTCACTGTACATCTGCCTCCATTGAGGCCTTTCCACCATTCTCTGGCAACAAAAGAGGAACTACAAATTTCTTCCCCTTTTCTCCTGAAATTGCTTTCTTCTTCAGTTTTGTGGTGTGGCAGAATTGGTCCTTCTGTTTATGATTCTCAGGTGTTGTACTCAGTAACTTTCACTATTTGAAGAGTCTCACGCTTTTCCCCGCATTCTTAAAGAATTACAGAAAAGAATTTTCATTAGGCCCCATTTTCTTTGTATTTTTGAAAGATGTTACAAGGAAAACTTTATTACTTTAAGGTCTCTGAGTTTTCTATATAAACACTTCCTTTTATTGGTACACTCTGTAATCCCAAAGAACATAGTCTATTGTTTCCTGCACCTTACATGTTACATAAAATCCATATATATGCATGTTAATTAGAAATAAATTACTATTTAATCCACAATGCCCTGTTAGAATTCTAAATAGAGCCCTTTCATTCCTATTCTCGGGACCTTGGATTATATCATTATAATTATATCAACATTGTCAACAACAGTCAATATTTCTCAGAATGTTTCCCCTTTGTTTCATTTGCCCACAGTTCTTACCATTCTTTCTTTGGCTTCTTTTTTAATAGGCGTTTAAATTCCAATTTGATTAACAGGATTCCTATGTCTACTTGTTTATGATTAACAGCATTTCTTGCCTGTTTGTCTGCCAATTTGTTACCATCCCTATCTGCACCAGGACCCATGCTATTGCTATAGGTATACCCAGTTGCAGCAGTTCAGTTGTTGGCAGTAGTATTTCGTTAAGAATATAATTTCTGCTGTCAAACATGCCACTGTAAACTGCCTGCTACCCTGATAAGGAGTCAGCCAAGATGCCTATAGCAGCTGGCCACTTTCTAAAGCTCAATTTAGTACTAGCAATAATCCGTGTTAGCTCAGCCATAAAGATAGCTACAAACTTAGTTAGCCTGTCAAGTTTCTTGAATCTGGGGGAGGGCATGCAAAAAACTGTCTCACTCTTTCTGTTCCTTCCTCTTTGGAGCTGTTTGTATGTATTTGTCAATAGAGTCCCCATTAATCATAAATATATTGATTTACGCTACCTTGTATGCCTCGTAGTCTTCTTTTATTTACTTCATTATATACTTTCTTTTCTATATCTGGAGGGGGGAGGGTGGTTTCCAATTATAAGAGTATTTTTCCATAACTATAGATGTTGGTCTCTTTCACCACTTTCTTTTCATTAAAATCCTTTATCTCTTTCTGTTCTTTACTTACATGGAGAATTTTGATTTTTTTTGTCCTACCCCACCTCTGCTTAATTCCCAGTAATTGTTATATATTAGGTTCTTTGCTATTATATAATACTTAGGCCCAAAAACTTAGATTGAGGAGCTTTGTTTGAAGAGTGATAAGCTGGTTGCTAGCTGTAGTAGATACAGAGACACATTAATGAAGGCACCATATGTGAGATGTGATGTCTGTCCTTGGATATAGTCTACTTTTCTCATATTTGCATCCACTGATGATCCAATACTCAACACTTGGTCTGATTAGCACTATGTATAGTATTACCACTATTTTCTTATCCATTCCTCAGGATGTTTCAAGGATATTTTTAGGCAATTCTACTTCTGTATTTATCTTTCATAGTTTCAGTATGGCCTCTCCAATTGAGAGGTTATCATCAAATATCACAAATAAGCATCTGTAATTTTTCATTATATTAATGTGTTGGTCATATAGATATAACTTCATATCCTTTGAGATTTTCCCTGTTTTGAAGATCATTATCTTAGTTGTGTCAATAGAGAGTTTGAAGACTCCATTTTTCCCCATCCGGCTCTTTTCTTAAGTGAAACATTACTTCTTTGGGGGGCATTTTCAAGGTCTCTGCTTTTGGTTCACATGGCACGTCATTAGCAAATAGTATGATGCCAGTTCTGGTATTCAGCTCCGTATGGAAGCCATTTACCAAGAGCGTTGGAGCTCTATTTCTTATTGAATGTATGTGGGGAAAAGCTTTCCCTATTTGGACTTGTATAGCTTCAGGGGGCGGGGAGGGGTGCTTAAGAAGTCCCTTAGCCATCTGTACATTTTCCTATAACACCCATGGAGGCCACTATATGAAGTAGTTCCTCTTTCCATAAGACATCATAGGCCTTGTCTATGTCCAGGAATGTTGTTGTTATCAATTCTTTGGGTTAAGGCTTTTTTGTGTTTCATTTTCTATCCTTACAATGAAGTCAATGGCACTCCTACCTCTTCTGCACCCACTTTGCATTCCATCTGTGAACCTATTTCTTTCTAGACGTGCGACTAATCTTTCCATTGCCATTCTTTCCATGGTTTTACTTAGACACGGTGTGAAGGCAATCAGTCTGTATGCCTCAGGTCTTAAGCAAACTTTCCCAACTTCCTCACTGAGACAGTAATTGGATATTTCCATTCCGTAGGTGTTTCACCATATGTTATTATATCAAATTTAGTACAACCCTCAAGCTTCTTCTTGGGTATTTACATATTTCAAAACTCGTTTCATCCTTGCCTGGTGCAGTGCTTTTGCTCCTGATCATTTTTTTGGTGTTCTCTCATGCTAATGTTGTCACTTAAAATAAGATCCACATCCTCCTCTCACCCCTTCCTCATCTCATAATTATCCTTAATGAATCTTTCCTCTCACTAATTTTTGTCTCTTCACCATTACTTACTTTCTTAAACATGGTGAACAGAATTTTCACTTTCTCTTTGTTGGAACTTATTACTCAGGAGTATGTCTAGACTGCATCCCTCTGTCAGCAGTCTTCAGGGGGATCTGTTGAGAAAGAAAGCCTTTTTCAACAGATCCTGTAAACCTCCTTGCAGGAGGCATAAGGGATCTGTTGAAAAAGGCTTTCTTTCTCGACAGGTCCCCCTCTAGACTGCCACTTTTTGCCGTCAAAGTGCTGAGTCGGCAAAATGAGGTGGCCATTTTTATGCAAATTAGGCACTAGATATTTAAATACCTGCCTCATTTGCGATGTTGACCTGCCTAATCTGCATCCCTCTGTCTACAGAAGGATGCAGTCTAGACATACCCCAAAGCTTGTTATTATGTGTCTCTTACTCTTTAGTCCATGCATTTTCCTAATTTGTTTATATACGCCTGTTGCAGTACTATCCTTATGTACATTCTCTCAGTATGTCCTCCACCTTTCTCTTTTTGCTTTTGTATAGTCCTTTGTGCAACTGCCTTAGTTTTTAATATTTAATTACATCCTCACTATTTAAGAATTTTTGCTGTCTTCTATACCCTATTCTTTTCCCTAATTATCATTCCTGGTCGCTGTCCCATGGTGGAACACTTTTCTCACCTTTAAGGACAAGAATAGATAGGCTGTCTGGCATTACAGTTTTGTTAGTAATATTTCTCCAGTGTTACTCAATATCTTCATTTACACATTGTTCATTCACATATGACTCACTTTTGTTTCTAAAGAGTTTCCAATTTACTGTTTTTAGATTCCAAGTAGGGCTCTTATCCTCTTCTTCAGTATTTCCTTTTCCTTGAAATATAATTAATGTCAGGAAGCAGTCACTATCCACCCCCTCTTCTCTATATATTTACCAGCTGTGATTACTTGCTATGATGCTAGAAGCAATTCCCAGATCCAAGCATGAGAAGCTTCCATTAGCTGTATTGAACCTGGCAGGTGCTCTATCATTTAATATTACTAAATTATCCTCTTCAAAAACTTGCTAAATATTTTCCATTTTTATCATCTTTCTTACTTTCCCGCAATCAGTTGTGACTCTTCAGATCACCAAAGATAATGAACCAGCAAGTAACATCTGCAATTAATTTTTTCAGATTCATAGCCTCAAGTTTCCTAGACATTATAAAGACATAAAGACCCAGACTTGTTTTGTATCAGTATCTCAATAGCACTATGCTCGATATTTAACTTTTTAACCTCCACTTCAAGATAGTTCAAATTCTTAATGACGGTGCAGATACCCCCAACATTTTCTGTTTCTCTATCCTGTCTATATATACCATATCCTGCAATGTTAAGTCTTCTGTGTGGATATTGTGATATTTGTTGTCATATCAGTAATATTTTTCTTTAATTACTATTGATGTATTCCAGATGGAAATAGTCACCATCGTTATTTTAACCTTTGATAGTTCCTTTACTTAGGAAAGTATGAAGTCATTGAAGAACTTTTCAGCAATTTTAATTACAATTCCCATTTTCTCTATTTTCTTTACTGTTTAAAACATACAATTTATTACTTCAATCATAAATGCAATGAATTTCTATTTCTATAAGTAGTATGTCATTTCATTTTACCCGGGTCACTTATTAGTTCCTTCTCTTTAATGTATTGCTGGCTCTTCTCTTTCCCCCTATCAAGTTTCCTTTTTTCCTCATTTTTTCTCTTTTAGATCTTTGCTGGCAGCTTCTGCATATAAGATGTTATTAGCATGAGATATTTTTAGATGCTCTGGGATTTTTTTGTATTTCTTTTGCTCACATCCCCTCAATATAGACTCATAGACTTTAAGGTCAGAAGGGACCATTATGATCATCTAGTCTGACCCCCTGCACAGTGCAGGCCACAGAATCTCACCCACCTCCTCCTAGAATAATCCTCTCACCTATATCTCAGATATTGAAGCCTTCAAATACTCTAGCTGAGATCTGTACCCCATGCTACAGAGGAAGGCGAAAAACCTCCAGGACCTCTGCCAATCTACCCTGGATTATATTCTCTCATAAATTCAGCTGTATTATCCTCCAATAGTGCAACATGTTTGTTCTGTTCCTTCCTCACAGTTATTGTGAAAGTGTTCACTAGAACACATACTGCACTATATTTACTCTTCGGAATTATTGCTTTGTGATCAAATCTTTGTCACCTGTAGCACCTCACAGGAGGAGAAATAGAGGGTTGAGTCCAGAATATCTGATCCCCTAAATTATTCATTCTGTTAGTAATCCTCATAAGAACGGGCATCTAGTTCAATATCTTGTCTGCCCACAGTGGCCAATACTAGTTGCCCCAGAGGGAGGGATCACAACACATAATCCTCATGTGAGCCCTCTCCTGTCACCTACCTCCAGAGAAACAGAGGCTAGGGACACCATTCCTACCCATCCTGGCTAATAGCCATTGATGGACCTAACCTCCATTAATCTATCCAGCTCTTTTTTGAACCCTGTTAAAGTTCTAGCCTTTACCACATCCTATGGCAAGGAGTTTCACAGGTTGTCTGTGTGCTGAGTGAAGAAAATCTTCCTTTTGTTTGTTTTAAACCTGCTGCCTGTTAATTTCATTTGGTGATGCCCAGTTCTTATAGTGTGGGAATAAGTAAATAACTTTTCCTTATTCACTTTATCCATATCAGTCATGATTTTATAAATCTCTATCATATCCCCTCCTTAGCCTCTCCTTTCTTAAACTGAAAAGTTCAAGTCTTTTTCTAGCATAGTTTCTGCAAATGTGATTGAACACCTGGCAAGATGCTATCACCTTCTCTTCTGCTAATTAGACTCTTAGCAGCTATCTCCTTCTCTTTACCCATTTCTTGCTTTATTTCCTCTTCTGACACATTCTACCCCTCTTGTTTCTGTGAGCAATTTGGAGAGCTGACCACTTATTTTTATTTTACTTAGCCCCTTTGTCTTAAGGCGCTTCCATACTTGTTCTTCATTTCTACATTCCATTAGCAAGTCACCACCAAGTTGTTTCTTAGATCTTGCTGGATCTCCCACACTTTCTGTAGGCAGTCTGCAACACGTGAGGTATGTCTGTGCTACAATTAGACACTTGGAGCTGGCCAATGCCAGATGACTTGGGCTCAGGTGAAGGGGCTGTTTAACTGCAGTGTATAAATTAGAACTCAGGCAGCATCCCAAGTTCTGAGACCCACCTGCTTAGGTTTAAACAGAGCCACAAACATTTCATTTTCATCAAATTTATCCACAGTGGGGATGGGGAATTCAGCTGTCAGAAGTGTAACCCAAGGCTCTAAGACCATGAGGGAGAGGGAAGTCTGCTCTACAGCCTTAGTTAAGAGCAAGGTAGCTTTTAGCTCAGGCGCTTCAAGGCTCCTGGCTTTAGCCCGTAAGGTCCCAGGTTCAATCCCACCTGACAACGACCTGGAGCCATTGACATTATACAAGATTGACTAGGAAATCTCCAAAAATGCCACGCTAGCTCCATTACATTGAATGAGACTCTCCCATGCCTATACTGCTCTTCTCTGAGTGACCACATGACTTCCTTGAGTATAGACCCTGTCCTTTATCCCCTCCCCCGGTCTTGTCTCACTAACTCCAACATGTCATGTCTGAAACTGAAGCTCTTTGGGGCCAGGACTATCTTAGGCATTGACTCTGTAGGGTCTCTGGGGCTGAATCACTCAGGGGGAAAAAACAGTGGGTGCTCAGCACCCAATGACAGCCCTGTCCGTCCCCTTCCTCCCAGCACCTCCCACCCACCATGCATCAGCTGTTCAGTGGCAGACAGGAGGCAGTGGGGGCAATGGCATGGCATGCTCAGAGAAGGAGCCAGAATGGGGTGGAATGGTGACAGGAAAAGGCAAAGCACAATGCAATTTGGGGGAAAGGAGTGTTGTAGGGACAGAACCTAAGGTGGAGCAGGAATCGAGCAGCCCAGCAGCTTTTAAAGATGGCACCTCTGCGGGCTATGTGAACTACATTGGGAGTCATCTACCTGATTGGGATGAAACACAAATAAATATTATTAATGAAGACATTGCAGGGATCTCACACTCTAATGTTGAAAGGGTTGTATGCCAGCACCATCTGCATAATGCAAACTCTAACAAAAATGAATGGGAACATTACAAACTCAGATAAAATGATTTCATCAGGTAACCCTAGACTGTGTTTGCCACTGTCCAGTGGGACTTGCTGTAGGGGAGCCTAGCAATAAATGGTGAGGACTGCCTTGTCCACAGTGTGGATTTCTGGCCTGTTTCAAGTCTGGTGCACCAAAGCATGTAGGCATGGTCAAGGGAAGCTGTGAGAGTCAGGAAATGTTTTGCATACCAATGCAGATTAAGCAAGATACGTGAGACCCCGTTAAGAACAAAGGACAAATGGCCTTGTACTGGTACTTGTTTCCGATAAACAAAAAGTACAGTTGCAGCCATGAAACTGTCAACTATGCACGTGATTTAGGAAACATTCTGGGTAGCAGGATGTACCCCAAATAGGAACACTGGGCATTTGACATACACTCCACAATACGTAATCAATTGGAAAATATTATTAGAATGACTAGGTCTCATTTCACTATAAATTGGGCTTAGTAAGAACAATCGATGGGAGGGAATGGGCAGGATTGATCCATACGTCCTGCTCGATGTAACTAGAAGTAATTAGGCCCTTAGCATCAGTGGCCCAGTGCACGGTGTTCCATTGCATGGGAAGAAAAGGAACCACGACCTCCTGCCTGGCACTGTAGGTAGCAAACGGGTGAAGTGTAAGTGAATTAGGCTTTATTATGGTATGTAGAAGATCTTTTAGTAATTGCTTTTGCATTGCTTTGTGCAGTATTAATTGCTTTAGAATGTATATTATTTAAGGTTTCAATTGTATAGTAATTGTTTTTAAGGCTTGTAAAACTTAAACAACTGTATTAACTGCTTAAAGCTTGCACTAAATAAAGGTTAAGTAGCCCTGGAGTGTACTGGTTTCCCTTGGATCTAAAATAAATCGAACCACGCGACATTGGCCATGCTCTTTTCTGAAGTGGTCAAGGGAGGGAGAGTCATCCCAGAGTTGGGAAAGGGCTGACTGAAACTCACAAAAAGAGAGTGATGTGAAATTGTACGGAAAGTTGGTTTAGTCTGGAGGTGGGTGGGAGTTAGATTTTGAACTCAATTTACTTTCCTCCAAAAGAGAGTCTATGATGCAGAACGTACTTCCTCACTGCAACACAATTGTACTCACTCTTTTGCTCTACTGAACTTTTATTTTACAGCATATGTTTTGCTTCATTTGACTTTTTTTGTTTGTCAGTCTGCAAACAAAGTGGCTCATTATGCTCACAATGGGATTATAAACTTTCTACTTCTTCTATCCCATTAAGCATAGCCTGTGACAATGCACACACTGTATCATATTATACAAATATATGCAATCCATCAAACAAGCGAGAACACGGACTTCTTTAAACTGCCTATAAGTGATCTATAAACATTTTCACTTTGCTAAATATGCATAGAAAGCAAATTAAGTGAACTGCTGAAACTAAAAACTCTGTTACACATGAATCAAAGCAGATATGGAAACTTAGAACAAAGGAGAGGGGGGTTGTAATGTGAAACATCCAACAGGCCACACTTGTTAAAGGTTTTGGATATTAAGGTATTGTAGAGAACAGTTTTGGAGATACATGGACCCAGATGATCCGGCAGAAGAATAATACTCAGTGCTCAGTTAGGCAGCTGTCTAGAAAAATGAATCTTCTATTTTTTTTCTCTCTGGCTTTAGTGCTCATGAAAAGTGCCAGACTTAAAGCTCCAGCAATGGAAGTCCTCTGTGTACTCACAGAACAAATTCAGTCCAGTATATTTCAGAACAAGCTTCCCTTTCCACCTCAGTCTTCGATTTCTGTGGGACTGACAGAAACAATGGTTGCTAATGACACCTGGATTTATTTGCATGACAGACACCCCTCCAGCTGGACAGAAACTGAGGCAACCAATCTTTAAGATAGACCATCCACAGCTGCTGCATTGACACATGCACTAATACCCTCCATTTGGATTCATAGAAAAGTAAGACAATTTATCCTGTTAACAATTCCCTGAGACATATAATTCCCTCACAACATTACTTTCTAATGGGCTCATTCTTTGACATGTTGAGCACATTTTATGAGGAGGTGCTGAGCACCTGGAACTCTTGCTGAGGTCAATGGGAGGTGAGGGCGCTCAGTTTCTAACAGGATGGGACCTTAATCTTTTATGTGAGTGTTTTGAGTCCCTTCAGGACAGATTGTGCAGACAATGTTTCTTGTCATTCGTTTTGACTTATTTGGAAATGCCCTCATTGATGTGTAGTGCATTATTTGTCTTTCAAACCAGAGCCCCCATTGTACTAGGTACTATCCACATATACACACAAGCACACATACACCACAAAGATAATTTAGCATGTGATACAGCGTATACACATACACACTAGAGAGAGAGACTGCCTCATATATATGTATGATGGAGTCTAGACAAACACATTAGTGTACAAATTACTATGCCACAAAGTAGATTTTTTTAAATAAAAAAACACAACATTTGAAATGCATTTCAAAACCCATTTTTATTCTTTAGCTGGGATAAGAGGGCATCATTCACTGGGATCAATTAGTATTGAAGACATCATGCCTTTACATACCAGCTAACACACAAGGGTTATTTGGTGACTATTTGCACAAGCCACAATAAGGAATGTTAGAAGGATTCCTCAATAGAGAAAAAGCTGCAATCAAGAGGTAAGATTCAGGAACTAACTCTCATCAAAGTCCAATAATTATAAGCCTGATCCTGCCATGTGCTAAATGCCTTTGAATTCTGTGGGAACTGAAGGAACCAGGTACATTATAGGAGCTGCAAAGCACCTTTCAGGATTGAAGCCTTCTGATTGTACTTGGACTCTGTTATGAGCCAGTTTTGCTCCCTGCATAATTTACAATATTTCTCACTGTTTTCAGTGGTGAGACTCTTGAAGTAAGATACTACTTAATGTAAGCATACATCTGCACTGCATGGCTATTTTGGGATACCAGAGGTTTCCCAAAATGGCAACCCGGTGTCTACACAAGCCGCCCATTATTTTGAAATATTTTTCAAAATAACGGGTGCACTATTTCACCATACTAGGATACAAGGGATAAGAGATGGCTGGAAATAGTGCATTATTTTGAAATTTGGCACTATGTAGATGCGCCAAATTTCAAAATAAGCTATTTCGAAATAAGATACACAATTTGTGTAGTGCAAATTGCGTATCTTATTTTGAGTTTAGGGTGCTGTGTAGACACACCCTAAGTGTGGCAAAATTTAGCTCTATGATTCAGTTAGTGAAGATCTGAAAGGCTGGGAAATAATCCTATATCAGTATGGTTTGTATATACAATGGAATCTGCATTAAAGAGCACTTCCGAAAGGCAATCTCTTTTTTAGCAACAACTTTGAAGTGGTGTTTTCTTTTATCTGTATTCTCCTGGTCTTTGGATGGCTTGCTGAACACAGGTTTCCCTTTGGAAAATATGCATGAAAAAGCCTGTATCAGCATGAAGATATGTCTTTCTTTAAATAGATCAGTGATTTGACGACAAATTGAATCTTGCTGATTGCTCTATGTTCTCAATTCTTCAAAGTGACTAAACAGCCTGTCAATTACAAACGATTGAGCTTGACCTTAAAAACTGTCACATGAAAATGAAAAACTCCCTTGCAAATCATGCCCTGCAATATTTCTTGTTGAGTAATAAGTGGTGTCTCTGCACCAAAGGAAGGAGACACATGAGGATCATTCACTGTTCAGGTTCCCTGCGCTCAGCTTCTTAAAAATGTTGCCACAATTATGCTAAAGTTAAAGTCTAAAAGCCTCCCTACTTCCTTTCTTGCATCCCAAATTAATGGGCATGGAAATTTCTTTACACTTAGATATATTTGTCTTTCTCCTCTCTTTAATAGGAGATGGACAGTAAGTCTCTTGCCTTTCTTATCACAGCAATAATTACTGTCTACCATCCTCCAAGTAATAGCCGTCATTTATCGTTACATTTAGAGCCACTGAGCACTTATTGTTTCCCAATACTTTAGAGATATAATAGTGAGCCATGTTAGATTAAGGAGATCACCATTAAAATCTGTGGGTTTGACCATGCCATGCACACACAGCTCTGAATTGGAGGTACGGTAGAATGGCATTTTGCCATGGATTCTTCTGGCTGCTCAGAACTATACCTTTTTATTAGGTGTAACTTATCCCTTGCTGGCCAGCTTCCTGCCTGAGTTCAAGTCATGTAACTGTATATATGAGTTATAGGATGTGAGTAGCTTGGTTTACATATGAAATATGTAAAATAAAAATATTAAAATAAAATATTAAAATAAAAATAAAAGCATCACTACTCCTAACTTTCCTTTACCACAATCTTCTTTTTAATGGATGCCTGAACTTAAGACTCCCAGGTGCTTACTAAGGGTACATCTGTACTGCACACTTATTTTGAAATAAGCTATGCTAGAATAGTTATTCCAAAATAGTTTATTTCAAAATAGAAATCTGCACTGCAGGGAAGCCTCAAAGTTAGTCCGAGGCAGGCTTCCCTAATGTAGATGTGCTATCTCAATTTAGAGCCCCAGGAGGCACTCAGGAGGAATAACAGAATGGCCCTGGTGAGGAGCTATTTCAAAATAGCAGCAGTGGAGGGTGTACACATGCCTTATTTCAAAATAGCTATTTTGGAATAGGTGTTATTCCTCATAGAATGAGGTTTACAGATTTCAGAATAAGCGGCCCATTATTTTGAAATATCAGAATGGCTGTGACTCTCACATTGTTATTTCAAAATTAAGCTAGTTATCTCGAAGTAACAGTGATGTATAGACTCACTATTAGACACTGGGGGGAATACCATTTTTAAAATGATATAAGGTTTCAGAGAGATAGCTGTGTGAGTCTGTTTCAGCAAAAACAATAAGGAGTCTGATGGTATCTTAAATACTAATACATTTATTAGGGCATAAACTTTGTGAGATACAACTCACTTCCTCAGATGCTTGAAATGAAAAAAAGGCAGAGATACAGAGATGTGAGTGTATCATCAGTGCTAATTAAATCAGAGTGAATGTGGCTCACCTCCAACAGTGATGAGGTGAGAATCTGAAGGGGAAATTACTTATTGTAATGAATCTTCAGGGGTAGTCTGTACAGGATAAACTTGAAAAAATAACAAATAGTCTGGTAGCATTTTAAAGACAAACAAAACATGTAGATGGTATCATGAGCTTTCGTGGGCACAGCCACGAGTGTTGGATGTGCTACCAGACTATTTGTTGTCTTTTATTGTAATGAGAGAGTCATCCCAGGTCTAAATTGATAGATAAATTAAAACTATTTAAGTGACCTAAAAGCCTAAGTCCTGTTTTCAAAAGTAATTAGGTACTTATGGCCAGATTTGTAAAGGTATTTAGATGCTTTAGATACAATTGGGTGTCAAATGAGATTATCAGAAGTATACTATAGATACATATCTATAGCCCAAATCTGACACTATCAATGTACACTGCTAATACCAGACTCCTCCAGTATGCTCATTAAAACCAATGGGACAAAGTATGGAGTGAGGTCCTATACCACTTGAGTAAAGGTATCATCTGGCCAAGTCAACAGGCCCACGTTAAAAATGGTAGGCCATTTCATTGATCTGGTCAATCAAGCCATAGTTTAGAAGACATTTCTCCCATCTCTTGAAGGGTTAAATCACCCACACACTGGGACACTTCATCAAGAAGTAGGAAAGAAAATATGTAAATTGCCCTTGCTAGAATTTTTCCCCACTTCACTATTTGGAATGTGGGGTCACATTTAGCCAGCCTCACGCATGCTGAATGGTACCTAATTCTGCAAGTAGTTCCACTTTGGCCTAAGGTTGAACACTAGAGGACTCTGAGAATGACACATTTAGGAATTACAGTCGCCAACTTAAAGTACAGCATCAATCATTGTGCCTAGTAAAAGGGGGTCCTGACCCATGATGGGGGTTCCTAAACACTGCAGCAACACCGATATGTTGTTATATAAGGGCTGCAGACTATGGCTATTTTTACATTTTTAATATTTAGCTCAACATTTTATCCTAAAAATGACCCACAGGTCAGAGGTACAGCCAGAAATATTGCTAATCCAGCTCAAAATGAGGCCAGAATGTTCTTAATTCATGCAGATGGATTAGTCTCTGCTTTGACTCCATCGATTTCATCGGGGTTACCTCAGGGATGAATTTGTGCCCCGCTTTTTAATGTCCTAACACTGAGCTACGTTTCTGGTTCTGGCTTTTCTCCTTTGTCTGAAATCTTCCTGGCTATGGACCAGTGTGCACATTAAGCACCTGAATTCCACATTTAATTACAGTGTTTAAATAATGATGTAAAGCATTGATTCCATTTACTCACAATAAAGCAAACTGAGTGTATGTATTTAACACCTAGGGCTCTTCCTGTCTCTATTAGACCTGGTCCCATTTGCTATTTAATCACCTTCTGTCAATTATAAATTCCCTAAGAGGCTGGTCTCTTTTTTACCATTTGAGAAACTGAATACCCCTGGCATTTTAGTTAATGTGGTATGGCCTGGAGACAGATGTTTGATTGAAACAAAGTACATTGCTTATTTGGATATTTCATATTATGCTCTTATAGCTGTATTTGAACTATGACGATCTGTGGATAATCTGGCCTGATTGGACCCCTTAATACCACTCTGACAACATAAAAGTATTTGAAGGAGATGTAAATGAAATATATAGCCACTGGGCAATGTAAATAGGCCACGGCATAGCTGAGAATCGGCCCTCTGTTGTGTAGGGTCAGTGTGGCCATCAGTATCTGACTGCAGTTGCAATAGGACAGAACACCTCCTTTCTATTAAAAACTAGAACTCCTGAGGTTTAGAAAGGTGGACAGGCCAAAGCCTTTAAAAGGTTTCCACAAGTAAACAGGCAAACAAATGCCATTAACAGTTTGGAAGCGCCAGCTAAAGAGCCATTTAACCCTGTCCCTGCACCTCTGCGCACATACACACACCAAAGTTTCTGCCTGGCAACATCTTCAAACCAGCATAAGCATCGATGCCATCCCCAGCCCTAACTCAAGCCCCAGAGATCCCGAAGTGATATATTCAAACTCAGTAGAGGGGGAGGCTATCCCACCAGCGAGTTCCAGGCCTCTGAGTGTCCCATGAGCACGCCAAACCCTGATACTTGTAAGTCTCTGCAGCAGAAAGACGAGAGGCAAGGCATGAGGAGGTATGGAGGCAGCACAGCAGCTGGGAGG
This sequence comes from Pelodiscus sinensis, assembly GCF_052426305.1. Lineage (NCBI taxonomy): Eukaryota > Metazoa > Chordata > Testudines > Trionychidae > Pelodiscus > Pelodiscus sinensis. The sequence continues at coordinate 14,341,306 of NC_143053.1, read as the reverse complement.
CACAGGCACTGTTGGCTGAATGCCAGGAAGGAATTAAGTGTGAACAAAAAATGTGAGGGCAGAGGGGAGAGAAGACTTTGGATGCTTGGGCAGGGGATGCTGCCCACACAGCTGAATTGTATTAGGTGCCAAACCCCAGGGCAGGTTTCCTAGCTGAGGAGCTCACACAGTCTTCGAGGCCAGAAGGGGACAGACTTTTCATCTCGTCACCTCCTGCACATCACAGGCCATGGAACCTCACCTATCAACTCTTGTAACAGATTCTAACCTTGGCCTGAAGAGCAGAGGGAGATGTCTCTTTCTAGCCCATCAGCCAGGCACAGCAAGTCAGCCTTTCGGGTGCCTAAGGTCCATGACCTGCTCCTGTTCCTTATCTCACTCCTGGCTAACATAGGCAGCTCCCTGCTCAGCCGATGAGCTTCTAGCCAGCTAAAATCTAGTCCAACTTAAAATCTTCAAGCATATTTCTTCATGACAGAACTAACATATGCAAATTTCCCCTTTCCGCTGTGCCACGGCTGCCCAGCCACAGTTCACACTCTGGGGGGTAACGCTCACCTTTTGCCTGGCAACCTCCTCATCTTTAGCCTGACTCCTTGCCCATCCCCCCCCATCTGTATCCCATCAACAAGGAGATGCTTTTTTTGGAAGCTCCTCCTAGTCCTCTCCATTAGCTCCCTGTCTTTTCCCCACTGAGCTCAAACTAGGAATGTAAGTGACTGGTCGACTACCCGAGTAGTGACACAACTAGTCACTTCCCTCCTCCCCCACCACCTTGCTGCTTCTATCAAAAAGAGGCAGTGGGCGTGGGGAGCAGGAGCCAGTGCTGCGGGGAGCCAGTTCCCCCCAGCACCATCTCTGCGGGGGTGGAGGCAGGGCAAGGGAAGCAGAGGCATAGTGGGGAAACAGTGCAAGTGGGGACTAAATGTCCTAATTTTAAGTTGGACTAGCTTTTAGCTGGCTAGAAGATCACCTGCTGAGCAGGGAGCTGCCTATGTTAGCCAGGAGTGAGATAAGGAGAGGGAGCAGGCCATGGACCCTAGGCACCATGGGGGCTCTTGCTACATTTCAAAGGCAGAGGAACAGCAGTCAGAACCCGGGGTGAGTAGGGACGAGTTCCCACGTTCCCCACTACTCTTCTGCTCTTTAAATGTAGTTAGAGCTGCAGGCGGCTGTCACTACATTTAAAAGTCAGAGGCGCAGCCAGGATAGCGAGCGCCCCACCTCCCCCTTATTGATTATTCGAGTAGTTGATGGAAATTCCATCGACTACTCGATTAGCTGATTAATCGAAATTTAACATCACTAGTTCAAACCCCTTGTGGAAAAACGATCCATGGAATGAATAATCATTTATCTTCATCAGACCAGGAATGTGAGCTATTGGGTAGAGCAGAGGCAGGGGGCGGAGTCTCCACTGCTTTGCATTTCATGCCATCTCTTTTTCCTGAGCAGCATGGAGTTTAACACCCGATCAGCATGGGCAGTGGGTGAAGGCCCAGCTGGGGAAGGCAAGCTCAAGGCCCCACCCCTTCCGCAACCTCTTCCACCTGTGGAATCAAGGCCAGCTCCCACCCCATGTTACTGCCCACCAGCCCCAGCAAGTGGCATGGTCCTACCGTACCCAGGTGGCCAGAGCACCTGATTCAGCTGCACAATGGCTCTGTCCTTCCTGGGCAGCCAGAGGAGAGCTTCGGCAGTTTTGGGAAGGCAATGCCTTCCCTTGCCTTCATTACCCACCATCCCTGCCTACCAGTCCGACTAATTTATTTTTAAAGAGCGAGTGGCCTGCTTACCATTTTTGTAAAGATCATGGCAAATGATGCAGTCCAGATCTCCCTCTTTCTTGCTTTTCCTGAATTCCAGAATGAGAGAGCAGATAATACCAAGGGAAGTGGTTGTTTTATTTTCTACGTATCCGCTTTGATGGCAGACGTGACACAATTACCCTGTCATTGGGACTCTCTGTGCAGATAGCCCAATGTTAATGGGTTCATGGAAGTAGTGGCAATGTCAGGCTCTCATTTTGTCATGAGCTTAGCATGCATTTAAAGATGTTTTTTCCCATTGACATCGATGGCAAAGCTTTCACTGAAACGAGGATAGCGGGGTCAGACTCCTTGTTAAAGTGTTCTGTCTGTATTTTCTGTGTCTTCTGTGCTGCAGTCATTTTCAAAAGTAAATACCAAGGTGGGGAGGGTTTGCTTGAAGGGCTACAAGAGGCAAAGAAGACAGCCATGAGTTTGAGTTTTGGCATCCTTCAACCCAAAGCCTTTCTAGTCCAAAAGCAAATTCTCCAAAGAGTGGTTGATGAGTTTGCCCATTCTCTCTGTTTTCACTGTATAATGTCAGTGTTTTTATCACTGGGGAAGTTAATTTAGAAGCTTCCTTGCATTGGGTCCGAGCAGCTTTATACTGCTAATAATAATAGCCTATTCACTGTCCTTAACACTGATCTGCAATGCCGATGCGGTGACTGTACCAATGTAAATGGATGAGCGGAAAATTCCTACTGCTGACTGTAGTAGAACCAGAAATATCAAATTTGTTGACTCCTAGACCCTGCCTAACAGAGGAATGCTAGAAAGTTGTTTGGTTTTTTTTTCCCTTTCATCCTTTGTAGGGTTGCCAGGATATTGCAGTCCAATTTACAGAATCCCGTCAGCTCTGCACAGAACCCATTAAAAACTCGCCTGAGAGACTTTTACCCAGTTTCCATCTACCACCTGTCAACTTTGACCTCATCGCAGTTTCACTATCAGTCTGATTTGTTAGTTTGCATTCCAGGGAGACTTTGAGAGAGATTAACTTGCTGAAAACATTGCTCCACCTGTCCTTTTTTCCTCCAATTAACATGCTTTCTAGCTCTCTGTGAATACGACTGGCTCCCGTAGCTCAAAGAACATGACATTATCTCTAGGATCATGCTTGACTTTCCAAGCACCTGCCTTTCTAATTTAATTGAAAACTCTTAGCAACTGCACCGCTCTAAACTACTCGTTCATTTCCCAATTCCAAATCTTTGGTAGCACCGTGCTACTATTTTTTGGCTATGTCAGAATCTAATGATGAGTATTCACTTTCCCCTGCTCATAATCATAGGCCTCGTTTCCCCATTCCCTCTACTCTTTCCCCCATATTATTAAAATGATTGATATCTTTCAGACAGTTTCTGGGCATTAAATCTTTCCCATTAATTTCTGCAAGAGCAGTGGAGGTATATTTCCAGAAAAATATACACAAGCCATTCTCAGATTGCATTGCACAAGCCTAAAATCCTTTTATTTAGACGTTCATAGAATCATAGAATCATAGAATAATAGGACTGGAAGGGACCTCAAGAGGTCATCGAGTCCAGCCCCCCGCCCTCAAGGCAGGATCAAGCTCCGTCTACACCATCCCTGACAGATGTCTATCTAACCTGTTCTTAAATATCTCCAGAGAGGGAGATTCCACCACCTCCCTTGGCAATTTATTCCAATATTTGACCACCCTGACAGGAATTTTTTCCTAATGTCCAATCTAAACCTCCCCTGCTGCACTTTAAGCCCATTACTCCTTGTCCTGTCCTCAGAAACCAAGAGGAACAAATTTTCGCCTTCCTCCTTGTGACACCCTTTTAGAGATTTGAAAACCGCTATCATGTCCCCCCTTAATCTTCTTTTTTCCAAACTAAACAAGCCCAGTTCATGAAGCCTGGCTTCATAGGTCATGTTCTCTAAACCTTTAATCATTCTTGTCGCTCTTCTCTGTACCCTTTCCAATTTCTCCACATCTTTCTTGAAATGTGGCGCCCAGAACTGGACACAGTACTCCAGCTGAGGCCTAACTAGTGCAGAGTAGAGCGGCAGAATGACTTCACGAGTTTTGCTTACAACACACCTGTTGATACAACCTAGAATCATATTTGCTTTTTTTGCAACAGCATCACACTGTTGACTCATATTCAACTTGTGGTCCACTATGACCCCTAGATCCCTTTCCGCCATGCTCCTTCCTAGACAGTCGCTTCCCATCTTGTATGTATGGAACTGATTGTTCCTTCCTAAGTGGAGCACTTTGCATTTCTCTTTATTAAACCTCATCCTGTTTACCTCTGACCATTTCTCTAACTTGCTAAGGTCATTTTGAATTATGTCCCTATCCTCCAAAGAAGTCGCAACCCCACCCAGTTTGGTATCATCTGCAAACTTAATAAGCGTACTCTCTATCCCAATATCTACATCATTGATGAAGATATTGAACAGTACGGGTCCCAAAACAGACCCTTGAGGAACTCCACTTGTTATCCCTTTCCAGCAGGATTTAGAACCGTTAACAACAACTCTCTGACTACGGTTATCCAGCCAATTATGCACCCACCTTATCGTGGCCCTATCTAAGTTATATTTGCCTAGTTTATCAATAAGAATATCATGCGAGACCGTATCAAATGCCTTACTAAAGTCTAGGTATATGACATCCACCGCTTCTCCCTTATCCACAAGGCTCGTTATCTTATCAAAGAAAGCTATCAGATTAGTTTGGCATGACTTGTTCTTCACAAACCCATGCTGGCTATTCCCTATCACTTTATTACCTTCCAAGTGTTTGCATATGATTTCCTTAATTACCTGCTCCATTATCTTCCCTGGGACAGACGTTAAACTGACCGGTCTGTAGTTTCCTGGGTTGTTCTTATTCCCCTTTTTATAGATGGGCACAATATTTGCCCTTTTCCAGTCTTCTGGAATCTCCCCTGTCTGCCATGATTTTTCAAAGATCATAGCTAAAGGCTCAGATACCTCCTCTATCAGCTCCTTGAGTATCCTGGGATGCATTTCATCAGGACCTGGTGACTTGCTGACATCTAACTTTCCTAAGTGATTTTTAACTTGTTCTTTGTGTATTCTATCTTCTAAACTTACCCTCTCTCTGCTTGTATTCACTACGTTAGGCACACCTCCAGACTTCTCGGTGAAGACCGAAACAAAGAAGTCATTGAGCATCTCTGCCATTTCCAAGTTCCCTGTTACTGCTTCTCCCTCCTCACTAAGCAGTGGGCCTACCCTGTCCTTGGTCTTCCTCTTGCTTTTAATGTATTTATAAAAGGTCTTCTTGTTTCCCTTTATGCCTGTAGCTAGTCTGATCTCATTTTGTGCCTTTGCCTTTCTAATCTTGCCCCTGCATTCCCGTGTTGCTTGCCTATATTCATCCTTTGTTAGTTGTCCTAGTTTCCATTTTTTATGAGACTCCTTTTTTATTTTGAGATCATGCAAGATCTCCTTGTTAAGCCAAGCTGGTCTTTTGCCATATTTTCTATCTTTCCTACACAGCGGAATTGTTTGCTTTTGGGCCCTTAACAATGTCCCTTTGAAATACTTCCAACTCTCCTCAGTTGTTTTTCCCTTCAGTCTTGCTTCCCATGGGACCTTACCTACAAGTTCTCTGAGCTTATCAAAATCTGCCTTCCTGAAATCCATAACCTCAATTGTGCTGGTCTCCCTTCTACCTTTCCTTAAGATCATGAACTCTATTATTTCGTGATCACTGTCCCCTATACTGTCTTCCACTTTCAAGTTCTCAACTAGTTCCTCCCTATTTGTTTAAACCAAATCCAGAACAGCTTCTCCTCTGGTAGCTTTTTCAACCTTCTGAAACAGAAAGTTGTCTCCAATGCAGTCCAGAAACTTATTGGATAGCCTGTGCCTCGCTGTGTTAGTTTCCCAACATATGTCTGGATAGTTGAAGTCCCCCATCACCACCAAATCTTGGGCTTTGGATAGTTTTGTTAATTGTTTAAAAAAGGCCTCATCCACCTCTTCCACCTGGCTAGGTGGCCTGTAGTAGACTCCTAGCATGATATCACCCTCGTTTTTTACCCCTTTTAGCTTAACCCAGAGACTCTCTACACAGCTATCTCCTACGTTCATCTCCACTTCAGTCCAAGTGTGTACATTTTTAATATACAAGGCAACCCCTCCTCCCTTTTTTCCCTGTCTGTCCTTCCTGAGCAAGCCGTACCCTTCCATACCAATATTCCAATCATGCGTCCCATCCCACCAGGTTTCTGTAATACCAATGATATCATAGTTGTATTTATTGGTTAGCAATTCCAGTTCTTCCTGCTTATTACCCATACTTCTCACATTTGTATATAGGCATCTAAGATACTGATTTGATCTTGCCTCCCTGTTGTGCCCGACCCTCCTTTCTCCTTGCCATTATAGGCCGTAGTCCCCCCCATTTCCAACCCATCTCCCAGTCCCACACATTCAGCACTTACCTGTGGGCTTTGCTCACCTGCCCCCGACAAACCTAGTTTAAAGCCCTCCTCACAAGGTTAGCCAGTCTGTGTCCAAACAAGGCCTTCCCGCTCCTGGAAAGGTGAACTCCATCTCCGCCAAGCAGTCCTTCCTGGAAGAGCACCCCGTGATCAAGGAAGCCGAATCCCTCCTGGTGACACCATCGTCGCAGCCAGGCATTCACCTCCAGGATTGAGGTTCTCTCTTCCTATTCTGGTGTCCCTTGGCTTCCCTTCCCTGGCCTATTATACACACTGCCCATGAATTTAAGTCAAACAGTTCTGAGAGCTTGTCACAGACAGAAGAGTTCAGACTTTACTTATAATTTTAAAAACAATGTTTTAGTTTACTTTTAACATGGTGTGAGGATTTTTTTTCTTCCTCTAGTTACAATTAATTTTTCTTGGAGCCAGCAAAAGTAGCTATTCCAAAGGGGAAGAGGTTAGTTTTGTAAAAGACGCCACAGTCATCTAAGACTTCACAGATGTCCTTATTCTACACCCAACGCCCATTCGAGACTTCATGCTAGAAACAGGGAGAAACCTTTGCTCCTAAAGAACAGTGCTGAGATCCTCAAAGTTATTTAGGCACTTCAGTGGGAGTTAGGCAACTTTGAAGATCTTGGTCCAAGTGCTGTTTACTTAAGTTCTACTAAAAAGGTTATGATTAATACTAGAACAGGCCTGAGCAAAATATGGCCCACAGACCGCATCCCGCCCACCAAGCTGCCGAATCTGGCCCATGGAGGCAGTAGGGAGCCCCAGGCAGGCTCTCCAGCCTGCCCCACAGCCCCACGCACCGTGTAGCAAAGCAGCTGCAGGGCTCCATTTCTATTTTAAAACTGGAGGGGAGGGGGGAAGTTTTAGGAGCCATCCCGACCCCATCACATTCCTATTGGCCGGTTTCTTGTTGGAATAACAGGCAGCCAAGAAGAACCATGCCCCCTCTCCTAGGCTCAGTTATTCATGGAGCACATGGCCAGGCAAGCAGACTGGCTGGGAAACATTTTAAACTCTGCAGGCAGACAGGCTCGTTTGGCAGCTGACAAGTAAGTCTTTTGGCCACAGCCTGCTTCTGGCACCCCAGCCCTTTTCTGCCCCAACTCTCTGCCCCTCCCCCTACTCAACATACCCAAACCCTCTGTCCCCCTCTTACACCCATACCCCTCCCAGATCTGGCACCCCAATCTCCTGCACCAGATCACAATCCCCTCCTACCCTAGGTCACTTCCCAAACCCCTGCTCTCCAGTCCCCTGCCCTAGGTCACCACCACCGGCTTCATCCCAGCTCCTTCCCAGACTCCAATCTCCCTCCTGCACCTCAGTCCCTTACCCCAAGCTCCTTTCTGCACCCAAACTCCATCCCAGACCCTGCATCTCCATTAATATCATGGAAGAGTGTGGCCCTCGACCACTTTCCAAAATCTTAGAGTGGCCCCCATCAAAAATTGTTGCCCACCCCTGTACTAGAAGGTCTGCATATCTCTGGCTCCATCCAACAGAGGGCAGTGGTGTAGGCCTACATACCCTAGGGCTTAGGTGGTCCTTTACAGTTGTATAGCGGAGAGTGACTAATGAAGAGAGCAGGGGTATTCACAGAGGGTTTCACGAGGCATAAGGGAGCGGTCGACAAAGGCTTCCCCTGTCGACCAATCCGTGTCTTGACTCGCACGCTGTGCCGACGATCAGCTGAGCCGGCATGGCGCGGCGGCCATGTTTATTTTAATGAAGCTGGGGATATTTAAATCCCGGCTTTTTAGACTATGTCCGGTAGCCCAGTTTACATGCCTATGTCGGCAGAGGCATGTAGTCTAGACATACCCATACAGATATGTGAGCTCTGCTACCTGTCATTTGGTTCATTCCCATTGAATCTCCATCTTGCAACTTGTCTGCACTATGACTTTGTGAAATGAATCATTAAGGTTTATATTATATTTATGTGAGTCCTGCATCAACAGTGAGCTTTGTATTAGCCCTGCATGAAGAGTGACTTGAATGAAGTGGTTTTCTTATCTCATTAAATACCACTTGTGGCTTCATGCCCAAGCAAAATAGTTCATTTTGTTGGATGCCCTTAAGCCAGCTGTTGTTAATCCACATCACATTCTTTCTTAGAGTAGCCATTTGGAGACAGAAACATCAACATCTGATCAGATCCCAAACCATTCTGTGGTACACACTTGACACTAAAAGAGTCATTGTGAAATGTCATCTGAATGGCTCAAGTAGCCAGTAACTGGCAATACATACAAGGATCAAAGGGAGACTTCATCCTAGTGCATTCCTCTCACTTTCCACTTGAAATGAAAGGAAATTGTTTCCTTCAACCTGTGGAAGTGAGCTTGACTTTTTGCTTATGTGGATCTTCCTCCCCCCCCAAAGTAAGGATAATGTAAAGAAGCACAGAATCACACACACATGGTTGAACTTTTGTGACTGTGTGTGTGTGTGTGTGTGTGTGTGTGTGTGTGTATGTATTAAGGATGCATTGTACAACTTGGCCAAACTATTGCATAGCCTCCCTATAATGCCAAAGAGCAAGGGACTGTACCCAGAAGTTGCCTATTACAAGACCAACCCCACAAAGAAAGCCACACAACACTAAAACCTCTCCAACACATCATCCAGGATCTACAACTTATATTAGACGATGGTCCCTCATTCTCACAGACCTTGATGGAGGGCATGTCTTTGCTTACAGACAGCCCCCCAACCTGAAACAAATACCACAAAGTACACACCACACAACAGAAACACTCATCCAGGAACCAATCCCTGCAACAAACCCCATTGCCAACTCTGTCTACACACCTACCCTAGTGACACCGTCATAGAACCTAACCACATCAGCCATACCATCAAAGGATCATCCACCTGCACATCTATTAATGTGATATATGCCATCATGCGCCAGCAATGCATCTCTGCCATGTACATTGGACAACCGGACTGTCTCTACACAAAAAAATAAATGGACACAAATCAGATATTAAGAATGGTAGCATACAAAAGCCAGTGGCAGAATATTTTAGCTTCCCTGGACACACAATTATAAATTTGAAAGTTGCCATTCTCTAACATAAAAGCTTCAAAAACAGACTGCAGTGTGAAACTGCTGGAATTCATAAGAAAATTTGACACCATCCAAATGGGTCTGAACAGAAACTGGGAATGGTGCTTTTGTTGCAGTAAGTATTTTTCCCCTTGAGGTATTCTCACCTTCTTATCACTATTGGAAGTGGGCCACATCCACCCTGATTAATTTAGCACTAATACTTCCATCTCTGTATTCCTATCATCTGATTCTTTCACTTTATGCATCTGATGAAGTGAGGTGCAACTCACCAAATCTCATACCCGAATAAAATTGAAGCAAAATACAGGACTATGTAGCACTTTAAAGACTAACAAGATGGTTTATTAGATGATGAGCTTTCGTGGGCCAGACCCACTTCCTCAAATCAAATAGTGGAAGAAAATAGTCACAACCACATAACTTATATGGTTAGTCTTTAAAGTGCTACATAGTCCTGTATTTTGCTTCAGCTACACCAGACTAACACGGCTACATTTCTATCACTATTCCGAATAAAATTGTTAGCCTTATGGTGTCACCAGACTCCTTGTTGGTTTTAGTTAGCAAAGGTGCAAAATCATCCACTAAATAATGCAACATCTAATCTCAATGACTAAGATTAATTAAGAAAAAACATTAATGTACAGAAATCTAATTTACCATATGTCCTGCCTAGTAATTGAAGGGCAGGAAAAGGATAAACTTGGATTAGATCATAGAAATAATGATACCCATCACTAATAAAGTACATTAGTCTCATCAGAACCACTCAATATATTTACAACTAGTATTGTCATCTTCCTACTGCAGCTGCTGAGACTTAATGATGAAAGCTGCACTGGTCTGTTAATATTGTTTTGAGCTGACTTAATTTGCCTTTTGTAATTTATGCAGATTTCACAAGGTGAAAGGAGATGAAAGAGAAACTTTATTAGTGAAAAGCTCTTCAGATGCCGATTAAGTGAAGGTTAGATAAAGAAAATATTGTTGCGTATTCAAGAAGAAAGCCACCAAAATGTATTGCTCTTAAGAAAAACAATTAACTTACTTGATACATACTATAATCAATATTTTATATTTGTTTTTTCCCTCCCTAGTCTGGTATTTTGTTGCAGTCATAACAAATGGATGCCACAGGAAATGTGATCCTATCCAATATCAATTATATGTCTTTGTGGTACCCCAGAGGAGCCTTCCTAACAAAAAAGCCTCAGACTTATAAAAATTGCTTGTACAGGTTGAATCTCTCTAGTCCAGCACTCTCTGGTCCAGCAACATGTGTGGTGTGCATGATTTTAGTTAGCCGGATGGCCACTTATCAAGGGGATGGCCAAGTTTCCTGTGGCTCCATACAGTTTGTTTATAGCTGCCAGTCCTGGTTCTCAGTGTTCTGTGCTGTTATTTAGCTCTAATTTACCCCTACATGTCTTCTGAGAGCCCAGTAAGTAGTGGAAGTGTTAGTAATGTTGCTAGACAATATTGACCTCCTATGGTTCAGCAAATTCTCTGCTTTGGCACCTATCAGGTCCTGAGCGTGCTGGACTAGAAAGGTTCAACCTGTATTCTACTTATATATAACTTACTTTTTCATTTTAAAAAGAAGATATTGTTAATAGTAGCTGACTTCTCTCACTCTCAGCAGTGTAAATCAACTGAGATTTCTTTAAAGGCAATTACAATGGTGTAAAGTTAGTATGGGAGGAGAAACAGACTCGTGATTTTTTGCCTGGGATCACAGAACCAATGGACCCAATTCTTCCTTCAGATACACCTGTGACAGCTGCAGCTACCCAGTCTAGCACATCTCTGATTATTCTTCGGTGTTTTGCCCTGTTTGTGCTAGCAGTCCCAGTCTATGGCATGGAATAAGTCATTTTATCTTGATAGATTTTATTTCTTCAGGCATGCATATTTATGCGCTTTGCCAGAAAGATAAAAGGTGCCACAGAACATTAACTCCCAACTTTTCCTAGTGAAAAGTTACCTGTGCAATTTCCATGAAAGCAGAACTGCAGTGACTAGCACCATTGACACCATAATAAATCCTAGAGGAGAATTTTCAGTATTGTTTTTCAAACTATGCCATTGTTTTATCAGGGCCTCTCACAGTTGTGGCTGAAACTGATGTGGCTGATACTGGCTGAAGGCCAATGGAGGTCTTTCTGTTGACTTCAGTGGGCTATGGATCTGGCCTTAGAGCTGTGTGGGACCATTCAAAGCATAGGGCCAGTTCCTGTGTGCACGCTCTTTCTCATCTCAGACTTTAGCACAACATAACCAGATTTCACACCACTGCTGCTTGAGGAAACGGTGCACTATTTTGCCATCCTTCCCAGATATGTTACTTTCTGCCCTGCTATTTCTTTGCTCTTATCTCTCTTTGTTTTACAACAAACCCTGAGATCAGGACAGTGAGATGTGAATACTTCAACCCTGCCCTGTCTAAGGGGGAAAGACCCAAAAAGATGGTGTCTCTGAGTGTAATGTGAACCAGGCACCAAGAATGTCATGGTATTGTAACCGCCACTGGGCAGATTTGAACCTGGGACCTCGGTATAGGAGCCTCTACAGCTTGAGCTAGAAAGCCAGCTGGCTCTCAGTTTTGGCTGTAGAACTCCCTTGTTCTTATCTTTGGCTGAAAGTGGACTAAGTGCCACTACGTGGAACAGAGAACCACACCCAGTGGGTGTGTAGGTTACAATGGCATGGTTGACCTGGCAACCAATGTACTGATTTGTAACTGACCAACCATCCAGTGTTCCAAAACATCCAAAAAAGCTGCCTTTTCCCCATGTTTTGAGTCCCATCACGCCTTGCCTACATCATGCATTATTGCACAAGAACATATGCAAATGAGGCACGGCGACGAATATCGCCACACCTCATTTGCATACCTAATGAGCTGCCATGTTTGCGCAAGGGGCTTTTGAGCAAGAAGGAGCAATTTACACTGCTCCTTCTTGCACAAAAACCCCCTCTTGCACAGGACAAACCCCCCCTCTTGCCACTTATTTTCAGGAAGAACAGCTCCGGTGCAAGAGGGGGGTTTTGTGCAAGAAGGAGCAGTGTAGATGTAGCCCTTCTGTTTGTGAGAAGCAGGAAAAATGACTATTCTTTACACATCAGGACTCCATGTAAAAATTAACCCTTTTCTTTTCATCAAAGAGAGGTGGTTCTAAATATAAGACTGTAATATTTTGTCTCCAAAAGGACGAACTTGAATGGTTTTGATGGTTTGGTTTGTATAATCCCTCCATTTCAATGTCAGGGTAAATGTTTAATTTCTTATTTTTAATTCTGTTTGGTCAATCAACTTCCAATTTTAGAATGAATGCTTTTGAGTGTTTGCTAAGTAACCTGAAGTATTTGTAAGGGATGAGGGACAACCCCTGACCCTATGTGTCACTGTTAAATGTTGGTTAAAAGTTTATAAAACCCTATAGCTCTTAGACCTTTGAGAGCCATATCAATACAAGAGGTCTCACAGAATCATAGAATCCTAAACTGGAAGAGACTTCAAGAGGACATCAAGTCCAGTCCCCTGCCCCCATGGCAGGACCAAGCACCCTCTAAATCATCCCTGACAGATGTTTATCTAACCAGCTCTTAAATATCTCCAATTATGGAGATTTCACAAGCTCCCTACGCAATTTATTTCAGTGCTTGACCACTCTCACAGTTAGAAAGTTCTTCCTAATGTCCAACCTAAACCTCCCTTGCTGCAGTTTAAGCCCATTGCTTCTTGTCCTATCCTCAGAGGCCAACGAGAACAATTTTTCTCCCTTTTCCTTGTAACACCCTTTTAGATACCTGAAAACTGTTATCAACGTCCCCCTTCAGTCTTCTCTTTTCCAAACTAAACGAACCTAATTCTTTCAGTCTTCCCTCATAGATCATGTTTTCTAGACTTTTAATCAAGTAGAATTTCCAAATTGAAATATTTCAGGTTATTTGCAGAAATATTTAGGGGTTTGGGCATTCTGTTTTTCAACAACAAAAATCCAAATGTCCATGGAAATTAGCCATCTTGCATATTAAATCAAAAACTCAGTTTTCTATTAAACACTTTCAACATTTTCATTGGCCCTATTTTATACCCAGGGAATTAACAGTGAGAGAACCCAGAATTGAACATCTGTGCTCGTTTATGTTCGGAAGGTCAGGAGGTTTATTCCGAAGACCACTGAAATCAATGGAAGTTGTTTGTGTTGACTTGAATAGGCTATAGAAAACTTGCTGTCAGTTGCTATGATGAGCTGTATGCACTGCTGTTGTAGCCATGTCTGTCCCAGGATATTAGACAGAGACGATGTGGAGGAGGTAATATTTTTTACTGGCTCAACATCTGTTGGTGAGAGAGACAAGTTTTCAACCCTTTGTAGATCTGCAGAAGAGCACTGTATAAACCTGCGTTGCTCACCAATGGACATTGAGCCAATAAAATATATTACCTCATCCACCTGGTCTCTGAATTATGATCTGTGACAGATTACTGTGGAAGTGCATAGGAACATGCATGAACAAGGAGAATATCAAAATGCTAAACCAGATGGTGAATTAATGCTCATTATTACTGGTCCCAGTGTATTTCTCGGCAAATGACCTTTTCTGCATGTGCAAACCGGGACACATTTCACTCTCTACAAGAGTTTTAGAAACACAGTCTGTGATGAAGCTGCCGTTTCTCCAGCCTCTCCGATAAAGGTGCAGCAATCCAAATGCCGTTACTGAGGTTAAGGTACCTGTCGAGGCTCGACTGCAGGTTTTGAGGGCTATTGGAAGCTGATTGGAAAGATGTTTTATGCAAGCTCAAAAATGACAGTGGGCGAGGGGAAAAGACGTGTTGCATTCCATGGCATTATTGCAACTACACTGTTTCTCCTGAGGCACAAGTTATGTCTTCTCTGCAGAATTCATTCAAGAGATCAGCAGTCAGTTCTGAGTAGCCACTTTAGCCTAACCAGGGTGTACAGCCACACTGCAGAGCTCAAACGGAGCCGCAGTGCCATCACTGGTGCTGCACTGGCCTGCAAAAGGCGCTAAGACTTCTGAAGGCCTACCCTGTGGGAAAACTTGTTTGGGAATTGTGGGAGGGTGCTGCAAGACTAACAGCATTTGTCCTCGCTGCATTGGGAGACAATCTCCAGGCCCAGAGCAACAGCGCTCAGACTTTAGTCTATATCCCCAGCCAAGCCAACTACCCTGAGTTGAAAGTACTCCCAAACTGAGGCGAGAGGGGCTTAAGAACATAAGAACGGCCGTACTGGGTCAGACCAATGGTCCATCCAGCCCAGTATCCTGTCTGCCGATAGTGGACAATACCAGATGCCCCAGGGGGAGGGAACAGAACAGGTAATCCTCACATGATCCCTCTCCTGTCACCCATTTCCAGACAAACAGAGCTAGGGACACCATTCCTACCCATCCTGGCTAGTAGCCATAGATGGACCTAACCTCCATGAATCTATCTAGCTCTTTTTTGAACCCTGTTAAAGTCCTAGCCTTCACCACATCCTCTAGCAAGGAGTTCCATAGGTTGACTGTTCTTCTGAGCAGATTTGATGGGGGAGGATGAGGACAACATCTGAGTCACGAGGCTCTTTACTACATGCAAAATAGTTCTAACATGGCTTGGAATGAATCAGTGTCCAGTGGCATGAGGTTGGCAAAGGCTTCACAGACCCCATTGTCCCCACCAGACTCGGAATGCTGAAGAGTCCCTCATAGATTCTTCCCACTCTAAGTTCCTCCACCAACTGAAGGACTGAGGAGACCAGATACAGGGCTGCAGTTCTGGGGGATAATATTTCACCCCAGTGGGTCTTCTCTGAGTGTTTTCCCAAAGCACCTGCTCTGAAGGCAAAGGGCTGGAGTGTACACAAGAAACCCTGGTACTAGTGCCTCCACCGGTACCCTTGCACAGCTCACGGTTCTGATGTCCTATGGTTCGGGGCAGATGTTGCCCTTTCAAGAATGTGCATCCTCTATTAGCCTCCCTTGCTGCCTCCCTGCGACCTTTGCAGCAGGACTAGGTAAAGGATCCCGTTACTCCTGACTCTCCCTCTCTGTAGGGTCCTCCTCTCCCCACTTGCCTCTGGATCAAGTGACCCTGTGTGACTTTACTTGAGCCTCCTTCAAAGTGAGCCCTGGGCTAAGGGGACTGTCTCACCATGCTTGTCTTGGGAAGGGGAACAGAACTCCTCTCCCCTTTGGGCTTTCCCTAAGAAGCACTGTCCTTTATGGGCAGAGGATCCCCCTCAATGCAACCTAAGCCTTAGCCAATTGCAGAACTAAGGGAAATAGAAGGAAAATGGGACTTGTTTAGGTCTTTTGTCCTCTATGACGGAATAACTTTGCCTTCCATCCTCTGTTACCAATTTCCAAAATGTGAAGATAAAAATATAAGCACCAAACTGGAAAGAATTGTCCAAAAAAAGTCAAACACTTCCCCAGAAAGAAAGTTTGTATCAAATGGAGCTGGTCCCAAGACACTAATTTCAGTTCTGGAATCAACATCCTCTAAGTTCAGGACTTTGGAAGATGAGCTCATCCCTCTTATCAAAGATGGAAAGAAGCAAAGGAAGACAATGAAAATGTCTTTGCATGGTGGCAAAGGTCAGCCATCTCTTCGGTATTTTTAAATAAAAGAGAAAAAGAATAAAACAATAAAAATACCTGCTAGAAACGGGGCAGTTTCTTTCCTTCCATTCTCCTTTGCTTTTCTATTTCACTCTTCCATAGTTTATCAGCAGCCCAGTTTTGTTTACTTTATACAGTAAAACTCCAATAGTCCGGCATCCAATAATCCGGCACTCCTGATAGTCTGGCATCAAAATGGCAAGAGCCTAGTGAGTGAGCTTCGGCAAAAAAAGAGTCACAAGGTAACAGTGGCAGCAGCTGAACTGAGCAAAAAGGGTAAAAAAGGCTTAAAAAAACTAAAACATTACAGTATACTGTATACAGTATGTACAATAAAAAGGGTTAAGAACACTTTATATACAGTATATAATGTATACAGTATATATATAACCAGCTTATAGTACCTCCTGATAGTCCGTCATATTTGATAATCCAGCACCACCTAAATCCCATAGGTTCTGGATTATCGGAAGTCTACTGTAATCTGAAGTAGGGCTGGGCAGAAAACAGTTTGTGCATCCCACAAATATTTTGAAAATTTGAATATTTTCCTGTCTCAAATTGGAACAAAAAGTCAAACTGAAAATATTTACAAGCTAAATTGTTTTTGTTTCAGGTTAAACAAACCATTTGATTTTAATTTACAACTTTTTTTTACTCGCCTCTAATTAATTTACATTTCAAAACAAAACATAGTTTTGAATTGTAAAAAGCCGGCTGTTTTGTTTTGAAAATGTCAATGCTGCCCTTATTTTGCCTGAGACTGAAAGACCAGCAATCGGTTTTCAAGCTCTCTCCTGAGAGAGGGTTAAAGGGCTTGAGAATACCCCACAGAAAGAGAATCCCAAGTGCATCTTCCAGAGTTCTCAAAGAAGGAAGTTTTTGCATGTGGGTGGTGGCAGCGTACCATCCATGGTCAGGGGATCTGTGACCTTGGGGAGCTTGGTTAAGCAGAAGCCTTTAGAGGCAGGATATTTTAAAATCTCTTGCACTCAAAGTGACAGAATAGGGAACAGCCTTGACAGTTCCATTGATATGAGAGGACTTTGTTTGGGTCATTCCCTGAGAGAAGAAATTCCCTACCCTCTTTGGTCAAAACCTTCAGCTTGGAAAAGTGGAGACTAAGGGGGGATATGATAGAGGTATATAAAGTCACGAGTGGGGTGGAGAAAATGAATAAGGAAAAGTTATTTACTTGTTCCCATAATATATGAACTAGAGGCCATCAAATGAAATTAATGGGCAGCAGGTTTAAAACAAATAAAAGGAAGTTCTTCACACAGCACACAGTCAACCTGTGGAACTCCTTGCCTGAGGAGATTGTGAAGGCTAGGACTATAACAGGTTTTTTAAAAGAACTAGATAAATTCATGGAGGTTAAGTCCATTAATGGCTATTAGCCAAGATGGGTAAGGGATGGTGTCCCTAGCCTCTGTTTGTCAGAGGGTGGAGATGGAGGGCAGGAGATAGATGGCTTGATCATTACCTGTTCAGTTCACTCCCTCTGGGGCACTTGGCATTGGCCACTGTTGGCAGACAGAATACTGGGCTGAATGGACCTTGGGTCTGACCATTCTTATGTTCTTCCTTGTTTATAAATCCCATTTAGAACAAATAAATTCCCTTCAATCTGAAATTCCTCCCCCCTCTCTCTTTTTTTTTTAGGTTAAAATACCGTGACTTGCTGTATGGAACCTGACCAACAACTGCTCAGGAGATTCATCAGTCCCAATGCAATCAGAATCTTATGGTTACCTCTTTCCATTTGAAACACCAGACACGTATTCAAAGACAAAAAATTTGAGTGAAGGCTAAGAGCACATATCACTCATTAGGTTAAAAACATTACAGGAATATTGTAATTTTCTCCCTTCCCCAAAAAACAAAAACAAAAGCAAAAACTAGCATTCCCAGGAAATTCAGAGTTAAGGTTACATTTAAAAGTAATCCAAACTTGTTAAAGAATTCATATGTGCAAACAACCTTAACTCTGCCCTTTACTGATACCATTCAGAGCCCATGCATTTAGGATTTCTGCACATTAAAAGGTCTGTGGTCCCAGATTAGATTACCCTGATTACCTAGATTAGAGAGAGAGAGAAGGTGGCTGAGGCAATTTTATTGGACCAACTTCTGTTGGTGAAAGAGACAAGCTTTCAAGCTAAAACTTGTTTCTTTTACCAACAAAAGATTACTTAAATAAAAGATATAACCTCACCAACCTTGTTTCTCTAGTATTCTGGACCAACACTGTTACAACAGCACTGCAAATTTCAAAGTCATTTGTTCATCTTTTCTCCCTATATGGTGTCATGGTAACATTTATAAGTTGAACAGTGAATTATTTCTGCTGAAAATGGAGGGTTAGTTCCTTTGAGTTTTATATGCAACCCCTTATTTTGTTCTCAGTAGTACTCCCTCATAGGATTTTAGCACAGAAGTGTGCTCCTTTCCATACTACACAAACACTATTTGCTTAAGACCAGTGCAGCAAATACAGATTGACTAGATTTATGCATGAATGAGCCTTCTTTTTAGAGATTCAATGCCTGAATAAATAATCGTGGCTATATCTCTTGCCTTACAATTGATGAGATGCTGCAACGATATTAAAGATAGCTAAGAATTATCTTCCATGGCATAAATCATTTCATTGCTATGATGGATGTCACCTTGTATGACAAAAATGGGTGCGTAGAAAATTAGAAAAGAGATTAATGTCATGATCTGATGCTTTTGCTCATAATATTTTACATGGTTTGCATCTTTCCTGCTTGATCTTCCCATACCTAAACGTAAATTAGCCTATGAAACACCCAAATGCATTTAATGAAAGATTAGATACAGTAAACATTTAAATCACTGTCTCTCAAGTGTGTCTAGAACCAATACCTGAGTGTTGATTTTTTAGTATCTTGAGCAATATTCCTCTCTAATGAGAAGCTTATTTTTTCATTTCAGTTCAACTCTTCTGAAAGGTAACTGCTTACCATATAGGAGAAGGCACTTAATGTTCAAGTCACCTTGAGGAATGAGACGTTGTGGCTTAGCAAGCAGTGATGTCACATAGCGCAAGCTGCTGAATAAGCAAAAAGGATGCTTTTTTTTTTTAAATAAAAATATCCCCACAGAGACTTGCACTGAAATAAAAGTTGTAAATTAGGTGCAAGTTTGTGACTACAGGCAGTCCCCGGGTTACGTACAAGATAGGGACTGTAGGTTTGTTCTTAAGTTGAATCTGTATGTAAGTCGGAACTGGTGTCAGCCGCTGCTGAAACTGATCAGTTTCAACCGCGGCTGAATCTGGATGCCAGTTCTGACTTACATACAGATTCAACTTAAAAAACCCAGGCGTCCCCAAGTCAGCTGCTGCTGAAACTGACCAGCAGCGGCTGAATCAAGACGCCTGGGGCAGAGCAGCTGGGGTGCTGCCGGGGTGGTCCGGAGCGGCGCTGCGGGACCAACCCGGCAGCCCCCAGCTGCTCTACCCCAGGGGTAGGCAAGAAAAGCCTGGTCTGCTGGGGGGGGGGCGCTAGCTGCACCCCCCCCCCCCCCAGCAGACCAGGGGGACAGGAGCAAAGCCTTGGAGCACGCCCGCATCTGAGCACGCGGCTTTTCTCCTGTCCCACTGGTCTGCTGGGGGGGTCCAGCAAAGCCGCTGGACCCCCCCCCCCCCCCAGCAGACCAGGGACACCAGAGCAAAGCCGCCGCCTGGGCAGCTTTGCTCGTTTGCCCGGGAGCAAAGCCGGCTTTGCTCGGGTGTCCCTGGTCTGCTGGGGGGGTCCAGTGGCTTTGCTGGACCGCCCCAGCAGACCAGGGGGACAGGAGCAAATCCGCCCAGGCGGCGGGAGTCCCGCTGCTTGGGCGGCTTTGCTCCGGGGCAAACGAGCAAAGCCGCCCAGGCGGCGGGAGTCCTGCTGCTTGGGCGGCTTTGCTCCGGGGCAAACGAGCAAAGCCGCCCAGGCGACGGGACTCCCGCCGGCTGGGCGGCTTTGCTCGGGTGTCCCTGGTCTGCTGGGGGGGGGGGTCCAGAGGCTTTGATGGACCCCCCCAGCAGACCAGGGAGACCGGGAGAAGCTTTTCTCGCCCCGGAGGACACGGGTGGCGACCCGCCGCCCGTGAGCTCCAGGGTGAGAAAAGCCCCGTTCGTAAGTGCGGATCCGACATAAGTCGGATCCGCGTAAGTCAGGGACTGCCTGTACATAAAGTTTATTGGTATTGCTAGAGCAGTACAACCCTGGTGGACTACCAGTAAAAGCAGCTAAAAAGGCCCTAAAATTGAAACTCTCCTCAAAATTCATTCACAGTAAAATTTCCAATAAAGTTTCCTTGTAACAATTCACAAACAAAACAGGACATGGAAAGAAAAACCCATGTTTAAAGATCAGAAATGTTGACTATTAAAGAATTGTCACGTATTCCACCAATCATCCAATCCTTTCTGATAGAATAAGGATAGCAAAGGATAACATATGTTGAGGGTATGTCTACATTACTAGGTTTTGTCAACAAAACTTAGGTTGACACCCTACAATTGACAAAACAAAAATCACCAGCGGGTGTTCATACTTGTTCCCTCTGTAAACAGATCATGTCCACACAGGGGGCACCATCATGGACAGTGTGAGCAATGCACTGTGGGTATTGGGATTCCCTCCTGAGTTCTCCCACAACCTCCTCAGCTGTCAGGAGCAACACCATAGGTGTGTCTAGACTAAACCTCTCTGTCAACAGAGAAATGTAAATTAGGCACATCGAAATTGCTAATGAAGCCAGGATTTAAATATCCTATGCCTCATTAGCATAAACATGGCCATCGCTTTTTTTCAAAATGGAGTTTAAAAAAATGGCTGTCTCGATGTGGCTCTATAGAAAATAAAGCCTTTTTTAACATCTCCTGTAAACCTCATTTTTTGAGGAATTCAAAATAAGCTACGCAAACTGAGCTACATCAATTGCGTAGCTTATTTCGAAATTGGGAGCATCTACACATCACTTATTTTGAAATAGAGCACTTCTCTTATACCTCGTACAATGAGTGTTACAGGAGTCAGAATAAGAAGT
The DNA here is from genome assembly GCF_052426305.1 of Pelodiscus sinensis. Taxonomy (NCBI): domain Eukaryota; kingdom Metazoa; phylum Chordata; order Testudines; family Trionychidae; genus Pelodiscus; species Pelodiscus sinensis. The sequence continues at coordinate 14,320,241 of NC_143053.1, read as the reverse complement.
CCTCCAGCTTCACGGTACTTCAAAGGTATTTCGAAATAACTGCTTGCTGTGTAGACACGGACTAAGTTATTTCAAAATAACGCTTGTTGTTTTGAAATAATGTTTCTGTGTAGAAGTACCCTTAGAGAGAGTTCAAACCAGAAGTGCCACTCAGCACATTAGCGGTCCTACTCGCTGAATGGCTTTCTTCCAGTATCCTTCCCCCGTCCCAGGATGCTTCCTTTGGCTTTCAAGTGTTGTCAATGCTTTGAGTAGGGATGACAGGAGAGGTATCTTAGGGAGTCTCCTCCCTAGGGGCAACGCATGGGGCCCACGAGGGGTAACACTCCACCAAACATTGTGGGCGGGATGGGCTCGCCAGCAGCCAGCAAGGAGGAAACTAGTGGACAGGACCTGAGACCCACAGCTGTGCCACTCCAGGAAAGAGGGCAGGACTGCCCCTGAACTGCCCAGCAGGAAGTGGAGAGACATAGGAGATGGGGGAATAGAGCAGTAGGGCCACCTTGTTCCATTTACCCTGCCCCTGCCAGTGAGTGGGGGAGACAGCAGACACTTGCTGCCAGCACTGATCTTGCTAGTCCCCCAGGACTGCTCAGTTGGGGAAAGGGGCAAAACGGGGGTGGAGCAGGAGCAGCAGGGAGTAGAGTAAGGGCAGAGGGAGGCCTGGACAGGGGCAGAAGAAGGGCAGGAAGAGTGGAGTAAGGGCAGGGAGAGGCAGAGCCTAGTGGGAAAAGGAGTGGACCACCCTTTCCCTGGACTGGGAGTGTTGTGTGGCTGGTGGCAACCCAGGTTCTCCAGTAACCTCTGCTGTTCCCATTCTTATTCCTTTTCCTCTTCTTGGGTTCAGGAGACAGAGCATTTGTGGGGAATGGGAGCCTCCAGCTGTTTCATTGCCAGGATGTAGCTTTTGCACCTCACACCCTTTTTCTGCCAAGGAGTTGCCACTTCAACAGGTGATCGTCCATTTGATTTTGCTAACACCTGGCCAACGCCTCCATTCACCTTTTGTCTCTGATGAACTGAGCTGCTTCCCTGATTTGAAATAGGTCTTACTAATACCATACAGGAGAAATCTTATAACTTCACATGCAATGTTGCCACATTTTTTTTTACCAGGACCACAAAGATCAGTAAATCATGAATTGTCAGATGATGCCTTGCAAGGCATAACTTATACAAAATTTGAACACAGGACTATAGACTGGCACATCTGGAGTGGGGCAACTTTGCCCATTTATCATGTCTGTCTTTTCTGTTATCATTTGTCTGATATCAATGCATTTCCAGACACCTGCTTGCCCATGGTTAGAGCCTGGAACAGATATTAACTGTGGATGCCAATATCTGCAGAGGGAAATTATTATCGGCTGAACCTCAGAATTCTACTCTTGCAACCCACAGCACCCAAAAGAGAAGACTGTGGTGCCACTGTCTTCCAGGAGGTAGTTCCCTGCACCACCAGGTCCTCCCATCCATTAGTCTATACAGCCCCAAGCCTCACCTCCAGCGGACCTCTGTGACCCATGGCAGGCGACACAACTATGTGGAAGGCTTGGGGGCTCTATAGCCGCAAGGCCAGGATGAGCTGAATTCCACACATTTTGACTGGTTTGTTGTGCTGACTAATCTTTCTATAATAGCATGTGATCTCTATCTCTTATGACAGCAAGTGCCTAGAAGGCTGGTATAAATTGAAAGTTATTTTAGAATTATCATACCATGGCCTTGTCTGACTGAGATCAGCTCGGATTTGTAGTTTGAAATAAATTGGGCCATTAGAATGCACAGTATGGCTAATGCTAATGAGCTGGTTGGTTTAATTACTTAAGAAAACAGCTCTAATCATCTGAGGATTTTTTTTTAACTAAGAGCAGCGAGGCTGCTAATGTTCTCCATACCACACGTCTTTTGATAGCACACTTACTACTTATCATGTCTGATTATACAACCATCAAAACATTAAAGAGATGACAGTAAAATCATGTGGGAAAGCACTGACTTACGTGGATATTCCGATCACAGACATATTTTCTTATCCTTGTGAGATACGTTGTAATAACTAACACCTTCCAAAGCAGGAAGAAAAATGGAGATATTAGCTAATATCCCCAGTCCATTAATAACTCAGGAGGTTGTTGAACAGCATCTACTAGAGAGAAGCATTTTTTTCAACAGCAGATCCTGTTTATCCGGGCTCCAGACAGGGGGGCGTTGGCTCCCATGGGGTGTGTGGCCTGGGGCAGAAGGGGTGGGGCTTGGGGTAGGGCTGGAGGCTTGCCTCCCCCAGCCCTACCTCCACCCACCACCATGCTATGCCTTCAGATGAATGTGCTTCCAAGCCATAATTTCACATATGGCTTTGGATTCCACTTAGTATAAGGAAGTCCCACAGGTGAAACTAAACAGCAAATCTGCTACATGATGAGTGATAAGTGTCATCTATTTAACTGAATCCTCTTTCTCAGTCAGCATTGTTTGCATCAAGGGTGTGCACTGAAGGACGAGTTTTTTACGTTTTCCAGGAACATTTTTTTCCCTCCAGAAGCTTTGAATTCCACAAATTCCAAGTATGTTTACTGTTTGAGTCTCAGTCGATCAGCCAATGCTAAGACTCAGTCAACCAAAGCCACCTGTGCTTGTTCAGAGTGAACTCCTGGATCTGTTTCCACCCTTTCAGTTCTCTTGATGTCTATTTTCATTAGCTTTGAGAATGGTCATGTCTCATTCCTGTAACATCTCAGACAAGTTCTTCAGTTCTGAAAGCACATCCAGCATTAAAGAAAGGTTTCTGGTAATATTTACAGAACACAGCTTTGAGTGTACTCCTTAAAGTTTCAGACATTTACTTCCGATTCTCAACTGGTCTTGTGAGGTCTCCTCAAAGTATTTTGCCAAATCAGAATATGTTTCCAGATTGCATTGACTGCTCTTCATGTTGACACCGCCCACCTTAAATTGAACACTTTGCTGATTTTTTTTGCAGACAGCATGTAATTTATTGGCATGTGCACTAATTCACGAGACTTTTTTGGTGGTTGTACAAGAGTATGTGTCCAAAAAAGCCTTAAAGTCACTGGTACCTCCAGTTACTCTAGAGCTTCATCAATAGCAAATTCTAGTTGATGGGTGAGGCAATGCCATAATATCACGTTGGGTAAGGCCATCTGTAGTAGTTTTCCGACACCAGCTTTGACCCCTGACATCACATTTGTGCCATCACTACAAAAGCAGATCAACACTTTGAATAATAATTCTTTAGAGAACCCACAGTGCAGCAAACATTTTAATGGCTTCTGCTGTTGTGCTTTGCCGCTCAATCAAGTCCAAAGGAAACATCAGTGGCTTCAAAATTCCATCTATACCTGCTTTCAAAAAATGATGAGAGTCAAGTTTCCAGCAAGAGCAGTTGATTCATTGACAAGAACAATAATTTTTTAAATTTTTTTGTCGATTTTGTTGACAATTTTCTTGTTCATTTCACTGGATACATGATTGATGAGGGCTACATAAACTATTCTACTATGCAACAAATGCCCCATTTCAATTCTGTTGATTTGCTGTACGTCAGGGAGGCTGTGGGCAATATAGTAAGCTGTGTACCCAATACATGAGTGGTCATTTCAAATGCTGCTTCTTTGCTTTTAGCATTCCGGCTAACCCGAGTTTCTTTTTTAGCCATGGCTTGGATTTTTTGTCTCCATGTGAGATGCAGATTTCTTATGTTCAGATGTTTTGTTGTGAAGGGAGGACAGCTCTGTCTCTTTATTCTTTCTGTACCATGATATTTCACAAAAGGCCCTGGTTAGAAAGATACTAGCCCTTCTTGAAGAATGCAGCGTCAATTCAGAAATGCTATGACATACTGTGCACCCAAGTTTTCCACCCTAAGAAAAAGCCGGTCGTTTTTATTTTTGAACAACTCAGATTGCATTTTTGACCACACAACAGGGTATGGCTGGGTCTCAATCTGCTTACGAGGCAATTCATCAGTTTCATTTGTCGTCTTTCTTTGTGACAGCTCACATGACAGCGGTGTAAAAAATGGCCACATTTTCTCCCTATGGATGACTTTCAGCTTTTTCATTGCTGTTCTTTTTGACTGACGATCCCTCATTTCCTCACTTTTACATTAAACATACCCATTAAAGTCTATTCAATATGCATCTTCTTAGGCAGTATTTTTTTTCACTTGCGTTCTACTTTAAATTGCATGCCTGACATGATAGACTTGACCAATAAGAAACAAGTGGTTACCATGGCACTCAAAAGCTAATGTTTGGAATCACATGAACATCTTCCACCTGACAAGAAGTAAAAAATTGAAAAACTGAAGGGGAGCATTTTGTTTCTAGAGAATTTAAAATTTATTTAATTCAAGTGATCAAACCTAGCCTATTTTGCCCATATGTACTGAATGCATTAGCTACTTTCTTACCAGTATGATGCATCAGCCCATACTAGCTTACTTTTACCTTTGCCTATAAGTACCTTCACAGGGACATAACACCAAGTACAAAATGGCTTGTTAACTTCCAGCCATTGCTTCTGGTTATGCCTTTATGTGATAGATTAAAGTCAGATAACTTCAAATTAAAAATAAGACAGATTTTTTTTTTACTAATCAGTGTGATTAACTATTGGAACAAACTACCAAGAAAAACGGTGAAATCTCCATACCTTGAAGTTTTTAATTCTAGACTTGAGGCTTCTAGAGGATATGTTTTAGTCAGATATGTTGTTACCTGGGGTTTTCAGAACCCAGAGCTCCTGGTAACTTTTACTATTGGCAGGAAATAAATCAGTAGGGACCCAGCTTTCCAATCAATCGAAAATTGAGACAGGCAGTACAACACAAGATTGCTCCCACCTTACAGCTACACTCTATGTAGTTTCCAGAACTTGCATGCATCCACAGCAGGTTAGTAAAATGCCCTCAACCTTCAATAAGACAGTAGCCAGTCTGCCGGTGGGGACCACAAGCTCTGTCCACAAAGTGATCGAACTAGCCCAAACTAATTTCCCCCTTATTTATTGTTAGTATGATATGTCAAGAAAAAAAACCCAAAACAAGAAAAACTTGTTAAGCAAGCAATTTCAAAGGTTAAGCAAGTTGCCTTAGATTGTTAATTAGACAAATGTGGTTTTGTAAAGTCCTCATGCTTGAGGGTCCTGACAAACACGTCTCAGAGGGCAAAAAGAGACATGTTCCTGTTTTCTAAAAACACAATCCTCAACAATTTCAACAGAGATCTTATCAGGAAGGATGCAGGAAAAGGCTCCTTTCTTGTGATTGCTCAAAACCTCTTCCCCTCCTGGCTGAGTATGCTATAGCTGCTGTACAGGCCCACTAAAAGCCTCCTGACTCAGCATTATAATCAATATTCCAACTAGCAGTAGTGGTCCAGGCAACTTACTGATCCACCAAGATCTCCTCATGCAGTTCCCCTCCTTAAAGGTCCCTGTTTTATACAAGGGGGCTTTTCTATAACTGCCATTACATTTATTCTGGATGCATGGGTGGTGGGTGAAAGTAAAGCTGGGGGAGGCAAGCCTCCAGCCCCACCCCTTCTGCATAGGCCATACCTCCATCACAGGGAGGTGGGGCAGCATGTGTTGTGGAAATCTCGCTCCCCTGGGGTACAGAGTCCCCAGAAAGGTCCGAGGCTGGAGGTCAAAGCAGTGAGGCAGGAGAGAAATCTAGGAGGAAAACTTTATTATGCATGCATGCAGGCTGGCAGCTACCAGAGTGAGAGCAGCAGCAGCCCTGAGAGACAGGTTCAGGGATCCTTTATACAGTATGCTCAGGCAGTTTAGTTGTTGATTGTACTGTAAACTTACTTCTAGCATACTTGGTGTAAACAGAAACCTCTCAGAGTACTTCTGCTGAGACTTTGATATGTTAAAGAAAACAAAGGCACATGAGAACCTGAGAGAGGAGCCTACAAGGCAAACTGTGACAAAGATAAGAGTTTACATGACAAATTGTGACAGACTAGGAGTCTTCATGAAGTTGAGATAGGAAACATTGTAAGGGTCTTGATTAGAGTTAAGATGATTTCTCTCTGTTACAGGGAGAGAGGCCTGGAAAACTTTTAACCCTTACAGCAGTTTTCTTTTAGAGAGTTTTGATTTCCTGCACAGTCCCCCCTTAGACACAATTGGAGTTATTTGATTTTTCTCCCACACATGCAGACTGAGCCACCCCAGCTCCCGAGTATGAGGAATGCAGGTACTTGGAGCAGCAACACTCCACCCCCAGAATACTACAGTAGGCATGCTGGGCACAGGGAGTGGGCGGAGCCAGGCTGACAGTTTTGGCCTAGCATACTGGCTAATTCAGCCCCCTGGATGAGCCAGTGATAACTGATGAGTACCAATCTTTGCCTAAATCTCACATGAGGGAGGGGCAGCAAGTTCAATATATTCCCTTCCTAAGGACAACAAGTAGTCCTATGGCACCTTAGAGACTAACCAAAACATACATAGTATCATGAGTTTTTGTGGGCAAAACCCACTTCTTCAGATGATTTGGAGAGGGTCAGAGCAATGGTGGTAGTAGCCACAGGCTCAGCCAGGTGCAGCATGCCATTAGGCTGGAAAAGAACACCAATGTATTTCCAAAGGAGCATAGTATCAAATTCAAGATTCCCACGCCAGTTGGGGAAATAATACTTCCCCCACCCCAAGCGGGACGTTAAGTCCTGGCTAATTCTTGCAAATGCCCCTTTAATTTCATTGGCCTTCTATGGCCCTCCTGTTTGGCAGTGTGCAGCTAGCTCTGCAAATCAGGGTATACAGGCAATGTCTGCTAACCAACTGAATTCATTCCAAGAGGTACAGGTTTTACAGCAGAATACTAAGTATATGTCACTTGCACTGATTATACTTAAACTCAGGCATTTGAAATTCAAAATCACATCCCCTAATTGTTACAACATGACAAAAACATTTATTCTCATGAGGGCTATGATCTACATAGTTAGCAAGAAGCGTAGGACAGTAGCTTCTAAGACACACACAATGATCATCCATATACTCAAGCACAGAATCATTTGCAAATGGGTTAATAGCAGAATGGCATTTCCCTTCTGTTGTTATCAAGCACACATCATGTGTCTGGAGGGCATTTGTGTCTATATGCAACTCCTGGTTTCTCTAAACAAGTCCCTAAAGCCATTCTTTTCTACTCTTGCTCGTCTTTTGCTACCCACATACTCAGGGGCAGATGACCGTTTTGCGGGGCCCCCCCTTTGCCACGGCGTATGTGCAGTGACGCCATGCGCATGCACAGCGGCGCCACGGCACATGCGCGGGGCTTTCTGAAGCACGGGGCCCGGGGCGGCTGCCCCGTTCGCCCTGCCCTATATCCACCCCTGCACATACTAAGGGTTCCATCATGGTCTAATTAATATTGAGGCCTAGAGCCATAGATAGGGAAGCCCATTGTATTTCTCCCTCTGACATCAGCAAAGCAAAGGCTATGATTATTTCTGACCCATTGCGATAGGTGAAATTCACCATTTTCCACCAGGCCTATAAATCCCTCTCAATTTCAGTAACATTTTTACAAATAATAAATTGTAATCTCTGGTCTTAATCCTTCCCCTGTTGGTTCACTACTTTTCTGAAAGCTATTTTCAGAGTGCAGTTAGTATATTCAACTTGACCTGAATTTTGGGTGTTTGCCTATCTGTAGCCTTTGCATAATGCCAAATATTTGACAGATTCCTTCTTTGTAATTCTGAGTAAGGGTAGCTAGCCTCAACCCACTTAATAAATGTGACAATAATTACTAGACAATAATGATTACTCCTCATTTTCCTAGGTAGAATACCAATGTAATCAAATTTCAGTCTTGCCTGGAGTCCCTCTATTCTTTGGTGTTCTCTAGCAAGGAGTTCCACAAATTGACTGTGTACTGCATGAAGAAGTATTTCCTTTTGTTTGCTTTAAATCTGCTACCTATTAATTTCATTTGGTGACCCTTAGTTCTTATGTTATGGGAACAAGTAAATAACTTTTCCATATTCACTTTGTCCACCCCAGTCATAATTGCCTAGACCTCTATCATATCTCCCCCTTCTCCTTTTTCTAAGCTGAAAGGTCCCTATCTTTTTAATCTCTCTACGTTCCAAACCCCTAATCATTTTTGTTGCCCTTTTCTGAACTTTTTCCAGTGCTAAGTTATCTTTTTTTGAGATGAGGTGACCACATCGGTATGCAGTATTCAGGTTGTGGGCGTACCATCTATTTATACAGCGGCAATAAGATAGTCTCTGTCCCCTTTTTAGAGAATAAGACAGCCTATCTTATTGCCTCAGGGTATGTCTATACAGCAAAGTTATTTCGAAATAAAGTTATTTTGAAATTGGGTTTGTTTAGTTTAGAAAATTGAGTTTGTTTAGTTTATGAGTAAGGGAAGTCAGAGGAAGAGTGCTCTCTTTCAAAATAAGTTTTGTGTAGATGCTCCCAATTTTGAAATAAGCTACACAATTGATGTAGCTCAATTTGTGTAGCTTATTTTGAGTTAAGCCCTGCTGTATAGCCACACCCTCTGGCTGTGTCTATACTGGGCCACTTATTCCAGAAAAGCAGCTGCTTTTCCGGAATAAGCTGCGAGCTGTCTACACTGGCCCCTTGAATTTCCGGAAAAGCACTGATGATCTACTGTAAAATTGTCAGTGTTTTTCAGGAAAAACTATGCTGCTCCCACTCAGGCAAAAGTCCTTTTTCTGGAAAACTGTTCCGGAAAAGGGCCAGTGTAGACAGCACAGTAGTCTTTTCCGCAAAAAAGCCCTGATCGCAAAAATGACGATCGGGGCTTTTTTCCGGAAAAGCGTGTCTACATTGGCCACGGACACTTTTCCAGAAAAGGGCTTTTCCGGAAAAGCATCCTGCCAATGTAGACGCTCTTTTTCTGGAAATACTTATAACGGAAAACTGTTCCGTTTTAAGCATTTCCGGAAAAAGGTGCCAGTGTAGACGTAGACTCCCAGTATAAGTACTACAAATCTAACCAACTCCTACACAAGAAACACTCTTTAATGGTACCCTTGCTTTCGAACTGGACTATTTCCTATTCATCAGCCTGCAAAACAGACTGAATAATATTTCCAGAAATTCTGACTAGAACAAAACCCAATTAACTGACATTACACACATACACATACCTCTACTATAGAGAAGCAAAAGCATTTCCTAACAAATGAGACTCCCTTTCTTTTTACTGGAATGGCATACATTATATATACATATATCTTTGATGAACAGCATGTACAGTTATATGTTACTTTTCCCAATGACTGTTTTATTCACTTATCTTTCAAATACAGCTCCTGCTAACAAGAAAAAAATGGGAACATTTATTTCCCCCATGTCTGTTTAAAAGTAATGGACTCATGCCATTTGTCATTTTCAACACACTGTGGCTAACAGCTGAATAGATACTGAAGGCCCATTTCCGACTTCAGTCATGAAACTGCCGTTATGTCAGTGGGAGTTGTGCTGAATATAACTTTAGTTATTAAGATTTGTAATTTAGGAGATTAATGGATCCTCATCAGTATTCCAGTTTTTAAAAAAGAAGTGCTGGCATGTATTTCTGTTAAGTGACAGTACCAGAATGCCATTACAGCATCCTGAAAGACATGTTCCAGAGCATTCCACTGCAGCTTGAACTCTGGCCCTCATATGATTTTTGGAGGATGAGATACTGGTAATATCCAAGAGGCTATGACCTTTCCCTTTGAATGAGGACTTTGCCATGGTTACCCATGCCATCATAAGGCCAAAGGATACTGGTTGGTGGGAGGGATTGAACCTCCAGCCTTAGGGGCTAAAGCCATGTGCCTCTACCAGCTCTTAGCCAAGGCTGTAGCACAGTCATCACACTGCTTTGTCAGTGATCTCAGTGCCTCTGGGTTACCTACTGCCCTAACTGCTCTGCATGAGCCCATACCTGAACCCACTCAGAAATGCCATGCTGAGGACAGGGTAGATGCCCACTCACCCAGCTATGATAATTCCAGTGCTCAGTTCCTTGCCCTGACTTATCTGAAGTTTTTGGATGAGATGCAAAACATTGATCTTCATCTAGAAATTCAATGGACTAGACCCAATGATGATGTAGATTGGAATAGCTCTACTGAAGTCAACCTCAGAAATTGCCTCCTGCCTTGCATTGATCACAAAGACTTTCAAACTCAGGCTCTGTTAGGCCTTGTGCGGGGAGAGGTAAAGGCCTCCACTCTGCAGCTTGCACCAAGGACAGGACTTCTCTTCCTCCAGATTTGAAGAGTGGGAGGTTTACTGATGTACACATCTCTTCTGAGATCAGATGTCAGGGTGGAGCACAGGGCCAACCCTACACAACTTGGACTTGGGTTTTCCTGAATTCTTTCTCTCTTCTCCCCAGGCTAGCCATGTTGTCCACCTTTGTAGGCCTTGGTATGTGCATGGGAACCAGGAAAAGGATATGAGAGACACAAGGTGGGAGCAGTAATAGCTCTTCTTGGTAGAAGAGAGACCAGCTTTCAAGCTGTGCAGAATTCTTCTTCTGGTCTAAGGAAGGAAGCAATGTCTGCAGACACTCTAAGGGCACATCTACACAGCAGGGCAAAAGTTGAATTAAGCTATGCAACTTCAGCTACGTTAATTGCATAGCTGAAGTTGAAATAGCTTAACTCAGCTTTTGGTGCTGTCTACACAGTAGGAAGTCAAAGGAAGAACACTCTTCCTTCCACTTCCCTTACTTCTTGTGGGTACATCTACACAGTAGGGCAAAAGTCGAATTAAGCCATGCAACTTGATCTATGTCAATTACGTAGCTTAAGTCTAAATAGCTTATTTCGGCTTTTGGCGCTGTCTACACAGCAGGAAGTCCGAGGAAGAGCACTCTTCATTCGACTTCCCTTACTCCTCGTAAAATGAGGGTTACAGGAGTCAGAGTAAAAAGACTTCCAGCTCAAAATTTTTTGACATTATGTCAAAATAACTGTTTGCTGTGTAGACGCTCTCTTTGTTATTTCTGAATAACTTTAGTTATTCCACAATAATGCTACTGTGTAGACATACCCTAAGAGAAAAATAAATGACTGGTACTTCATTCAAGCTACCTTATTGCAAGGGACTGTTGGTGTCTTACTAAAACTCGATGGAGGGTTTTGGCCGGTTAGTCCCAGTATTAAAAGAAAGGGGAGTGTCAATGAGACATCAGGACCCTGAGACTGACAGTGCCCAGGAACAATGAGAAGAGTTCAATGCCCCAGGTCAGCCTGACTGACGGGGCAGACAGGCAAATGAAGAAGTCAGCAGGCGAGGGAAGTCTCATTCTCTTCAAACCAGAGGTATCCCCATTTATTCCATCAGCCTAACTGTGCTAAGCTCATTTTAATGAAGCATGGTAATGTGTCTGCCTATTCTGCCCCTTTTCCTGTGAGTATATTGTAATTAACTGCCTGAGCAGCTGTAAGATGCTATGCGAGGGCATTAAGCAATGTGACTTTGTTGATATTACTTGTATTACAATTATTTTCTAGATTGGAAAGTAAGATCTGATTGCCTTTCATGGCAATGTCTAAAGCATAAACGAGATCTGACGCATGAAGGAAAAAACCTTTGTAAGACTTACATCAGCAATCTGTGAAGCGCATCTGGAGGCTTGATAGCGATGACCTAACCTTTACAGTTATTTCAGTCCCACCAGTTCGTCTCACATTTTTGGGTCTTCAAATGTTGCTTCATCTTCATTCGGAATGTTAATATGAACTCCAAGGGAGGAAAAATACCAACTCAGTTGACATCATTATTGCCAGAAATAGAAATGCACCGGATTATTTTCCTGGCAAATCAACACCAATAGTTTATGGATAACCTGAACAAATGTAGAGTGAAGATTCTGAATTTATTTTTTTTATTGTGGATCTGCTAATAAAACTAATCTTAGAGGCAACGAAAATGTCTAAAAGCAACAGTGAGAACAGAACAATTCCTGGAGTAACACATCCCCTTCACATAGAAGCTTCTGTGTAAGGACTTTAAGTATAATCATTCTATTGTGGAATAGGAATGGAGGCACAGAGTAATTAAGGGGCAGTTTCTGTCACATTTATTCTCAATCTCAACAGTATTTTCCTCAGTGAGAACCACTTGCTAAGCAAGGTGACTAAGGATCTCTGATCCTATGTGATTGCTCAAGGTCACTGATCATGCCAGTAAAAGAGCTGAGACTTGAACCCATAACTTCTGACTCCCAGATCCTTCTCTAATTAATAAACAAGTCTGAAATTCCTCTGTGAAGCACTTTCACACCAACAGGAGATTCAGGAAGAAGGGAGCTCCTAGCGAGAGTGAAATGGGATGGGGAACTTGCCACAATGGGATGGGGGGAAGGCTATCTGTGCATGGTGACTTCACAACAGAAGGCACAAATTGGGAGGGAAAAGAGAAAAGGGGACGCAGCAAGGCTGGTGTTATTTACAAATTCAAATGGCTGCACAACAGGCAGTATATCTACAATAGTCTATATAGTCCTGAATAGCCTTTCCAGGATGGTCCACACATCTTTATCTATAGAACCCCTAGAGCAGTGGTTCTCAAACTTTTGGGCCTATGGCCCACCCCATTCAAGGCAAATCTTTCTACGGCCCACCAGCCAACCACCCATGATGACAAAATGGGTGCAGGAGATGGTGGGGGTGCAAGGTCTGGGCAGGAGGAAGGGTGTAGGAATGAGCTGATTGTGGGATGGGATGAGCAGGAGGGAGGGTGCAGGAGCAGGCTGGGGGGTGAAGATCTGGGCAGGAGGGATGTGTGTGAGAGGGATGGGGTAGGGATCCAGGCATGAGGAAGATGGGAGTGGTGCTTACCTGGCTTTGCATCCCCCGCCACTCCTAGGCACTGGCCCCACTGCTCCATTGGCTGGGATAAAGCTGAGAGTTGCCTAGGATAAAAATGCACACCCTGTGCTCAGTCATGGGGGGCACATGGGGTAGCTTCTTTTTGGTTTTATAAAGTTTTGTAACCCCCAAACATTGCGTGAATCTGCATTCTCCAAAACAGCCTTCTTGAGTGGGGTTGGCTCCCAGTTTTAGTCTTTATCTACTCTCTAGTTAGCCATCTGGTCAATGAGGAGAGAGAGCAGCCTAGGCAAGTGCCCAGCAAGGACTGCTGATAACAACAATATCTATTTTTCATTTGTACCTCTGAGTGAAAACCCAAGTCAACATGCAACCTGTACACACAGCTCACCTGTATAACCATAAGGAGTCTCATGGCACTTTAAAGACTAACAGTCTTTAATTAGGGCAGTGTTTCTCAAACTGTGCTCCGTGGATCCCCAGGAGCTCTGCGAGACATCTCCAAGGGCTCCATGAGGTTGACAAACTGGAAACATCAATAGGTACAACACATACAATCAGTGGACCGCTGGGGCTCCGCACATACAATCAGTGGACCACTGGGGCTCTGTATAAACGTTTACACATGTAAAGGGCTCCAGAGCCCAAAAAGTTTGAGAACCGCTGGATTAGGGTATTAGAGTGTTAGTCTTTAAAGTGCCACGGGACTCCATTATATTTTTGCTCAGACTGACATGACTACCTCTCTGAAACTTGTATAACTGTGCATTCCTCCCTCCATGACTTTCATCTTTCCTCCCCCATTGCCTCTGCCTGTTTGCTGAACGCATTGGCTGCCTCCCATCTTAGAATGTACACCATCCATGGCAGGGACCACGTAGTGCCCAATCCGGTGGTGATCCCTAGGCATTATCATCAGTATTTGTATTTCAGTAAGTTCAGCAAACTGAACTGTCTTTTTTGAGCCAGAAGGATGGGTTGTTCCAATGCCCACTGAAACATTTCTCTGGAAGAAATAATGAAGGAACTTAGTAATATAGCATCCCCCAAAATAACCAAATAAGGTGACATTTTAGCACAATTCAGGTGGGATTATATCTATCCATATCAATACTAAAAGTTCCCGAGTTAATATTGTTCTAAAGCAGACTATTCAGCTTTTAGATTATACAGATATTGCATTTAGATCTATATATGCCACATACTTCCACAGGTTCATGTTTTCCAGGGACTCAGCAAAATCAAGACTAGGAGGTTTTGCTCTAAGGACAGCTACTGTATTTTCATATTTGTGCTAGTTAGATGAGTATTAACTCTTCATTTGACGAAATAGTTTGTCTTTGTTTGGAGTATGCTTTTTGATTAGTGCCTAGGAATTTACTTGGAGACTGCAATGAATTCATTTTGTTGATTGTGATCTGAAGTACTCTCTCTGGTGAGAAATGCAAAATACATTTCTTCTGTTTTAATTAGAACTCTAGCCTATCCTCAGCCTTGTAAAGCAAATGACAGCTCTGAAGGGAAGAAAAGAAAGCTATTTTCTTTGGGCTTTCAGCACACCATGATAGATATGGAATATGACAGAAGGGACTAAAAGTTAATAGGAATCATTAATCAAAATACGCCCTCACAGCAAATAACCGTTCAGCTGCTGTATCATATGTCTTTCATTTCATGACACACAGTCCTAGACCTTTACAATTGTTCCTGTCCTGCAGGGCGATTTCAATTGAATAACACTTAGTTCCTATTTTTTTTAAAAATGAATACAGGGTACATTTTAAAGGGCTGTATCGTCCCTCATTTAAAACATTGCAGTGCTTGACAGTAATCGGGCACAACACATTGCAGTAATACGAACCTGAAGTGATTTGGACCATTATTCTAACACGTGTAGGAGATATGGAACTCCATGTTGAGTCCACACAAACACATCATGTTGCTTGCAGCTGAGACAGGTACCTGTCATGTGGTGAGACAGGAATTCTAGTCCCAGTTCTCCGTTTCCTGTATTGCCTTGCGCAAATCACTTATGTTTCCCTTCCCACCATTTGTCTGTCTTAGCTATTCAGCCTAAGCTCCACAGAGCAGGAAATATGTGTTTTTACAATACCTAGCTCAACTGGACTTCCAGGTGCTACTATAATATAGAAGATAATAATAATAATTAGCCCAGAAAACAGCAGGCTATATAGTACTGGTCCCCACAGTTTGATTGTTTCACTATTTAGTGGGTAGACTTGCAAATATATTCAAACAGAGAAGCAATCCGAAGTGTAAGGGTTGTATGGGAACCAAATGCAAAAGGACCATGATCAATTATTTAGCGATTCATCATTTGGCCTTTTCATATATAAAAAAAGTACCAATAAGCAATGTTCCCTCTCATCCATGTGTGGAATAAATTCTGTTATGAACACCAAGGCATGCATGGATGTGCACCACCAGTAGAAATACACGCTGCCAGCTGCTGCCTGCTTGGGAGCTCTGCTAATCAGCTGGGTGGCTTTTAAATCTCTCCTGGACAGCTGTGGCCGCCCAAACATGCAACTCACAGGGAACACTGCAAGTGGGAAGGGACATCAAGTGTCCTGGCTTATGATATGGCTGGGGCTGTGCTGAAGCCTTAACTATCAGTTCTGTACAGTTTTACCGTCTCATCCAGAAATAACAAATTCCACCAACATGATTCATTATTGTTATCATTGTGATATTTACTAGATGCTTAAGTGCACGAGGCATGGCAGAGAGGTGACCTGGTCACACCTGGAGCACCTATCTGATTTTAGGGGCTCTTTTGTTGAGCCGAAAAAATCATAATAAGATCAGATGGCTGAGTGCTGAAGCCTGAAAAATCCAGATTGGAAATACAATGCCACTTTTTAACAGTGGGAGCAATTAACCAAGGGGACACCTTGCCAAAAGGAGCAGTTGATCCATCACCATCTGGATGTTTTCAAGCCAGACAGGTTGTCTTCCTAAATGATATGCTCTAATGCAACCACACGTTATCGATCCTGACAGCTTTCAATTACCCAGAAAGAAACAATACCCTCTCCTTTGCAAGGGGTATCTGAAGCAGGAGGTCAGGCGTTATAAACGGGGTGATCTCTTTGGGTCCTAAGAGATAAATAAATAAAATCAATTATTTCATCAAGACAGTTCCTGCCTAGAGAACTTTTGTCTAGAAGGCAAACAAGATCTCACGAAAGAAATGAGTCCTTCGGGGAGAGTGAAATCAGGAGGGAAACTAATGGGGCTGGGGGGTGAGATCTGTGCATGGGGGTTTCATAGCAGAAAGCACAAACTGGGAGGGATGAGAGAAAAGGGGCAGCAGCCAGGTACAGTGGGGTTCAGTTATAAAGGGCACTCAGATCAAAATGAGATGTTTGTATTTGGTGTGGAGGTGAATGGAAGCCAATGAAGACCCCCAAAGTTGGCCTCGGTCAGGGATGAGGAATCTACAGACCATGGGCTGGATCCAGACCCCAGATTGCCTTGATTTGGTCCAGGGAGAGGCTCAAGGCTTTTCCCCCACCGGGGGCAAGCCAGTGCTGGTGCTCCAGCCCCACAGTGATCTCTGAACCTCGGTGCCCCCCTCAGGCTGGAGCATGGGTGCCAGCTCCCCACTGCGCGAGGAAGCAGCAGGGAGCTGGTGCTAAAGTCTCTACCTGGGGAGGGGGAGGAAATGGCTCTGTAGGCTCTACCCTTGCTGCTCTCAATTGGCCAGGAATGCCTAGCCAATGGGGGCGACAGTGGGTGGTGCCTGAAAGTGCAGGGAGGCATGGAGCCACCTGTGCCCCCCTGCCAAACAGGAACCGCACCAGATCCTGCACCCCCAACCCCCAGCCTACTCCTGCACCCTACCTCCCACAGATCCTGCACCCCAACCCCCCATTCCTGCACCCTACCTCCCACCCAGATCCTGCACCCCAATCCCCTTCCTCTTCCTGCACCCTACCTCCCACAGATCCTGCACCCCAACCCCCCGTTCCTGCACCCTACCTCCCACCCAGATCCTGCACCTAACCCCCCCATTCCTGCACCCTACCTCCCACAGATCCTGCACCCCAACTCCCCCATTCCTGCACCCTACCTCCCACCCAGATCCTGCACCCCAACCCCCCGTTCCTGCACCCTACCTCCCACCCAGATCCTGCACCCCAAACCCCTTCCTCTTCCTGCACTTTACTTCCCACAGATCCTGCACCCCAACCCCCCTCTTCCTACATCCTACCTCCCACAGATCCTGCACCCCAACCCCCTTCCTCTTCTTGCACCTTACCTCCCACAGATCCTGCACTCCAAACCCCTTCCTCTTCCTGCACCTTACCTCCCACCCAGATCCTGCACCTCCAGCCCCCCCTGCACCCTTTCTCCCAACCAGACCTCACACCCATAGACATCCAGTAGTCTAGGCGGGGGGGAAGGCTTTGCCTTCCCAAACCACCAATCATGGCCCCGCCCACACTCCACCCCAGAACACCTGCTGTAGGTGTTCTAGGGGCGGAGTATTGCTGCCCCCAGAGCCTGCCCTCTCGGTGCTCCAGGGGCTGCACAGGCTGAGGCGCACACCTGCACGTGCCCTCTCCCGTCTCTTCCCCTCCCCATGGTGCACCACCCGCCCATACTTGCACCCTCACCTTCAGCCCACTCCTGCATCCTACCTCTCACCCAGACCTTGTATCTCCCACCCACAGCTCGTTCCTGCAGCCTACCTACAACCAGATCCCACCCCAGCCCTCTCCCTGACAGCCCCCCACACACACACACACATTGAACCCATCAATTTTAGTCCCATTTCAGAGCCTGGGCAGGAGCACAAAATCTACTAGCCTGGATCCCCAGAAGAGATAATCCAGCCCTGGGGGAAGGTTGATTTTTCTGTGGGTCATTCCCTGACCCAAAAAAGATTCCCCACACCTGGTTTAAGTCTTCCTTGTACAAGCACATAGAGGTGAGTTTCATTAACAGAAAGCTCCTCAAATTGGCAGGAGTTTGAACCAATTAACAGCATCTCTTCTGAGAAATCCAAGGTGCAAAACATGATTTTCAGGGATTTTACAGACACAGTGTCTGAAATGAGTCTCCAGTACAAGAGTATTTCATGAGTCTATATGAATTGGTTTTAAATGTAGCCTCCCTTGACTGAGTTAAAAGTGTATTTTATAGCCATCTACATGCAACCGTATGGCAAATCTTTCCCACTGACAATACAAATAAACCATTTCATTTTTAGGCAACAAATTACTTATGTGGCACTTGATTAAATTTGTTCTGTGGCTAGAAAAAAAAATTTTTTGTGCTGCAGTTCACTGATACAGAAACAATTAAAATAGATTGGTTTTGCTGATGCAATTCCAGACATGCGATAATTATCCTCTTATGGCATCACTTCTGTAAAAGGATAATTGATTAGAATGAGCACAGTATTTCACAAAGAAGGGAGCATCTTCATTCTATTTTTAGCACTACAGAATTTTTATGGGCCTTAAGAAACTGGTGCTTCATATGCCTGGGGAGGGGGTCTTTTATTTGGTGGATTTTTTTCATAGATGTAACTGTGACCAGGGGATTTCTGGGTGCCAATTAGCAGAGGGCATAGGAGTACATAGGGTTGCACAGGGATTCCCTGGGTCTGATATATGTATAATAGTTCACTGAAAGGTGGCATCCAAGATCTCTACTGGAAGCCTGTAGCCCACTAGTCATCATAAACCTTGTAAAATGTGTGTACAGATCATATTTAAGGCACTGTATATCTGTACTTAAAATTATGTTCTTGAGGTCTTGAGTTAAGGTAGGTCACCAAGGCCTCATCTACACTAGACCAGGCAGGTCGACTTAAGGTATGCCCATCCAGACATGTGAAATGTGTAGCTGGAATCAACTTACCTTAAGTGGAGCAGCCATGGCATCTACACTGTGGGAGGAAGACATTCCCATCGGCTTCCCTTACTCCTCACACAATGAGGAGTACCAGACACTGGCAGAGGTTGCCCTCAGCATTTCATCTGGGGGGTCTACACTAGAGCCACTAAATTGAACGCTAGAAAATCGACCTCTGGAAGGTTGATCTTTTCTTTAGTGTAGACATGCCCCAAGAGGTGACAGACCCAGAAGATTTTCCTGTCAGGAAGAAGGTAACAGGCAACTCCCCACTATTTGGCCATGTGCATACTGTATGCCTCAAATTGTATGTCTCTTTGCCTAGTGAGCCAGGGCTACATAAGAGATAGCAACATCTTCAAGACAGCAAATCTACAGGATGAACCAATCAGCAGGGGGCGCCCTGCTTATAAATAAAGAGAAAGGATCCGTCTCGTATGTGTTGGAATGCAAAGGAACACCTTGGGTCCTTCACCGAGGAGGCAGGCTGACCACATTCTTATGTCATGAAAAGAGTCACAGCTAGCCTGACCATAAAAGACTGCAAGGAGCTGGAGTGAGCAGGCCTCAACTTAACATCTATTTTAATTGTTTCTCATTCATTAACCCTAAGCTCTAGAATGCATGTTGTGGTTTTATTTTATATGTAACCATTCATTTCCAACCATTCCGCTGGCTACCTCGTGAATAGTTACATGTTGTTAAATCATCTTAGACTTGATTTCAGTACAACAGTGTTGTGTGTTCAGCATTGATGCAAGATGGAACCGGCAAGCTGAGGGTAGAGGGGTTTTTTGGAAGCAGAGAAGCTGTGAATACTGCAAGTGTCCAGTGCACCAGGGGCTGGATACTGCAGGGAGTAGCTCAGAAGTCACAAGGGCAGGAGTGGGCAATGCGCTAACCTGTAGAGTAAGAGGAGGATCTGTGAGGCCTAGAATGAAGGACTGCTGTTGCCCGTTGCCAGTAGAGTTGGGGAGCTGAGCCCTGACAGGCACAGACAAATTTTCCTCACATTATGGGCAGGTGATATCAAGATACCTCACAACCCTGTTATACTGAGGAAACATCAAGTATATTTTAAGGTAGATTTCTAAAAGGCCATTGTGGGGAAAAGGCCATTGATTGAAAAGTTGGGATAGCTGTGGCAGACTTCGGTTTAGTTTTCTTGCTTCAATAGATTGGCCCAGGAGTTCAAATAAAGTATTTGAATGAAGTATTTGAATTGGTAGGCACTCACCTGGAATGATGAAACAAAAAACAGGGCTATGTAGCACTTTAAAGACTAACAAGATGGTTTATTAGGTGATGAGCTTGGGCCAGACCCACTTCCTCAGATCAAATAGTGGAAGAAAATTGTCACAACCATATATACCGAAGGCTATGGTAAAAGCACTCATGTGGCGTACAGGAGGCCCAGGTTCAAATACCTGTTCTGGAACAGACCCCAAGCAGACACTTTGGATACACTGAAAATTCCCAGACACTTTAGATTTGGTTCCACCTGAATCTGTTTGGTTTGTTTTCTTTTCTTTTCGGACTTGTGGGTTTGTTTGTTTCAGAACAGCCAATAAACCAAAACACCAGTTATGGGGCCCAGTTCTCCTTGGGAGGGAATCCTTGGAATTTAACAATAAGGGCAATTAGACAATGGAATAATTTCCTGAGCATGGTAGCCAAGGCTAGGGAAAACAATTAGGACATGATCCTCAGAGGTACCAAGTATAATACTTAAGCCATAGTTTAGGAGAGCATCCTTTCTCTAGGACTGTACTTAAGCAGGTGCTTCATATATACATATACAGATCAAATAGCGGAAGAAAATTGTCACAACCATATATACCAAAGGATACAATTTAAAAAAATGAACACACATGAAAAGGACAAATCAAATTTCAGAACAGAAGGGTGATGGGGGGGGAGGTAAATGTCTGTGAGCTATAGATATTAGAGGTGATAATTGGGGAAGCTATATTTGTAATGGGTAAGATAATTAAAGTCTTTGTTCTAACTTAGGTGTAAAGTGTCGAATTTAAGCATGAATGACAGTTCAGAAGATTCTCTCTCAAGTGTAGTCTTAAAAGGTCTTTGAAGCAGAATGCAGGTAATCAAGTCGTTGAGACAATGTCCTTTCTGGTTGAAATGGCAAGAAACTGTTTCCATTTCAACCAGAAAGGACATTGTCTCAACGACTTGATTACCTGCATCCTGCTTCAAAGACCTTTTAAGACTACACTTGAAAGAGAATCCTCTGAAATATCATTCATGCTTAAATTCGACACTTTATGCCTAATTTTGAACAAAGACTTTAATTATCTTACCCATTACAAAGATAGCGTCCCCAATTATCACCTCTAATATCATTAGCTCACAGACATTTACCTCCCCCCCCCCCATCACCCTTCTGTTCTGAAATTTGATTTGTCTTTTTCATGTGTGTTCAAATTTTTTAATTGTATCCTTTGGTATATATGGTTGTGACAATTTTCTTCCGCTATTTGATCTGAGGAAGTGGGTCTGGCCCCACAAAAGCTCATCACCTAATAAACCATCTTGTTAGTCTTTAAAGTGCTACATCGTCCTGTTTTTTGTTTCAGTTACACCAGACTAAGACGGCTACATTTCCATCGCTATTCTGGAATGATGATACATTCTAAAACCCAGCCTTCTTACACAGCCTTGACTTGGGCTAACATGGAGTAAAATGTACGATACTGTGCAGAGCAATGGTTCTTGTTGACCTTCATGGACTATTCTTTCACACACAGAGCCAAGCTTCTCATTATAATGTGACAGAGAGATTCAAACAGGAAGGAATCCAGTTGAGGGCCACAAATCTGACCAGACTGGAAAATAAGACAGAAAAGCTATTAAGGGAGTACAACATTCAGTCTAGAAAAAGAAAGACAACAGAATATATGGTAGCAGGATAGCATACAGGAGTTAAGGGGAGGCCATGTCAAAATAATGGATATTAAGAATGGATATAATAAATGAAATATTGAAAAAAGAGATGGACAAAACTTTTATTGGACAAAAATGACATTTTGGTCAACCTGGAATTATTTGTGAATTTGACATGAACAGTTTTGTCCATTAATAAAATGCCTGAAAGAAGAAATGGATGTGCTGCTGCCACCTTCCCCTGCCCACTTTAATCCTTTCAGCACCATGTTAATGTAACGCAATCAGGCAGAATCAAACCTGGAACCTCTAGAGCTCAGTGCATAAGTCTCTAGTGCATGAACTAAAAGCCAGCAGTTATGGGGCCCAGTTCTCCTTGGGAGGGAATCCTTGGAATTTAACAATAAGGGCAATTAGACAATGGAATAATTTCCTGAGCATGGTAACCAAGGCTAGGGAAAACAATTAGGACATGATCCTCAGAGGTACCAAGTATAATACTTAAGCCATAGTTTAGGAGAGCATCCTTTCTCTAGGACTGTACTTAAGCAGGTGCTTCATATATACATATGCTTATGTGCTGTTCTGAATTTGAACCTTATTGGTGAGTGAGACAGATTTTAAGATAATCTGCTTCATTAGCAATAATTAACTTTTGCAAAGCAGCATTGTGTTATTTATGCAAAAATCTTTGACATGTTGAATGCTAAAAATATGGGAACAGCACGAAATACATTGAATTTCAGGTTTAAAAATGAACACAGCGGCGATAGTCCTGGTTGTATATTCAGACTGGAAGTTCTGCAGCAGCTTCATGTAAATTGTCAAAAAAATAGGGGTTTTAGTTAATTAAATATGAAACTGATCCAAACAAAAAGGACAGTAGGCCCCTTGGTACTCGTTTTGATCTTCGTTCCTTTTTATTTTAGACTGTCTCTGTGGCCTCAGTTCTGAGTATGCTGTGAAGACAACGAGCAAGATTTCATAGGCTCAGGATTCGATGGAATAGATAACCAGAGGGATACAAAGCGACATCAGTTACCCCACCTAACAGGGACCTTTCCAAATATTTATGTGGGAAAATAATATACTGAAACAACTTACCAAAGGAACGAACGTCCGTAGGATTAAATGTCATGTAAGGTCATCCATGGGGTGGTGAACTTCTTGCTCTGGCTGATTTAGCAGCTGCTTAGCCCATGTATAGATGCTAGCAACCACAGCGTTCTAACCGGAATGGAATACATAAACAATGATCTCTCTTTCTCAAGGGCCTTATTCCCTGTAGACGTGATGTGCCAAAAGAGAGAGAGAGATCATTCTGATTGAATTTAAGTCTGACAAGGAAGCTGCTTCTTTCCTTTTTCTTACAGCACAGAGTGTGCCGTTAGTCCATAGAGTTATTAACTTCATGATCAAAAGAAAGTCTTGAAAGAATTAAAGACTTCCAGTATCATGCTGTTTTGCATGGCTGCAGACCTACGGCTACTGTAATGATTACTCACAGGTTTGTGCAGTCAAGTGAAAGCAATGAATCTTTCATAAAGAATTGTAGTTCTGCATTTTGGAAATATAATGAAACACAGTTTGTGTTTCATAATAGTTGCTAGGAATGTATGGTAAGTTGAAATGTTGGACATACTTAGATATTCTCTAGTAGCCATGTACAGTCAATAACATCTAATCTAGGGATGTGACGATTTAACTGGTTAACCAGCAGACCTCATCCTTAGCCAATTAAATGGGATTTTACATCCCCAATCTAAGCAGCTGTGCACCAATAATCTTTGACAAATGGTTGGCAAATAACTTCCCTTGGGGCTGTGTTTCACACGGGTTGTCAAAGATTTAGCAGGGGAATGACAGGTGCATGACATCAGAGCCATATGGGTTGAGGCAGGGTGAAAAACATTTAAAAAAATAGTTCTCGACCCTAGGGATGTCAATGTGTAGGTGACTACACAATTACCCGATAAACCTGGGCTTATCAGATAATCCTGTTGACAATATGCATTCCTCTAACCCCTTGCTGCCTCTCTGTCAGAGGCAGCAAGGAGAGGTGGAGAAGGTGGGAGATGAGAGCCAGCGCCCATGAGGAACTGGCTTTTAAGCCAGCTTCCCATGAGCACCAGACCTGCCTGCCCCCCCACTCCAGCACTGCTGCCTCTGAACTGGTACATGTGGGAAGCAGGTTTTCAAGCAGGTTGCCTGCGCATATCGGCTCCTGCAGAGCCGCCTGTCCCCCCTTGCTGCCTCCCAGAGGCAATGTGGTGAGAGGGAAGCAGGCAGGAGCTGTTGCTTGTACAGCACAGGATGGCAGGGGGTCCCCAGAGTGGGTCTGTAACCACTAAAATAGTCGTGTAACCACTAAAATTTGATGCGGTCCCACAACTATTATTCAGTTTCATGCTATCTAACATCCCTATTCAACCCACATTCTTCATTTCTTGTCCTTGCTCTGTGCTGCAGTTTCCTGTTTTGCCCTGGGAGACTCTTGGGCTTCCACATGGCAGCCTGAATTTCCCACCCACAGCAAAAACCAAAGAACTGCAGGGACCATAGAGATTCAGGAAGCTACCTGGTGTCACTGCTCAGTCGAGAGAGAAGCCGTTCCCTACACTGGGCAACCTATGGTATTTCACAGGCAACTGAGGAGTACCTCAGACAACTGGGTACATCGCTGAGCTCTGTAGTCACCCCTCTGTGCTCTGGTAGATCCAGGCAGTTGCCCACAACTGTCATTAGTTCTGTGAGGGGAAACTGCCAACCCAAGGGGTTTTGGCTCCCACCCTTATCTTTCTCACATCATACACACAATAAGTAGAGCAGTGGTCACCAACCAGTCAATTGGGATCTACTGGCAGATCTTGGAGCCTCTGACAGGTGATCCTGGCTGGTTTGGCCACGTGGCTATCAAGTGCTGGCACTTCAGCTGCTCCTCTGCCCACTGCTGAACATCTCCTGCCCGTTGCCTTGGAGCTGTTCCCCCAGGAGCCTCCTGCTTGCTGGGCAGGGCAGGGGAGGGAGAGGAGGGTGCTGATGTCAAGGTGCCCCCCCCTCTCCCACCGTGTGTCCTATCTCCACAGAGCAGGGTGGGGGCACAACAGGACTAGGGATAGAGCAAGTTAGCTGGCTGCTTTTGGAGCGGTGCAGGGCTGGGGCAGGGGTGAGCCTGCCTTAGCCTCTCTGCACCATCCCTCAGGAGCCACCTGAGGTAAGCAGTGCACATCTGGAGTCCATATCCTGAACCCCTACCCAAGTCATGAACCCCCTCCTATGCCTCAAGCCTCTGCCCTAGCCCTGAGCTCCCCTGCATCCAAACACCCTCCCAGAGCCTGCACCTAGAACCCATTCCTGCAACCCAACTGCCTGCCCCAAGCTCAGCTCAGAGCCCCTCACACTCTAAATCCCTTAACCCAAGCCCAGAACCTACACCCCAACTCTCTCCCCCAGCCTGGTGAAAGTGAGGGAGGATGGGGGAGGGAGGATGGAGTGAGCAGGGGCGGGGCCTCAAAGAGAGGCGGGGCAAGGCTATTTAGCGTTGAGGTAGATCTTGGATTGCACTTAAATTCAAAAAGTGATCTTGAGCTTAAAAAGGTTGAAGACCCCTGAAGTAGAGACTCTCTTGGCACAGGGATCACTCAGGAGGCTGAGAAGGAACAATACTATGTCCCCATATCCCCTTCACACCACCTCAGGCCTAACCCCTTCCAGACCACATTACAATCATTCTCCCAAGCCTTACCGCCTAACCCATCCCATCCAGCCAATGCTTCTCAGCCACATCCCAGTGCCCGCAGTCTCACATGCCTGGCCTAACCCCATTCAGCCCTTCTCTTCTCCCCACACCATTATCTTATCCCATCCTACCCCTCAAGCACCATGCCCCCACTTTACCCATCCATTCTAGCTCTGCCTTCCCTACTAAATGTCCTAATTTTCCAGCCTGAATCTCATTCACAGTTAATTCTACCCCACCTCTTCATTTGATTTTTGTTATGTGGAAAAGGCCTAGGAGGTGAAATAGCTCCTCAAAATGAGGTAAGTCTGAGAGTGGAATGCATTAATGATCCAGGGGAGGGGGATGAGAGAGGTTTAGTGTTGCATATATGTATGTTGGTGTCATTTATGTACAGGAGAAAATTGGATATTGATCAAATATACAAATAAAAGCATTGTCTGTGTACCCTTTGTGTATAATCTTCAGACTGCAGGACCATCACCTTTTGCATGCATGGGAGTTAATTTAGATTGGGGTGGGCAATCATTTTTGACGGAGGGGGCACTCCAAGATTTTGGAAAGTGGTTAAGGGCCACACTCTTCCAGGCTATTAATGGAGGAATTTCGGGGTGTGGGATGGAGGCTGGGTACAGAAGGGAGCCTGGGGTAAGGGATTGGGGTGCAGGAGGAAGAATGGGATCTGGGAGGGAGTTTGAGCGAAGGAGGTGGTTGTGACCTAGGGCAGGAGACTGGGGTTTTGAGATGTGACCTAGGGATAGGAGGGGATTGTGATCTGGGGCAGGAGACTGGGGTGCCAGATCTGGGAGGGGGTATGGGTGCAAGAGGGGGCAGAGGGTTTGGGTATGTGGAGGGGGGCAGAGGGTTGGGGAAGGGAGAGGCTGGGATGCCAGAGGCAGGCTCTGGCTGGGAGGCACTTACCAGATGAAACCTGAGGCAAACTGTCTGCTGCAGGTTGCTCACTGCTCCATGTGGCTCTGCTTTGGGCAAGAGGGGAGGAGGGGGAAGGGGGATGAGAAGGAAGAGCGAAGGCTTCCTACATTGCCCCTGCTCCCAGCAAAAGTTCTCAGCTCCTATTGGCCAGAAACTGAGAGACTGGCCAATAGGACCTAAGAGATTTTGGTGGGGGAAGTTCCCTTGAGCATGAGAAGTCTTCCCTCCTCCCTCCCCAGCCATCCGGAATGGCTAACAGCTGGCTTTTTAAAGTGTGAGCTGTTCTCTGCCTAAGGGTTCCGGCAAGTCAGCCACGGGCTGGATCCAGTGGCTTGGCGGGCCAGATCCAGTTTGTTGGCAGCCTCTTGCCCACCCTTGAGTTAGATTCACAACCATGTTCACAGCAATTCAGGTCTATTTTGCTTTTCTGAGAACTCCTGTCTCTTTCCTTATGCTGCTCCTAACATTCGCATGATAATATTCCATTTACTGCTCAGTTAGTATGCCACACAACAATGAGTTAATCAAGTATTACCATTGCAAGACCAAAATATTCATATAGATATAAGTAATGAAGTTAATCAGCCTCATTTGGAACATTTTGGCTTCACAATCTTCAACCCCCACAAAACAGCATGAGACTCCCATACAGTTGCAGTTTGAGGAAGGCCAAGAAATCAAGAGCAAGCCAGTTAATTTAAAGGTTATTTCACAAACAAAGAAAAGGACTACTACTGTAGAAAAAAAAATAGGCAAGAGAGTCATGACTGAATACTGATGGGGACACATTTCTAATTATGTTTGGCTTTAGATGCTAAACTATTCATAGGGCAGATTGCTTCCTTTGCCAAAAGCATTTGAGAACGTCACTAAATTAAAGCAGGAGTCTCTAAAGTTTAAACCTACACTAAGCCATATTTCATGCACATCAAGTGCTTTTCAAAATCAATGCCAACCATCTATAGTAGAGCAGATATCATTTTAAAACTTGGTAACAGCTGTGATGGATTTATTAGCTCCAAAGCACACTGATATGGAAATAATGTTTGATGTGGGGTAATACATTCCATCAGTTCCGTTTCCAGCGGAATTTATTATTTAAGCTCCTCTAGCTAAATATGAAAGAACAAAATTATAAGGAAATTGCTGTGGTTCAACTCAGAACGTATTGCAACAACGATGGCTTTTTGTCCAGGATTTAAAGGGCATGTAGGAAGATGTATTAAATGCTATCACAGCAGATTCTAATCCCTACAATGTATAGGCCTTTTTTTCAGAGCACATTTTGCACTTCTAAGGACTTCAGAATCCCACTTTTCTTTCAACTCAGACCTCAGAGACAGAAATATCTGAAGAATAAGCTCAAAGAACGCCACAGTTATTGGAGAAGAGCAATATTATTAATAAAATAAAATATTTGGGCAGGCTTGAAATATATCAACTGCTTTTAGATACTAAACTTACCACTTTCTTATTGGAAGAAGAAACATGAACTTCAAAGATGTAACCAAATCCGAACTTCAGGCTTTCGATTCTGGAGAGGAAGGGACTGGTCTTTCTTGTATAAAAGAAAAGGGCTAGTAGAAGTTAGTTGTATTACTAAACATATGTGTATTTAGTAGTATGTCTTACTCTGTGTGTGTGTGTCTGTCAGAGAGAGAGAGAGAGAGAGAGAGATAACTACATTGATAGCCTAAGATGAGAAAACCCTTACTGTTTTAAGTAAAGAGAACCATAGGCCTGGTACAAAGTCTGTTGAAGACAATGGGAATCTTTCCACTGACTTAAGAACAGACCAATGGCTCATCTAGCCAAATGGACAGAGGACATTCGATACTCCTGGCAGCTGGGGATTTAGAGACACTGGTATATGGGGTTGCATCCTTGACCAAAATTGGCCATTTTGTCACAGTTTATGGAGCTTCTGTGGTAACACTTTTCAGTCAGCTTTGAACTTCATTATCATAATTTAGTATTTTTAGCCAATTTTGGCACCTCATTGTTCACCCCCTTTTCCAGACTTCAATGAATATACTGAATACCACAGCTCCCAGTATGATTCTTTGGGGTCCCCTTCATTTACCTCTCTCCTTTGGGAAAACTGATCATTTATTCCTACCTTTGTTTTCTAACTTGTAATGCATTGCTGACTATAAGAGGACCTTCCCCCTTTTCCAATGTCTGCTTACTCTACAGAAGAGCCAGGTCAAAGGCATTCTGAAAGTTCAAGTAACCTCCTCTCCTGACACCTCAATCTGGGACAGTTCTTCAGATTCGTCACCTAAAAAAGAACGACTCAGGTGTGGTGATTTCTCTCCATATCCTCAGCAGTGAAGAGCAATACAAAGAATTGATTTAACTTCCCTGCAATGACCTTGTCTTCCTTAAAAACAACCAGGAGTCTTGTGATACCATAAAGACTAACAGATTTATTTTGCCATAAACTTTCTTGGCTAAAAATCACTTTGTCAGATGCATGGAATAGAAATCACAGAGTCTGGGATAGATATAT
Source organism: Pelodiscus sinensis (assembly GCF_052426305.1). Classification (NCBI taxonomy): domain Eukaryota; kingdom Metazoa; phylum Chordata; order Testudines; family Trionychidae; genus Pelodiscus; species Pelodiscus sinensis. The sequence continues at coordinate 14,291,410 of NC_143053.1, read as the reverse complement.
AGATATTGATATCGATATTGAGACAGATATATCACAAATATTTCCACTCCATGCATCTGACAAAGGATAAATGGACACAAATCTGACATCCAGAAAGGTAAAATACCAAAACCAGTAAGAGTACACTTTACCCCCCTGGACACTCAGGAAGAGATTTAAAGGTAGCCATTCTTCTACAAAAAATCTTCAAAAACAGACTACCAAGAGAAACAGCAGAGCTGCAATTCATTTGCAATTTAACATGATCACATTAGGTTTGAATAAGGACTTAGAATGGTTATCTCATTACAAAGGCAATTTTCTGTCTCTTGCCTACTCATCAACTGCTGGGAGTGAGCCACATTCACCCATCTTTCATTAACACTGGTCCTACACTTAATGGCTACGTCTACACTGGCCCCTTTTCCGGAAGGGGCATGTTAATTTCACCTATCGTAGTAGGAATAAGAGCCTCCGGAAAAGGGCGCTTTTTCCGGAGGATCGGGGCCAGTGTAGACGCTCTTTTCCGGCTTTTTTAAAAGCCGGAAAAAAGCGACGGACATTTTTATTTAAATGCCGCGGGGGATATTTAAATCCCCCGCGGATTTCCCTACTACGATAGGTGAAATTAACATGCCCCTTCCGGAAAAGGGGCCAGTGTAGACGAGCCCAATAAGTAACTCCCTTATATGGTAGTGTATATATAGACACACACACACACAGATAGATCCGTATCGCTGTGATTTCTACTCTATGCATCTGATGAAGTGGTTTTTACTCACAAAATCTTCTACCTAAATAAATATGTTAGGGCACATCTACACAGCAGGGCTAAACCAAATTAAGCTACGTAACTTGAGCTACATCAATTGTGTAGCTGAAGTTGAAATAGCTTAATTTGGCTTTTGGCTCCATCTACACAGCAGGAAGTCAAAGGAAGAACACTCTTCCTTCGACTTCCCATACTCCTCATAAAATGAGGGTTACAGGAGTTGGAGTAAGAAATCCTCCAGTTCGACATTATTTCAAAATAAAGTGTAGTGTAGGCGCGCACTATGTTAGTTCAGAATAACGTCAGTTATTCCAAAATAACACTGCGGTGTAGACATATCTTTAGTCTCTAAGGCTACATCTAGACTGCATCCCTCTGTTGACAGAGAGATGTAGTTTAGGCACATTGAAATTGCTAAGGAAGTCGGGATTTAAATATCCCGCACCTCATTAGCATAAACATGGCCACCGCTTTTTTCGAAACAAAGTTTTTTATAAAAAAAACAGCAGTCTAGACGCAGATCTGTCAAAAATAAAGCCTTTTTCGACAGATCCTGTATTCCTCAATTTTACAGAAAAATCTGATAGAACTCAATACAAATTGAGAAGTTTTCTCTAGCTTTTTGTAAACTAGCCTATAGATTTTGAAATAGAAAATTATAATCTGGCTATTGAATTCCTTTTCAAACTATCTTTTAGGAACTAAAGAAGTGGTATCAGGTTAGTATTTTAGAGTAATTTATATAGAAAAAGTTTTAGGTTTCATGCCTGTGAATTTCCATAGGACTTTTATTATGCAATTAGCTATAACAGCTGGTCTCACACTGTGGGGCTGGATCCCCAAAGTGTGTCCCACTCTCATTTTAATGGGGCCATCAGGTCCAATACAAGACTTACTGGGCCCCAGGTTAATGCTGAAGCCAGAACTGCACCCCCACTTGCGGCAGCAAGACTCAGACTCCACCCCCCTACAGTGGTCAGGTAGTAACTGCATTGTCAGAAGGGAGTTGTGATGTGATGAAGTTTGAGAACCCTTGATCTTGGGGCCCTAGCAAAGACCAGGCCTCGCTGTTCTAGCTTTTAAAAATAAGGGTAGTTCCTTCCCTGAAAAGTCCACAGTCTGTACAATAGACAATTTAGGACAAGGAAAAGACTATAAACCCGATGGCACAAATGCCAAACCAAGGCACAGAGATTAAGCAATTTGTCCAAAGCTGTGGCAGAAGGGAAGAACTGAACCAAAGCTCATGGATTCCCATGCAATGCCTTAAGCAGACTAGCCAGAAGACCATCCTGCCTCTGCTTAAAAAATACACATTTTTAATTTTTCAATGAGAAGTTAATTCTATTTTAATGTTTTTCTGCTGCCTGAAAAAACCAGGCTAAACATATTGGCTGTGTCTACATTGGCACCCTTTTTCGGAAAAGGGATGCTAATGAGACAAGTCGGAATTGCAAATGCCACGGGGGATTTAAATATCCCCCGCAGCATTTGCATGAACATGGCTGCCGCTTTTTTCCGTCTTATTCCTGATTTTAAGAGGAATAAGGGATCTTCCGGAAAAGGCTTTATTTTCCAAAAGATCCAGTCTAGACTGGCGCTTTTCTCCGGCAAACCCCCGAGCCAGAAAAAAGCGGCAGCCATGTTCATGCAAATGCCGCGGGGGATATTTAAATCCCCTGCGGCATTTGCAATTCCAACTTGTCTCATTAGCATCCCTTTTCCGGAAAGCCACCGGCTTTGTCTACACTCGCAGTTGGGTGTAGGGAGCATGGAGCTCCGTGCCTCTGTGAAAAGCAGGCATGTAACTAAATGCCACTGTAATGGGGCATCGCCGCCCCGCACTATAGATCCCCTGATCACCGTGTGGTTGGCAGCACGAAGGGCGGGATACCGGCGATGCGCCAGCTGTTCGGCTGCCGCCGAGCAGACACACCATGGCAAGCCATGCCATGGTTTTAGTGGCACGGGAGGGGAAGGAGGAAGTGGGGAGCAGGCGTGAGCTGACACCGCTGACGTCAGCACACCAAAGGAAAGGGGCGGAGCACACAACGGGGAGCGAGGGGAAGAAGGGGCATCGACGGGGACACCGAGGGCCGACGGGAGGATTTAAACATGGGGGCAAGAACGCACGGGGGGGCAAGGAGAGACGTTATCCAATGCCGAGGAGAGAGGAGGAGGAAAGGACCCCACACGGGGCTGAAGTGTTGCGGCGGAAAGCCCCGCCAGTCGGACAGGACTACAGTCAAGTCCTTGTCCTTAGGGCCCTGCGCTGGGGCTTGTGAGTGAGGACGGGCCTGGGCCCAGGCCCCCCTCTCCCCACCATGCCCAAGGAGGGTCGTCTAGAGACCAGCCAGTAAATCGTCAATACCGGCCTTAAGACAGGATCCGACTATCATTCATTAAACCGGAGACTGGAAAAAGAGACTTGAGGCACACAGACTTAAGGTGAGCTGAAGGGACCTTAGAAACTGCGTTAATAAGGGGTCCATAAACAGACTGGGGCCACACCCGGTCACAGCCACCATGAAAGGCTCTGGCAGCAGGCAGCTTTCAGAGCCTTTCTCCATGGCTGGAGGTATCCCAGAAAAATTCCGCCACATCCAGGGAACGAGTCTGCTTTTCCGCTTTTTTTGCAGAAGAGCAGACACGTTCTTTCGGAAGCCCTGTCTTCCTCCTTCCACGAGAAAGAAGGGGTCTTCTGAAAGAGGAGGATTTTCCAAAATTTGGTCCAGTATAGATGGGCCAAGTGTCAGAAAAGCCTCTTCCAACAAAACTATCAGAAAAAGGTACGCAAAATGTGGGGCGCAATTTGCGTACCTTTGTCTGATAAAGCACTGTAGTCTAGACATAGCCAGAGAGACAGGGAGAAGTTGCAACAACATGGTGGCAGAGAGACACTACACTGCTAAAAATAGGAGTCTGGACATGGAACACATTACTTGGGTATTTAGGGAGCTCTGTAGGGAATATACCCCAGGGTTCTGGCATGCCTCCGCTTTTATTCGCCTAAACAGAGCCTTGCCCTCTACACTGCTGTTTTTACCCATGCTAGCTGGACATACAACATCTGGACTCTACACGCCACATTAAGTATAGACCTACCCTCAACGGTAGTGCATGTGAACAAGAAAGCAAGCCTAAGTAGCAAACAAACACTTAGCAACCACCAAGAAGTGAAAGTTTCTCCTCTTTTTTCGTTGTCCAGGCTGAATGGAATGGAAATTGTAAACAAGCAGCATAAAGGATGAAAAGTAAATTAGATTTTTAAATCATCTGTACACTTCTAGCAGTCTAAGATGTTGTTAATAACATGAGTAAAGACTTTTTTTGCCCAGCACTAAGCTAGAGGTTTAATCTCCTATTGATTTAAGCTGATGTACAGACTACATTTCTATTTACTTGATTGATTCTTACAGCTGGAGGGAGGCAAGTCACCTGTAAATTGGACATTTTTTTCTCAAGGTGCCTGTTAGATAAATGTTTCTATAAGCTAAATACCTTTATTTTTAATTAGAGGCAGTAGGTCATATGCACTGCTGGCATAAACTGGTGGGACTCTGGGGGAGTCAACACCAAGGGTGAATTTGTAAGTATTAATGTGTGTAAGATGCTTTGAGTTCAAGAAATAAGATTCAAGGTAGAAAAAAAACTATTTTAGCGCCCAGAGATCACATGATTCTCACATTACAGGTACAAAATATTTTTGTGTCTAAGAGCCCAATTATCAGAAGGGAGCGATTTAGAATTCAGGGGATGGGTAGCCACTTTCGGTTTGTACTTATGTCCCTTGACAGAGTTACGCAGGACTAAATTTTAAAACAGGAAATGGTGGTTTGGGGATACTTCAATTTAAGAAACCATGAAAGGGTCTGATTTTCAGAACACACTGAGCACCTGCCCTCTGAATGCCAATGGTCTTCACTATCAAGAACAACAAGAAGAAGCTTGAATGTTATAGTCACCTTACTGCATGAAAGAGGACTGTTGGCCCTTACTCAGCATGTGTGTGCAGGGGGGACTGTTTGGGTAGCTCCCAGTACCAAATTGAAGGCGAAGGGTCGATGAGTAGAGCCCTGCATGGGTATAAATTGTGTATAATATAGGGAGATATACCTATGCTGGTTGGGATGTCCCCTGCCACAGAACAAGGTTAAGTGTTTTCCTTTTATCTTTCAGTTTTAAAAAGCATAAGGGAAAAATCGGATTGCTCTTTAATAAATTGTATTTGCTTTGAACTATCAGAGGGGTAGCTGTGTTAGTCTGAATCTGCAAAAGCAGCGAGAAGTCCTGTGGCAACTTAGGGTATGTCTACACTACAGCGCTAATTCGAACTAAGCTAATTCGAATTAGCGCATCCAGACTTAAAAACTAGTTCGAATTAGCGTTTTGCTAATTCGAACTAGCATGTCCACACTGAGTGGACCCTGAACCGAGGTTAAGGATGGCCGGAAGCAGTGCCAGCAGGGCATCAGAGTAGGACTTAGAGAATGGAGCTGCTGTCTCAGGCTAGCCAATGGCTGTGCTTAAAGGGACCCGACTCCCACCCCGGACAGACAGTTCTCAGGGATTCCCCGCTTGCAAAGCAGTCCTGTCTTGGAGTGCCCTGAGTGCCCACACTGGGCACATCACAACACTCGGCCATCAGCCCGGCTGCACTTGCCGCAGGCTGCCATCCGGGGGGGGGGGTCAATCGGGGAGCTACAGGAGAACTTCCACCCCGCGGAGCCCGCAGAGCCACCCCAGTCCTCCCCATCGGGGGCTCGTACCCCATTCCTCCCTCACCCCCTTCCACTTACCCCTCCCTAGCCTCCCTTCCTGATGTACAAAATAAAGGGGGGCTAGGGAAACTCTCTTTATTGAACAAAACTCGGGGAGACTGGGAAAAGGAGGTGGGAGAGGGGAAGAAAGAGGGTGGGAGAGGGGAGGGCAACTAAAATGATCAGGGGTTTGGAACAGGTCCCATATGAAGAGATGCTAAAGAGACTGGGATTTTTCAGCTTAGAAAAGAGGAGAGTGAGGGGGGATATGATAGAGGTCTATAAAAGCATGAGTGGTGTGGAGAGGTTGCATAAAGAAAAGTTCTTCATTAGTTCCCATAATAGAAGGACTAGAGGACACCAAATGAAATGAATGGGTAGCAGGCTTCAAACTAATAACAGAAAGTTCTTCTTCACAAAGCAAATAGTCAACCTGTGGAACTCCTTGCTGCAGGAGGCTGTGAAGGCTAGAACTGGAACAGAGTTTAAAGGGACGTGAGATCAAGTCATGGAGGTTGGGTCCATGGAGTGGTATTAGCCAGGGGGTAGGAGTGGTGTCCCTGCCCAAGGTTTGTGGAAGGCTGGAGAGGGATGGCACGAGACAAATGGCTTGGTCACTGTCTTCGGTCCATCCCCTCCAGGGTCCCTAGGGTTGGCCACTGTTGGCAGACAGGCTACTGGGCTAGATGGACCTTTGGTCTGACCCAGTACGGCCATTCTAAGCTCAGGGTTCAGGGTCGGGGGTCTCACTGGACCACCCTGATTTTCATGCACACCTGCTCCTGGGTGGCCAGGCTGGCAGCTATCCTGCCCTAGACGGCCACTTTCCTGTGCCTAGTGTGGAGGTCGTGGATGAGGTCCATGATGTCCGCACTAGACCAGGCGGGCGCCCGCCTCTTGCGGACCCGGGCAGGCTTCCGGGAGCTGCCAGCCTGGTCCCAGGAAGAGGCGGAGGGCTGGGTGGCAGCAGGTGGCTGGCTCGAGCCGTGCCTGATGCAGGGTCTGCTGGCTGGGTGCTGGCAGGCTTGCACCTGGCACGGGCACCATAGCCAGCCCGTGCCCCTTTAAGGGCTCCGGGGCCGGGAGGGGGGCAGAAGAGTTTCCCTGGTGGTGCCCAGAGTGGCCACCAGGGCAAGCTGGGGAGGGCTAGCCTCCCACTAGTTCAAATTAAGTGGCTACACAGCCCTTAATTCGAACTAGGCGTTAGTCCTCGTGGAATGAGGTTTACCTAGTTCGAATTAAGCGCACGGCTAGTTCGAATTAAGTTCGAACTAGCAGTTTGCATGTGTAGCGCCTATCAAAGTTAATTCGAACTAACATCTGTTAGTTCGAATTAACTTTGTAGTGTAGACATACCCTTATAGACTAACCGAAGTGTTGGAGCATAAGCTTTCGTGGGCAAAGACCCACTTCGGATAAGGGATAAGGGATCTTTTGGAAAAGGCTTTATTTTCCAAAAGATTCGCGTCTAGACTGGCGCTTTTTTCCGGCAAAGCTCCGAGCCGGAAAAAAGCAGCAGCCATTTTTATGCAAATGAAGCGGGGGGGATTTAAATCCCTGCTTCATTTGCAATTGCGATGTGTCTAATTTGCATCCCTTTTACGGAAAAGGGATGCAGTCTAGACACAGCCTAGGTGATGGCCAGTGGTGTTCTGTTGGTTTCTTTCTTGGGCTTGTCCCGTAGCTGGAGGCTTCTGGGTACACGTCTGGCTCTGTTAATCTGTCTCCTCACTTCCTCATGTGGGTATCATAGTTTACAGAATGCTTGTTGAAGATCTTGAGGGTTGGAGCATATGCGGTTGTACCTCAGTGCTTGGCTGTAAGCAATGGATCGTGTGTTGTGTCTGGGATGGAAACAGGAGGCATGCAGGTAAGCATAGCGGTCCGTAGGCTTTCGGTATAGGGTATGTGACCGTCACTTATTTGCACCGTGGTGTCCAGGAAATGGACCTCCCGTGTAGACTGGTCCATGCTGAGGTTGATGGTGGGGTGGAAGCTGTTGAAATCGTGGTGAAATTCTTCCAGAGTCTCCTTCCCATGGGTCCAGATGATGAAGATCTTCAACAAGCCCAAGAAAGAAACAACTCAGGATTAAACAAAGACTGTGAATGGCTCGCTAACTACAAAAGCAGCTTCTCCTCTCTTGGTATTCACACCTCCAGATTAGCTACTAGAAGTGGACCTCATCCTCCCTGATTAGATCCACCTCGTCATCTCCAGCCTGATTCTGGCCTGCATATTTATACCTGCCTCTGGAAATTTCCACTACACGCATCTGACGAAGTGGGTCTTTGCCCACGGAAGCTTATGTCCCAACACTTCAGTTAGTCTATAAGGTGCCACAGGACTCCTCACTGCTTTTGCTTTGAACTGGAGATCATGATTGGTGGGTCCGAGAAGTATCAAGTGCGAAGAGAGCACCCCAGGGTGGGGATACCTTAGTCCCTGCCCTAGGTGACCACCACAAGGCTGGGGGTTGAGCCCCCCAGGAATCCCAGGCACAGCCATAGGGTTATGATCCGGAACTGGGGCTTATAGGCACTACTAGTAGTAGTAGTAATAATTAGTGTTAACACGTTAGCCTATTTAGTGCTCCAGCTAGTTCACAAAATTTAAAAACACAAATATAAACCCCTGGGAAAAATAAATAATCAATTAAATGTGATTTGGAAAAGGAGCAGCCTACAAGCTAAGTGACCACCAGAACAAAATGTGCTTCACAGATCTGGAAGCCTGGAGATTGTGGCAGGTATATTTGGTTGTCTCAATGACCTCGAATGTGCAGATTGGTGCCTGGTTTAGTCAGGGAATAGCAATTAAGGCCATGTCTTCTCTTGCCCGCACCAGAGATCGTTCTTCTGGCATTCAATTTAGCTGGTCTAGTTAAGACTCACTAAATCAAATGCTGAGGGAGCCCCAGTTGGCACCTGAACACTTCACAGTCGTGAGGAGTAAGGGAAGCTGACAGGAGCATTTGCTCTTATTGGCCACCCTCTGTGAAGACAGTGCCAAGCTCAGCTTAAAGTAAGCCGACTCCAGCTATGTATTTTAGGTAGCTGGAGTTGCGTACCTTAACCCAACCTTCCAGGTCTAGTGTAGACCTAGCCTAAATTACAAGCTAGTTGTCGCAGCTCAGGACAATTATACTTGTTCTTTCACAGGATGTGTTTAGGTTTTCAAGCTCCCCAGCCAACATCTCTCTTGGGCAGATATGTGCATCTCTCCCACTTGTGACAGGGCATTTCCAGGCTGCACAGTTCCCTGCCGACATTGTGAATTCTCCAGCAAACCAAATTGCCTTAGCAGTCCTGCCTCCCCTTTCCCCTTCAGAGGTTATAAAATCACGGTCCAGTCTGGTCCATTGCACAGTCATAGGATTTTTCAAATTGTACATTTCATGATTTCAGCAATTTAAATTTAACATGTCATGGTGGTGTAATTGTAGGGACTCAAAAAGGAGTTGTGCGCGGGGTGGGGGAGGTCTCAAGGTTACTGTAGGGGAGGTTGTAATACTCCTACCCTTACTTCTCTGCTGTTGCTTGTGGCAGTGCGGCCTTCTGAGCTGGACCCCTGGAGAGCAGCGGCTGCTGGCCAGGAGCACAGCTCTGAAGGTAGAGCCACTGCCAACAGCAGTGCAGAAGGATGACATGGTATGATATTGCCAACTTCACTTATGCGCTGCTACCTGCAGAGCTGGGCCCTCAGTCAGCAGCTTCTAAAGTCCAGTCATTCAGCTCTGAAGGCAGCAAATCAGTAGTCATGGCGGCATGGCATGATATTCCAACGCTTACTTTTGCACTGGAAGTGGTGGTACTACCTATTCAACAGCTGCCACTCTCCAGCGACCCAGCTCTGAAGGCAGTACAGAAGTAAGGATGGCAATACCATGACTCCCTAAAATAACCTTGTGATCTCTTCCTCAATCCCTTTTGGGTCACCACCCCAGTTTGAGAAATGCTGGTCTCTCCTGCGAAATCTGCATAGAATAAGGTGAAAACTCAGAATAGATCAGATTTCACAGCCCATGATGCATTTTTCACGGCTGTGAATTTGGGAGGGCCCTAGCTCTAAACAATGCAATTGCCCACAATCAAGTGGCCACACAGATCACTTCTACCAAGCACATTTATTCTTAGGGTTAAAATCAACCAACAATAACAGAACCTAACTGCAGGCTGATACGCTTACCAGAGACCAACCCATTTCCAGGCAGGGCTCTGGTTGGCAAAACAGTCCTTCAGACCCCACCAAGGTTTTTTTTCCTCTGGTCACAAGGTCATAACCACTTGGGCTCAGAACAAGCACAGCCAGGAATCTCTGAGTCACTTCTTTATACCATTTGGGTCTCTGATCTGTCTTCACGTACCAGGTAATCAGCCAACAAGAGGTCCCGCCTCTTGGAAAACTTCAGCTGTCTGAGTTCTTGCATAGCCAGAGGGTGTATACTTAGATACATCTCTCCCAACAGATTTCTTTGGAAACCACCTGTCTTTAAAAAGTCACATGGTTTCAGCTAAGGTGACAAGGTGAGTGAGAGAGTATCTTTTATTGGACCAACTTCTGTTGAGAGAGACATGTCTAATGTGTTTCTCTAATATTCTGGATCCAATAGGGCTACAACAGCACTATATTATTTCAATTAGTCCTTTGAAGCTATTAGAACTTACCAGGGTTTACATTAGTTACGCCTCCCTGTAGAGACATTCCACAGAATCCCACAGTAATAGATAAACATTTGCATTTTTAATACGAGTTCCTAAAATACATACAATTAATTCAGTATGATTTTTTCTGGCTGTTCCAGGAAGTTGCCAGACACGTGACATTAGTCCTGGTTGGGCTTTGTTAGAAACATTTTAAAGGCTGTGTAGGGGGTCAAAATAAGGGGAATCTGTTCCTGGAAGATTTTGAAAAATTGCAAACTGCTGTATAAGCCAGTGTAGTAAAATGTCCTTTTTTGTGCTGCAAATCTAGAGGTGGTATCATAGATGGGAATGCTTCTACTGCCAGGTTTCCAGGAGATTATAATATCATCTTGCATGTGACATTCTTCACCTGGGTTTGGAACCCAAAAAGACCCACTATTTTCAAGAAGGTATTATTCTTTGAGCTGAAGAAAGAATAGTTCTTCCATAAATTAGCTGAAGGGGGTTGGGTTCCTTCCAGAGCACCAAAGGCCCTTTGGTTCCTGTGAATTTACTGAGGTTCATAAAACTATTTCCAGCATTAAAGAAAAATGTACAGCATTGCTAAAAGTAAATCAGACCTCGGTGCAGTGCTTAAAAAGCAATTTTCTCTTTTGTCCATAGTTAGCTATTGCAAATAAGACCCAAAAGGTAACCATTACAAAAAGTAAAATGGTCATTTGCAACATTGTCTGGCCTGTTTATTTTCCTGTGCTCTTAAATTATTGGCAGGCTTTGTTTGCGTCAAGGTCTTCATGAATTTTTGAAAAGGAAAAACAAAAGTGACAATCTTACTTTTGTTTAAGATCCTATCAATATGATCTTTTCAAAGTTTGTTCTCTTCTGAATGCAGATCAGGTGTCCTCCCTTTTTATGATTAAACTCACAGAAATTAGAGATAGAAGAAAGACCTGGGGAGTCATCTACCCCATCTTCATACCAGTGCAAGACAGGTCCGTGTGTCCAATCCAGTAGCAAAATGACTCAAGCAATAAAGCTTCTCTTATTTGATTTGTATGACTCTCCCATGGTACAACAGATCTTCCCAACTTGCTATTCAGAATATTTCTACTGCTCAATTGTGCCCCTTCATTTCTACCGATAGCTTGTTGTCCTACACAAACATTTCCCATTTCTACTGTCTTTAAATCCTTCAGGCTGATTCTGCAAACAGTTTAACAATGTAAATAAAAGAATGAGGAGCCCTGTGTGGCACCTTTGGGCGTGTCTACACAACAGGGTTTAATTTGAAATAAGCTATGCAAATTGAGCTACGTCAACTGCATAGCTCATTTCGAAATTGGGAGCGTCTACACAGCATTTATTTCGACATAGAGCTCTCTTCCTCCAACTTCCCTTACTCCTTGTACAATGAGGGTTACAGGATTCGGAGTAAGAAGTCCTCCAGCTTGACAGTATTTTGACATTATTTCGAAATAACTGCCTGCTGTATAGACACAGACTTTTTTGAAATAATGTTAGTTATTTTGAAATAGTGTTGCTGTGTAGATGTACCCTTACAGACTTATTTGGGCATAAAGCATTTGTGGGAAAAATCCCACTGCATCAGATGCACCTTGCTAGATGGTGTTATAGGACTCCTTATTGTTTTTGCAAAGACAGACTAACACAGTTACCCTCACCTATACACAGTTCTCAAGATGTGGGCGTACCATAGTTTTATACAGGGGCAGTAAGATATTCTGTGTCTTATTTTCTATCCCTTGCTTAATAATTCTTAACATCCTATTTGCCTTTTTGACCGCCGCTGCACACTGTGTGGACGTTTTCAGAGAACTATCCATGATAACGCCAAGATCTCTTTCCTGATTTGTCATAGCCAAATTAGCCCCTATCGTACTGTACATATAGTTGGGGTTATTTTTTCCAATGTGCATTATTTTACACATATCCACATTAAATTTCATTTGTCATTTTGTTGCCCAATCACTCATAAGAAATTTTGCAGAAGAGTTAATCTGTCACTTCTGTAGTTTTAATTAAACTGTGGCTTTAAAAATGTCTCTGTCTTTTAAGGGCCTATCCCTATGAACACAATTGTCCTTTCACATCATGCCACCCAGAAGCCGTCTCCTTTTCCTTCTGTGGCCCCACTGACCTGGGGCCGATCTCACGGGCCCGAGTCAGGTCAAGTCTAATGGGATAAAAATAGTTGAACCCACACTGAAAACCTGAGCGATGATTAGGACATCACATAGGAAGAACTAGATAGGGAAAGAAGTGAAGTCTTTCCTTTCTGAGGTTCATGCAACCAGGTGGAAGACATTCAGCATCTAATTCCCAGGCGGCATCTATAACAAATACCGTGGGGCATTCACTTCCTGTGCGACGGCTTAAATTAAAAAAGAAGCACTTGCATCATTGGAGCACCATGATATCACTGCACATTCTAGAAATAAGAATACACAGCAACTAGCACATCTACCTGGCGTTGCTTGGGTCCATAAGGAGAGACTTAGGGCAGCGGGCTGGGAGCGAGGGGGTACAGGAGTCAGGCTGAGAGATGAGGAGGGGTTCGGGGCAGGGGGTTGATGTGGGGGTGATGTAGGAGTGATGGCTTGTGGGTGAGGAGGGACTCAGGGCAGGGGATTGTTTGAGGAGGCGATGGAGTCAGGGTTGGGAGGTGAGAAGGTATTCAGGCCATGGGGCTGGAGGTGTGTGGGGAGCAGGAGTCAGGGCTGGGGGTGAGGAGGTGTTCAGGGCAGGGAATTAGTGTGTGTGTTGGGGGGGGTGCAGAAGCTGGCAGGGGCCATGCTTCCTAAGCAACAGATCCTAGACCGGGGCCCACACTGGCCAATCAGTGGACCAGGGCTGGCCAGGACTGCATTGGCTGGGGGATGAATCCCCGGTCTGGCCAGGAGACATCTCCCCTGGGTGTCTCTCTCTAGGATAGCTCACACAGGGGCCATGCTGCATCTCCTTAGGGCTGCTGCACTGGCTAGGCAGCAAATCCCTATGGTTTGCCAAAGGGGGGACCTAACTGACCAGGTAGTGATGGGGAACCTTACCTTCACCCCTGCGCCCTGCTGCCCCAATGGTGTTACAGTATAGGTGTGCCAGTCTCCACCTCTGGCCCCTTGCTGCCCCCTATGGTCATTATACAGTATAACTATCCCTACTAGCAACCACCTCCCTTTCTATGAATAACAAGTGCATTCCATTCCAAGCACATCCTATTGTCCTGGCACAAACACTAACCATAACTTTAAGTTGCGGTAAGAGGAAGCTGCATACCAAATTTGGTGGTCCTAGTGCTTATTGTTTTGGAGTTCTTGAACACATAAGACTGATGGACAGACTCACTATCTCAGGGTATGTCTCCACTACCCCGCTAGTTCGAACTAGCGGGGTAATGTAGGCATACCACACTTGCAAATGAAGCCCGGATTTGAATTTCCCGGGCTTCATTTGCATAAGCGGGAAACCGCCATTTTTAAAACCCCGCTGGTTCGAACCCCGTGCAGCGCGGCTACACAGGGCACAAACTAGGTAGTTCGAACTAGGCTTCCTAGTTCGAACTACCGTTACTCCTCGTGAAATGAGGAGTAACGGTAGTTCGAACTAGGAAGCCTAGTTCGAACTACCTAGTTCATGCCCCGGGTAGCCGCGCTGCACGGGGTTCGAACCAGCGGGGTTTTAAAAATGGCGGCTGCCTGCTTATGCAAATGAAGCCTGGGAAATTCAAATCCCGGGCTTCATTTGCAAGTGCGGTATGCCTACATTACCCTCCTAGTTCGAACTAGGAGGGTAGTGTAGACATACCCTCACAGACAGAAAAACTCTCAAATATATTTTTGCTTAAGAGAAGGAAGAATTTGATGTAAATCAGTGTGTTTTCTATGATAGATCAAATTCTTTCCTGATCTTAAATCTTGTGCAACTCCAACAACTTGTTCGGGGCTGAATTATTTAAATTATTTATACATATATCTACAAGGAAGATTGGAATTCTAGGTTAATAAGACTTGGAAACAAAAAAAGAAGAGAAGCCAATAAACACTATCACCTGAATGCAGAATGGCTAATGTAACCTTTACATACATTTATCTGTTTATTTTTCTGTTGTAGAATTCATCATATTTAGTAATATTAAACAGTAATTTCCTTCCCCAAGTTGCAGGAAGTACAAATACTGTTATCTATTATAAAGCAATTCAAGCCTTACATTGCTGTAGGTATGCATGACAGTGATATATTAGAATTAAAAAAAATCTGTCATGGACAGTAGATGTGCAAAGTCTATTTGAAAATAATTTACTTGAGAATTTGTAAGTGATGCATGGAAAATTAGTTTTTCCATTTTTCCCCCCACAGTCAGATATTACTGCAAGCAATGGCTTAATTAATTCAGAAAGGGTTCGTGCTAATAGTGTGAATCTGTTACCATTTAAGATATTGATGCTCTTCCAAATGTGGTTTTAATGGCAAATGGGCCAGGGAGCTAGTAGTTGAAAAATTTTTAAAAGAAAAATATTTTTGCAGCTGTTTCTCCCTATCCTTCATGTACTGGCAAGAGTCATCTCTGTAAATGAACAATGAATTTTAATTGTGAATCAACTTCAAGTTAAGTTACTAGATTACTGCAGTCCATATATTAAATGCATCAATTTCTTTTATGTTATTTTAAATGGCTGCCAAGTCATTCCTGACTACTTCCATTTAAAATTGGGTAGATGTTTAAGGAAAAAAAGGAAAAGTTTTCAACCAAGCATTGTATCTAGTTAGTACAGTTACATTGTTTGTCAGACAAGGGCCTAGTCCTCTTAACATGAAGTTAATGCGAGCTACTTGTGACCTTAAAGGGACGCACGTATCTGAGGCCAGGTTTACACCGGACCTGGAAGGTCAGCTTAAGGTACTCAATTCCAGCTATGAAAAATGCATAGCTGGAGTTGTCTTATCTTAAGCTGAGCTGTGGCAGCGTCCAACAATGCAGGGGGCCAATGGGAGCAAATGTTCCTCTCGGTTTCCCTTACTCCGCGCAAAAGGAGGAGAACAGGATACCAGTGTAAGCTGCCCTCAGCATTCAATTTATGGATTTATACTAGACCTGCTAAATCGACCGCTAGAAGATCAATTGAACGGTAGAAGATCGGAGCGTCGATCTTGCGGTAAGTATAGATGGGCCCTAAGTGTTTGCAACTTGGGGCATAACAACTATAGCTAGCTCCAAGATGATAGATTTTTATTTCACTTGCCAGTAAGAAGCTACTGTAAATGCCTGGGGTATCTAGGTCCAAATTCCAATAAATGTTATACGGATCATAATGCGCATCCCTCAGTGGCATGGCCAGGGCTTGACTCCAGGCGAAGCAGTCACTGAACATTTGCAATGTAATATAAGTTAGGGCAAACGTCAAAGGACAGTGGTAGCTACCTGAAGGCACCAATTGAGTGTGTCACCTGTCTTGGGATATGTCTAGACTACATGCTTCTGTCGGCAGAGGCATGTAAAATAGGCTACCCAACATAGTCAATGAAGCGGGGATTTAAATATCCCCGGCTTCATTAAAATAAAAATGGCCACTGCACTGTGCCGGATCAGCTGATTGTCGGCACAGTGCAGCAGTTAAGACGCAGATCGGTCAACAGGGGAAGCCTTTGTCGACCGCTCCTGTAAACCTCGTTTCACTAGGCATGGGAACCTGAGGCCTAGGGGTTAGATGCAACCCCTGGCTTGCTTGGATCCGGCTCCCAAGGCCAGAGCAGAGGGCCAGAGGGGGTGCACGGGTTACACAGGCAGCCATTTAAAGTAGCGTTGGCTGCTCTGTGACTGATTGTCCTGGTGGGGCGGCCCATATGCCAGACCCAGTGGCTTGGCAGGCCAGATCTGGCCCATGGGCAGCATCTTTCCTGCATTTTCATAAAGTATAGTGTCTGGGTGGTGAAATAGGGACCAGTCTGCCTACAGAAACTCTATTTTTGACTTCTTGTTAACCAGTGTAGAGAGACAAGTTTATTTTTGTTAGTGCCTTGATGTTTCTCATGAGAGAATGACCCGCAGGTTGGGGTGAGTCTGCCCTGTTTGTCAGCAGTTTGTCCTGAATCTGGTCTTCTCAGCTGAGACCCACTGAAGCACAGTGACAAATGTAACACGACAATGCTGCATAATTAATCATTTTTATAGCTTAGATACAAAAACATTTTATCAGAAATAACTGCAAGGCCCAAGATGAAAATTTAAAGCTATGTACAGGCAGGGACTAGGAATCTTTAAACTCTTTAAGTATACATTTCATATTTTTGTACAAGTTCTTTTACATTATCATAGCAGTATATTTACAAACATGTCTATTTAAATACATATTAACACAAATCTTTTATGGCATATACAGGGTATTGAACCATTAGAAACAAAACCATGTTTTGTTGACACACCATGTTTTGAGTTGACACACTGGTTTGGTATCACCGCACGGTGCTTGACAGTCATTATTCAAGGTGATGCTGAAAGTTCTCGTTATCCAAATATTCAAATCATCACCAGCTCACTGGCACCCAGAATCAATGTATATTGCTGAGAGTATTTCACACTATCAAAGCATCGTGCAACATGCATATACCAGCGTCAGTTTGTGACAGCCTTCCGATTACACTTCAGGGCTTTGTTTGATTGCCAGGGCAGCAATCCCACAAACATGCAGGCTCGTACAGTAGTCCCACTGACTTTAGTGAGAGTATTCCTATGTAACATGTAGCATGGGCCTACATAGTTTTAAGCTCAGAGCTTTATTTTGTTAGCACTTTTATTTCTAGTATATTTGGAATGTGGGAGTGGTTTATTTCCCCATTTCTCCAACATTTCAGAATTTATTCTGCACGTTTAATGCCTTTTTATGCAGTTCCATAATTAAGTTGTATCCTGCCATCAGACATGAGCTCTTTATAATTACCTGGGCCAATATCCAGCCCCTCACTCAAGCTTGGTCACCATTGAAATAAATGGGATTTCTCAAAAAGTAAGGCACTATTCAATGTGAGCAAAGGGAGAACAATATGGTGGACAAATATTACAAACGCCACAACTCAACTTGGTTGCTGTGGCCCCCATATGTTCGGAAAGAAACAGCACAGTGCAGCAAAGGCTGGAAAAAAATCATTGCACCAAATCTGCACTAACTTAGCACGGACAATTCAGACACGTGTGTTTAATGTTTTTTAAGGCTAGCATATTTAGTCCTGATTCTGCAAACTCATATGCAGATGATTAGTGTTATGCATGTGAGTAGTCCCATTGACTTGAAGAGGACGACTGAGCTGAATAAAGTTAAGCATGAGTAGAATAAAGTTAAGCATGAGTTTGCAGGTTGATAGGCTTATATATTGTGAACATCCAGGATCTAGAATAGGAACACTGTTGTACACGTAATGCACTTTCTTTGACAATTCATAGCTGAATAAACATGAACGAGGAAAAGAACACACTCAAAAGATAAAGTTGCTGAGAAAATCCCAGAAGCAAGGTTAAATGACCTCTAACTCCATATGGCTGAGTTTAGGTGTACAGTCTTCTTGAAGTTCATACGAAACTAAAGGAAGATATCAAATTTAAAAAACCAAACCTGGAAGTTCTCCTAGGAAGCTATCCAAAGTCTCCATCAGCCCACTTTTCTTTTACATTTCTTTTACTTACCTTTTGTAGCAGGATGACATAGCTATTGTTTTATTACCCCAGGGAAAAATGGCTTTGAACTCACCAACTATATTTCTGAGGATCTGCAGGATATAATTTAGATACATTCTTAAAAGTGTTTGATTATTTCCTCGGGAAAATATAAAAACATAAACATTTTTCAGCAGCCTGCATGAGGCTCAATGTACAGAATGTTATCTATTGGCCAAATTCCAGCAGCCTGATCAATAACCAAAGCAAAAGGGAACAGCTGCAAGTTTTGCTAGCATGTCCTTCCTTAAGTCTTCACTGAAAATCAGGTTTTGGCTTTATCAGTATTCTGTAGCCATTGCCTACAAATATTTTTTCTAGATTTCCTGAACAGATTGTTCCACTGTCTCTTCTTCTACAGGCTGCATAGCTTCCTGTACATAAACTATGAACTCAGAGGGCTCCCCACCCTGTGTGTATACCGTCACTGTTTCAATTCCCTCCACTTCATCTGAGGAGACTACAAGGTGATGCTGTTCGGCCAGCTCCACTGAGGCCTGCTGCAAAGTCTCTTGAATCATTACAGTGTGATTGGCTGATTGCTCCTCTTCTTTCACCTAAAAGGAAATAAAAGAGTTTATACAAGCTCCAGATTTTCAATAAATAAATGGGCCTGTGGTGATCAAAGCACATGTATTAGGTGAACAGACAGGTATTTCTTGAAAGGATGTCAGACGTATACTGTAAATAGGTAGTAAGCATCCTTGGCTACATGAATTTATCACAATTTGTTATATCTTTACATGTAACACTGGAGTAATTCCATCAAAGTCATTCATCATTTCTAGTGGCATAATTTAAATAAGGATCTGTCCCATAATGCTCTCCACATAGCTAGCATCAGAATAGCCTATATAATATTAGACAAAATCTTGGAAATGTTGAAAAATTAACATTTTTACAAAAGCACATGCCTTTTTGTCAAAATTTTGACAAAAAAAAATGAGTTAACGAATATTAATTCAGAATATTTCAACCAGTTCGCTCCAGGAATATTTTGCAAAAACACATCAGTAACACAGCGCATATTAAATTTGAAGGACAGATCTTCATTCACCAGCAGATCCATACAACATGCAGAACTTATCTAAAGTCCTGAATCAACAGTTCAAAGTAATAGATACTTAAGTCATTTACAACAAGCATAATCTCTTCAATTAAAAAAACAAAACAAAAACAAGCAAACAAAAAAACCACAGACTAGTGAGAGGGTGGAATTGTAATTTTTCTGAATAAAAAGTGCAGGGTTTTCTTTTTTTCCAGAATGTTTTCTAGATAATACTGCTGTGCTCAATAACGAGGCTGGTTTCATTTGTAGGCAGGACCATAAACAAGTCGGCTGCTCCGTATAATTAATGTAGATTGTCTCCTTTTTTATTCAAGCTTGTTTCTGTTTCATTTAACCTGAACAAATGTTTTGTAAAATGACCCCCCAGAGATAAATTATAATTTATTTCACACTGGAAGAAGGTAACTGACAGAAGTTGTACAAGGTGATATTCATTCTGCAATGAATGCTAGTCTCATATCACCAAGTATATCTATAAATCCCCTACTTATAACAAGAACCTGGACAAATGGGAGTAATGCTAGCTCAGACAGATCCCAGGATACAAAGCACAAGTCCGTAGCATTTCAGGCAAACACACAAGGCATAATAAAAGATGTGATAACAAATGATTGATACATTATCATTTTCTTGCATCCCATTGTGTACTACAGTGCAAAAGTCAGACACTTGCTTCTCTGGGGATAGTATCTGATGGTAACATGAAATATATTCAAAACAGCAGCAAGTTAGAAGAAGAAAGGGAGGGGGAGAGTCACCCATGTACAAAGCATAGATTCTACAAAATTAAGCAGATTAGAAAAAGGGCTGGTTGGCAGAATTAGCAGATGGGTGGGGTAGTAACCTAATACACTTTTTTCCAACTCTCATGCCTATTACAGTGTTAGGGAAGTGTTAAATATGAAACAATCGAGTTCAACAAAAAGCCGGAAGGTCATTACTCTTACCCCCACTACTTGTGGGGAAAAAACCTCTACAATGAAGATTTGCAGCATGTGTTTGAGTCCTAGGGGTAGAAGTGGGCAAGGCTAGAAGCCCTACGTGCATCATGCTTTCTTGTATAGAAAAGATTGTCAAAGTCAAACAAAGACAAAGAAGTTCAGATGTTAAAATTATCCAAAGGAGGCCCACTGTCTGTGTATCTGTGATACACTAATGAGAATACATGGGATTCCATCTGGAAAAGGATTTAACTCATAAAAATTCCTGCTATTGTTATTTACCTTAATGGCGTATGACAAGGTACCTGCTGAGAGTACAAGTTGGTTCTCCGAGTTCAAATGAAGCTCTGCCTCAGTAAGGATGACAAGTTAGGTTGAATTACAGAGTTGGGGGGTGCAGAGACGTGCTCCTACTGTATTCAGGTTCTGAACAGCTGAGTGTCACTGCTAAAACCATCAGCTCTAAATAATTGAAACTGAGAGCTACAGCCAACATTTTTATAGAATGGGAAGTGATTTTGAGTGACTAGTTTGAAACATGTTAAAAGACTCTGCACCTGCTGTCTGAAAATCAGCCCTATTTAAGGTATCTCAGAATAGGCTCAATGGTCACTACTGAAAATCTTGGCCTAAGTTTTTGAAAGGTAAAAGGCCAAGTCCATTTGCAAAATATTCACACCACTGTTCACCTGCATTCCACCCCTTCAGCACCACTGTTCACCTGCATTCCACATCTTCAGCACCACTTTGGAAGAATAGCTACAAAGAGAAAAGGCTGACTTTTTTTTTTTTTAAAGATGAATCCTTAAATTTTGTAGAGAGAAATGAATCGAGATTGAAATCTTCATTGGCATGATCATGTCCTCCTCTCATGAGACTAATCACTAGTAGCTGATCCAGTATGAAAGGAAGAGCACCGTACAAAATGTACTATTTAACACTAGAGATTTGGACAGAGCTGAGTTTGCAGAGCAATTAAAATCCCACATCTGGCTGTGAAACCTGCACACAAACAGCAGCAATGCTGGATAGAAGTAGCATTTAGAAAAAAAAACAGAGCTTTTAATATTCTAGTTCCCTCCAACGTAAAGCTTTATTCCTGCAGCACGCACAATCTTCTACGACTGGGGCTCATTTTAGGAAAGTGACATTACATTCATTGACAGCTGGAAGTAAGCTTAATGCAATCTGAATGGAGTTTGGGTTGCTTTGTTTTAGTTTCCCTAAATCAAACCCATACACAATTTTTAGCAGAGTCTTGAGCATGCACCTAAATAAAACAGATTTGACATGAAAATGAAAACAGAATCTCATTGAATTCAATGACAACAATCTAATACTTATTCAATTATAGTCTTTGGAAATGAACACGGCACATAAAAAAAGTTAAATTAACTATCCCATCTCCCTTTATTCATGTGTTTTACTGTCCTGGTCATGCAAAGTAAAGATGACTTAGTGCCCTTATTCTTGTGTTCCTAGCTTTTGGTATCTCTTTGGGACAACCATCCATCACCCTTTTAGTTTGACAAATTGCTGTTACTGGGATATTTACATTTCAAATCAGTTCAGTGTTTACAGGCATTCGACTTGGTCCCTATTTTGTTCCACGGGGTATATAAACTTTTCAGAAGGTTAATTTATATCCCTCAAATAGGAGAGATAGTGGGGCTGCTGCCATCAAAAAGAATGGAGATGACACTTCCAATTTTGTGTGGGGGGGGGGGGGTAAGAGGGAGGGCCATGTACATTTTCCCCAAGGCTAGCAACCATGACCTCTTTTCTGTCTGAGAGGCATCTGAAAGACATCTAGTCCTTTTTATCATGCCTTAACAAATGGTAACAGGAATTTGATGATATGCCCTGCTACCTTATTCAATCAATTTGGTACCTGCACAGATATGCTTTACGGGCTAAGTCCCAATCTCAAGATAAAATTCCCAATGGCTTCATTGGGACCAGGATTTTACTCCAAGTACATATATCTAAAAAAAAAAAAAAAAAGCTGTGTGTATGTGCCTATAAGTCACATATAAGTATGGTTAAGTAAATTGAATCAATTAATTCCAGACCCAAAACTGGACTAAACAAATAAAGTATTAGCCACATAATCATTTAAATAAATCTCACAATACCATAATAAAATAAACTACTGATAAGTAAAAGAAAAGAATATATCTCCATCCTTGAACTACAAATGACACCAGAATAATAAGAGCAACCAGTTTGTGGTTGGTTTCTTGCCTACAGTCTCCTTGTTTTGTTGCATGCGCTTTAGAAGGGTCAAGCAAAACAATTTGCTTTAAAGAAAAACCCTTAATCAGAATACACATAGCTTTATTTGTTTTCAAACTAGGGCGGGGCTACTCAACACACGGCCTGGGCTCATTTATTTGCGGCCCATGCTGCGGTTTGGGTTTACATGGGGCTCAACACGCAGCCCACGGGTGGGATCCTTTGAACATGGCCTCCACTGGGAACACGCTCCACAACAGCGAGGCGTCTCCCAGGCTGGGAGAGCACTGAAAGATTTAAGCGGATGGTCTGGCTGGAATAAACAGGTACAGGGTGTCGGCATTTCTAGTCTCCAGGGAGGAGGTGCTAGGAGCGCATGGGCACTGTGGGAAGTGCTGACCGCTAAGCCTTGTGGGCAGAGCCTGAGAGGTTCTGACTGGCTCACACTGGCTACGTTTGGGTCCAACGCCACGGCTTAAGCTTTGTATTCATGTCCGTCACTGTGAAAGCTATTTGCATATATATTTGCATGTATATGCAGCCACACTTAAGTTGTGACCCTCGGCATGTGCTGTGGGTATCACTGTGGCCTCCGGGGCTTCTAAAGTTGGGTAGCCCTGTCCTGGGGTTTAATCATGTGAACCTCATTGTTAATAATGAGAAGAAGGGGAAGGGGAAAATTGACACAGTCTTTCAAGCAAACCAGGGGTGCCACATTTACTTTTTAAATGTTGTGATATTAAGGGAGGAATCCCTAGAACTGAGACAATGATGGGAGGAGGGGAAGAGACAGCTCCACATTCAAGTACAATGGATATGTAAAAAAGTTTCTTTAGAAATCAGGTGCTTGCATTAACCCCTCATGGTGCAGAGAATGCAGTTTACACCTCCTGTGTGACAGCAGGGCCAGCTGCATCTAGAGATGGATTCCCTTCTGAGGTCAGAGGGTGTCTGCATTGCTATCATCCCTAGGGGTTGCACCAGGGAAGACCAGTCTTGACCTGTGGGGCCAGGGATCTACAGGAATCTTGCTAGCAGAGAAATGAGAGGAAGGAAGAAACAAAATAAAAGGGGGAAATGATTGAAAAGCCAATATTTTCTTATGCTTTTTTTTTTTTTTTTAAATCCAACTTGGGGGAAAAGCCAATACAATGGGAATACTGTGGCATGTATAGTTAGTTCCCAGTTAACAATACTATAAGGGGATTTTATACTAAAACTCAAGTGCTTATCATGCTAAATTAGAAAACAGCTAAGCATTCTGTCCCGTTTTGATTTAGGGCCACTCTAAGAACATAAGAACGGCCGTACTGGGTCAGAACAAAGGTCCATCTAGCCCAGTATCCTGTCTGCCGACAGTGGCCAGCATCAGGTGCCCCAGAGAGGGTGGACCGAAGACAATGATCAAGCGATTTGTCTCCTGCCATCCCTCTTCAGTCTCTGACAAACAGGTTCAGCAATAGTAGGGAGATTAATCTACCAAGTAGTTTTGGGATGGGAGGAAGAAGAAAAAAAGATAATGGAACAACTTTCTCCTGTTATTTGTATTACCATAACAACTAAGAATCCCAGGTCACAGACTGGATTCTGTTGTGCTTTGTGCTGCACAAACACAGAACAAAAAGATAGTACTTGCCCCAGAGAGCTTACAAGTATTAGACAAGAGACTATAGATGGATGCAGACAGATTGAGGGTGGGAATATGAGGAAACAAGGCAATGCCGGTCAAGATGATAAACACTTAGCACTCCAGCAGCCTAAACCAGTGTCAAAATGTGTGAATGTATCAAAGCAAAGGAGAGTTTTAAGGAAAAACTTAAAGATAATGTGTTAGCCTAGACAGGACAGAAATTTAGATCTGTGACTTGTTAACATAGAGATGGTAGCTGAATTTGTTTGCAGTGAGAGTACTTGAGATAAGACGTACAGGGAGAAGGGAGGAGTGGGGGCAAAAGCAGAGCCTCATGGCTCCTCTCAGAAAGTTGGAGGAGGATGAAATGATCCTACAAAGGATTCACGGAAGAAGCAATTGGAGAGGTTAGAGACATGGAAGTCAAGGAACAAGATTTCAAGAATCACATGTCTGATACTACCCAAAGAGACTCACAAGTCAAGAAGGGATGAGGGTGGAGTACTGGTTCTGAGATTTGACTAGGAAAGAGGTCATTAGAGACTAGCACGTGCTGTTTCAGCAGATTGCAAGTGGTAGAAATTGTCTTGGAGAGGCTCTAGGAGAGAAATAGAAATTAGCTCAAGATAGTGGCAGTAAACAGCATGTTCAATGAGTTCAAAGATGCATGTGAAAAAGGAGATGGGGTGATAATAGAAGAGGCGGTCAAGTGTGGGTTTATTTAAGATGGGAGAAACTAAAGATTGTTGCTCTACTTTCCCATATTTTAGACCCAGGCATGAATCAGTATTTCAATAAAAGTAAACTGAAAAGCTGAACAAGAGAATCCACCAGCATTATATGAATAGTGAAATATCCTGAGCTGAAACTTGACATGGGGATAGAAACTTGAATAAGCTGTTGGATGAAAAACTGATGCAAAGAGAATTATTTGAATTTGGACTCAAGCAAGAAGTTGATTTATGGCTGTTTATGCACAAATCTGAACACATAAGAAAATCGCCACTTGAAAATAAGAACAGCGACACTGCGTCAGATCAGTGGTCCATCTAGCCTAGTATACTTTCTTCTGACATTGGCCAGTGCCAGATGTTTCAGAAGGAATGAGCAGAACAGGGCAATTTCAAGTGATCCATCCTCTGTTGTCCTCAGAAGTCCCAGCTTCTGGAAATTGGAGATTATGGGACAGCTGAAGGAAAGAGGTTGTGTCCCCAACCATATTGGCTAATAACAATTGATGAATCTATTTGTCTAATTCAGACTCAGCCTATGGCTCTAGAATTTGAACTCCAACCACTACGACCCATCTTCTGATAACAATCAAGACTGCATGGATATGTGCACATCCTGACATGGTGTGGCCAGAGGGACACTTCTTGAAAAAAGACCTTTATGCCCCTTTAAAAGTACACAAGATTACTGAATCTCTGCCTTAGAACACTTCAACTGAAAGCTTTGTTAGCCAAGACACTAAACAGGGACTCTTTATGCATAGTATACAAATGCCTGGACTTTTAAGGTGTATGCTTTGTAAATCTCCACTATAATGTGCGGAAATCTAGAGCTTTCGGGGACACCAGCACTTATGAAAGGATGATTTGGATAATGGAGTGGGGAATAAGCTTATAAAATTTGTACGTGACATGAATCTGAGATGGGCTACAACAATTTTGGAGGACATGATTCAAAATGGCCTTGACAAATTAAAGAACTCATCTGAAATCAACAAGAAGGATTTCAATAAAGACAAGTGCAGAGAAATTCACTTTGGAAATGAAAATCAAATGCACAACTACAAGATGGGGGAACAGCTGGCTATGTGGTAGTACTAATGAAAGGTATCGAGGAATGACATCACAAATTGAATATGAGATAATGTGATGCTATTGTAAAAAGTCAGATATTCTGGGTGTATTAAAAGGGGTTTCTCAACTATTTTTTTAAAATAAAGTACCCCTTTTAAAAATAAATTATAAGTACCCTCAGTACCTACAGTTTTCAGACACACAATTTTTTTTCTACCATTGTAACACATTTGTTTAAACAACTGAATCGTACTCGGGCGGGCGATAAAAAGTACAAACATAATAAAGCGCTGTAAAACTTAGAACAAAAAATCAGTTTTCTCCAAGGCCGTGTCCAGACTCAGAGGTTTTTTCGGGAAAAGTAGCCTTTTCCCGAAAAAACTTCCCCTGCGTCCAGACTCAAGCCGCGTTCTTTCGAAATTATTTCGAAAGAATGCGGCTTTTCTTTCGATGGCGGTAAACCTCAATTTACGAGGAAGAACGCCTTCTTTCGAAAGTTCCTCTTTCGAAAGAAGGCGTTCTTCAATGTAAAGAGGCCGTCTTCGAAAGAGAGCATCCAGACTCGCTGGGTGCTCTCTTTCGAAAAAGCGGATTTCTCTTTCGAAAGATCCGCCTGCAGTCTAGACGCGATCTTTCGAAAGAGGCTCTTTCGAAAGATGCTTTCGAAAGAGCCTCTTTCGAAAGAAGCCTGCAGTCTAGACATAGCCCAAATGTCAGTTGTGTTGATGTACCCCTTCGACATCTATCGAATACCCCTAAGGGTACTCGTACCACTAGTTGAGAAACACTCAGATAGAAGATGCAACTGTCCTGCTGTACTCAGCACTCATGAGGCCTCAGTTTGAGTACCAAGTCCAGTTCTTTGTGCCGCTTCTTAAGAAAAAAGTGGACAAATTGGAAAGAATCTGGAGGATTGTAACAAAAATTATAACTTAAAAAAAAAAACCTGTCCTATTAGTACTGTTTACAAAATAAGAATGTTTATGAGAAAAGACAGATACCATTCTTACTGGCCGCTATAAAGATAACCGTGATCAGCTGTTCTCCATGTCAGCTGACGGCAGGACAAGAAGTAATGGGTTTAATCTGCAGCAAGGGAGATTTAGCTTAGATATTATGAAAACCTTTGTAACTATCATGAAGAGGCTTCCAAGGGAGGTTGTGAAACGAGCTTTTTATGCAATAGATTGGACAAACACCTGTCAGGGATGGTTTACCTTAGTCACCACCTGGCTCCTGGCTCCATGTGGTTAGCCTTGCTGTTTTCCTCACCCCAAACAAGCTCCCTTCTCCATTCACATGCACATTCTTATCACAGGGTGGAATGCAGCTTGGAGCAAGTTAAAAGCAAAGCGGCTGAGAGTTACAAAGATTACAAAGTTGCAAAGCTCAACAATCTTACAAGTTGCAGAATTTAAAAGGCAAAGTAACTGAATGTTACAAAGAAACAATTATAAAGCTTCAAAGCTCAATGGTTACACAAAGGTACCTTGGAAAGCACAACTGACTGAGAACAATTTCCATCTTAATCATCTACAAATCATCAGTAATAAAGTGACATAGAAGACAACTACCCCCCTCCTCTGAAACAGTGTACACAGCAATGCAGTCAGCAGCAGATTTTGTCATTCTCTAAGGCATGTGTTGGAAGAACATTTTCAGAAAACGTATGTGTAAATCAAGTAATAGCTCGGACAGAGGCTTTATACAACAACTGGCAGGGGGCTGCTCTAGCCTGGCTGGGCCACTGGTTAACCATTTATTAAGAAGGGTGATGCTTACCATGTAATTGGTTAACCAGCTACCTGTTAACATCCCTAGTGACCATATCAATGTAGTATGGATTTTTAAAATGTAGATCTTTTTAGGATTCACATTGTCCTATACTAGTGTGCATTAATCCTAGTATATGAATAGCGTATTCTTGTACTTGTGTATACACTTTTAACACAAAAACATTGTGATTTTGCAAAAGTGAAAATTAAGTAAAACCCCTCTTTCTGGGGTTCAAGACTTGGATCTTTTTTTATTTCCACCTTTCAAACTTCTAGTTAAAAAATGGAATCAAATCAATGTTTTAGAAAACACAGAATTTGCTTTTATTGTTCTTAGAAAATGCTGATTTACTGGAATAATATTTCTGGGAAAAATAAACAATTCTAAGCCTCCCTCTTTTTCCAATCTATTTCTCTGTTTCACTACTGTCTCTCTATCCTCCCTTTAACAGCTCCATAACAACTCAAGCTCTGCACCACAAAGAAAGCTTCTCATCGGATCTTCTCCTGGATAATATTCTGATGGGAGCATTAATGCCGAAGTGGCTTGAAACTGACAAGACTGAGTGTCTGTTCCCTTAATGCTGTCAGAGCTGCAGAATAGAGTCTTGTCAATTTCAGATGCTATTGCTAATGCTCCACATTGACATCTTGGTTTCTTCTCGGGCATTTAAGAATGCATATTATATTTCCTGGTAGTAAGCTGTACATTTTCATAGCTGTCACACAATCAATTTTTCTCAGTGTAGATATCAACATTCTCCTACGCTTGATAATATTTTTACACTAGCTGTCAGTAAGGGTTGAACGAATGCAATTGAGGACCATAGGCACAACCCACATAGGCCCTTCAATGGCTTCAAACCTATGCCATAACCTCACCCTGTCATGGGCTGCTCTTTTGGGGGGCAGAGTTAAGCGGAATGGTACCAGTTCTCATCTTTAGGCCCTACAATTTCAGGCCTTCTGCTGGAATTAAGTTACACTTGGGTCACATTTTCTTTGTGACCATGAGGGTTGCGAATAAAACTTTCTAAATGAAAGCTTAAGATTTTGATTCAGTCATGTAACTCCAGGAGTCACATGTGGGGCTATACACCGCCTAGCCCATAAGAACAGCCATACTGGGCCAAACCAGTGGGTGACCCCTAGTTCGTGTGTTATGTGAAGGGATCAAGCATAAAAGACTGAGTGTTCCAACTTTTCTACTGGGAGAAGACAACCCAGGAAAGACAGTGGAAAGTAATAATGCTAGTATATAACAATGTGTGTGTGTGGGGGGGGGGGAACCCCCTCTCCACCAGGTCCCAGCCCAGGGCCTTGTCAGTGGTGGGTTCATCCCACCATTAGCTCAATGGGGAATCCGCCCACCACATGCTGAGCTCTCGGGGATCCAACTCCCCACCCAGGCTACTTTCTACCCGGTTCACAGCAGGCGGTTTCCTCCTCCGTTCTTTCCAGGCTTAAGGCTTCTCCAGCCATTCCCTGCTGGCTGGTCTCTGTGGTTCGGTCCATCTGTATCCTTCCCTGCAGCAGCAGCTCCTTCTTTCTCGGTGGTCAGCCCTGCCTGAGCTGTTCCACTGGTCTTTATACCTGCCCTCCAGTTGGAGCATGGCCAGCAGGACTGTGGAGGTAGGGCTCTCTCAGACATGTAAGCCTGATTAACTCTGTCACCGTCCCACAATTGACACAAGAAAATCAAGGTCTTAAGACAGAGTGTGAAAGAAAATTTTCACAACTGGAGAACAGTTAGGAATTCAGAGCAATTATAAGCTGACAAACCATCAGGCTCAAGCCAGCTTTAAAACATTTTTTGCTGTTCAAGGCTTTTCTGTTGTCCATGGTAAGGCAAATAGCAGAGGACTCGGCAGAGTCTGGTTAATACTGTTTAGAATTTTTAAAATATCAAGAAAAATTGACTGGATTATAATCTTAAAAGCCATTCACTGGTGAGAAAATGAACAAGAGGCCAGATAATATTACATTAAATATACAGAATTATATATATTATCAGCAAAAGCTTATCAGCATTGATACTGGAAATAAAGAGTATTCTTATGGACAAGCAGTTAAATTGGTAGACAAACAAGTAGACTTCACAGTAAATCTAGGGAAAGATTTTGAATCTATAACACAAATTACTAAAAAACTGTGCAATCTCAGTTCAGGACACAATTGGTTCTTTATATTTCTAGGACAATGGAAATATTGAAAAAGATGCAAGAAAGTGGGAGCAAAAGGATTCTAGAATTTGATACAGGATCAGTGCTTATGTTAACAGCTGTAAGGGCTAGTCAGCTTGAGTTACAAGCACCACTGCATTCCAGTTAAGTGGTTTTGTGTGTGGATAGGACTTGAGTTAGGGGCAACACTTGAGTTAGCAAATCAGTGAAGACCTGACCGGTGTTGGTCCTATAGTGCTTAAAGTGTGTGAAAAGAAGTCAATTAATAAAATAAAAAACAAAAAAAAACCCTTATTTTTTATCACAAATATCAGTACAGCTAACTAACACAGGGGAATACAAAAGATGTTCCTTTCACAGCCATTTTACAAACAAACAAACAAACAAACAAACAAACAAACAAACAAACAGGTGTCTAAGAGCTAATGCTACCTCAGCTTAATGCAAAATAAAGACATACTAAATACATTTACTAACCAACTACTTTCAGTTTTGTTCTAAAAACCCTGAAAGTAAGATTTTTCAACATCTTACATTGAAAAAGAGCTGGAACTTCACACAGGGAAAGTAATAAACAACTATTATGCACAAATATCCAACCATTATGCACACAGGAAAAAATTCCACCTACAGTAAAATATCGAAACCTCTAATTCTTATTCAAAAATTGGCCTTTACTGTATTCTCATTAAAAGAAAGAGAAGTTACCTTTGTGAAAAAAATACATAGTCCATGAAAAAAAAAGAGAGAATAAAATGTATGTATTCTAAGAAACAGAGGAGCTCTTACCTGCTTTACCACTGTAACAGTTCCAGGTGCCATGGTAACTACAGAAGCAACAGCAGCAGCATCATGAGTCTCTGACCCCAACTCAATGATTTGCTGAAGGATGTTTACAGCTGTGGGGTCAAGTCTTTCACCTTATCAGAAAGACAATGGGCACAAGACAATTACAGCCAAGACAGCTCTAAGGCTACAGTGCACCAAAGTGCTCCAAAGCTCTTCTCTTTCTGGCCTCCCTCCGCCTCCACTTGCTATATATTATAACAGCTCGATAACATGACATTTTAATAGTGGATTCAGGGGAGAAAGTATTCACAAAATAAGTGTCCTCAGGAACAGGATGGACAAATTGAACTGCATAGTTCCTTGTTAACCATATCTGAAAGTGATCTAAAAGACCTTATTGACTGAATAATCAATAGGGAGAACATACAGCAGTAACTATAAACTACAAAGCTTTCTGACTCCAAATGAGTACTGCTCAGGGTTCAGCTTTAACAGAATTTGAACTTGTAAGTTATAAGCAGGATAGCTATTTTGTATACTGCTCGTCTACCATTGACATCTGCAGTGCCTCTCAACCTACAACAACCACCCTTGTAAGTAATGTGCTGCTGTAGGGGAAAATGAATTGTCATGCCTGGTTGCTCTATTTGTACAG
This sequence comes from Pelodiscus sinensis, assembly GCF_052426305.1. NCBI lineage: Eukaryota > Metazoa > Chordata > Testudines > Trionychidae > Pelodiscus > Pelodiscus sinensis. The sequence goes on along the minus strand of NC_143053.1, from coordinate 14,260,448 downwards.
CGGTTTTTGCCACACGTTTTCATTTTCTCAGTGTGAGCCTCTGCCAGAGGAATAGTCAGTTTACAAAAAAAAAAAAAAAAAAAAACCTCAGATTATGCCCCTTTAGCATCATGAAGGGGACAGAACAAGACCACATCAAGTCAGTACAAAATTCCTTTTGTGAGGAGGAATTCCTATCTCTGCACCAGCTACCTACCTATCTGCATTTTAGGGAACGTCTACAATACTGGAAAGATCACTGTGGTGGTTGATCTTCCAATGTTCGATTTAGCGGATCTAGTAAAGACCTGCTAAATCAAACACTGAGGTTGCACCCGTTAGCATTGGAACTCTTCACAACAGTGAGGAGTACCAAGAGAGGTTGATGGGATTGTTTCTCCAGTTGATTTTCCAGAGTCAGGACAGAGCCCTAACTCAGCTTAAGGTACGTCGACTCCAGCTATGTTATTTATGTAGCTAGAATTACGTACCTTAAGCTGATCTTCCTCCATAGTGTAGACCTGCCTTTAGAATTCTCTGGAAGGAAAGAACGGGACAGACTATGTTATGCTGATACTCAGTCTGCATATGTTAGAGCATCCACTAGGCTGCTGTAATTCATTCAAGGGCAGGGGCAGATCAGCTCACAACATAAAGGGGGCTGTAACTAAGTCCCTGACTCCAAACTCCACTTAGGAGAGAACATGATCAATATAACTTAGTTCCAAATATGAAGAAGTTGACATGCTGTTATTTGTATTATTCAGTATTTTATTGAGGGAAGTGAAAATTATTTCACCTTATTTTAATTTGTTTTTAATTTGTTCTAGATTGTGACTGTGTAACAAGATGATGGATAAGATCTTACTTCTCTTCAAGTTTTTCCAAAGGAAATACGTCAAACAAATATTTTGAACAAAGTTTGAATCACTAATCTAACAAAATGTGTTTTGAAAGCTTTATACTTAAACTTAAACCATGTTGAGCTTATTTGAAATTTAAAGGTATACATGAATAAGCAAAGATTCACAACGTATTCCTCTGACTCATTCAGAATTCTCACTGGGGAAAAATAAATTGTCGGTAGCACATCCTGATTTAATGTGCTTGAAAATTCCATTTTGCTACCAATTTAACATATTTAACAAACAAAATATGTTACCCAAACCTATAATCTCTCCAAGTTCAGGTCAGCAATGTACATTTCAAGAATGATTTATACGACCTCATTGCAATAGATCCTCTGCAAAAATGGGATCTTGTGATAAGTACTCTGATAAGCAGCGTCACAGAGACCGTTGTTTATCTTCTCATTGAACACATACCCACAGACCCAGCTCTGCCATTTTAGTACTTTTGGAAGCTTCAAACTTTCCCTTTTTCCTCCTGATTTTTCATTTGGCAAACATTAATTAGTGCTCCCCTGGTTTTTTTTTCCAAACACAAACCAATACAGCTCTGGCAGGGTTACTTTAGGGTTACTATATCTGAACTTTCAAAAAAGAGGACACTCCTCAGAGGGAGTGTGTCTGTATCGGTATCTACCAACTCACGTTGTATTAATATTATATATATTACATGACACATTAATACAATACAATGTGAGTTGGTTCCTTGTTTGTGTATCATCATAATTAAGAGAGAATATGTATGATAGGTCAACTATTCACCTGTAGGTCCTCTGCTGGCTGGTTGACTCTAGCACAGGGGTGGGGAATTATTTTTGACAGGAGGCCACTCCAAGATTTTGGAAAGTGGTTGAGGGCCTCACTCTTTCAGGATATTAATGGAGGAGATGCAGGGTCTGGGATGGAGATTGGGTGCAGAAGGGAGTTTGGGGTGAGGGACTGGGGTGCAGGAGGGAGACTGGAGTCTGGGAGGGAGTTGGGATGAAGCAGGCAGTTTTGACCTAGGGCAGGGGACTGGAATCCAGGGGTTTGGAATGTGACCTAGGGTAGGAGGGGATTGTGATCTGGTGCAGGGGATTGGGGTTCCAGATCTGGGAGGGGGTATGGGTGTAAGAGAGGGACAGAGAATTTGGGTATGTTGAGTGGGGGAGGGGAGCAGAGAGTTGGGGCAGGAAAAGGCTGGGGTGCCAGAAGCAGGCTGTGGCCAAGAGTCTTACTTGCCAGCTGCCAAACTAGCATATCTGCCTGCAGAGTTTAAAATGTTTCCCAGCCAGCCTGCTTGCCTGGCCACGTGCTTCATGAATAACTGAGCCAAGGAAAGGGGGTGAGATTCTTCTTGGCTGTCTGTTACTCCAACAAGCAGCTCGCATTGGCTGGTTTCTGCCAGAAACTGGCCAATGGGAATGTGCTGGGGGTGGGGTGGCTCCTAAAACTTCCTCCCTCCCCTCCAGTTTCAAAAACAGAAATAGAGCCCTGCAGCCGCTTTTCTGTATGGTGTGCGGAGCAAGCTGGGGAGCCTGCCTGGAGTTCCCCACTGTCTCCACGGACTGGATCTGGTGGCTTAGTGGGCCAGTTCTGGCCTGCGAGCCGTATTTTGCTTATGCCTGCTCTAGCAGCAAGGCAAAAAATGTCATCTAGAGGATTATAATTAAACATTCAACATTTATTCTGCCATGATATTTGTTTCTGCCATGATATTTTCAATAATTCATAAAGAACATTCTACAAATACCATAGTAAGGTCAAATCACTGCTGTAATAAATGTTGATGATTTATTGATGACCGCGGTATACATAGGTGTGTGCACGTTGGTTTGGGTGTGCAGTGCTATTATTTATAATTTCTATCAACAGTAAGATGGATGAAAAATGAAAAAAAAAATTGGTCAACATGTCTAATCAGTTTCTAACAGCTTTATGGAAGACCACACTGTGGTCCCAGACACTTGATCTTGTCCTTTTAAAATCATGGTGTATGACGTTACAAGGAAATGTTTACATCTCTTTGCATGGTAGTGAAGTACTAATACTGTAAACTACTTTAGTAAAAGCAAAACAGAAGAATAAATATTTCCTTGCAAGGGCTGGCAATTCTAATGAAAAGATGATCTAGATTACCATTTTCACCGAAAAATATCCCTTACCATTCTCTGAGGTATATCGCAGATCCTGTAATGCAGCTACAGCAGCTTGAGTTCCTTGAACATCTTCAGTGTCTGTGATGTGCAGATACTGGGTGGACGATTCCTCAGAAATTTCAGTTGTTAGCTAAAAAAGAGGTCAATATCATTTTATGCTCTTCACAAGACTCTCAACGTCATTTCTTGTAAGGATGTCCTCTGGGGAGAACAGGTCACATTTATGGTCACCAACACTCCCTGATATGATCTGCCCCAATCAACCAATTGTCCAGATAGAGCAAAACATTTATATCTAGAAGACACTGGGGAATGGCAACTATTGCCAAAACATTTAAGAATACTCTGCGGGCAGAAAATAGGCTGAAAGGAAGCCCCTGGTATTGGTAGTGTGAATTCTGTGCCACTGAACATGCAGACTTGGAAAAGAAATTAATATTTTGTGTGCAGAAATTCTCACACACACACACCCCTCCCACCCGCTCAGATATGGGCTGAGTGCTGCTGGCCACCAATAGGGGGCCGCTAGACCCAAGAAAGTGCAGCTCACAAACATAAGGCACTACTAGAGAGGAGTGGGAGGGAACTAGAGATTTCCTGGGAGCTGCAGTACTCAGCATGCCCCAAAGGAGGAGGCAGCATGCAGGAAACTCCATATAAGCCCAGGACCCAACACCAGATTGTCTCCCCTTCCCAGTCTTGGGCTTTCCTTTTGGGAAAATGTGTGTGTGTTTGTATTGTTTCAGACATAATTGCTTGACAGGTACTCAGGTACTTTAACATAAATTAGCAAAATAACTGAAACTGACATACTGTGTTATTTTGACAAATATGCAGAATTCCTAGTGTGTGCAGAATTTTTTTTTTTTTTAAAAGCAAAGAATTCCCCCAGAAGTAACTGTGTGCTTTCAAGCCAAAGATAATGGAGAGAAGACAACTTTTCACTCGGTAAGGAAGTTCGTAATGGAGTTTTCAGATATATTTGATTTCATGCCTTGTATTTTCTCTCTAAAGATTTTTAAAATTTTCGGGCAAAGATACAGCAATTATATTTTTACCTCCCACTTTGCTTCTCCATCATGTTCCACCAATTTCAGGCCATGCTTGTTCTTAAGATGTCTGTTGAATTCCCATTTTGTACCGTACACAAAACTACAAACTGGACACTTAATGCCACCTGTGGGGGGGAAGAAAATATGTTGGGTATAATTTCTCCTCATTCAATGATCCCAGAGATATCCTCTTACTACCATTACACTTTTGGGATTCAAGAAAGCCATACGGGCCTATTTAAGTTTGTCTCCTTTTCTGTCAACTTAAGCTGCAATATCTCATAAGACTGCTTTCTCCATATATTGAACACTTCCTGTGTTAAATATAATCAGACAAGTGGAAAAACACAGGGTGTGTCTAGACTGCAGAGGTTTTTTTTTTAGAAAAAAGTGGCCTTTTTCGAAAAAAACTTCCCCTGCATCTAGATTACTGCTGCGTTCTTTCAAAAGTAAATCGAAAGAACGCAGTTTTTTCGACCGCAGAAAACCTCGTTTTACGATGAAGAACACCTTTTTTCGAAAATGCTCCTTTGAAAACAGGCACTATGTAATGCAAACTGTGCTTTTTTGAAAGACAGCATCCAGACTGCCTGGGTGCTCTCTTTCGAAAAAGCGGCTTGCTTTTCCGAAAGTACTGGTTGTAGTCTAGATGCTCTTTTTCGAAAGAGGCTTGCAGTCTAGACGTAGCCTCAGTGAGATAGTTTGTGTACTGGTGAGGGGCAGGTTAGTTCTAGCATAGAATGTAAAGAAATGATTTAATAAGCAAAGACGTATGGTTTTTGTTTGCTGCACAGATGGAAAGCCCTCTGGAAGATGGTGAGCACACATATGAGAGATGAATCTCTCCACTGAAGAGAACTATACTGATCCTGACCTTCAAACCCTGCTGCTGGGTCAAAAAAATTACTACAGACTTAAAGGAAAAGTTAACAGATTCACATCCAAAACTCCTCCAAGTGGGGGGGTATCCATATTCTGAATTGTGAGTTAAGCCCCTCTCTCATATAAAAGCTTGGATAAGAATCACAATATTTAAAGAGAGGGAAAGGCTCTTAGATCATATCTTCCCCATCTTTTCAAATCAAAATCATGCCTCTGGAGACCATTTTTAAAAACTCATTAACATGGTGATTGAGCACCTCCTCATTCCCATTATGTATAATCCCAGCAGATAAAATAGACTTGGATGGTAAAACCAACATCTTTAGGTCTGGAGCCATTGCAGCCTTTGTGTCTGAATTTTGTATCCCCTTTTCCTTATACAGCCCCTGTTTGTTGGTCCTCGAAGTATGAAGCAAGGCCTTTAGTGGGGTGAAATGCTTTAATGAGTCGTGAAGTTCTCTGCCAAGTAGATGTTTGATCATTTAAAAAAAATAATCCTGGCAATGCTATAAATGTTCCCAAAGTTCGGCCCATATTTTGTTAATTAAGAAAACCCCAAAACCCTCCTTTAAAGCTGTTCTTCAGCATTGTCAGATTTCACAGCAGCACCTCCAATAAGATTATTCATTTTTCTGGGACTTCTGCAATACCAAGGTAAAACAAGGAGACCTCACAAAGTAAACTGCATTTTAACCTGAATATATTTGCTTCTGAGAGTTTGAACATTTTTAAAGTTTGCATGTAGGTATCTTTTCATTTTGATCTTTAAATGGATATATACTACATTATTTATAATCTGTCCTCACATCAGCACAACTAAAACACAGTATGACAATCATACAATTCTGATTTCTACATTAGATTTAAACAACTTTTTGTTTTTTTTTCTTATGAAAGTAATTTGGTCAAATATGAGAACTCAGATGCATGTAATTATGCAAACAATTATTTGTTGTCTCTGGATTTATTTTCAGTCACTAAACCACAACACAAATAGATTGAATACTACAGTGTATTGTATCAGGTGACCAGACTACACTAAATTAAATAAATATAAATATTCGGGGAGCTCCTGGTGCCTTCTTAAGTAATATACTGCCAGATGGCCTTCTAGACGTCATCATCCATTAACCTAGCAAACGATGGCTCCTGCTAGCGCTATCTAATTAAATGCTTGATGCGTATTCTGGTAGGCTGATTTCAAGTCAAGCACACATTGAACACAGTCTTGCATGAATAAAGTGATTAGATAGAGCATTCATCTTACAGAAATGGAAAGCCAGCATATGGTATTCTGCAAATGGGATGAAATTAAACTTTATATTTTGATAAAATAGAAGAAAATTTAGCCTAGCTGCTAGAGTCTTTTACTGACTCTTATTAATCCTCAAGGATGTTCTAATCTAAACAACGCTTAGTTCTGCAAAGAGTTCTGGGGACTAGAGCAGATGAAGTGTCAAGGTCCCTTACAGTCCTACAATCCTATACCACTCTTTCCCTCTTCCTGGCTATTATAATCTTTATCAAAATTTGCTGTCACAGCAGAGGATGTCTTTATAACTAAAGTGAAATTGTTTCTCTGTTAATGGGCATTACAGGCAGTCCCCGGGTTACGTACAAGATAGGGACTGTAGGTTTGTTCTTAAGTTGAATCTGTATGTAAATCAGAACTGGCGTCAGCCGCTGCTGAAACTGATCAGTTTCAACCTCAGCTGAATCTGGATGCCAGTTCTGACTTACATACAGATTCAACTTAAGAAACCCGGGCGTCACCAAGTCAGCTGCTTCTGAAACTGATCAGCGGCTGATTCCAGGAAGCCCGGGGCAGAGCAACTCTGCCTTGGGCTTCCTGTAGTCAGCCGCTGGTCAGTTTCAGCAGCGGCTGACTTGGGGACGCCTGGGGCAGATCAGCTGGGGTGCTGCTGGGTTGCTCCAGTAGCGCGGCTCCTCGGCGCTACTGGAGCAACCCAGCAGCACCCCAGCTGCTCTGCCCCAGGCGTCCCCAAGTCAGCCGCTGCTGAAACTGACCAGCAGCAGCTGAATCAGGACGCCTGGGGCAGAGCAGCTGGGGTGCTGCCGGGTTGGTCCAGAGCGGCGCTGCGGGACCAACCCGGCAGCCCCCAGCTGCTCTACCCCAGGGGTAGGCAAGAAAAGTCTGGTCTGCTGGGGGGGGCACTAGCTGCACCCCACTCCCCCCAGCAGACCAGGGAGACGGGGGTGGTGGGACCGCCCAAGTCCTCCATGGCTTTGCTCCGTCTCCCTGGTCTGCTGACCTGGGAGACGCGGAGCAAAGCCGCAGAGCACTCGGGCAGCGGGACAGTCCAGGCGCCCCGCGGCTGTCCCACTGCTGGCGTACTCCGAGGCTTTGCTCCCCATCTCCCTGGTCTGCTGGTCGGGAGACGGGGAGCAAAGCCATGGAGCATGCCCGCAGCGGGATAGCCCAAGTGCGCCTGGGCTGTCCCGCTGTGGGCGTGCTCCGAGGCTTTGCTCCCCATCTCCCTGGTCTGCTGGTCAGGAGACGGGGAGCAAAGCCTTGGAGCACGCCCGCAGCGGGACAGCCCAGGCGCGCTTGGGCTGTCCCGCTGCGGGCGTGCTCCAAGGCTTTGCTCCCGGTCTCCCTGCAGACCAGGGAGACGGGGAGCAGCTTTTCTCGCCCCGGAGGACGGGAGCGGTGGACCGCGGCGCATCTGGGTGTCCCACCGCTCCCATCCTCCAGGGCGAGAAAAGCCCCGTTCGTAACTGCGGATCCGACATAAGTCGGATCCGCATAACTCGAGGACTGCCTGTATATACCACACAGTACAAAAGCAAACTATCTTTAGTTCAAGTTAGGACAGAGAGACTCTCTGTTGCAAAACAGGGAAATACTTAGGACCTTTCTACATCTAAATTAAACTTGCTATAATACTATGCCACATTAATTAAAGCAGCAATCTTTGTCATTTTGACTAATTAAGGAACAACAAATGGAAATGCACAATCAAGCTGCTAATGTATAGCTGTTTGTCACTTAATTGGCATCAAAGCTCAAGAAAATTATTTTCTAACTCATTTCATTAAATATTTGAGTCAGATATAGAAAAGGTCAGCGAATGACATGCCTTCTTCACATTTGACATCAATATTGGTGTCTGTGATTTAATGTAATGTGATTTGAACTTCCATGGCACTTTCTATCACAGGATCTCAATGTGCTTTTCAAATAATTAATATCTCCCTGTGATAAGTATTATTAGTGTCTGTATTATTACAGTGGCAGCAACAGCGCCAAGTTGTGGTTGCATGATGCTCCACAAACACAAAAACAGAAAATCCCTATCCTATAAAGTCTACAAGACACATGAAAAAAGACAGATTACGGATGTGAGGAAAAAAGGGGAAAGAGACTTATCTGTTGTTTAGCCAAAAAAGGGATACGTGATTTATTCTGAGTCACAAAGAAAGTCTGAGGAAGTACTGGGGACAGAATCCATGTCTTCTGACTCCCAAGATCAGGAGATTTTCTCTATTTTGTGCTTTCCTTTTAACTAAGAAAGTGACAAAGGTTCCAAAAGCAATTAAAAAATATTAAAAACCATGTACAGCATATCACAAGCATACTCAACCCTAACCCTAACCCTAAGCTCTATGTTGTCTGTCACATATTGTTAAATATTATTTTTCCATAATTAAACATTTTTTGGGGAAAAATGGTTATAAGTTATATAATTACATACAGCTGAGGAGTGTGAAGGTTTCTGTTTCTGCCATTCACTGCTTCTATGAATTTCTAATAGCAAAATTCTAAAAGTAAAATACTGCTGTCTGTCACTCAGCTGTGTAATTGATTGAATGATCAGCACAACATCTCTTGTACTATATGGGAACTTTCAGAAGTCTTTGGGAAGAGTTTAATGGTCTACATGAAAATAATATTTCCAATTAAAGTATTTGTCAGATCTATAATATAGTCAGAAATCAAGGGGGGAAATAGTAGAGGGGTAACTCACATAATCCTGACCTATGTCGGGAGCAGAAAACAAGGGATACATGATAAAAGGAATGTGTGACAGTGTAGAGCATGGTACAATTAGAGATTTGCATTAATTATTTTTTCCTTTTTGCTTTATTCTTTTCAAACTTTTTTTCCATTTTTAAGGAAAACAACAAATATATTATATGAACCTTTTTTTTTCTTTTTTTTTTTTTTTACAAAAAAAGAAAATTTTCCAGAAATAATCTTCATACATATGCAAACAGTAAACTTCAACTTGGCAATGGCTAATAAAGGAGAAAGTGATTTTCTGTCCCAGAGGAAAAAAGTGAAATTCTATCTGTTTATGTGGCCCTCATCATTATATCTTTTTATTAATATACAACATTAATGAACTGCGTTCCTGGGGAGAAAGGTAATTACCCCAAATTTCATAATAGGGAACTGAGGCAGGATGTCCAGGGCAGAACCAGAGACCTGAAACCTGTTCTCCTAAGTCCCAGTCCAGTAACTTCACCATAAGGTTATTCTCCCTCAATTTTAATATTTTTTTTCCTTTTCTTGGATTGAAAAATAACTGATTTTCTATTCAGAAGTAAACTGATGTGGCTCTGAAATAATAGTTCATAGTGAATTCCTTTTTCACTCTGAGGCCAGTAAAGATGGTACATTAAATGTATTCAGAATCTGATACAATATTAGGCTTCTAACCAACATGAACATGCAGGCAGACTCAACTCCTAGGCCCATACAGATATTCATTGACATCAGTGGATTTCCACATAGGTGCAGGGGTCTGTCTGCATGGATGTATTTGCAGGATTGAGGTCTTATTTACTGTCCAAGTTAATAATAGCTTTGAAACAATTACCTAATCTGTCTATGGCAAAATTTGTAAAGTTACTAACAACAACTCCCTTCATCTCAGAAATTCACAAAGATCTACTTTTATTTATGACAAAATGGGAAAACAAAAAATGTAAAGTTAAGGTTAATTAAGGCTGACACTTCTTCCTTAATTTAATGCTACTGTATTTCCATTCCACAATTTATACCAAGTTAAAAGATGGAGTCTCAACTTTTAATTTTGAATATTTTTCCTTGTGTCACAATTTCAGTGCTATTTAAATGTGTTTTAGTATTTCTGATGGACAAGGATTCTTTGTAAAGAGAATAATTTGGAAATGCTTTTTAGAGATAATATGTTTGGAAGAAGTATGATTTTATTCCTTATCTTATATTTTGGCATTATTCTGGTATCTATTCTTTTGTAATAAAAAGGAAAATTTTTAAGTTCTTAAAAGGTATTTATTTAAAAATAAGCTTTGTATGTTCCATTCAAGATGGAAAAAAATAACTCAGAGGTTGTCAGAAATAAAATAAGAAATTTGAGTGTACCAAACAGCTCAGAACTTTCAACACGATAGTATTTAATTGAGTTTCCATTTTTCCCCTTCAGGAACCAGAACTGTACAAGCTTTGTGCTTCTGGAATTTCTAAATACACTTTATACTCAACAAGCTATCTGATTACACAGTCAGATTCTTCCCTTTGATCTATCTGCCAAGAGTACTACAGCAAAACCTCTCCTGGGAAATAGAAGACTTGTACCTTTCTGCTTTAGCAGCATATGGGTATGGCTGCTATGCAAAGAAAGAACTGTGGCTTCTAAATAAATACATTAACAACATGATGGCTATCAAATGTAATTAATCAGATAAGAGCAACTAGCTCTACTGACTTCTGTTTATAAAAGGAATGTAAGAAGTTAACTAAATGACTGACACTTTTAGAGTTAGAAAAATCAGCTATGAACAGAATTATCTCATGCTATAAACATAGATGTTTAACCACATTTCTCCCTCCCCTTGATTGTTGCTTTGGTTCTAAGGGTTTATCTTAAATGTCAGACATTTCCTACATTCTCCAATTTCTGGTTTATCTGATATCCCATAGCAAGGTACATAATGCAAACTGCAAGCAAGCAAGAGGCTAGGTTAATCACCTTTCACCAGTATTAGATGGCCATCAAAGATCATTAATTTCCACTCTGGAAACCAAGATTGTTGTCTGAGAATGGAATTGACTTTCCATTTTAAAGTCAAGGGTGCAGAGTCCATTTCTAAATGAAAACCAAGCATTTTTTACCCCACCTGCTTAGGGCAAGAGGGAGAAGTAGCTAACCCCCAACAGTTTCAAAGCAGTATACGGGGCTTTATCAATAAAATGGCCATTAAATGGAAAGAGATGCAAAGGCATAAAGGGCAGTGAGGCACTTGCACTGAAAATGAATGGGCCACAGGAACCTAATTCCAATTTGTGCCTTTGAAAATCTCTCCCTAAACTGATGGGAGATGAATGGTTAAAAATCTCATTCAATGCTTTGAATAGGTATTTTTACATGAGAGGCCAAAGCAACTTCCAGTCACAACAGATCTGCACTGTTTACCTTTCTTGGCTTGTTTATTGCGGGATTAATTTGGTGCCCACTAGTCTCAGTTCTCATCTCAGTATTAGCTCAATCTTTCAAAACTGATTGTAGAAATGTATCAGCTGATCACTCATTTGAAAAGAAATTAAAAAGACTGGGGTTGCTTACCTAAGAAAGGAGATGACTAAGAGGGGACCTGATAAAAGTATATAAAAATAGTGAATGCTGCAGGGAAGACAGAATTAGAATCAGTCAGAGAAATCATAATGAGGCCATTTAAGAACTAAGAAAATGAACTACTTTTTCACACATGTAATTACACTGTGCATCTCATTGCTCGGAGTTCACCTTACAATTAACTCCGCTTCAACAGTGAAAATAAACAGATGTGCTGCTTTTAATTGGAAATGTACCTTGTTGGATAAGAGCGTCGGTAGCAAGTTCACCAGTACCTACGTTAACATACTCTTCATTGGGATGCTTCCTGTTGTAATGTCTCTTCAGGGAACCCGATATATTGCAGGAATAATGGCAGTGTGCACAACGGAAAGGCTAGCAGAAAAAAAGAGAGTTACAATTGATCATACTTGCCTGCTTTCTGTAGAGATGGGTCTAAGGCCTATATTCAACCCATCTCCTGCTCACGTTTCTTTGGAAAACTTCCTACTATATCAGAGGTCTCAGTTTGGTGCCCTTTACTCAAACACCAGAGTCTCAGAATGGATGCAGGTGACCCTCTGGTACCCCTGCACGTGGTTTTCCCTAAGGGGTGATGTTGACAGGTAGGGAAAAAGACTCACAACTCAACCTTCTTGGTAAGAGCTGCAGCTTCTACTCTGGCACATAAGTGCTCCTCCAGGAAATGTCTTCTCTCCTCCTCCCTGCCTGGCAACGTTCCCTCTAATTTTTTCATCCATATGAAGAATACATTTTGTTTTATACCCTGAGGCATATGTGGATGTGGACCACCAGTAGAAATACATGCTGCCCGCTTTCGGTGCTTTGTTAATCAGCTGGGCGACATTTGAATCGCTGCTGGGTGGCTGCTCAAGCGCTCAGCTTAGAAGGAACATTGCTGCCTGGATTTCTGGAACTCTCTTTATATGGCTCCTTTCTCCACAAATGTGTTCTGCAGTGACTTAGGTCAGGTCTATAATAAGGGAGAAAGCTGACCTAAGATATGCAACTGAATATACTTCAGGTCGAGTTTCCACAGCGCCCCCACTCCGGGAGGTCGATGGGAGAGTTTCTCCCCTCTACTTCCGTTATCCTCACAACCTGGTGGAGTACTGGGTTCAACAGGGGTAGTGTCAACTATTGATTTAGTGGGTCCTTACTAGACCTGCTAAATCGAACCCATGGAGATCAATCTCCACAGCATCAATCTTCCGCTAAGTGGAGACAAGTCCTGAGGGGCAGAGCCTTCCTGGCTCCGTACTGCTCCAGTCTTTCCACTACAGTACCTCAGCTGTAGCGAGGGGGCTTGTAAACACCACAGCAGAGTCACAAAGGAAAAACTCTACGGAAATGTTATTTATCCCAACTTCCAATTATAGTACCCTAAAGTTAGGCAGATAAAATATTTAGGTAAATATTTGTACATACAAATCCCTATGTACGTGCCAGACATTAGGTACTCAATTTAGAAAATTAGATCCATTATTTCATATATATGCACCATGATGTTGAATATTAACTATTAGCTTTATAATATTTACAAAGACCGTGTACATGAAGGGTAGAAAGAGGCCAGTAACAAACCAACATTATACATATACATTTACAAAGCAGGTGGGGAAATGTCAAGTAAACCTTGTCAGAAAACGGAAATACTACAATTTTTTTTGAAGAGGCAAACAAAGGCAGACAATTTCTAAATGCATCTTCTCTTTCTATGGAAATGATTTAGCATGCTGACTGAACTTTTTCCCCCAATATTTAAAATTTTAAACCAGTGCTTAAAAGATTTAAATATATTAATGCTGATGAGGGTCTTCTAATGGGTATCATTACCGGCTCCACCTTGAATATTTCATGTTATTTTGAAACTAAAACAAATTAAAATCCTTCTCCAATAGTAGCACAGGATATATAGGTCAAAAATTCAATTTGTCATTACATACTAATTAGCAATGGATCAAATCTATTTGATCTGTGACACAGTGGCACACAGAGAACAGAGCTTTCACCTGTATTTCTCTATGTAATTAAAAAGAGCTCTCAGAATAGTCTGCCCTCTGCAGTAAATGATTTCAATTGTGTGTTTGCTGTGCTAATTATGCTAATCAGCCTGTCAAAAGTATGCAAAGTAAACAACCATCTCTTTAAATTTGGGTCAACTACTCCAAACTTGTCTAAGGTAACCAATAGTATGGATGGAAAGTGATGTCATCTTCTGAAACTTGACAAGCAATTAATTATAATTAATTACAGTATTCATCTCAGTAGGGAATATGAAAAGCTACGTATCTGAAGGGATGGGAGTGCAAGGAAGACAGACACACACCCACATGCTATCTCAAGTAGGGAATTTTTCTAAATACAGGCAGTCCCCGAGTTACGTGGATCAGACTTACGGTGCCTCTGGTCTGCTGGGGACCGTCTCCAGCAGACCAGGGACTCGGGGAGCAAAGCCGCTGCGGCGGCAGGGTGCCGCGCCTCTGAGGCTTTGCCAGAGCAAAGCCTCAGAGGCGCAGCACCCCGTCGCCGCTGAGGCTTTGCTCCCCGTGTCCCTGGTCTGCTGGGGGGGGGGGGGGCGGTGCAGCTAGTGCTCCGCCCCCCCCCTCCCCCCAGCAGACCAGGCTTTTGCTGTGGACCCTGGGGTAGAGCAGCTGGGGTGCTGCCGGGTTGGTCCTGCAGGGACCTACCTGGCAGCCCAGCTGTTCTGTCCCAGGCTCGAGATTCAGCCGCTGTTGAAACTGATCAGTGGCTGATTCCAGGAAGCTGGGGGCAGAGCAATTCTGCCTCCAGCTTCCTGTAGTCAGCCTCTGGTCAGTTTCAGCAGCAGCGGCTGAATCTGGAGCCAGTTCCGACTTACATACAAATTCAACTTAAGAACAAACCTATAGTCCCTATCTTGTACGTAACCCGGGGACTGCCTGTACTCCTCCTGTTTTCATTGTCTGTAACTTGCCAATCGCTTTATCAGGATTAGCAACATTAGGAGACAAAATAGAGAAAGAAGGGTTGGTGATAGCTTGAGGAGTTTCTGAACACAGTGTTGATGGATCAGTTCTAATGTGAGGTTTCATAACATAGTTTTTAAATCAGCAGCTGTACTATGCTATGGTTCCCAATAGAGCAAGCTCTGCGTGACACTGTTGCGAAAAAAGCAAACATGATCCTGGGATGCATCAACAGGAGTGTTGTGAACAAGACATGAGAAGTCATTCTTCCGCTCTACTCTGCGCTGATTAGGCCTCAGTTGGAGTATTGTGTCCAGTTCTGGGCATCACATTTCAAGAAAGATGTGGAGAAATCAGAGAAGGTCCAGAGAAGATCAACAAGAATGATTAAAGGTCTAGAGAACATGGCCTATGAAGGAAGACTGAAAGAATTAGGCTTATTTAGTTTGTAAAGGAGAAGACTGAGAGGGGACATGATAGCAGTTTTCAGGTATCTAAAACGGTGTCACAAGGAGGGAGAAAAATAGTTTTCCTTAGCCTCTGAGTATAGGACAAGAAGCAGTGGGTTTAACATGCAGCAAGGAAGGTTTAGGTTGGACATTAGGAAAAACTTCCTAACTGCCAGGGTGGTGAAACACTGGAATAAGTTGCCTAAGCAGGTTGTGGAATCTCCCTCTCTGGAGATATTAAGAGCAGGTTAGATTGACATCTATCAGGGATGGTCTAGAGACGGTACTGGGTCCTTCCATGAGGGCAGGGGACTGGACTCGACAACCTCTTGAGGTCCCTTCCAGTTCTAGTGTTCTATGATTGAGCTGGTTTGAGCAATGGTGGCAAATATAATATTTCCTTACCAAACAAAGGACCAGAGAGAAACAAAAGACTGCAGTGAATAAGAATTCCGCTGCCTATGACAAAAGACGAAGAAATTTTGATCTTTAAGAATCAGTACAGTGTCCATCTGAGAATCTGACTGCTCACTAGAGTCCAATACCTGACTGACAGCAGATTAGTAAACATATAGAAAAATAATTCTAATCGACTGGGTAATTCTGATTTGCATATTCAAAGGGACTGAATAAGTTCACAGAACCATTTTCCAGGATGTGCCTGGAATTCGACAGTTTTTCATAAAATAGAATCGGAGGGGTCTGGTAGAATGAATAGTTACACTGTGGAATGACCACAGTGGGGCAAGCAAGCACCCCAGCCCCAGGGAGCAGCTGTTGGCCTCTGTGCGATCCCCTCCTCCCAGGCAGGCTCTGAGGAGCACTAGCAGGAGGCCTGCATCCTCCCCCATCCCAGTCCAGGAAGCACCAGCGGGAGGCCTGTGTGGCCCCCCTGCCACTCCCAGACCAAGGAGCACCAGTGGATGACTTCTGTGCTCCCTGCTTCCGGGTGAAGCTGGTGGTCAGGATGTGTGGCTTCCCAAGACCTAGACAAGCCCCTGGGTGAAGCCAGAAGCTGGGATGTGAATGTCCTGCCCATTCCAGACGGCACCGGGAAAAAGCCGGTAGCCGCGGTGTGTGGCACCTCCAATGTCCTGGGCTGTACCCAGCCAATGCTGGGTAAGTCTTCTAGTATCTAATATATCCAAAAAATGAGTTAAAAGTCATTTCTGGTACATTTGCACACAATCCCTTTGCTAACTGCTTGAGTTTTACAGTCACATTCTCCTATGGTTTTAAAAGTTGTTTGCTCTCCGTTTGTTGTGAGAAAAATCCACATGGACAACAGAAGAAACTGATTACAGCTCTGCAACTGGATGCACATAGTATCTGCTGTGAAGTGAAACAGGTTTGGAATTTTTTTCTAACAGTCTGCTAGACCGCAGTAAAAATATTCTGTTATTCTGTAATTTGAATAAAGTTTTGTTGAGGGGAAAACTTTGCAGGATGTAGAAATCAATATTATTGTTCCTTTAATTAAAAGAAGCACTAATATTACAGAGACCTTTGGCAAGTATACTGTTAAAATAATTTTAATATTTAACTTTACAAAAGAAGGAACTATACAGTATCACGCTGGCTACTCAAACTAAACACTGAAGTGACAGACAGGAAAAATCCACTAAACATTTTTCTTTTCAAATGATCTAATTATATGTTTTGTTCTCTGTGTACAGAGGATGAAAAGCAATATTTGCTTTTATTTGCCTACGTTGCCTGAATGTAGCCTACAATCATAAAACTGTCCAGTACTTTGGCACATTACATGGCATCAAATCGTTCTGTTCTAAAAGATTTGGCATGAAAACTTCAAAAAGAATATTCACAACTCATCAATTTCCCTTCTTATTTTACTGATACAGTAAAACTCCAGTGGTCCAGCATCCAATGGTCTGGCACTCCTGATGGTCCGGCACCATCTGGAACCCGGAAGTGCTCCGGGCAGCCAGACAATTGGAGCTGCTCTGCCCTCGGCTTCCACCATTCAGCCGCTGCTGAAACTGACCAGCGGACCAGCGGCTGACTCGGAGAAGCCGGGGGCAGAGCAGCTCTGCCTCGGGCTTCTCAGTCAGCCGCTGGTCAGTTTCAGCAGCGGCTGACTCAGGGACGCCCGGGGCAGAGCAGCTGGGGTGCTGCTGGGTTGGTTCCGCAGCGTCGAGGGGCGCATCCTCTGCACTCCATCCCAGACCCCTTATAGCCCCCCCTTCCGATAGTCTGGCATATCTAATAATCCGGCACCCCTCTGGGTCGTAAAGGTGCCGGATTATCGGAAGTTTACTGTATGTACACTATTTCCTGAGTATGGAGAAAGGAGTGAATAGCCAAGGAATGCTTGACGTACGTGTTATATCTTTTCTTTTTAAATGATGTAAATGTGCCCTAAAAATTCCATAAAACACACAAAATTATTGCTTCCCGCCACCCCCTATTTACAAACTACCATTATGCTGCTACCAAAAGAGATATTTGGCTCTATCATAATTGGCTTTAAAAATAACAAATCCTTATTAGGATTGTGACAACGAGCTGAGGCCTAACAGTAGAGTCAGCATTCTGATCAGTTGCTTTAATTAGCTTCCCCAGTGGTGGCTGACTGAGAAAATAGGGAAGAATTAGCTACTCGGAGGGAAAGGCTTGGTCAGAGTTAGGGAACTAACTGGCCCATTGGATGACTACTTTGATAAAAGGCAGGAAGAAAGAGTTAGGGTAGGGCCTACCTGTAACCCTTACTGAAAAAGATACCAAGGAAGAGAAGTCTCTTTTCCAGAAATGGCCCTGATGAACAGGGACTGAAGTACAGTACGGGTGAACAGGACTTGAATGAATTCTACAAAGTGAACACTAAAGGAAGAGAGCCTGAGTGGTTTCTGTAGTGATCGAGGATCAGACAGAGGTATGCCCTGTTACAAATGAGGGCTTGTCTAGGATCTTGATTTCTACACATATGGTGCTTGAAAATTTGGTGCGGGTGTAGAGGTGGAGCCAGTATGAATACTCTGTGCCTGGATACAGGGTAGACTCAGCAAGTGGTTGGCAGAAGAAGCAGCAAAAGATAACACAACCCTTCCAGAATCGCACCAGCATGAAAGACGGCTCTTCTAATGCAGCAGGCAAAGCAGCAGAAAAACCTGCAGGAAGTCATCAGAAAACAGGTGTAACAGCAGTTGGTCCAGAAGTTGGTGAAACTCAGTGCAGAAACAAGGAGTCATATATAAAGAGTAACAGTATGCAAGTTATGGCCCTTGCCTTCAGGGCAGTGTGGCCTACTGGTCAGAGTCAATAGCAATCACCCCTGCGGTCGGGGAGAGTATATAGAGAGTAGCTATGTATGAGGTAAGCAAATGTGGGCTTTCCAGGCGGTACCCTATCTCACAAGGAAGCTCAGACAGCTTACAAAGCTCTGAGTGAGGAATAGGATTGGGACTATGACGCTATGAAGGCAGACTATTTTGAGTGGGTGGGGCTCTCTATGGAAAAATACCAACAAAAATTGTGTGTCACTATATTGACTTGAGGCATCCAACGCAATTCTAACCAGTGGGGGAAATTATGGGCCAAGTGATACTGGAACAATTTTTCCAAAGGCCCCTCAAGAATAACAGAGACTGGGTGAGGAGGCACCACTCCAACTTCTGGAGGCTGCGATTAAATTCTAAAGGGTTCCTAAAGGATGATTTTCCCAGAAAACATGTCCAGTAACCTAAGGGGTCCAGATGCAGGGATGAGTGGTGAACTGAAAAGCCTGAAGAAGAAAAGAGGAAGTGAAAGGAGCTCTTGCAGGGAATCAGGGACTATCAGCGTGGAAGGCGGGACAAGAAACGGCATTGCCACAAGATGGAATACAAGTTTCAGAGGGGTAGCCGTGTTAGTCTGTAACTGAAGTGGGCTGTACCCACGAAAACTCATGATACCATCTACATTTTTGTTAGTCTCTAAGGTGCTGCAAGACTATTTGTTGTTTTTTAAGCTCACCATGATGGAATGCAAGTTTGCCGAATCCTTCAAATGGATAAGACTCTTGGGGACAGGACAAAAAGGAAATCACTTACTGTCCCTGCAAAGGTGGGAAGGAAGTGCCTAAGGGGGAAACTGATACTGTCTTGGGATATTCATTGATTCAGGAGGATTTAGTGAAGCCTCACTGGAGACTCCATTGGGAAAAAGTAAAGCTAGAATGCTGCTCTCGTTGTAGAGAAGTCAGAGAATTTTAGCCTCACCTTCTAAGACACTGCCTGCACTCTGGTTGGACTTCTCAAGGCAAAAGACCAAAGTCCAGAACGCCTGATGCAGATCAGGTTGAGTACTCTGGAGAAAGCTAACAAAAGGGCATGAGTTGCTTGGCCATAAGAATTTAAATTCTATCTTGTGATCTACCAGGACAAATGTAAATGGCAAGTGCAGCATTTTAAACACTTTTGTCCAAAAATAAAAATAAAAATAAAAATAAAATACATTTTTAAAATAATTAAAACAGATTTCAAGCATCTATCTTAACACCCAACAATTTTGTGAAAGGAAAGGAACCTGTTACAAATGTTTAGATTCTTATGTGGATGTTACAGCAGTTTTGCATTCTCTAAGACTTCTCAGACATATTACCTCACAGTTGCATGTCTATCATAACATTTAGTCGATCAGAAAGTGAAAGCGCTGAATTCCCATCCTACATAAAAATGCCAGAAATACAAATACAATGCAAAAGGAATTAAATTATTCACATTATGGATAGTTAAATAGATAGCTGCTAGCTAGAAAGCACGGGATGCCTTCCCTTTGGACGTCTCCATTCATCTTTTTCTTTCTATACCTATTTTCTGGAATTTAAACTCGGCCAGGGATTGTATTCCTTTCTGCTTTAAGTACTGAAAATTGATGAGTAAAAAACAAGTATAATATTTTTGTAGAATGGCTTGGAGGTTTACTCACTGTCAGGATAAAATTGTTAAAACTATACTGTATCTTTAAAGAAAATGTTCACTTGTGGATTTCGCTGAAAATGAAAGCAAATTTCATTTTCCATTCTCTGCATTTAGCACCCTCTGTGTTCATGACATCATATTCAACCACAGTAAAAGCCACGGTAATATTTAGGAATAAATAAGGTAATGCTACATTTTATTAATAAACTGATATTCAATCTAAGCATTTCACAGATACATTAATAGTTTCCTTCTGAGATGCACTTTAGAGGGGTAGCCATGTTAGTCTGTATCAGCAAAGACAACAAGGAGACCTGTGGCATCTTAAGCCTGTTCTACACTAGGACCTTAGTCCAAACTTAAGCCCCCCCAAGGTCGATTTTGTAAGCGATGCATCCACACTACCAAGCCCGTTATTCTGGAAGAAGGGGTCACAGAATTCAAATTCTGCAGTCCTGCTTTTCATGAGGAATAATGCTATTCCCAAACTTGTAAATCCAGAATAATGTTAGTGTGGAGCTCTGGTACCACTAATTCAAACTTCTTTCTGGGGCTCTGCATCTAAGATAGCAAGTCCATATTAACAGAGCCT